>NC_055691.1:10734588-11397920 GCF_017639745.1 Melanotaenia boesemani | reverse complement strand
GAAAGGCCCACCCAGTTTTCTTGCATCTCCTCAGTTGTAGATTATACGAGGAAGTTTCTCTTTATACATGTCATAATGAACCTGTAGATTTGATTTTCTCCATCTGCGCTCACGGCTTTTCCGGCACTCTCTTATTTCCATGCTATTACCAGTGTGGAATTTCTCCAAGGAGAACCTTTTCCTCCCAGAGACAACTTTCACCTTAATAGGAGCAACAGCATCATAATACTTACATTTTAGCATTCAAATTAGTGACAAGCTCATTGGCTGAACCGCCCTCATAGGGCAGGTGTTGAAGAGAAGACTTGGTTAAACATCCCAGTCGTGTTTTACCAGCTATACAACACCGTTTGTGATGACCTCTGTTGAGACATTTGTGTGAACAGGGAATCATACTCTCTCAAAAAAAACACAGTAATGATCAGACAGGCCCACATCACATACAGTAATTTTAGAAAGTTCAAACCCTTCGAGATCAGTGAATCTAGAATGGTGTCCTTTAGTGTGTGTGGGCCCCTGGTATATGCTGAGTCAAGTCCAAAGTTGTCCAGACTGTTATTCAAGGTCTTTAGTTCCCCTTATCCTGAGGGTTGTCTACATGGATGTTAAATCGCCAACAATAAGTACACAGTCAAAGTCTACACAGATTAAGCCAGCAGTTCACTAAACTCATCATGAAATGCTGCGCAGGTACCCTGGTGGCAGTAGTATATCCAGAAACATTGATCTATCTTTAGCTGTTGAGACTGAAGAGCTCACATATTCAAAATAAGTAAAAATTTCCATTAAGATAACTGCTTACATTGAAAATGATTCATTAAAATAAAACTGCAACAACCCCCTCATCTCCTGTTCAGTCTGACACTCACTGATAAACTAAAGTTGGGAGGGGTTGACTCTATACGAGCAGCTGCGTGGGTTATCTTGTTGAACCAGTTTCTTTTAAAAACATAAAATCAAAGTTGCGTTCAGTGATAAAAACCATTAATTTTCCCTGCTAATGACCTACTACATTTATACAGCCAATTTAATGGGTTTTGGAATTGTTTACCCCTATGCTTGAGGGCATGCTATGGCTCACAGGGTTGTTAACACCAGATGTTGGGAAGTTACTTCCCAAGTGTAATATATTTCACATTACCAGTTACTTTCAATTTTAAGTAATACATTTCTTTACAATATTGACTCTCTGTATAAAGTAATAAGTAACATATTACTTTCAGTTACTTATTCACCAAAATAAGCATTTGGACAAGGCATTACGCAATGAAGGTGCGCAATATTTTGTCATGGTGAATAGTTCTCATTTTAATGTAGTTCCTCATTATTATAGTATGTGTGTGGCAACAAAGTCTAATGAGGTTGCATCAGAAAGTAGTTGTTAATATGAACTGCTGAATTACAATAATGTAATGATATGGAAGAATTAAACGACATGATGTGATACAACTCTTGTTCTACACCTCATTGTTCTTTCGATTTCTCTGATGTATTCAAAATAGTGAGAGTAAACCCACTTAGAAAATGTCGAGTCGGGTTGCCATCATTCCTCGTACCTTTTCTTCTTACTTCTTCTGTTAATTTGAAAAGCCGCCGCTCCTCGTCTTCTTCTTTCTCTTCTTCTACTTTCATATTTATTTTCGTCTGTTTGCGCGATGGTTGTGTATTATTTATTTGTCTGATGTTTATACTGACAGTTTGGGATTGTAACGCATGTACCGGACTGCATTTACTGTAATAATCTTACCAAAAATATCGTTCGTAACCGCGTGTACTTACTTCGTACTGCCAAACGTAGTATATTAGAGTAACGCGTTACCTTGGTACCGCGTTACCCCAACATACTGGTTAACACTACTTGGAAACCTTTTAGAAAGCAGCTCTCTGTGTTCTGACCGAGATACTTTTCTCCTTCTGTTGCCAAACAATGCAGATATTTTTGAACCTTCTAATAAACAGGGATCCAGCTTGTCCTAGGAAAGATTTTGACTACCATTATCCATGCAACCTGAACCCACCACACATCATACATTCGAAACATGAAGCTGGCATGGTGGTACAGGAGGGGCTGGGCGCCCTCCCTTTAGCTGCTCTAGTGGGGGGTTTATGGGGGACAGACCTGTTTGGGGTTTGGTGGGGCGAAGCGTCACCATCCTGGTTTTGGGTTCTGTTGAGGGGATTGGGGCAAATAAAGATCCATCCTCTTGCCTCTGCTGATGTCTGTTTTTCGAGACAGAGTGGGGACAGATGCAGCTCCTCCTCTGGGTTTCCTCTGGGTTTTGTTTGGTCTATCTTATGAGACAACTCCTCTTGTATCTCAGTCTTGGCACTGAATACAAAGGGAGGACGCAGGAAATGGAAAAGGTTGGAGGTGAAGAGTTTCACCCCTGACTTGTTCAAATTTACTCCTTTTGCCTTAAAAAGATGTCTGTGTGCCCAAAAGAAGTAAAAATTATTAATAAAATGCAGTTTGTTGTAATCACATGCCAAAATAAGTCAATTATTTAGTGCCAGTAATCTACTGAATCTTTCCTCTCCTCTTCTGATGGGGGGCACGGGTCCGCTGATAAAAACAACTGCTTTCAGAGAGCTCACTGTGTTTAACAGTCCAATAAAGTCCTGCTTCAGAACCTCAGATTTTTGCTTGGACACATCATTTGACCCTGTATATAGAATGATGTTTCTCACATCTGGGCATGTCGCTGATCATATCTTTAGGAAAGCACACTGAAAAAACTAACTTTGGGGTCCAGTAGAATATGCTTAAATAACTATTATAATATATACACTATAATATTAAGCTTCTGTTACAATTTAAATGAAAAAATAATATTTAAATGTTTTTTATATGCAATGCCAAAAATGTGTGTTTACAAGTAATGTTTACTATATATATGATCATACCATTTAATCTTTTTTCGTCGCTCTACATATACTCAGAAATACCCTGTAAGGTTTATTCTAAAAGTCTGACTTTAACCGTGTGCGCGCATGCGTACAACACACCGCCATTTTGGTGATTGAGCAGGCGGATACAGAGCACAGTACAGCGGGGGCAGCCACTGCCACGTAAACATTACTACTGCAGCTTCTCTTGCGTGCCTGGATAATTGGCTTTAATGTCACCTATATCTCACATTTTAGCTAAATGTTTTCTTTGGTTTATTTTTACGAAGTTATGCTGCATTATGTTTTATATCATATATATATTTTGTCTTACACGCATGTTCAGCCTCGAAAGTTCAGACTATATTTTCAGTATTTATTTAGTCTTTCCTATTGTGTCTATTTAAAGTTTAGTTTTAAAATAAAGTTGATCTATTACTAAACTTTCGTAATGAAACTGAACTTGGTTGTCCATAAACAGTCCAGAAGCACCACAATATTTTTTGACAAACCATAATGTTGAACCAGGCAGGTAAATTTAAAATTTGAATGCTGGGAAAAAATGGTGCATAAAATCAAATAATTATTCAACTAGCCACTTAATCCTTTTCTTGTTGCTGCTTTTATGTATGTGTATATTTCTATCAACAGGAGAGACTGCAGGTGTGAGTTTGGATAGGCTGCACATGTACCAGTGGGGTGTGATTGGATTAAGCAAGACTAACTTTATTGAGGCAAGTAGAAATATATGATGGTTTTCACAATTTAATTTTATCACATTATTTATTGGTTGCTTCACTTTAAATCTGACCGAGTCATTATGACTCTATGTTAATGTAATACATGGTTTCTTTTCTCTTACAGGGTGCCAATACAGTGTAGGGAGGAGGACATATTAGGTTTCTACGTTGGTTTCAACAGAGAAAAACAGTAGGCATGTCATGTTATGAGATGGTTGTGCAAAATTTGCAGCTTCAGGGCATCAACACGTTAGAGCTCCTAAAGCATTATAGATTGAAACATCTACATTCTGGTCAAGGTCAGGGGTTACCGTGCCTATACTTGGAATGTCCTTGTTCATTTAAAAGTTGGGGTGCACTTCGTGCACATTTGTCTTGAGATCATACACAAACTGAACAAATACAGGAAAAGGTTTAATTTTTATGTCTTATATGTAATTCACATGGTTTTGACACAGAGAGGCAGTATTTTGAACACATTGGAGCTCATCTAAAAAAATTGGAAACCGTGTATTGTGTTTTCAAAAACTGCGATTACAGTACTAACATATATTCAACTTTTTCTTCACATAAAAGTAGAAAGCACAGTCCTCACTGCCTTGAAGATTTTAAACCTACTGTATTTCAGACATTTTCACAAGCACCTGCACCCTGTGCACAAGCACCTGAAGACAGTTGCAGTTTGCTAGATGGCAGTGAAATTAATGCAGAAGAAACACTGGTCAAAGATGGTGAAGATTTAGTCAAAGTGATTGTTGATCAGCTTGGTGCCCTATTACTCAAATTAGATTGCACCTTCAATGTGCCTAATAGATGTATAGATGAAATTGTTGAGGAATTTCAGTTTATTGCTTGTTCAACATCTGCACCTGTTATTAAAAGAATTGTCTGTGACACTTTTGAAAACCATAACTGTACTGTTGAACCAGCAGTGATCTCAGATTTGGTAAATGGCATTTGCCAGTTAAATCCTCTTAGTGTAGCCTTTAATGAAGAAGGTCCTCTTAGCACAGCATACCTGAGAAACAGATACTTCAAAGAACATTTTTCTATTGTTGAACCTTTAGAGTACATCTTAGATCCAAAAGAGGGCAAATAATTTCAATATGTGCCACTTTTGCAATCTTTGTCCCAAATTTTAAATAATCATGACATTCAAGAGGAGGTGTTTAAGACAAAACACTGTGGTTTGTCATATTCAACTTTTCGTGATGGTTCACACTTTAAGGAAAATGGTTTTTTTTTTTGTGGAGAAGAGTTAAGACTACCTCTACTTCTATACTCTGATGATTTTGAGATATGCAACCCTTTAGGAACTTCTCGTAAAAAGCATAAGGTCACCTGTATCTACTGGGTGTTGGCTGATATTCCAGCAGTATTAAGATCTGCGTTGTCATCAATTTACCTTGCTATTTTGTGCAAGTCAGATGATGTACAGAAATTTGGCTATACACGGGTGGTAGAGCCATTATTAAATGATCTGAAAAAATTAGAAGAAGATGGTCTTTTTGTGCCCTTTTTGGGAAAAATAATAAAGGGAACTGTTTTTGCTGTGGTTGCAGATAATCTTGCTGCCCATTCAGTTGGGGGCTTTATTGAAAGTTTCAATGGGTTTTATATTTGTAGATTTTGTGTTGGAGAGCGATCCAAATTTAGGGAGTTTGAAGTCAGGTCAGGAGTGTTTCCTCTTAGAACAAAACAGCAACATCTATTTGACATTCATACAGCATTGGCAAGTAACACTCATAGCCATGGAGTGAAGAGACAGTGTGTAATCACACAAAGATTAAAACATTTTCATGTAACAACAGGTTACCCGCCTGATGTATTACACGATTTACTTGAGGGAATCGTGCCTTTAGAATTGGCATTATGTTTAGACATCCTGATAAAGAGAAAATATTTTTCACTTCAGGAGCTCAATACAATCATTAAAAATTTTCCCTATAAGTGGAAAGACAGGACTAATTGTCCTCAGGGTGTACCACCAACATTTGCTTCCCGTAAAACCATTGGTGGTAATGCACATGAAAATTGGTGCCTACTGAGGCTGCTTCCACTAATGATTGGCTGCAAAGTACCAGAGGAGGAACAAGCATGGCAAGTGTTGATGACTCTTAAAGATGTTGTTGAGTTGGTTATGTCACCTACCCACACAGATGAAAGTGTTGGTCACCTAGATAGCCTGATTTCTGAGCACAGACATAGATTTATCAGTGTGTTTCCAGAAGAGAAGTTGATTCCAAAAACACCATTTGTAGAGCATTACCCAAGTCTCATTAAATCCTTTGGCCCACTAGTCTCCTTATGGACAATGAGGTTTGAAGCTAAGCACCACTTTTTCAAAAAGATAGTAAGACAAGACTAGCTGTTTTCGGAACATTTTGAAGTCTATGGCAAAAAAAACAATCAGTCCCATGATTGCCTTCCACCTCCATGGTTCAAAAGTCTCTGCTCTCTCTGTGTCTAAAATATCTGGAGTGCCTTTAGAGGTTGTGAATGAGAATCTGCGAGAATTTATGGCACACAAATTTCCAGGAGAGAAGATGGTTACTTGGTCCAGCAAAGCAGAATATCAGGGCACCAGTTACAGTAGTGGTATGATGCTGGTCTATGGTTCCACAGGTGGGTTGCCTGACTTTGCTGAAATACTACAAACAGTTTGTTGTTCATGGCAGCTTGGTGTTTGTAGTGAAACTGCAGAGTGCCTGGTACTGTGAGCATTTAAGATGTTTTAAGTTGGAGTCCATGAACATTGTCAAAGTTATTGAGCAGTCACAACTCGCTGACATTTACCCTCTGATTACGTATTCTGTGGAAGGTGATCGAATAGTTTCTCTGAAACACCACATCTGCGTTTGATACTAGGTAAAGTATTTCACTACAATTTTGGAAGTAATTTATTTTGTTATCTTTTAAGGAGTTTTTAGTTAAAAACCATGCACTATTTTTTAATCTATATGCATTTTGTGTCTATAAAGAAAATGTTTTTGAATTTGATGTTGCTTTGGAATGTTGGAGGTTCAGTCCCCAGCCCCTCAGTGTGTTACTGACACTAATCCTAGATACAGTTAAAGATGCAATGGACATACAGTAGGCTTATTATTTTGTGTAGAACTCATATAGTTAAACTTCATTTAGGTACTCAGAAAAGTTTACAACCAACATTTAACCAAAAAAGAAAAAATTAAAGAAATTTTTTTATAGCACTAGTGCATAATGAATCCATCAAATCCGGACCTTTTGGAGCCAGTGTCGGAACTCAATAATTGGGTTGTTTAGAGGCTTGTGCAGAACTTAATCTGCTGGAGAACTATTCTATTTGAACCGGGTGTGATGCAGCAGGGACACATTTAAACCTGCATGACACTGGCTCAAATGGTCTGAATTTGGTGATCCTTGTAATAGGATTTGTGATTTGAGGGGGGGCTTCACAATAACATTTTTGTAATATGGCTGTTACGCATAGAATAGCTTTGCTGAAATTCCAACTTCTTGTGAGTTTCTTCTTGTAAATCATAAAGGAGATGTGAGGCGGTCCAAACTGTGCTCCCAAAAAAAAATTTTTTTTTCTTGCCTTTTCAAATTAACCCTTAGGTTTTTTTTTTTTTTTTCTTCTTTTCTCACTCTTGCAGCTCTACATGACCAATTTGGTAAAGATGTCTGCTGCTGTTCAGCTACGTGTTATCCTCCAAGAAACTCAAGTTCACAAGTTACTCCTACCAGATGGAATCCCAAACACAGTGGACAAACTGTTGGCAGCTGCACAGGATCACTTTCAACTTGAGGGGCATTTTACTGTTACGTACATGGACAAAGATTTTGATAACCAGTTCTTCACTCTAACATCCACGAATGAGGTTAAGGACAAAGACACAATAAAACTAGTCAACAGAGAACCATCTGTTATTATTACATTGACCCCTGTCAGTGAGACTGCTTCTTCCCCTCAAGTTTCACTGGACTATTTCTCCCAGGAAGACAGTTCTTCAGTTAGTTCATCAGACACCATCATTTTACCACAGTCCCCCGGGCTTCGGTCTCAAACTTGGCCAAGTAATTTTGAAATACCTGTCTTTTCCTATACTTCTGAGTTTGCTCCTACAAGAAGGAAATGACGCATATGAAAAAGAAGGCCTCCCTCCTTCATAATCCATCGTCGAAATCTGATATTCTTGATAAACGTCGCTGAAGCAATATTCCAATACACTGCTTATCCTTCAAGTTTGCAAATATTGGCAGTTGTTGAAGCCCTGCTAAAAAAACATCCATGCTTAAAGGAAGCCCGGAACCTCATTTTCTTGGCATGTATGGATGGCAGCAGCGCAATTAAGTACAAGATGGCCAATTTCAGATCCAAAATGAGAAAACGCAAAGTAACCTATGTCCTGAGCTTAACATCAACTCATTGGGAGGAAAATCGCAATGACGACAGAAACCCTGCAAAGAACTGCAAGAAGCCAAAGAGAGCAGAGGTGAACTACCTCCCTCCACATCCAAGTGGAGAAACTAATGACAGTCTTGGAGATCCTCAGACAGGAACTTCTTAATGATGTTAAGATGAAGAGCAATACAAAAGTGATACAAAAAAAGATGGCCAGAACATTCTCCTATCGAAGACTTGAAGTTGTGAGTGGTAGTCCAACTGCAAATGATTTGAAAGACAGATGGCCTGCTTTGTTTTATGAAGCTGAGGTAAATTCTCTGTCAATGTATAATTTGTTTGGTTGGGCAGAACAGTAGTATGAATAGTTGTATAAGAACAGTCCATTACCATTTCAATCTAGTTTCTGAGTTGACAAACACAAGCATGTGCTATTAATATTCAAAACATTGCAAATGTGCAAGGCATATTGTACTCATTGTGTAAAATTAATAATGTTTTTTTTTTTTTTTTTTTCAGATCAAAGAGGAGTTCTGCAGAATCACCACAATTTCCCTGGAGCAGACCTTCATGTTGAAACTAGACCAGTACACTCCAAAAATCATTGGCCTTACAGAAGCAACGGAGGAGTCATTGGGGCCAAACTTAGGGTCATTTCTGCACAAGCTTAGTCAGGTGGGTTTCATCAAAATGGTACTCTTTCACGTTTGTGTTTGGGTGATGACTTAAATGTGTTTCTGTGTCTCTAACATGACCCAAACTCTTCACATGTTGCTATTACTCAAAGCACTAAATCTCAGTTTTTCTTGCTTGTATGCTCATGGTATGCTTTAGTACTTTAACTTGGAACAAGTGATGGGACAGTGTTGACATAGTAATCTTTTTTTCAGAACCAGAGCATTGAAATGAAGCCGTGAAACAGTCATTCCGTGGGCTTAATATTGTACCTTGGAGAGAAACCGGAGGAACTTATTGAGGATTGCCTGGTAAATGATGTATTTTTTTTTTTTATGATTGATTTCAAGGTTACCCGGAACAAGACGAGACAGTGCAAGGAAAAAACAAAATGGGATTAATAGTGGCGAACTTTGTAATCTGGAAGACAAACATTCTTGTATGTTGACAAGTAAATCAAAAGTTTTATTAGATAATTGGCTTAAGCTGGAGTTTTTATTGTTTCCTGCCGCTGTTAAGTTTTTTTTTTTTTTTAACACAAAGCATACTTTCTATATTGGAGGGGTCATCATTTATTACCTTTGCCAAGGCGAAGTTCACATTCTCAGTAAATTATAATGGCTTGGTGGAGGTCTGCACTGAGTGTTTCTAGTTTATGAGTGTAAAAGTCTGCAGTGTGCGGGTATTTTCTTTGTACTGCCTCTAGCACTACAGAACCGCACCTGGTCTAATCTGGACTCACAGCAGTCCGACTACCACTTAATGATGAATGTGGTGTCCTGTTTGAATTCTTGCTTGTGTTCTCACTCTAGATGTAAGTTTTGCTTTGGAGAAAAACGTCTGCTAAAATGACTGTAGTTAGAATAGAACTTTAAACAAGCTAGTGTTTAGTTTTTCCCCCTCCCAGAAACAATATGAATCAAAAGTTTTGACAGAATTTTATTTTGGATTTAATGGCAGACTGTGACCAAACCTTTGACTGGTACTGTCTCTGATAAATGTTACATCGTTTTTTGTGACTTCAGACAGTTAAAGCAATGTTTCTGTTTTGAATGTGATTACAAGAGAACTGCCGCAGTTATGACTCACATCACATTCTCAGATACTGGTTGTCCATGGTACTGATGGAGAGGATCCAGTTTGAAGTTTCTATTTTTCTTGATGGCCAGAGGAGATTCTGTCAGAATGTGGCTGTACTGCTAAGGCATTGCGCACTCCTTATGGGGTTGATATATGCTCTCAACCTTGCTTATCCCCCAGCACTACGTTACACTTTTGAGGTGTTTCAGAAACTTTTCTTGGAACTCGATGGCATCAAGTTATCCTCAAAAGTAAATGCGTTAAAGACAAAGCTGCTGTCTTAAATCTAATGGACAATGATTTGCTGTTGCAGCCATGCCCTGAAGCACTTTAATTGAAGATGGGTGCAGTTTTAACTGAGACTGTAAACACCATGTAAATACATACAGCAGCTTTCTGTTATGTTGGTTTCTGCATTTACATTTAGTTCTCTATAAACACATCTGCAGTGGCCACCTTTAATCCTTTTTCTCCAAAAGACTGATATGGTTAAATATGGACAGGACCATTTGATACTGCAAACTTAATGTTGTTGGGTGATGTTTTGTGTGTCAGTGTTAATATTTGCATACTACAAATCCTGGAAACCAAACAACCAAAGGTACCTTTTTTTTTTTTTTTTTTTTTTTTTGATAACTTATAGTGGTTAATTTTCTGTCATTTCATATTTACATTGTTGGCCAACTACTTTGTGGTTTGAGAAAATCTTTTTTTTTTTTTTTACAATTTTTATATGTAATGTTTAAGTGTTAAGGTTTTAATAATGCATATGAAGTGCAATAGTTTGAAGAGCAAGTTAAAAGTTAAAGTTGTTGTCTATGTAACATTTTAGTTCCTCTTAATCAGTAGCAATTATACAAAGGAGTTTTGAGGGGAAAAATATCCTAAGTTTGTTGATAAAACTAATTTGAGTTAGAACTGCTACCGGCAAGGAGCCAGGTAAAAAGTCCAATAGAAAGGAATATTGTTTTCTTTCATGGAATGCTTTTCTTTTTTTTTTCCCCCAAGATCACAAATTTAAATTACATGGACTCGTTTTAAGATTTTATCTTTGCTAATAGCCGTTTCTCATTCGTTACATACTATTGCTGTTTTCACAGAACGCTAATATTGAAGCTATGAAAGCATTTTCATATGCACTTAAACTTTTAAATAATTTTAAAACAGTTTAGTAATTATAATACTGTTATTTGCTAGTTAACGTTTAACCTCAGCCCATCCCAGTTGTAATCTGGGACCACTTCTGGTTTTGTTAATACACAGCTCAAAAGAAAGCTTTTAAGTTTGACTGATCTGTGAAAATAATGTAATGCTTCCTGAAATACTTTGGTTTTTTTTTTTTTGGTCTGAGCCCTATACATTTTGACATTATCTTAGAATGTGCTGGTGCCTCCAAGGAAGGAAATTTAATGGATATACAAACTTATCTGGATGGTCAGCTGAAATACACTTTTCTTTAAATCAGATACTGTATGTTTACAGATGTCCCTGGATATACAATGCATAGGTGTTTTTGTGTTCCATAATAAAAAGTTGAAATGTGATATGAATAGTATTGTTCATATTAAATGCACAGAGGAAATTCATTAAGATTCATCAGAAAATATTCAGTAACATTTAATCAATTATATGGAAAAATGTAACTTTAAAAAATGCATAAAATATATGAATAAAAATTGTGTTTAAAATGGCTAAGATTTACTTAATATTTTGATTAACTCGGTCTAAAAAAATCTTAATAGACTTCACTTAAGTAGTTTAAGTAAGAATAACTTTAAACGAAAAATTAAGCAAGTAATATTTACTTAAAAACATAAGAAATGTGAATTGCTTGAGTTGCATAGAATTTACTTAGTTATTGCCAGTAAACTCTATTTGTCATTACATTAGTAAAACTTACTTAAAGATTTCTTGTGCAAATTGTTACGAGGATTTTTTTACAAAGTAAATTGTACAAGTTGTTTTTTTCAGTGCAGAGGACTTTGGTGTTCTTTCCACACATCCACTGATCATCATTTACAGTAGAATCACCAATAATCAGAATTTCACGCCCAGCCTTTAGCTTTCCCTGGGCCTTTTCCTTTCTGACCAGCCTTTAGCCCTCACCTCGCAGTCCTGGGATAGATGGTCATCCAATGTAGATCCCCAGTCATCTGATAGCGGAGCAAATCTGTTCTGTAGTTCTACATTCAGGTGCTTTGGAGGTTTGTTGTTAACTTTCCCAGTCTGGTTGTCCAGTCCTGTTTCCTACCATGTAGCTCAGTAAAAGAGGTCCTTTGTTTTGTAGGGAGCGGAGGCCAGTCAGTGATACGTTGTCCTCCCTTTTTCAGAAGGCATGATTTACTTTTTGGCTTTGCACCAAGACAGTTCCAGGGAGGATTTTTACCTGATGATTTATTGTAATCCACAGACACTGCTTCTTTTTTAGTAGTGTTATCTGTGCTTTTTAGCCATCTGTTAGCTTGCTCACCTCCGCTGTTGTGGGTCAATGACAAGGGTGTTTCATTTCCATGCAGTCCATTTACTTCAATATTGACTTCAAGGTGGCAAACTTTCGCCTCCAGCGCTGTTATCATCTTAAATAGGTCTTGGTAGTCATTTGTGGGGATGGAAGGCATCTTGCTGTTTGTTTGCCTAGCGTTAGCACCTTTTCAAGCTACTTAACTTTAGCTGAGTGCTACGTGTAGGCTTCAGCTGTGTGTAGGCCACGCACATGGAACACTGCAGATAAAAGAGCTATGAAAAATGTTGCAGTGTCTGGTAAAAAACTCTTTAGTCCCAGTGACTTATAGGTATAAAAAAAATGACTGTAGGTGCGTTTGTAGGTAAAAAAGAGGAAAATATCAGTGTACAAATCAAAATAAAAAGAAGAATGCAGCAGAAGGGACAGCAAAAGCAGGAAGAGTCTGTACAGCAGCAAAGCAGGAAGCATTCCTATAGTATAGGAAGTACTTTTTCCAGTAGTACAGGAAGTACTTTATCCAGTGGTATAGGATGTAGTACAGGAAGTACTTTGTCTAGTAGTATAGAAAGTACTTTTTCAGTAGTATAGGAAGTACTTTTTTCAGTAATATAGCAATTATTTTGTACAGTACTATAGCCAGTACTTTGACTACTAGTATAGGGAGTACTTTCCATCCATCTATCCATTTTCTGCCGCTTATCCAGAGTCGAGTCGCGGGGGCAATTGCCTAAGCAGGGAAACCCAGACTTCCCTCTCCCCAGCCACATTCACCAGCTCATCCGGTGGGGGACCACCACCCCAGTCTGCCAGTCCAGGGGATCTGTCCCCAATGTCCATGCGGTGCTGCAGAGGCATGTCAGCCAAGACAGCGCTACGGCATCAGCCTTAAGGAACTCTGGGCGGATCTCATCCACTCCCGGGGCCTTGCCACCAAGGAGCTTTTCAACCACCTCAGCGACCTCAGCCCCAGAGATGGGAGAGCCAACAACAGGGTCCCCAGACTGCTTCCTCATTGGAAGATGTGTTGGTGGGATTGAGAAGATCTTAGAAGTATTCCCTCCATCGCCTCACAACGTCCCAAGTAGAAGCCAGCAGCCCCCCGTTCCCACTGTACACAGTGTTGACGAAGCACTGCTTTCCCCTTCTGAGCCACCGGATGGTGGACCAGAATCTCCTCAAAGCCGTCCGGAAGTCCTTCTCCATGGCCTCTCCAAACTCCTCCCATGCCTAAGTTTTTGCCTTAGTGACCACCAAAGCTGCGCTCCGCTTAGTCCACCGATACCCATCAGCTGCCTCTGGAGTCCCACAGGCCAAAAAGGCCTGATAGGTCTCCTCCTTCAGCTTGACAGCATCCCTGGCTGCCAGTGTCCACCAACGAGTTCGGGGGTTACCGCCACGACAGGCACCAATGACCTTATGGCCACAACTGTGACTGGCCACCTCAACAATAGAGGCATGGAACACAGCCCACTCAGACTCAATGTTCCCCGTCTCACCCGGGACATGGTTGAAGCTCTGAAGGAGATGGGAGTTGAAACTCTTTCTGACAGGGGACTCCGCCAGAAGTTCCCAGCAGACCCTCACAACACGCTTGGGTCTGCCAGGCATCCTACCCCACCATCTAAGCTAACCCATCACCAGGTGGTGATCAGTTGACAGCTCCGCCCCTCTCTTCACCCGAGTGTCCAGAACATGCGGCCGCAAATCCGACAATACGACTACATTGTCGATCATCAAACTGCGGCCTAGAGTGTCCTGTTGCCAAGTGCACATGTGGGCACTCTTATGTCTGAACAAGGTGTTTGTTATGGACAGTCCATGACGAGCACAGAGGTCCAACAACAAAAAACCACTCGGATTCAGATCAGGGGGGCCGATCCTCCCAGTCACACCCCTCCAGGTCTTGCTGTTATTGCCCACGTGGGCATTGAAGTCCCCCAGCAGAACGAGGGAGTCCCGGGAAGAAGTGCTCTCCAACACCCCCTCCAAGGACTCCAAAACGGGAGGGTACTCTGAATTGCTGTTTGGTGCATAAGCACAACCAACAGTCAAGACCCGTCCCCCTACCTGAAGGCAGAGCGAGGCTACCCTTTTGTCCACCGGGTAAATCCCAACTTACAGGCGCCAAATCGGGGGGAAATGAGCACGCCCAAGCCTGCTCGGCGCCTTTCATTCAGCAAATCCTAAATGGAAGAGGGTCCAGCCCCTCTCAAGGACAGTGGTTCCAGAGCCCAAGCCGTGCATTGAGGTGAGTCCAACTATATCTAGCCGGAACCGCTCAACCTCGCGCACCAGCTCAGGCTCCTTCCCTGCCAAAGAGTTGACATTCCACGTTACTAGAGCTAGCTTTTGCAGCCGAGAATCAGACTGCCAGAGTCCTCGCCTCTGGCAGCCACCCAGCTCACACTGCACCGGACCCCTATGGCCTCTCCTGCAGGTGGTCAGCCCACGGCAGGGGAGGTCCGTGTCACCCTTTCGGGCTGAGCTCGACCAGGCCAAATGGGCAAAGGCCCGGCCACCAAGTGCTCACCTCTGTGCCCCACCTCCAGGCCTGGCTCCAGAGAGGGGGCCCCGGTGACCCACATCCGGGCAAGGGAAACCCTGGTCCTTGCTTTGTCATCATCATAGGGGTGATCTGAGCCGCATTTCGTCTGGTCCCTCCCCTGGACACCTGTTTGCCATGGGTGACCCTACCAGGGGCATGAGCCCCCCACAACGTAGCCACTAGGATCGTCAGGTAGTATAGGAAGTACTTTGTCCAGTAGTATAGGAAGTACTTTGTCCAGTAGTATAGGAAGTACTTTGTCCAGTATTTTTCTTTTGACAGACATAGGACACTTCAGTGGACGTTAAAATCGACTGGTAACAAAGACAGTAAAAAAAAAAAAAAAAAAACAAACAAAAAAAAAAACATACGATCTTTGGCTCTGTTTTCCAGCTGGTACACACTTCATTAACCCCTTAAAAATCCACTAATATCAACAAATGTTACAAAATTGTAATGTTGCCATTTAACAAACATTATTGTGATATGTGATGTTTAATAATTGCAGATGCAATCTTGGAAAGAACATGATCCAACATTTCCTTATTTCTCCTCTTTCACTTGCTAAGGAAAACAACATTTGTTATGGTCTCATCATCCTTGAGACTCGTAACACTAGTACTACAGCTAAATTTGAATGCTTGTGATGGTTTAAGTATGAGCATTTTGTTTGAAATGCCAATATTCCAGCTCAGTTTATTGTTGTGATTGGTTAATAGAAGAAATGTTGAATTATTTACCATGGTTTACATTTGATGTAATGCCGATAAGCATGCTTTGCTTTTGTTAAGGTTTGCAGGAAGACAAGCAGGAAACAGGAAGGAGAAGACAGTGGATTCAGTAAAGCAGTAACAGTTTTATTTTATTGAACCCAGAGTCCTTGGAAAGCAACTGAGGCAGGTGTAACCTTTGTATTGCTATTATGAGACAATACTGGCAGTACTAATGGGCGCAATTTATGATGTTCAGGCTAGATTCAGAAGAACCAGTTCAACTTCAGGAGAGGAGAGTAAAGAAATGTGACAAGATTATGTGGTACCATGGTTTATATAAAACAAGGAATCAATAACACTCAGGGAAAGCACTGTGAATAATTATTCATAAATCCAGCATATTCATATTCATACAAATGAATCATTCAAGTCTCAAGAAAAGTCCAAATCTGCTGGCTAAAGGAAGGAGCACAACTCGATTTAACAAAACCCAAAACTGAGTGTCCAGAAGAAGTCCAGGTGTGCTGGAAGGGAGTGTAAATGAAGCTGAATAAAATTGTTGAGCTGTTAATAATCGAGTTGCAAAGAGGAAAACAATAAGAAGAAAACCCGGCTACACAAAGGGAGCCTCCTACCAGCCCAACCAGAGCGAAGGGGGTTCAATCCGAATCCAGGCACAATTGTGGTACAATTCCAGGCCCAACCGTCGGACAGGTTGCCCAGAACGGGTTTGGCTTAGCTCGCCATCAAAACCTGGCCTGTATAAAGAACAGAATCCAATAAAATTCTAGTGTGCACACATGATCAAAATACACCCAAAATTACTCACCAATTCCGTGGTCTATATTAACCGCTGTTCGATATGTGGCGGGTCCAGTAGTTGACTCCTACATACTGAGATTGACTGCACGTTAGCTTAAATAAGTAGTTACACAATGACATAAGCGACATGATCATAACATACCTTACAGCAGCGTCTCATTCGTATCAGCCTGCAGCTGATTACTATCGGGTTTTATGTTAGCCAGATTGGCTGCCCTCAGTCACGTGACACGACGTGATCACCACATAGGGAACTACGTAACTACATAAGGAGAGAATGCTGTAAGAGGAGAGAACGCTGTAGGAGGAGAGAATGCTGTAACGCAAGACTCGGCAAGACTTGGCAGAATCAACATGGCGCGCTACTGAAAACAAACAAACGCCACAAGCTAACAGAGAAATATTAAAAAAAAAAAAAAAAAAAAAAAAAAATATATATATATTCCAAACCACACTAACCCGGTCACTCTGGATCACATCGAAGAAGTTCTCATCAGCCCGACGGATTTCATCGAAGAAAGCTTCCAGCGGATCGTAATGGGTAAGTCTAACGCTGCAGCGACGGCCTCAAAAACCGGCTCCAGTTCTAAAAGAGTTCGCCCGGCGGAATCCCCCGAAGCAACCAGCCCAGTCTCTCCAACCGGCAGCGATACGACGGATATCCTAATCTCCATCGACGGGAAGCTATCCAGCCTCGATGCCCGGCTCTCCCTGCTGGAAGTTCTTCATCGTGAGTTTCAATCTTTGGGAAAGTTTGGAATATAGCCAAAAGCAGGTGGAAGCTCTTGCTACGGAGAACAACACCCTCAGAGACTCGGTGAAAATCCTTACCGAAGGAGTAAGCTGACTATCAGTGGAAAATAAAAAAATGAAAGAGTTAGTCCTAGATCTACAGGCTCGTAGCATGAGAGATAACCTAGTTATTTCAGGGATCCCAGAGCAGGTGGAGGAAGATGCAGAGGCAGCTGTTAAAAAATTAATCAGAACCAACCTTAAACTTCCAGAGGAAAAGGTAAAAGCCATCTCCTTTCATCGGGTTCACCGCATAGGGAAAAAAAAACTGGAGGGCAGACCCAGGCTGATAGTAGCTAAATTCGTTCTCCACAAAGAAAAAGAGGAGGTGAAGCGTTGTGGCAGACAGCTTCGTGGGACTGACCTTAGCATGAGTGATCAGTTTCCCAGAAAATCCTGGAGCGTCGCAAGATCTTGTTCCCCATCAGGAGAAAATTCCTGGACGGAGGAGCCCGTGCTGTCATCTCGGTGGACAAGCTTTACGTTAATGGACAGCTACATCGTGACCATAACACCACTCCCTGGCTCTACTGACCTCAGATATGTATCCACACAATGCACACTTTGCACAGGTGTTATAAACGCTAATCAGACTCACTGGGCTTAAGTCACAGAGTTTAATGTTTGTTCACAATAGACAATAATACTGCCAGTCTCTAATGTTCACAAAATGGACTTATTTTTTATGGGTTCATTTTCTTTTTTCACACACTTCCCCCTCTTTTTTGTCATTTTCTTCCTGCTTTATTCTTCTTTTCCTCTTTCTCTGCACTCTTTTTTGTTTTTCCTTATTTCTAGCTGCCACCTCACGGAACCATATAACACTAATGCTAAGCTGCACAGTACATTTAGTAATACCTGTATATATAACCCAACACTCACATTTATTAATTCAAGTACATTTAATAACATTCAACACAGGCACACAACATTACGCATACATATTCATACACTTACACACACACACACACACATACACATTTATATCAACAAGAAGCATCCAACACTCACTTTTTCACCACAAGCATGACCATCCTTAGATTTATCACGTGGAATGTGCACGGAGCTGGGACCAGAGAGAAGAGACTAAAAATCTTTAATAGATTAAATGATCTGCAGGCAGACATTGTGTTCTCACAGGAGATTCATATGACAAAAACATCAGTGAATGCCCTCTCTACAACCCAGTTTCCTCATGTTTACTCAGCCTGTTATAACTCCAGACAGAGAGGGTTAGCCATTTTGATAAATAGAAAAATAACATTCACAGAAATCAGCGTTATCACAGATCCAGAAGGGAGATTCATCATAGTAAAATTATCTATTCAAAATATGAAGTTATGCTTAGCTAACTTATGTGGCCCAAATGTTGACGATCCCTCCTTCTTTCACTCTTTCTTCACATCACTTTCTGAACACACAGATAGCACACTGATCACAGGGGGGATTTTAACATGGTTCTGGGCTCAGCTGATAGATCTAGTAACACTGTAAATCATCGAAAATGGCAATCCACAAACACTGTAAAACAATATATGGAAGATTTTGGACTTTGCGATATATGGCGGTCTTATCACCCTAATATCAGAGAGTACACCTTCTTTTCCTCAGTTCAACACTCATACTCTATTTTCTGGTTAGCAGCTCTTTGGTGAGTGAGATTTCAGAGACCCAGATTCACCCCATCACTATCAGCGACCATGCCCCAGTTTCCTTTACTTTGAGGAACACGAGAATCACACCACCGACTAAAAGCTGGAGATTTAATATAGCGTTGCTTAAAGATCCCGACTTTATCAGCTACTTCACAAAAGAATGGGCTATATACTTAGAAAACAATGACAAACCAGGAGTCCCAGCATGTGTTCTGTGGGAAGCAGGGAAAGCGGTAATGCGAGGCAAAATCATCTCTTTTGCGTCACATAAAAAAAAGAATGAAAACTCAAAAATATTAGAATTAGAAATAAGAATTAAATCATTAGAGGACGCCTACAGTGCTTCACCAGATGAACCAACGATGAACCAAATAAGGAAGGCTAGACTGGAATTAAATGAAATACTCAACAAGAGAACAGAATTTCTGGTGCAAAGATTACGCTTGGAGACATTTGAACACAGTAATAAATCCGGAAGATTTTTAGCTACCCAGTTAAAAATAAATAAGAAAAAATCTACCATATCGGCTGTTAAAGATTCAATAGGTAATATTACGCATGACCCAGATGCAATAAACAACATCTTTAGAGATTTCTATAAAACTCTGTATACATCACACTTAGATCCATCAGACAATGATATCCATCATTTTCTTAACAATATAGATCTTCCAGGTTTACAGCAGGAACAAGTCACGGCCTTAGATTCCCCCCTCACAGTGGAGGCGCTACATGAAGCCCTTAAACATATGCCCTGTAAAAAAGCCCCAGGTCCGGATGGCTTCACAGCAGAGTTCTATAAAGAATTCCGGTCAACACTGGCCCCAACATTTTTCAAAATGGTGACATAAATAAAGGAAAATGGTTACTTACCCCCAAACATAAACTCTGCCACCATTACTGTACTATTAAGACCAGGTAAAGACCCCACAATACCATCTAGCTACAGACCCATATCACTGATAAATGCGGACCTTAAAATAATTTGCAAAGCATTAGCTGGAAGATTAGAGAAAGTAACTCCTCTCATTATACATCCTGATCAAACAGGCTTTATAAAGGGCAGATATTCTTCTGTTAACATGCGGAGGCTAATTAATATAATAGATTATTCTACCATCAATAACCTGGAAACAATAATAGTTTCTTTAGATGCAGAGAAAGCTTTTGATCGTGTTAACTGGAAATATTTACTAGCTACTCTAAACAGATTCAGCTTTGGACCATCTTTCATTAACTGGATTAAAATCTTATACAGTTCTCCTAATGCGAGTGTTAGAACAAATGACCAAACCTCTCCAAGATTTAATCTACAAAGGGGTACCAGACAAGGTTGTCCACTATCTCCCTCACTTTTTGCTATATTTATTGAACTGCTAGCCGCTGCAATTAGACAAAATAAAGCTATTAAAGGCATTCAGTCCAAAAGTATATTTCATAAAATAAGTCTTTATGCTGATGACGTTTTACTATTCCTCCAGAACTCACAATCCTCTCTATCTGAAACAATCTCACTAATTAATAAATTCTCATCACTGTCGGACTACTCCATTAACTGGTCTAAGAGTACAGTTCTACCCATCAATTGTAGCTTTCAAAATCTACCCAGCATCATCTTAAAATCAGGTAACATTAGATACCTGGGTGTAAATATTCCCTCCAGGCTCTCAGAACTAACAAAACTTAATCACACTCACCTTCTTAAGACTATAGAAGATGATCTTGCTTGCTGGAAATCTCTACCCATTTCACTCATGGGGAGAGTTGCCACCATAAAAATGATAGTTCTACCCAAAATCAACTATTTGTTTTCTATGATTCCTATGAAACCCCCCTCTACCTGGTTTAAATTGCTAGAATCACACATCTCCCGATTTCTCTGGAAAAATAAACCACCCCGGATCAGTTTAAAAACTTTACAGAAGCCGAAAGATAGAGGAGGATTAGACCTGCCTAACTTTCAACATTACTTCCTAGCTAATAGATTGCAATATGTCCTAAAATGGCTCAAACCTAGTCCACTAGATGACCTGTGGATAGACATAGAACAAACCTTTTGTGACAATTTGGAAATTTCTGATCTTCCTTTTTTCAGCTTAAGTATAAAAAAGCAAAAGTGCTTTAAAAGTGTCAACATCAGCACTTCTCTGACAGCCTGGTGGGAATTTCTCAAAAAAACCAACTCCTCAGTAATACCATGTAAACTCACACCCATCTGGAACAATCCTGATATTCTACTAAACAAAAATATGCTAAACTTTAACCAATGGATTAACAAAGGAATTAAATACTTGGAACATATTATCCATAACAGAAACATTTTATCTTTTAATACACTCTCATCACAATATGGGATTAACAGCAACAGATTCTTAGAATATCAACCGTAATACACACAAAATTCCCCCTTCACCGAACAGACCTGGAACTTCCTCCAATAGTAGATTTTATGGACCTCTGTACCCCCAAATTACTTAAAAAAATATACAGATTAATGTTAAAAATAGATGACTCTAATTCCCTACCTACTTCAAAATGGGAGATAGATTTATCCATCAATCCTAGTCAACCATTTTGGCCACAAATATGTCTTAATGCCTTTAATATGACAGACAGCCCAAATTTACAACTCATACAATACAAAGTCCTCCATAGAACGCATTATACAGGACAAAGGATGTTCAAGATGGGTCTTAATCACTCAGATATCTGCACACAGTGCACAGGTGACATAGCAGATGATTACTTACACGCTTTATGGCTTTGTGCACCTGTCCAGAAGTTCTGGAATAAGGTTTGTGAGGATTTATCAACATGGGTTAGATGTAACATTCCTGCATGTCCAAAACTTTGTTTACTGGGTGACCTAAGTGACATTAATATAGACACTAACAAAGCACATATGGTCCTCACGGCCTTATCTATCGCAAAGAAAACTATTCTAGTGATCTGGAAGTCTAAAAACAATCTAAATATTAACCAGTACAGAAATCTCCTGTTGGATCACATCAGTCTAGCGACTGTATCGGCATCCATTAAACACCAATCAGTTAACTCTCAGTCTCCCTGGACCCCGCTGATTAGTCACATCACGTAGTGGGAAGGGGTGCTGGGGTCTAGTCGTTCTGTGGGGGTCGGGGGTGAGGCTGGCTGGGGGGCCTTGGGGGTCCATCGGCCCTGACCGTTTCTCTGGGTCGATGGTCGGGGGGGGGGGCATTGGGTAGGGGACGGTGTGGCTGACTGGATCCGGGGCCTTGGGGGCCTGGGGGCTGGTGCTCACTGGGGGCGGGCCGGGGGCGACCGGGGGGTTCGGGGCGGTTAGGGGGCTGGCCTGGGGCTGGGCGGCCGGGTTGCGGGGGGGGGGGGGAGGCTTCCTCCCTCCAGCTCGGTGGGCCCTTCCTGGGCCTCGGGGGGGCTTGGTCGCCCTGGGCGTGCCATCGGGGTTGGGCTAATCCGATGCCGGTCAGGTACCCTTGGGATTACAATGTGTCCGTTGGGTCTAAGGGAGGGGTAGGGGAAAGGGGGGCGGCGGGGGTCCTGGTGGGCAGTGGGGGGGATTAGGGCTCATGGGGGTGGAGTCTGCTCGACTGCCTGACCAGGATACGTGTGTGCAACCTGGGGCTCTCTGGTCCCCTGGTGTGGTGGCGTGGGCTGCCGGGGGTGGGTGGGCGTCCAGGGTGCTCATGCGTTGGGCTCTTGGCTGGGCCAGGCCTTTGCCCCTCTCCCCTCGGGTGGTCTTGGGGAGGCAGGGGCGCCTACAGCGGCCAGCTGAGGAGTTGGCTGCCTGGGACGGGGATCTCTCTCCCAGTTGTGCCCCTCCCCGGGCCTGGCTGGGACGGGGATTTCTCTCCCAGTTATGCCCCTCCCCTAGCCCCTCTTCTCCCCCGCCACCCCACATCATACACACTACACATAGGGCGGGGGTCTTCCTACGCCCTCGTGTCCTGGGATGCGCTCGGGGCTGCGGGGGGTGGAGTTTCGGTGCCTGCCTGGAGTCCTGTGCGGGGTGCTACTGGGCGCCATCTGCCCTGGGGGCTGCCCTCGATGCTGCATCGGGGGGCTGGTGAGACCCCAGGGAGAATGTATGTGGTTGTGTGGGTGTGTGTATGTGGAGAGGGTCGGGTCTGGGGCCCACCAGGCCCTAGACTCCCTGGGCTGCCCCTGGTGGGGGTGGGAGGGGGGCGGGGAGGGGTGGGGGATGAATGGGTAAGGGTTGGGGTAAAGAGGGTTTTTTTTTTTTTTTTTTTTTTTTTTGGGAGGGGGGGGGGGACCTGCAGACATGTTCTTGTCCCTGGGGTGCCTAGCCGTGGTGTTGGGTTGGCGTGGCCCACTGTGGTTTTGCTTGGGGCAGTCGGGCCCCGTCGGGTTCCTGGGTGGGGCTTTGCTGGGGGGAATGGGTGGCCCTTGGGCCTGTGGGGCGCCTGCCCTCCGTGCGGCCCGCACCGCAGCGCCCGGTGCCCGCTGGGCCTGCTCGCCATCGCCCTGGGCTGCCCGGTGCACCTGCCCCATCGCGCTGGGGGTTCCGGTCTGGGGGCCCCTCTGCTCTGGTCCGGGTGGGCCGCTGCTCTGTCTGCTTTGGCTGTCCCGGGCTTGGTACTCTGTGGACCTGCTTGGCCTTTGGGGCCTCGGGCTCCCCCCGTCCCCCGCTGATGCTTCGGGGTGCGGCATGATCGCGGCCCCCTTGCGGGTACATATTTCCTCCTTGTTGCATGGCCACACATGCATGTTAACACGTGCATGCTCACAAACGTGCTCGTCTCTCCATCCGCTTCTCACTAGATGTAGCTGATGTTTGTGTGTTGGTACGTTTATCTGCAGGTACGTTTGATGACTATTGTAATTTTTTATATCATCATCATCCTATCTTTCTTTCGGTATCATGTAGTACTGTGGTAGTTTATATTGTTGTTTGTTTTTTTTTTGTGATATGTTCTGGGCAGCATAGACAACTGTTATTTCCACATTTTAATCCTGTCCTTTTCTCCCTTTTTTTCTCTCTCTCTCTTCCTCTATCTCCCTGTCAGGTTCGGCACTGACATATAAGACTAAAGAAAATAAGATTAAAATAAAAATATCAAGGGCAGCCATGTATATAACATGTCTCCCTTGGTAGAGCAAATCTGTCAAGCAAAATATGGCACACAGACCACCGTTCTGTATGTTAGGATGCTGGACAGGACAGGGAAAAAAAAAAAAAAAAAAAAAGGGAACTACGTAACCACGTATACGACAGTACACACTGGGGAGTAGCAAATACACGCAAGGGAGTACTGCTGTTAGCACCCAGGTTACACAGGAGTGGTGGCAGGGCAGCAGACCAGAATGTTTGTGGTGGGTAGACAGGACAAAAATGTTACGAGTCAGACTGTACACAAAAACTCAAAAGAATCTCTTAATAGCTGGTGTTTTACCACTAGGGTAAGGCAACGATCTGGCGACGAGTAGACTGCACACTGGCTCTTATGTAGGCTGACAAAGCCAAACAGCAGCTGGTGAGTGGCATCTCCCATTACCACCAGGTGAGGAGAATGTCCAATTAGCACCACCACCACCATGCCCAGTAGGATCTCTGAATCACAAGTAGCAGAAACAGAACATGACAAAATAACAGTAAAATATAATCCTGACAGCTTCTGCTAATATTGATGTTGGAAAGTGTACTGTTCACCACTAATGTTGCATCTGTGCTGTTATATTATGTTTAAGTACCAGTTTGCACATTAGTTAGGGATATTACTGGTTTATATTGAAATCATGTGCTCATATAGCAGTTTATTTAGTGATGTTAATTGATTGAACTGCTGAATAATATGCTGAGAATTTTGTAATACATTTTATTGGCTTTCTTTTCAGACCATACATGCATACATAAATACATCAGCTGTGCAATAATGTAAAGTCCAACAATCTTTACAAAAGAAGACAAACAGATCTTTTTCCAAGTGCCTTGATTCTCTAACCAGAATGATGGCCATAATCTGTCGCCTCAACCAGCAATCCTGTTCTCTGAGGCTCGCCCTCAAACAACTGTACTTCGTACAACAGTCGTTGTTCATCAAGGTGTAGATTGTAAAAGTACATGAAGACTCAACATTTCAGATATAAAGTCAAACATTTGGAGACAGAATTAAAAATGAAGATTGTAGTGAATAACATCCTGATATTCAGTGTGAAGCTTTGACTGAAAACAACATGTGGATTCTGGAAGAAGCACAGCTTCCATCTTTAAAGGACTGGAAGAGGAAGAAGTTTCCAAGGAATCATTTAGAAGAGTTTCACACAGAAACTGAATCTGAAAAGATGTTTCTGAGTGAAAGAGACAGACATTTACAGACTGAAATATCTGTTCACCAGTCAGAGTTTCTCCGACACGATCAAACTCTTTACACTCGACACAGAGACACCCAGGAACCAGACCAGGAACCAGACCTGGAACCAGGTGACCAGAACCTGAACCCAAATCCAGCACAGACAGGATGAGTGAATGTGGTGATGAAGGTGTGGAGGTGAACCAGTGAGTCAGAGGAGACTCTGTAGAAGGACAGAGAGCCAGCAGGACAGTCCACATACACTGCTACTCTGTTAGAGACAGAGGAGGAGGAGGAGGAAGAGGAGATGGGTGTTTTTCTGTAATTGTGCCAGACAGAGTAACCTTCATCATCAGAACATCTCATACTCCAGGACTGATCATTGAATCCAAACCAACAGTCATTGCTGTCTCCGCTCCTCCTGATTCCTCTGTAACTCACTGATATATAAACATCTCCTCTCCACTCAACCTCCCAGTAGCAGCGACCAGTCAGAACATTTCCACACAGCAGCTGAAGACAGTTAAATCTCTCTGGATGATCAGGATATGAATGAAGCTCCTCCACACGTGTCACCTTCCTGTTGTTGTCCGACAGATTGAGTCTTCTGTCCACTGTGTTTGTGTCGATAGTGAGTGGACAGGAATCTGATGGAGAGAACAAACACAATCCAGCTGCAGTTATTGATCGATTGACACTTTGATGCTGACTGATGAATGAGTGATGGGACAGTGTGAAGATGGTTGAATGTGATGAATCCAATGAAAAACACACTTACACTTCCTCACACCTCCTGGTCTCAACCATGGTTCTCCAGCAGGCTCCACCCTGAAAGGAGGAGGGGGGTCAGAGCAGCACCGTCATGCTAACATGGACATTACATGGCTCTCATACACATTTTGTTCTACCCTGAGAAAGATTCAGATTTATGAAGCCATGTGAACATTCTTCTCTTTTAGAAATCCTCATCGTTGGAGAATCTGACTGCTGGAAACCATCCTGATTTTACTCTCATCTTCAGCCATGAATGGATGCAGACACTCCCTTAGTAAGTCATTTCCAGAGAAAACCTGAACAGACATGACAATGAAAGCAGCAGAAGATGCTGAAACTGAGACTTTCATCAGTTAAAGAGAGAAAATGAAACCTGGTTAATGTACTTATCTCAGTTCTGGAACCAGCATCAGAACAAAAAGTGATGAATGAAAGCAGTCAGAGAGCTGATCAGCTGTGAAAGTTCAGAACAACGTTTGGAATCCAAAGAAAAGATTAGATTAGAAATGAGAGAACAGGAGCAGCATCAGGACTATGAGGACCAGGAGGTCCTGCTTTATCTGCAGCAGATGGACACACAGCCTCAAACATATATGATCACACATGTACAGATGCATCATGGGATGCTTCCTGTCTCTTAAACAGCTGGAAGTCTGAGACTTCCACTCTAGCAGCTGAATGGAGTGGTTGCAGTAGTTCGTGCTCTCTGTCTTTATGACTTCTGCAGTCATTATGTCTTTTCAATTTGATATTTGTGCAGAGATGCTTTAACTGTGTTGTGCAGTGCATCTTTATGTTTGAAAATGTCTAAGAAATAGAAAAAGATGAACACGAACGGGAGTACCTTACTGGCTCCATTATGGTGCTGCTAACAACAAACCAAGCAGAGTACAAAGAGGTGCTTCTGGTGGAGTTTGAGGAGACATACTCCAAACTTGAATCTCAATTGATCAATTTTCAGACCACAGTTAATGACCACCAACAATGTATTGCCAAACTGGAGGAGTTTACAGACTCTGCTGACATCGACTGGCATGATGTCTAGTCTAAGTTTATAGCTATTGCTAGCGGACAATGCTAAGTTGAAGGCTAAGCTAACAGACCTTGAGGGCAGAGGCCGGCGTAACAGTGTTCAGATTGTGGGCTAGAGCTCAAGATCTATGCCCGAACCCGTTGGGACCCGACGGGACCTGACGGGTTGTGTCAGGTTCAGGCTTAATTTCTCTCATTTTACATGGGCTCAGGTCGGACTCGGGCTTGCGCGGTAAATGAGTGGTCAGATGATGAGTTTCAGTTAGTGTGAGGGAGATGCGGAAATGGATGCTGAGGTGGTGAAACAGAGTTTAGCCTCTGGCAATTATGTTTTGATTCCACCTGCAGTGAAAGCAAAGTCTGAGGTGTGGAAAAGTTTTGACCATGTGTATAACGACAGTAATGAGCCAGCGGGTTATGTGAAATGCAAAAGATGCGACATTCTGTTGAAATATGACAGCAAAACGACAGGGAATTCATCGCTGAAAAGGCACGTTGATTGAAGCTGTTCAACACCTGCCAGTGCTCAGGATCAACATAAAATCACATTGTTTGTTACAGCATCAAAACCTATCCCTGCAAAGGTGAAACAAACAGTGACAGAGAAGTGTGTCAGCTTTTGCTGTAAAGACATTAGGCCTTTTAATATCGTAAATGAAGAGCTGGCGCAAGAGCTAATAAATGTTGTGGTTGCATATGGGAAAGTACCAGTAAACTCTGTTATTCCCCGTGACGTGACAGTTGCAAAGATGTGCACTGACATGGCAGAGAAAAAGACAGAAGCTTTAGAACAGAGACTTAAGTCTTTGTTGAAGGATGGTACAATAGCAATGACCACAGACATGTGGACAGAGGATTTTCGGAAAATTAGTTATTTGACAATCACATGCCATTTCATAAGTGAGGATATGAAGCTGGTGAATAAAACCCTGACAACTACAATGACCCCTTTGGAAGAGGCAAAGACTGGAGAAAATATCAGACGGGAAATATTGAAACTACTGGTGACAAAGTATGGCCTTGATGCTTCTTCTCTCAGCAAAATTGTATGGGTGACCAATGAAGGGGCAAATATTAAATTAGCTCTGCGGCCATACCAGAGACTGGACTGCATTGACCATGTCATTAATACAGTACTGCGCCATGGACTCGACAATTCCGAGTTATCCAAAGCCGACGGTGCTCCAGACATAGGAGATACCATTTCTGCAGCTAAATCATTAGTGAGGTACGTTAAACAGTCTGGACTGGCTGTGAAGTTGTCAACAACATTGCTGCAAATGGGCGACACTCGGTTCAGTACAGTTTACCTCATGCTGAGTTCTATACAGGCCATTTATCACGAGCTCCACGAAAAGCTGGAACAGGAAGAGCGTGTGCATTGAAAAAATAGCACCGGACACACTGGGCTTTTTGGATAGACTTTTTGAAGCCCTTTTATGAAGCACAGCGGGAACTTGAGGGAGACAAGTATCCAACACTTAATCGCGTGTGTCTTTGGTGGGAGAAACTGAAAACACCAGTGTCAGCCCAATGCCCTGGACTCCCCTCAACAAGCCATCGTGCGTAAACGGCACGAAGAGTGGCTCACGCGTAGAGTGATAATACAGGACATCCACAAGATCACAACATAACTCTGGCCAAAATTTAACCAGCTAAGAATGTTGTCACACTCAGACAGAAATGCTGTACATGTTCATCCCAAGTCATGGTTGCAGGTTCACCAGATGTGGAGAGTCGAGACCCAGAGCCCTCCACCCCCAGAGTTCAACTCACTCCTCCTCCGGCAAAAAGAGCAAATTTTGCAGATTGGGAAAATGTACAGCAAGCTGACTGGGAAGATGACGAGGTCACTCGCTACATTGAAATGGCTGTCATGGAAAATGAAATGGGTGTTCTTGACTGGTGGAAGATCAACAAACCATCCTACCCGAAACTTGCAAAATTAGCCAGATCAGTAATATGTTTTTTGTTCCAACTTTATGTTAGTCATGAATAAATTATGTTAAAATGTATGAATGACTCATTATTGACAAAAGGCAAAAAAGTTGTGTGCATGCATGCAGTGCACATTTGAATAATGTCGGGCTGTAAACAGGTTTGGGTTTTTAAAAAGCTGTCAAACAAAATGTCGGGCTCGGGTGAAATCTGTCGGGCTCGGGCCTTGACGCGCCTAACTTTTAAAGCCGGATTAGGGCTCTATTGTCGGCCTGCCGGAGAACATCAAGGGCCCCAGTCACCTGGATTTTTTCTCTCGGTTGTTTTTTGAGGTGCTTGGGGATGATATTTTGACTTCACTGTCTGAACTGGATAGGGCCCATCACACCCTGGCTGCTAAACCAAGCCCCTCACAGCCACTACGGTCTGTGGTTACATGTTTCCATATTTCAGAACTGGAAGCAGGTGGTGCGTGTGGCCCAAAGACTGCAGAGTAAGCTGAAATATAAAGACTCTCCCCTACACATCTTTAAGGACTACTGTCCAAACGTTTTGAAGCGACTTACCAAATATCAAGACAGCTCTAAGTTATCCAGCTAAACTGTTCATTGTTACAGAAAACGGCTTGAATAAATGACTGCCTTCTTTGAGGGAGGCTAAGGACGTTATCGCCTGTCGTCCTGTCCTGGTCAGGGTGGACTTGGAGCCTGCTGACCACTGATTTCTGTTGGATGGAAGTACGCAAGAAATAGATTAAACACATCTTTGCGTATCACTGTGCAGCTGCATTTGTGACAGTATTTTTAGTTAAATAGCTAGTACTATCGCCCTTTGCTGTCTCTTATTTCTTTTAAGGGCTGTTTTCACGCAGCATGTGCAGCGCTTTGTAATAAGGCTACTGTATGTTTTTTTTGTGTCCTATTTTATTTTACATTTTACCATACAGTAGCTAAAACTGTACCTCTTTGGTTTAATATTGTTGTACTCTGCTGCCCTATTTTTGATTTAGATGTGTTGCTGCATAGGAGCCATTAAGGCAGTTTTTTCCACTACTACTTAATACTGATGTTACATGTAGCACCTTAGTGCAGTGGATTCTCAATTTTATTCTTCAAAAATGGGTAACTCCAGCCGCTGTGACAATTTGGGTTGCAAGGATCCCCTGGCCAATCATGTGCACATGTTCTGGTCTTGTTCTAAACTGATGTCATTCTAGTCTGATATTTTTGGTACATTAAGCTTGGCCTGTGGGTGCTCCCCTCACTACAATGGACTTACCTAAAGTGTTGAAGTGTGTTGTTTCATTTAGAATCCTACATACAACCCTAACCTTCAGGTTCTCGCTTAAGGGCTCTGTGAAATTATTTAATGCCACTTGGCACCCTTTTCTACAGCTACAGAGTCTCTTGATTACACTTGTGAATTAGAGGTTGAGCAGAGAAAGTTCTATGAATTTTTTTAAATTTATTTTATCTGTTTACTTATCTGTTTATTATTTATTTCTTGTTTACTTGTTTTTATTAATTTCTTTAATTTATTTATTTTTGGGGGGTTGTGTGAATCTGTGTGTGTGGGTGTTGGTTTGCTTACAAGGGTGTTTGGGTGGGTGTTTTGGGCTGTTCGCATACAGCTTTTTACTCTTCAGTCATGTCATCCTTGTATATTGTGCTCTCTGTATGCCAATGTTCAAAAATGCTCTGCCTGCAGCAGCCTCTCCATACCTGAGTCTGTGTGGATCCTTCAGTGCAGCCATCAGCAGCTTCACTCCTGACTCTCTTGGATGGTTGTATCTCAGGTCCAGCTCTCTCAAATGGGAGGGGTTGGAGGTCAGAGCTGAGGCCAGAGAAGCACAGCCTTCCTCTGTGATCAGACATCCTGACAGGCTGCAGAAAACAACACACATGAAGAAATTCTGAGAGAACTGCTGTGAAACTAGAGCTGAATGTCATCAGATGCTCAGAGAAACAGGACCTGTCTGACATTACTGGCTTTGTGTCTTCATGTTTCCACGTTTATTACTTCATGACTGAGTTTGTGACAAATTTTCAGGTTTCAGCAGAGACACTACAGGAACTGAAGCATTTGTAATTTCAAGTGTCAGATGCAGAAAACTGTGTGTAGATTCAGACCCCATCCCCCCAATAGTTCTCCAATGTTTTATTAATTGTTGTTTTTTAAGTGGATGTAGAAGTTTGTGTTTTGTAAAATAGTGAAAATAAAACAGAAATAGAAGACTTCAGACATTCTTTCACCTTCAGGGTGCAGGACAGGTTACAAGTTCAGGTTCAGTTTCTGTGGTGTAAGACGGTGTAAGATTCTGTTCCGGGGGCCATACGAGTGGCAGACTGTTACAGCAGCTCCTGCTCACCGTCAAGCTTTTCCTCTAGTTTTTTATAATTTAAATAAATTTTTGTGTTTGTCCACTCTGGACATCAAACTTATTTGCGCTGGTCCTTTTACTGGTTTCTGCAGGGAGCATGCACGTAGCCATGGCTCCATTGTTTAGACCAGAGATCAGCTGTGGAAACACAAAGGCACTAATACCCAGAAAGAGATCCAACGTTCCTCCTGAGCTAAGGAGAAGGAGAAGGGGATGTCGTGTAAGGGCTAGGAAGAGATGTTATAGACCTGCTCTCCCGTCGATCATTATGGGGAATGTAAGATCTCTTCCCAATAACATGGACAAGTTAGCGGCCCTGACCAGGCACCAGAGGGATTACCAAGAGTGTTGCATCATGCTGTTTTACAAACTGCACTAACACTGGACACTAACATCATGCTGGACGGCTTCAAGATACTATGGGTGGACAGGACAAAGGAGCGTGGTAAGAGGACGGGTGTAGGTCTGGCAGTATTTGTTAATGATAGATGGTGTAACTCTGGACACATCACTATTAAAGAACAACTCTACAATAAGGGCATTGAGCTGTTAGCCGTTAGCATGAGGCCTGTTTACCTGCTGAGGGAATTCTCGCATGTCATCGCAATAGCAACGTATGTTCCCACCTCGGCTAATAGTGATGTGGCCCTTGATGCCCTTCACTCAGCCACAAGCAAGCTGCACACACAATGCCCGAATGCCCTCCTTATTCCTGGTGACTTTAATCATGCCTCTCCATCGTCCACTCTGCCCACTTTCCCTCAATATGTTTCATGTCACACCAGACATGATAAAATATTGGATTTATTTTATGCCAACACCAAGGAGACATATAACCCGAAGATCCGATCAGAACCTGGTGCACCTGCTGCCCATGTGCCAACCTCTTGTACACAGGTAGCCAGCTGTCTTTCGCACAGTGAAAAGATGGTCCAAAGAGGCTGAGAAGGCCTTGAAGGACTGTTTTGAATTAACTGTGTGGGATGTTTTCTGCAATGCTCAGGGGGAGGACATTGACAGCCTTACACACTGTATAATGGACTACATCAACTTCTGTGTGGAAAACGCTGTTTTTCCAACAATAAACCCTGGATTATGCCTGACATTAAAGGCTCTCCTGAAGGAGAAGACCTTTAGGTCAGGAAATAAAGAAGAGCTGAAAATTGTGCAGAGAGAACTGAGGAGGAAGATCAGGGAGGGAAAGAATAACTACAGAACAAAGATGGAGAATCAGCTGCAGCAGAACAACGTCAGTGAAATCTGGAGAGGCCTTAAAACCATCTCTGGCCTCAAGGAACCCAGGGGGATCGACGATGGGCTAATGACCTCAATCTATTCTTCAATAGATTTGATTATCCATCTGCCCTTCCCCCTGTCCAGGCCTCCCTGCTGCACCCCCCATCGTCTGCCCCACCTGTATACTGCTCCTCCCCCACGTCTCTTACCACTATCATCAGCCTACAGCCACCATGTACATCTATACACTTCCTGTTCTTCTCTTCTCTTTTCTTCTCTTCTCTTCTCTTCTCTTCTCTTATACAGACTGACAGTCATACAAACACCTTCTACAGGTGTTCTGTTGTTCATTAATGAAAATTCATTTAAACACTCAGTGTGATGAATCCTGACCTGAGAGTTTCCAGTTTGCAGTTTGGACTCTTCAGTCCAGCAGACAGCTGCTTCACTCCTGAGTCCTGCAGGTCGTTGTTACTCAGGTCCAGTTCTGTCAGACTGGAGGACTGGGAGCTGAGAACTGAGGACAGAGCTTCACAGCTTCTCTCTGAGAGACCACACATACACAGCCTGAAGAGACAGTTAGAGAAAAATACAAAAATAAAAATATATGTGATCAAAATGAATCAATCCTCATATTGGATGTAGACTGAAAGAGCATCTGTGGAGGTAAATCAGCTTTTTTAATATCTATTTCTATAAGTTATTTTCTTAAGTGGTTTAGTATTTGCACATTTGCAAAAAAAAATTAATTAATTAATTAAAAAATAATGCACATCTCAGTATCCAGATGAAGAAGAAAAAAATACTCAGAGTAGTTTATTTGGCTCAAATCACAGATAAAATTATGCTTATGCATTTCAGCACAGAGCCTTCATCAGAGCATCTTCAATTCTGACAAGGTCAGTCACAGAATAAACACAACACGTCTAAATGCGATACAGGTGTCAGCTTCAACAAATTAGTCATTGTCCAATCATCATACAAACCACTCCCAGTTACATATCACTTTTGTTAGAAATGCAACACTGAAATGAACAATCTCAAGCCAGAAAACATCTAAGTCTGAAATTATCATTAAGTTCTTTTGGTGTTACAGCATTTGTTGTAGATATCCAGTTGAACTCTTGTTGGGCCAGTTTCTTCACAAGATCACCTCCTCTTGTTGATGTCTACACACACTCAATACCACAGAATCTCAGTGAAGATGGTGAGATGTTGTTTGCTTCAGCATAATGTTTAGCAATATCATAATCCATATTACCTGTGTGGACTACTATTTTATGCTCTGATATGTGTTGTTTCAGATGCTGTTTGGTTTGTCCAACAAATGCCAACTCACAGAGACATAGTAGCATGTAGATCACATGTGTAGATCTACAGTTGAAGAATTCTTTAATTGGAGTTTTCTTCCCAGTATGTAGGTGACAAAAGGATTTAATGTTTGTTTTGTTGTTACAACAAGCACAGTTTCAACATCTGTACATGTCCAATGTTGTTAACTATGTTATTCTTTTTTGAGACATGTTTCTGTACATGACCGCATTTTTTATTGTAGGGGCTTTCCTGAAAGTGAAGATTGTTGGAGGAAGATCTTTAAAAGTCTGTTCTGCTTGAAATACATGCCAATCAATGTCTCTTTATTATTATTTTTTTAAGCAGAATGGTTATATTCAGTCGAAAAACAGACATAGTCCGAATTCCTTGTCCTTGGAACAAATGAAAGAAGTTCCATACGGGAGGTTATATCTGCATGATGTATGGCTCTCTTGAATAATGTTGGTGGAGTAGGCTTTCTTTAAACCAAATGGCCACGATAGTCTTATGGACCTAAAATTCAGCTGAATCTGAGCAATTACACCTGAGTCAGCCAAACAGGATGATTATCCTTTAGCTGTTTAGGATGATTTTTTGTAGCATGCAAGAGGGAATTACGCTCCATATCCTTTCTTTATATAGAGGTGTGGACAGATTCGAATGTGACCTTGATCATGTTAGATCCAAATAGTTTATTTGCTGATTGCTGTATTTACAAGTGAATTTCAAAAAGCTTGAGCTCCTGTTGAGATAAATTACAAAGTCAGCCAGTTCATGCTGTGTGCCCTTCCAAAACAGCAAGACGTCATCAATATAGTGTTTGTACAGTTTCACCTTTGGGTAGTATGGGTTGTTTATTATATATGCTAGCTTCTTCCCATTTACCCACAACTAATCAAGCAACAGAACGTGCCACTGCTGTCCCCATTGCTGTTCCAGCTTACTTTAAGTACCACTTAAAACCTTATTACATATAATTGCGGCTCAGAACTAGATGTAACAGTTCCAACAAGAATGTGTTTGGAGGACTCTGTGATTGTCTTTGAGATGGATAATAAGCAACAGAGTTCAGTGCCACTTCATGTTGAATGCAATTGTACAACTTTTCCACGTCTGAAGAAACAAATATTGTGTTCTGATTAAGAATACCAGCTTCCAAGAGATTAAGTACATGCTTTGTATTGCCAAGTTAGAAGAGTTGATTTTTGATAATGGCTCTGTTACAGAGCCTTTTTCTGAGAATAATGGCATTAATGGTGGTTCTGTGGGAAGATAGATAGATAGATAGATAGATAGATAGATAGATAGATAGATAGATAGATAGATAGATAGATAGATAGATAGATAGATACTTTATTAAGAGAAATTCACAGTTGGGAGAGACAGTAGATGATGGGAGCAGCTGGAGGTTGACTAGTCAGAAAAGAAATGTATCCAGAAACGTATTTGAGGGTCTGCTGGGAATGTCTGGCAGAGTCCCCTGTCAGAAAGAATTTCAACTCCCATCTCCGGCAGAGCTTTCACCATGTCCCGGGTGAGGCAGGGGACATTAGCAATAGTCCAAGTGGGCTGTGTTCCGTGCCTCTATTGTCGGGGCGGCCAGCCGGAGCTTTGGCCGTAAGGTTGTGGGGGCCTGTCATGGCGGTAACCCCCAAACTTGTTGGTGGACACCAGCAGTAAGGGATGCCGTCAAGCTGAAGAAGGAGTCCTATCTGGCCTTTTTGGCCTGTGGGACTCCAGAGGCAGGTGATGGGTGTCGGCGGGCTAAGCGGCTTCAGTGGTCGCTAAGGCAAAAACTTGGGCATCGGTGGATGAAGGGAGGGTCCTGGGTCCACAGGTGGGGCCCCTCAAGGGTGTTGAGGACCCGTGGGAATTGGGGCCTGGGGGGCCAAAGGCACCCGAGAAACGGGGCGTCAAAGGTGCTGGATCACGCACATTTTCGGGGCCGTATCTCGAGGAGGGAAGGGACTTTTGGGACATGGCCGGTGGCTTTGGGACGGGCCGAGGGCTAGCCCAGAGAGGCAGGGGCCCTTGGGCCAGGATCCCGACCCCAAAAAATAAGGCTCAAGTTCAGGACTGCAGACACTCGGAAGCATCTCAGACCATAAACCTCCAACAACCTCAGTATGTCAGGGGTGGATTCAGAGGCAGTCAACTCAAAAATGTCTCGGGGCCAGGGGAGTCCAGCCCCCTGGGAGAGGCCCCCGAGAAAGCGGAGGACCCTGACCGGGTGCCAAAGACCCCCAAGACCCCCGTGGTTTAAAGGTGAGGGGATCAAAGACCCATAGAAACAGGGGCCCAGGATTCGTGTGCCATTACTTTTTTTTTTTTTTACTGCTTCTTTACAAGCAGTTTGGCCTCCAGGCCAGCAGGGGGCAGGGTTTTCAGCCAAAAATGTGGAATTTTTTCCAGGTTTTTTAATGGAGACTTTATCTCGGTTCCCCGTGGGCCCCAGCTGAGCAGGTAGCAAAAGGTCCCAGAGGAAAGGGACGCCAAAGGTGCCAGATTGCGCACCTTTGCGATACCATATTTCCGCAGGGTGGGAGGAGCATGCTGATCTTTGGACAGATCTCTAAATAGTTTTGATATCTAATTGGCAGACCAGATGTAACAGGCCCTACTTTAGGAACTCCTGATTTAGATGTTCTAGCATTCTCTGATGGTAATATTCAGTGTCTAAGAACACCACTGCACCTCCTTTATCCACTGGGCAAATGATTATCTCAGAGTTCTTTTCCAGTTCTTTGAGTGCACCAAACCAAAGGAAGGTGTGAAATGTTTCAATGGAAACTGAGTCCCCTGGAATATTCTGGTGTTAAGGCTCCCTTAGTGTTTAGCATGAGTCCTTTTTCATCCCTTTATTTTATCTGACTTGATGACTGCACTTCTATTGATGCTTTTTGTTCTGATCGCACTGCATTTAAGTCTAAATGTATCCATTGTTGTGCCTTGAAATGTAAAATGATGGACAACTAACTTTCCCTCTGTGGATTAATGAAGGTCGTCTGATGTCTGATGATAAAATCTCATCCCACTTTGCTCGATATGAAAACAAGCTCACCTGAGAGTTTCCAGCTGACTGTGTGGACTCTGCAGACTCGACAGCAGCTTCACTCCTGAATCCTGCAGGTTGCTGCTACTCAGCTGCAGCTTTTTCAGCCTGAAGGACCGGCAGCTGAGAAATGAGGACACAGCTGCAACGTTTCCCTCTGAGAGCCCACAGACACTCAGTCTGAAGAGAAGATATAGAAAAAAATGAAGATTTGTCTTCAGATTTAGTCACATGTACAATTTAACTTAAAGTCAGAGAGAATCATTGAAAAATTTATTCACATTTCCTCAGTAAAACCAACATATCATCTTTTCTTCTGTTGGACAGTTAATAAACTGAGTGATGTACAGAATGGTTTAGTTCTCTGTTTCATGTTTATTCCTATTTGATCTTTGGAATCCACATTAGACATCTTTAAAAGTCACCTGTCATAAATATCTTGCTTTCACAAATGTGCTTCTTTTATTTATGATATAAAGTATGAGACAGCAGGGGTCTGGTAAAAGTAGAAAAAGACCTCCAATCATCTTTTCATAAACTCTTTTCCTGGACCTCATTGTAAAATGTCCCAGGTTTAAGAAAAGGTAATGGGAGACATTCAGCAGGTCTAAGGCAAAGATGACGGTCTCTGATGAGACTGGACCACACTGAGACCTGGCTATGATGCTGGTCTGCAGTTCTGAGCCGACACAAGATCAATACATATTCTCCACAAAGAGCTTCAGATACTTCATCTAAAGCCGTCTGATCACAGGGTTCCAGTTAAATTATACATCATATTAGTATGTTCACATATCAAACATGACTCCATCATCAAGATTGTTGGTTAAAGGAAAGAAAAAGTCAGAAGACTGAAACATGTGGCTGTCACAGATCCTCTTACTCCACTGTCCTCCCATTTATCCACACCAATCACAGTCAGTACAACTGGATAAACCTGAACAAAACTCAGTACTGGACTGGACCTGATCTGCACACATATCTTCTGAACCAAATGAAATGAGCCAAAATTATCTGAGCAGCAGTGATCAGAATGAAGTGATGGAGATCTGGGGATGTTTCATTTAATTTTTTTAAACAAATTTCTGAAAATGTTTGAGATTATTGCATCATAGAGACGGTAGGAAAATGAGCTCCTGTTTACACCACAATGCTGAGACCGTAAAATTGAAACTCTTTGTTGCCTTCTGGTCTCCGATTTCCATGGTAACAGAGTTTGAGGTGATTCTGTTGTTGTGTTTTTGGGTCTTATGAGGATGTGGTGCACACCTGGATGTATCGTTGCCAAGTTTCACTGCCCACTAGAAGCCTGGCATGAACACTACATGGTTTCTACCCAATATGTGTTTTCCCTGCACGGAGATAGTTTTCATCCCACTGCTGTAGAAATCCTTTTCTTTTTTTACAAACACACAAAGAAAAAAGTTTTGGGTTTTGGGTGGAAATGTTTCATGCAAAGAGGATCTAAAAAAGTAGAAAAACATGTGAGAGCAGCAGAGAAATCTGACCTGAGAGTTTTCAGTTTACAGTGTGGACTCTTCAGTCCATCAGACAGCTTCTTCACTCCTGAGTCGGGGATACTCAGGTCCAGTTCTCTCAGCCTGGAGGACTGGGAGCTGAGAACTGAGGACAGAGCTGAACATCCTTCATCTGTGAGGGAACAGCTGCTCAGTCTGAAGAGGAAATAATGAGACAAGTAGTTCTCTGTCACATTCTGTCCTATAAAACAGCAGCAGTATATTTCTCCACATCCTGCTATATATGTACTTACAGAGCTTTGTAGGAGGCTTTGACCACTGGCAGCAGCCTCAGAAGAACCTCCTCTGAAGGAGAGTATTTCTGCAGGTCAAACACCTCCAGATCTTCTTCTGATGACAGTAAGATGAAGGCCAGAGCCGACCACTGAGCAGGAGACAGTTTATATGCGGAGAGACGTCCTGATCTCAGGGACCGTTGGACCTCCTCCACTAGAGAACCATCATTTAGTTCATTCAGACAGTGGAACAGATTGATGCTTCTCTCTGCAGACACATTCTCACTGATCTTCTTCTTGATGTACTGAACTGTTTCCTGATTGTTCAGTGAGCTTCTTCCTGTCTGTGTCAGCAGGCCTCGTAGGAGTCTTTGATTGGTCTGCAGTGAAAGACCCAGGAGGAAGCGAAGGAACAAGTCCAGGTGTCCATTTGGACTCTGTAAGGCCTGATCCACAGCTGTCTGATGGAGACGTTGTAGATCTGGTTTATTTAATAACTTAGACAAAACATAAACTGTTTGTTCTTGTTTCAGCAGGTTGACTCCAGACTTGATGAAGGTCAGACGGACATGAAGAGCAGCCAGAAACTCCTGAACACTCAGATGGACGAAGCTGAACAGCTTCTCCTGGTACAGTCCTCTCTCCTCTTTAAAGATCTGTGTGAACACTCCTGAGTAAACTGAGGCTGCTGTGATATCGATGCCACACTCTGTCAGGTCTGATTCATAGAAGATCAGGTTTCCTTTCTGCAGCTGATCAAATGCCAGTTTTCCCAGAGACTCGATCATCTTCCCGTTCTCAGGACTCCAGTGTAGATCTGTTTCAGCTCCTCCATCATACTTGACCGTCTTGAATTTGGTCTGGACCACCAGGAAGTGGATGTACATGTCAGTCAGGGTCTTGGGCAGCTCTCCTTCCTCTCTGGTTTTCAGCACATCCTCCAGAACTGTAGCAGTGATCCAGCAGAAGACTGGGATGTGGCACATGATGTGGAGGCTTCGGGATGTCTTCATGTGGGAGATGATCCTGCTGGCCTGCTCCTCATCTCTGAACCTCTTCCTGAAGTACTCCTCCTTCTGTGGGTTAGTAAACCCTCTGACCTCTGTCACCATGCCAACACAGTCAGGAGGGATCTGATTGGCTGCTGCAGGTCGTGTGGTTATCCAGAGGCGAGCAGAGGGAAGCAGTTTCCCCCTGATGAGGTTAGTCAGCAGCACATCCACTGAGGTGGACTCTGTAACATCAGTCAGGGTCTCATTGTTGTGGAAGTCCAGAGGAAGTCGACTCTCATCCAGACCGTCCAAGATGAAGACAACCTGGAACTCTTCAAAGCTGCAGATTCCTGCTTCTTTGGTTTCAGTAAAGAAGTGATGAACAAGTTCCACCAAGCTGAACTTTTTCTCTTGCAGCACATTCAGCTCTCTGAAAGTCAGTGGAAATGTCAACTGGATGTCCTGGTTGGTTTTATCTTCAGCCCAGTCCAGAGTGAACTTCTGTGTTAAGACAGTTTTCCCAATGCCAGCCACTCCCTTCGTCATCACTGTTCTGATTGGTTCATCTCTTCCAGGTGGGACTTTAAAGATGTCTTCATGTCTGATGGATGTTTCTGGTCTGTGTGTTTTCCTGGATGCTGTTTCAATCTGTCTGACCTCATGTTCATCATTGACCTCTGCAGTCCCTCCCTCTGTGATGTAGAGCTCTGTGTATATCTGGTTCAGAAGGGTTGGGTTTCCAGCTTTAGCAATCCCCTCAAACACACACTGGAACTTCTTCTTCAGACCACATTTTAGTTTACGACCACAAGCTGCAGCCAGAAGTTCTGAAAGAGAAGAAGAAATAAGAAGAGTCAGTAAAGACTTGAAGCCTCTGAGGAATGAGGATGTGAATATGTGATGTTTCATGTGTTGAGACATCAGTAAATGTGTCATTTATCCAGCAGCTTCAATCTTTAGAGAAATCCTCTTACTGCTCTGCAGACGCTCAGCCAACTCCTCCTGCTTCATCATCCTCAGGAAGTCCACTGTGATCTTCACTAACGCCTCTATGCTACTCTTCCTCTGCTTCTCATCCTCACCCTCCAACACTGAGCATTCTGGGTAATCTGGACTCAGAAGCTTCTGGAACTTCTTCAGCTCCTTCTTCACAAAAGTGATCATGTTGTCCTCCAGCAGCTGGAAGAGAAACGATAAGAAGGACACAATCTGACTGAAATCATGGAGCCAAACATCAGATCCATGTTGGACACACTGACAATCCACTGGTCTACAAAGGTCAGCATGGAGACGATGTGGACAGAAGAGATGGAAAAGTAGTTGTTGTACATGTACAGACCATAAATATGGAGTCCAGCTGTGTTTGATGCTGCTGGGCAGACTGACCACTGGGAAGCTCTGAGCTCTGCTGGTCCACTCTGTGAAGGAATCAGGAAGAATCAGCTGATATTCTTTCTGTCCACACAGAGACAAACACAAGGTAAAGGTCCATGAAGGGATGTGAGGATGTGAACAGTGAATCAGAGACTCCCTGTAGTGGGAAAGCTTTACTGACAACCAGCAGCTCAGTCTGCAGCTGCTTGGAGATTTCAGCTCAGTTTGGATGAGTCCCAACAGCTCTCACCAACACCTTCATGCAGCTTTACTTCCTGCTGAAGTGCCCTGGAGCAAGGCAGCCACAGCCAATCTGTAATTGGATCAGACTGATTGGACTGGGCAGCTCCCAGTGTGGATCATCATCAGTTTAACAACTAGCATGCCTCAGCTAGTGACCCTCTGGATCAGATCCTCCCTCTGCTCCCACTGCAAGGTCGTTTGCACTGAGTGACTGGTAACCATTATACTAAAGGTGATGGTTTACTGGATCATGTGTTCCTCTGGTACCAGCATGTCAAAGCTCATTTAATGAGTTGCTGTGTTAGCACATCTTCTTTTCTATTTCCTGGCAGGTTGTGCAGGTACGTTCTGCCACCTACTGTATACTGGCTCATTACTGCAGTCTAAGGCTCCCACCATCCCACCAGACGTCCACGGGTAAAGTCTCTCTGAAAAAACACATATTTGACCTCAGTGTGACTTCCTGGTAAAATAAAGAAAATAATAAAATGTTGTTCTTTAACTTTCGTGTTTTTCTTGTAAATACCAACAGCAGAAAATCTAGAACTAAGGATTCGACTATTTTCCTTCTCAGTTTTGGATTATCAATGAGTGTCCATGATAGAACAGACTAGAATAGAATAGAATAGAATAGTATAGAATAGAATAGAATAGAATTACCTTTTCGTCATTAACACATGCCTTGCAATGAAACTGGGTGGGCAATTCTTCCACATTGCCATAAGAAACATGGGATATAAATACATTCACCAAGTTTTATTCTTTAAAAAGAGAAAGAACAAATAAAACCAAATAATAACCGTGCGAACGTACATGAATGAGAAACTATTACAAACATAAAAATCCCTCCACGCACATGAACACAAACACACTAATGCACATTGTAAAATCCTGGATGAGGTATGTTATAAATAATACTATAAACAACATGAGAACATACAATAATTGTGTGACTGATGTAGCAGTGATGGTGACGGAGCATGTGGGGGTTAGGCATTAAGAAGCCTGGTTGTCCAGGGGTAAAAACAGTTTTTGAGACATTTTGTCCGGTTGCTGATGATTCTGAACCTCCTGCCAGAGGACAGGAGGTCAAAGAAGCCCCGACCGGGGTGTGATGGGTCAGCCGGGATTTTCTCTGCCCTATTTAGACCTCTGCATTTTGTAATGTCCTCCAGGGAGGGTGGGGGGCAGCCAATGATTTTCTGTGCAGTCTTAATGACCCCTTGCAGGGCTTTTTATCCTTAGCTGTGCAGCCAGCATACCACACCATGATGCAGCATGCTACCACACTTTCTATTGTCGTACAATAAAAGGTTGAGCTTTGCTGACCATCGCTGTTGTATTGGTGGACCATGTGAGGTCGTCAGACATGTGCATCCCCAGGAATTTAAAGAAGGAGACTCTTTCCAAGCACTCACCATTAATTCACAGTGGAGAAGGGTCTTCTCTCTTCCTCCACCAGTTTATCACCATCTCCTTGATTTTCTGGTGTTCAGCAGGAGGTTGTTGGTTGTACACCAGGCCACAAGCCTCTGGACGTCCTCCCTGTATGCTCTCATCACCACCAGAGATAAGACCCACCACTGTCCTGTCATCTGCAAGTTTCATGATGCAGTTTGAGTGATGGATGGGATGCAGTCGTGTGTGTACAGTGCATACAGGAAGGGGCCTAGCACGCAGCCCTGGGGGGTGCCCGTGCTTAGTGCCAGGGTGGAAGATGTGTGGGCCTCATCCTCACTGTTTGTGGACGCTCTGTTAAAAAACTGTAGATCCAGTCACGGATGAGGGGTGGGAAGTCCACGTCAGTGAGATTTCCGATGAGGATCTTCAGCACGATGGTATTGAACGCCGAACTAAAATCCAGGAAGATCATTCTGACATAATTTCCCTGCTTCTCAGAGACTCGCAGCAGTGTGGAGGACAGTGGTGATGGCATCAGCTGGTGACCTGTTTGCTTTATAAGCGTACTGGTGTTGGTTAAAGTTCTGATGGAGACAGGACTTAAGGTGGTGGAGGACAAGTCTCTCAAAGCTCTTCATAACTACTGAGGTCAGGGCCACCGGTCTGTAGTCATTTAGGCTGCTTATGGTGCTTTTCTTAGGAACAGGGACAATGGTGGCTGCTTTCAGGCAGGTTGGGACGGGGGCCTGTTTCAGGGAGGTGTTGAAAATCCTGGTTAGGACCCCGACAGCTGATCAGCACAGGCCTTTAGCACTTTGCTCAGTACTCCATCCGGTCCCGCTGCTTTGTGTGGGTCTACAGCTCAGAACCTTTGTCACCTGGTGTTCTTGCAGATGGAGCAGGTGGGTACTGGGGGGCTGAGAGGGTGGTGGAGCAGAGTGGGATCTCTCCACCTCAAAGCGGGTAAAAAAGTAGTTTAACTCCTCCACCAGGGAGGCGTCAACATTTGATACTGAATTCTATTGATTTCTATTCATTTGTAGGCTACACAACATTTCATCCATGATAACTGAGAAAATGTCCAGATTAATAGTTAAAATACATGAATTAGTTTATAAGCTGGTTTTATGATTTCCTTCTGGGATCAATAAAGATTTAGTTTTTATGTCATTTGAATAATCTGATGTAACATTTGTAGAACGTCGTCCTTCTGCCTTTTTGTTAACATAATCAGCCCTTAATGAAGAATGAATGTTGTGTGAACGGCTGATTTATTGAAATATTATCTGCTAATGTGGATGGTATAGGGGTAGAACATCTGTTTCTCATTTTCTCTTCATACACTCACAGAGTGACTGAAACATGAAGTTTGGATCTTGTGATCATCACAGTAAAACTGGGCCTTTATTCCCATTTTCCCTCTAATGGCACCAGAACCTGTTTCAGTGTGTTAAAAAGGTGAATTATGGAGCTGCTATGTTTCCTGTCCAGCACTGAGACTGAGTCCTGCTGATTATTCTCAGCTCACCAGAAAAGTGGCTTTTTAAAGGAGAGCTCCCACTTTCTGCAGCTCTCTGAACTCACACACAGTAAATCTGAAACTGCTGAGAAATCCTCCTGAAAACTTTCCTCTGTGGGAAAAACTCACATGTTTATCACACTGTTTTATTATTGGACTCTGATACAACATTTACACCCAGCTCACCTCTGTTCCTCTGAACTGAAATCAGGAGGACGATGCATCAACCGTTCGCTCTTCAAGGACACACAGCTGGGTCCTGGTCCTGGTTCTGGTTCAGGTCCTGGTTCTGGTCCTGGATCTGGTTCAGGTCCTGGTTCTGGTTCTGGTTCAGGTTTATTACTGTGAATAAAGATGGTTTAATGATTTCACTGCTGAATTCTGAAATTGTTCAACAACATTTTATTAAAATAAGAATCTGGAAGACAAATCAGAAACTAAATTCCAACCATGATGCAGAAACTAGTCTCAGCAGAGACGTCAAGAACTGATTCAACTGAAACTGGTTTTCATCTGAAATATGATCCAACCTCCACTGAACACTGACAGATACTGACTGTTGGTCTGAGGAAACTCCAGCTTTGAACTTAATAAACCGATCCAATGACCGGTCACTCTTCATGGACACACAGCTGGGCTCAGGTCCTGATTCAGGGCTGGTTTCAGGTCCAGGTTTGTTCCTGTGAATCCAGATGTTTGGTGTGAGTTCTGAGCTGTGACATGGAGAAGAGTCATGGACAGTTAGAGATGGACATCTCACCTCTGAGTGCTTTTAGAGGGAGGGACTCCCTCCTCTCTGTCCTCACACTGATCCATGATGCTGGATTCACATCAGCTCACACACACTTTCTACCTTCACCTGCAGAGGAAACACACATCATTCATCTGAACATCAAGTGAAATCCTCCTTTCCATCATCTGCTGTAGGAAGATCAGCTGCTCCTCCTCTGATTGGCTCTGAGTTTCTGTTTCATATCAGTGTCAGATGGATGCAGTCAGACAGCAGTGAGGAAGAGGAAGCTGCCTTCAGCTGCTGGACTTCTATCAGGACACTAGATGGAGGGATGGAGCTGCAGACCAGCACACACAACGATGATGATGATGACGAAGTAACAACATTTTTATTCCCTGTCATGTTTTGGTGTGTCTGAGTTTGCAGGTCAGGGTGAGCAGGTTACCATGGGGACTGACGGCGGTGTCTGGAGCCACAATTGCTGCCACCTGCAGCTCATCAGCAGGCTCGTTATCTGGCTCTACTCCCTGCTATTTAGGGGTAAGCAGGAGCTCCAGCCATCGCCAGATTGTCACAATTTACTGCGTGGTAACCAGGCCTCTTTCCAAGTCTTATCTTGTGTCTTGTTCTCAGTAGAACTCACCTTGTTATCTTTATTCCTCAGCCTCAGACCTTGATTGCTCGGATAACCACAGCACCCAGGGTAAGGACTGTCCCTCATGCCAAGCTGACTGCCTGCCTGCTCGCCCTGCCTGCAACCAAACTCTTTTCACCACCACCAGAAACCAACTCCTGGCTTACTCCTCCATCACTAGTCTTCCTTTGGAATTCAGTAAGCCGCAGCCGTAACAGATATCACAAAGCACTTTCTCAGACCCACACTAATCCTCTGTCCCCTCACAGGAAAAGCTACTGGACCTGGACCAATCCACTCACATTCATTGTAATAAACATTGTTTGCATCTCCCACCTTGTCTCACTGAGTGTTTCTGCATTTGGGTCCGGTTCCTTATACTACAGTCTCCGACCGTGTCATTCCCTGACTTTGACTGGAAGTTTCAGTCAGCTGAACATTTGAATCATTTCAGCTGATTCGTGATGCAGCAGATCATCTTCAGTGTTAAAAAGATCAGAAGAATTCTTCCTGTTTAGTTTTCAGACTAAAAACTTTCTTCCTTTTTACCAGGAAATACCAGCAGCACCATGTTAGATCTCAGCTGCTGGGAGGCCTTTAATAAAGCAGATGAAAAGTGGAAATATTTCTTCTCCTTTTATTACCATGAAAAAGAGACTGAAACTAAATCAGATGGAAGGTTTGAAATCAGGAAACAGGACGAAATGTTGGACATTTTCTGTCAGCAAACAGAAACTAAAGGATGATGTTAAAGAAGGAAAAATGATTCTAGTCTGTATGGAAAGTCTGACTGAAGGAGCAGCAGAATCACACACTGTAGGTTCTGATCCGTTAAACTGCTCCCTGCAGCACAAATGAGGAAGTCCCTGCTCATCTTCATCATCATCAAGCTGTACAGTGGATTATCGGCTCCATCAAACCTGCACACAGCTTCATCACCGACTACAATCAGACAGTTTAACCGACTTTCTCCATATTTTAGAGTTTAATTTGAAAGGTGGAACAGGAAGCAGCAGGAAGCTGCTGAGTCTGACTTTAAGGTGGAGACGACAGTTTGATTCCAGGAAATAAAAACATGACAGTTTGTGAAGGAAACAAAAATATCAGCTGATCCAGTTAAAAATCATCATTAACATAAACATCAATAATGATCAGCTGATCATGAAGAAGCTTTAACTTATCAATAAACATCAACTGATCACCATGTAGTTTGATTCCAGTTAATCAATAATCTGATCATCATGTAGATTTGTCTTCAAACAGCAGAGTGATCAAAGCTGGAGCTGAAATCAGTTCAGACTTACAGTTTGTTCAGAGATGAAGACGAAGACTCTCCACCCACACAGGTGAGCTGCTACCTGGAATGAACCAGACTCCACCTGAGATGGAGACAGGACAGGTAGGAAGAGCAGCAGTAGATTAATTTTCCAACAAACGTTCAAACTCTAAAAGGTAAAAGTCCAACATCTCAGGTGACTCATTAATTCTGTGTTAACAGTCTCCCTCTGCTGGTCAGAAGATGAACTGCATGATGTCAGCTTGATGAACCCAGATGACATGAAGTGTTTCAGTGGTTCAGATACTTCAGGATCATCATTAGAATGAAAGTCATGAGTGATGTTAACCACACTGATGCTAACAGTCATGTGTTCATATTAATGTCCATGAATGTCTCAGGTGTGCTGGAATCACAGCTCCATCCATCTGGAATCAGTAACTGGAGACCAGTATTCAGTCTCTCTATTCCCAGTGAAACATGAGGAACTGTCTCTAACAGCTGGATGAAGATCTTTTAAAGAACAGAGTTCAGGATTTGTAGCATCAGGTTTCAGATCCAATCACAGCACAGACACAGATCTGATCAAAGTGATCAATGATCTGAAGATCAACAGTGACTCACAAACTCGTTGCCTCAAAAAAATGGAACTTTTTGTTACCTTGAATGACTTTAATGAACTGGGATGATGTGAGCTTGTAGAAGTTAAATGAAGCTGATAAATCTGAGTTTGCTGGAAGTTCATGAGGGTGTGGAAGAAACTTCATGTGATCAATTCCACAGAAATTAGAAGAGAAGCTTCACAAAATCTGGTTTTATTGAACACAGATGATGACTCCAAGTTAGCTTAATCAGAGTAACTGATGAAGTCCAAGTAGTTGTTGCTTTGCAGCAGGAACTTGCTGTGAGTTAAACTCATGTTCCACCAGCACAGAGCTCTGCAGCAGCTACCTGTCTGGTTTTAATCCCAGCAGCACCTGGAGAGCAGTCACACCAGCTCCCAGCATTCATTAGAAATCCTTCATTTTCCTCATCAGTCATCATTCTAACAGCTAAACCGTCTTTTTATGTCTACAACATGTTTCTAGAAACTGAAACTAAGCTGGAAGGTGGATTATTGCTGATATGAGCTCAATATGGAGACCAGAACATGTTTTCCTGTCTGGATTCCTCACGTTTGAAGCAGGAGATCATCAAGGGTGACATGAGATGATTTATTGATTTATTTACATGTTATTATTCCTAAATCACTTTTTATTCATCACAACAGCCAGAAACAAGAAGATAAAAGAAAAGTAAAGAAGAGAAACTGGACATGACGTCAGAGTTTATTTCTCTTCTTTTACCTCTGAAATCATTAGAAACCTGTTTGTGTCGTTTGAATTATTGATCAACCAAATAAATACAATAAAACTGAATAAAATAGAATAAAGGTCTTTAAAAAACTCAGGCTGGTTTCAACTAAGCTCCTAAAGTTGCATGAAATGAATTCATTTGTTAACAGAAGTCATCACCATTTTTCATGAACTCATCTTATTTCCACTGATTCAACTTAAGTTCATTTATTGAACCTTTTTCATTCCAAAGTTCATACGACTCATTTCAGATTAGAATTAATAACCAGATTAAAATGAAGTTCTGTCCATTAAATCTATTTAATTAAAGCCAATGTAACATTTTACAGTGTGTGTAACATGTGTGATAGAAATAAAGCTGCTTCGCCCCACTGCTCAACCATTCCTTCACATCTCTGAGGACACGTTTCTGCTCTCCAAGGACCTGCAGACACAGGGAATGGATGTTCTGGCAGCTCAGAGTCTGGCTGAGGGAACAGAGGAGAACCTGAAGAAATCCATCAGAGACTTTGAGGGACAGAAAAGAGCAGCTGATGAGTTTGTGGGTTGGGCCAATAAAAAGCTGCAGGACTGGATAGAAAGCTGCTGATGCAGACCACTCTTCCTGAGAAACATCTCCCATCCTGCTCCCTGTGGACACAGATAACATCAGCTGTGACGGAGGAGGAAGGACTCTTTGTAGATCAGCTGATGACGTGGTCCTGGTGGCTCAGCTGACAGACCAGACTGCACTGACCAGCTCTCAGCAGGCAGGCAGTGATTTGCTTCAGACTTTCAGCCAAGATTTCCTGGAGCTAAATCCTACAAAGACCAAGGAGTTGTGCTGTGGGGGCAGAGAGAGGTTTTTACCCCCCTTAGTATCCAGAGTCAAGCCACTGAACAGGGAGGCGTTTTTAAATATGTGGGAACAGAGACGGACTCCTGCCGGTCTTTTAGTCACCACACAGACTCTGATTGGAAGAAAGCAGAAAAAGGCTCCACCTGCTGAGGAAATCTTCAATATTTCATCCTGCTACGGCTTCCTGTCCATCAAACACAAAAGCAAACTCTCTGCTTTCCTCAGTCAGGCCAGCAAAATGATGCTCAGCACAAACATCTCTTTCTGAGCTGCAGCAGCTCTCTGTGATCAGGAAAACCTCCCAGATCACAGAGGACCATCACACCCTCTTCATCCCTCCTTCCAGCTGCTGCCATCAGGCCCACGCTAGAAAGCTCCTCTGGCCCGTAAGAACATCTACAAACAATCTTTCATTGGCTCTGCAGGACCCATCCTGAACAAGTCCAGCAGCCACCACCGCTCATCATTTCACCTTTTAATGCCACTTTTACACCAGTTTGAACTGGTTTCTTCTTTAATCCTCTTAGTTTTCACTGTCAGTGTGTTTTATTGTATTTAATGAAGTCGCCTCCAAAACTTGTTACTGAAGTCAGAATAATAAAACCAGGACCAGCATCCGTCATACTGGACTTCTTCTTCTTTCATGGAGAAAACTGTTGTCCAGCACATTCATTGATGAGGACACAATCATTGATTCTGGATCAGTTTCACAGTTGTGTAGCCGGCTGGCCCAGAAGCACCAGCAGCGCCTCGGTTCTGTCCAGTTCTGACCTGAACCTGAAGGCAGAGGACCGCCCAGATGCTTCTCTGTTCCCCAGAGAGGTGAGTCCCCGTCCATCCCTGTGGTCCAGACCTCCAGCTCCATCCACCTGCTCTGAATGATGAAGAGGAGCAGCTGCAGAAGGTCTGAGTTTGACTTCATCTCATTAAATCTGGATCTTTTAAATCTCACATTTCACAAGTTAAAGACTCAAAGCCTGAAAACATCAAGAAATTCTCTAATAAATGAAGTAAAAACTGTCTGAAGGAACTAATGGAAATAAATAAAGGAGCAGAAAGTTTAATCATGAAATTAAATCCTAAAAGATGGAAATAAAAATAAAAATACGATGAAAATATTTTAATGTGATCTTTATTATTTGGTGGACAGGATATGAGTCTGATATCAAGCTGAGTGTTTACGTCGTGTTATTTCCTTGTTGTGTCATCACTGTTCTTTGTTGAACGATCATCATCTAATCCAAAGATAAAAGCTGGATATGCCCGATGTTCCATTCATAGCAACTAGCTGCTGCTCTCTGTGTGTTGTAATCCAGACCCACAGGGTGGATGTGGAACGCTGGAAACAGAAGACACAGAGGAGGAGAGGTGTACATGTTCCATCCATCACAAAGCCTTTTCTTTCTGAGGAGACCAAAGGGCCGAAGGTAAAGGTGACATGATGTTAATAATCAGCATGTGTTGGGATTAACGTGCTATGTGCTGATATCATCACAGACAAAAAGGGATTCTCAGTCTACCGCTGTCCACGTTTCTCCACACAGAAGAACATAAAGACGACTGAGAGCTTCACAATGATTTCCACAGCACACCACATCTCACTTTATTGTTTAAGGTTGTAGTCTGTCAGCCTGGACAATAAAAGCTCATTTTCTTTCTACTGACTAGTTTTTATTCTGCTTTTAGAAACACAGAATTCCTGCACAGAAGCAACGTTATATTGTGAAGATCTTTTGATGCTTTTTAAAACTTTTCCTGCTGGAATATTTTTCTGTCTCCAGCTGTTGTGTTTATTCAGGACATGCCTTCCCTCACATCTCAGTCAACACACGTCCTGTCTGAGGAACATGGAAAACCAAGAAATGGCCACAGCAAGCCTTCCCCACAGTCTGACACATCACAGCTGATCTTACATGTATTTAGCTTTACATGGAAAAAAGAAGTTATTCCAGATGAAGATTTCTGCTCCATGTGGTAACTTCTGCTTTAACTATTTTATGTTGCTGACTACAGCTGTGGTTCAGAGATAGTTTAAGCCCTTTGACATTCCCAGTGTTTCATATCAAGGATAGAGATCGTGGATTAAGCTCATTTCTTCCTTGTGTCTTTTGTCCAGAGTCCCAGAGACAGGATCCATGCTCATGTTGCAATATAGTTTATATTTGCTGGAATACAATTATTTAAAGATGTTCTTGGACCCTGATGATGGACGATGATATTATAAAACTATTGACGTATGTATACATACTGTATGTCTACAGTCACATGTTTTAGTCCAACTGTACTTCCTGCTTGTGCAGCTGCTGCTGCTGTATGTTGCTTTTAGATGGATTATGTGTTTCAATCCATCATATTATCAAATGTTCTAGTTTTCTTGTTCTTTAGCAAACGTGCTGCTCTGTTGACATCAGACTTGTTCATGTTTGTGTTGGTCGTCTGCTGCAAACACCCCCTTCTATGTGAACGTGCTTGTAGATAGACTGGGCTTTATTAATCCTGGCTTGATTTACAAAGCTGATAACCAGTCACATGACCAGTTATCAGACATTGTTTGCGATGACTGCTACAAGGTACGGCAGCGACAACATGTGTGTTAATAACATGAGTCAATGTTTCTGTGTACTTCAGTTAGAACGGGGTGATATCAGCATTTCATGGGATTCTTCATGTTCACAGCTTGTTTCCCCAACTACCCAACATCTGTGGTCACTGACGGACAGGAACAGAAACCCTCTCCAGAACACGTGTCATCACGGTGAGTTTAGTAATACTAGTTATCACAGCTAAATAAAACATAGTCTAAGAAACATGAAGATGTACTGTGCAGTTTACCAAAGTACAATCTATATTTAGCTATTTGTCAGTGTCTTAACAGAAAGCCTGAGTTCACTTTATAAAGTTTGATGAGTCATGATATTTTTACCATATTAATCCAGGGGAGACACAACTGTGACGATGCATAAATGGTAATATAGTGAGAGTCTACTAGAGTACATGACATTCAGTCTAAGCTAATATATAACATGTGTACAGTTTGATGCAGATGCAGCTGACATGGTGAGAATGTCCAGTGTGGCTTCAGGAGACGATGCACCATCCCTGATGCTACAAAGTGATGGACGTTTACATCCTGATTCATCAGCAGCAAAAAGGAGGCCAGATAACGTGAAGAAGTTGTCAGCTGAACTGTCTCAAAGCAGGAAAACCTGTGTATGGAAGGCAGACTGAACAAGCTTTGTTGTTGATGGTGTTGTCAATGCTGCCAATGAAAAGCTGCAGCATCATGGCGGCCTTGCTCTAGCTCTGACCAAAGCTGGAGGCCACTGATGGAAGCAGAGAGCAAACTCCATGTCCGGAAGTATGGGACATTAAAAACTGGAGAGGCAGCTGTAACCACTGCTGCTAATCTACCTTGTAAAAAGGTCATTCATGCAGTTGGGCCACGTGTCACACACCATCCATCTCCAGCAGCGTTGTCCAAAGCAAGACAAGATTTAGAAACCTGATCTGGAGCATCCTACGCAAAGTAAGGAACACAAGCTGCAGTCTGTTGCTGTTCCAGCCAGAAGCTCTGGGAGATTCAGCTTCCCCTTGCGACTGTGTGCAGACATAATAGCGTCCACAGTGAAAGACGAGCACCACAAGACAGAAGTGAAAAATCAGCACCTTCCTGTTCACCTTGTGAAGTCATCGCTCAACCAAATAGAAAGAGCATGTAGAGAGAAACTTCTGTCACCTACGTCAACTAACAGCACGACAGCCACAAAGAAAATGAGTCATCATCAAGACCAGCAGGTAGGAATTATCCTCAGAAGTGTCTTTATGTTCCACACTGCTCACTCACAGCAGGAGTTCCACTTGGACAATGTAAAGTGATGATACTGAAAAGTGTTTTATTCAGCCGTGATAACATATTAGAAAAGCAGAATAGTTTCCAGTAAAATGTCCTCTAGTACAAACCAGCATGCACTGCAGCTTCAATCACAACTAGAATCTGAAATGAAACATTTTGAAGTGTGAAGGAAAAATGAGGAAACAATAACTTAGTAAAAGTGCTGTTCATGGCAGAGATACTGTGTGACATTAAATTGTGCAGCTTTTCTGAATGTTGGGACTGAACGGTGTGAATTTCATGATATATTCACAATGTGATCAAACTCTTTTTTCCATGACAAAGCAGTGATTGTTAGAGCAGTAATTCTAAAGCATTTCCACACATTCATTCCATCTATTTTACTCTCATTTATCTTAAACTTTGTGCAGCTTATTTTTAATGATTATTTATTGATGGATTGATGAGTGAACAAGGTGCTGCTTGGCTTTTGCAGCTGACATCACTGTGGAGAAGGAAGGACACAGACGTTGTTGTTGCTGAGCTCCCTCCATGTAAGAGGGAACATTTCTGTGATCCGCCATAGCGAGCTGCGCTCACTGCGACCTCACCAGTGGCTAACAGGCCCAAACAAAGACACAGTGAGGTTCAACATCTGCAGATACCTCAGTTTAGTCCAGCGTCTTATTGCTGGAATGTTTCTCAAACAGCATTTAATCTGTGTTGTTTTCTATCTTGATCTCAATCCTCTGCTTTAGGTTATTGAGCCTCTTTCAGCTTTCTGCCAACCAGTCCAGCGTTGGAAAGAACATTTCCATCCTTCATCATTACACAGCAGGTGGAAAACTTTGTGGGAAACACGCTGAGCTCAGTGGACACGGCCTCTCCAAGGTAAAGTTGCTCTTCATGCATTTTACCTCCACACACCTTGTACAGGAGAAAATATTTAGACAGTGAAACGGCTGACTTCCATGTACACACTTTCTGTTAGAGGACTTTGTCTTTTCTATGTTCCACTTGTAATTTTAGATGATTTTAATTCTACATTTCTTTTCAATCTCTTTTTCTTCCTGTTCCAGATCAGCTGTGACGACTACCAGGCCATTCTGTCCTTTGTAAACACTGACAGAGCCACTGGAAGCTGCTGCTCACTGATACTTTCTGCAAACATCACTTTATATTAACTCTGTTTATATGATTTATAAAGTTGTTCTGGGTCTTATTATGTGCTTTATAAAAGCTTTTTTCTAGTATATATTTCCTGCCATAAGATGAGTGTTTTTGGTGGATCCAGCATCTGATTCATCTGAGGAGGCAGCAAAAAGAGTCGACATATTAGATATCACGTCTCAGTAAAAATGATGATTGATTTGGCTAAAAAGAGGTAAATATCCCAAAAATAAAAGCATTTAAACATGTTTGATTTCTATTTAAAGTTTTGTGTTGGAGTAAAAATGGATGCAGCATCGTTGACACAAGTTTCCAAACCCAGACCAGTGAAGCACTTTGTTTGCTGGCTGGTTTTAGCTCTTTGTTCCTACACCTCCCAGTCACACTATCAGTACCTATATACCATATACTAAATGAGATATCCCAGAAAACAAGATAACCTAGATGATATTCCAGCTGCATACTGATAGGATGCAGTGGAGACTAATACAGCAGATATTTTAAAAGGGAAAAGTTGAAGATGAGGAGAAGCTGCTATGGCGAGGAGGAGTGGGGGAGGAGCAACCATTCAGCATCCAGTTCAACAAGATGACAGTAGCTGTGGGCTCATAGTCACCACGGTATATTTCTGTCTGCATGACTGTGTACAAAGTTCACTGTGTGCATGTGGGACTAACTGTCCACCTTTGATTTCAGTGTCTTTTTCTGAAAGAATCAAATATTACTAGATACATACGTCCCCAGAGAGCCAATAAAACGCCGTGTTCTTATTATGTTGAGCGCATGCTTCTAAAACAAACATCAGAACAGACGATACACCTGAATTAATGGTGTGATAGCACATGGCAGCGATGGTAAAAAAGAACATCAGGCAGTGAGGTCCTAATTCTACATTTATACTTCAGTTTTGGGGGGATTTATGTGAACGGTATTGAAGGCTGTCTGCTGGCTGAAAAAGCCCATGTAGTGTGTAATGTACATTAAACATGTTGTATTAATTACCTCTGGACAAATAGAAGGAAGAATATTACTATGTATACAGATTTAAAGTAAATAATACATGAAGTCAAAGTGAAAACGTTTGTTGGGAAAAGTGTGTGACTGATGACTTTTCAGACTGTGTGTTGGTGTAGATGGCGAGGGCGATGATGGAAGCCTTTCCTGCATCACCGGCTATGACCTTTGACACATCTAGAAAGAAGATGCTGATGAGAGGAGAACGTTTGCACTTTCCATCCTCAGTGAATCAGGTTTACAGTCGTTGTTAATATTGTTTACATCAGGTAAACCAGATCACCAGAGCTGGTCCAGATTCTAAAAAGCAGGTTTTTCCTCCTGCAATACAGACAGCATTTATTTCTAGAAAGCGCTGTGAAGGAAATGAATGGAGACTGAACAGGCAGCAGTTTAAATGTGTTTTATTGAAGAAAGAAGCTTCTAGACAGGGTGGTAGGTAGACACATAAAACAGCACAGGGCAGATAGTGGCCCAAACAGGCAGAGGAATAAATGTAGAGAGCAGGTAAACACAATCTTCTTCTCATTTCTACTTTTGCTGCATCCACGTCTCCTCTGTCCTCCATCCTTTTCTTGGAGTGTTTGACATGGAAAACAATTGTGCAATGTGCTCAGCGTCAAAGCCTCCAGGATCTGGGCCTCCCACCACTGACTGGGGAAGTGTTTCTCACTGTTTGCACTTTGTTTCCAGTTTTACATTTAATCACCAATATTAAATGATTTTGAAATAAAACAGTTTTATTTCCCTAAGATGTCAATTCCTTTACAATTTACAATATAATGTACATGCATGAAGTCAATGAAATGACATGTAAATAATAAATAAATAATAAGTTGAAGCAAACATCGCCCTGACAGTAACAAGAAATGATTCTCTGCTGCACATTTACCTCTTTATTTGCATTGTAGATGCAGGATTAATCCCATGTTATTTTACTGCTGTTATTGTGCAGATACAGTGTGATACCTGTGGAAGATGCTACCATGAGCAGTGTCTGGGGATGAAGGTGCACCAACTCCAAGAGGCCAGAGCAAGCAGGTGGTAGTTTGGTCTGCATGTGGGACAAAAGATGGAAACGGAGGACTCCAGTTGTACATGGCAGAAAACATGAAGATTGTCTTCTTGTTTGTGTTTAGTTTTAAAGGACAGCAGGGAGAACATGTTTAGTTTAGAAAAGACTGAACAATACTATAGTTTGCTTTAATGTCCAGCTGTTAACCCATTTTTGTTCCATATTTACAATCACTGAATGAACGTCTTTCATTTAATGATGGAAATTGTATTTTTTTACTTTTCTTAAGTATGTAAATAGTGTAGTTGTATGTTTGTGAACATGTTTACATGTTTTCATGGCTAACAATTTTGAACGTATTCATATCTAATTATTTACAACTACAGATATTATATTTATATCAGGTTATTACTATTTCAGTACTATTATCATATTAGAAATTGTAATTGTAATAAAAATGTAAAGAGTAAATTTGTGTGTGAAATAGATGCTTATAATAGATGCTACTGTGTGATGGTGGGACTGAAGTTGGTTAGTTACTGCCCTCTGCTGGCTGATGGTGGAACTGCAGTTCGTGGAACTGCCAGATATCTGTCCACCTGTAACTCTCTTACTAACAAGATACCAATAATAATAACATAATAATCAAATTATTAGAAACGTTTTTTGTCCAAAGACATGCATGTTAGGTGAATTGATGACTAATTTCTCCCTAGGAGTTAGTATATGCGTAAGTGACTGTTTATCTCTATCTGTGTTGGCCCTGCGATGGACTGGTTACCTGTCCAGGTGTACCTGCCTCTCATCTGTCAAAATGCTGGGATAGGCTCCAGCTTACCTGCGACCCGTAATGGACTAAGTGGTACAGAATGAAAGAAAGAATGATTAAAACATTTTTAAATTCAGTTTAAAATTATGTAAAATAACCAAGAAGGCAAACAGATGTATTAGAATGTTTAAGGCAGAGGTGCCCAAGTTCAGTCCTCGAGATCTACCATCCTGCAACTTTTAGATGCAGCCCTTCTCCAACACACCCGAATCAAATGACTGGCTTGTTACCAGGCCTCTGCAGAGCTGAATGACATGCAGATGACATCTGATTCAAGGGTGTTGGAGAAGGGTGGCATCTAAAAGTTGCAGGATGGTAGATCTAGAGGACCAAACTTGGGCACCACTGGTTTAAGGAAATAAATATTACAACTCAAAGTTTATACTTTTCCGTGTAGATATTTTTGGAAAGAATTATTTTATTTCATTTGAACAAACAGAGAAAATATATACAACAAGAAAATCATGAAAAAAAATAATGTAATAAAAAGTAATTACTATTGCATGATCAAATAATAAAAAAAGTTATAAAAAGTTTGTTTTAAGTATAAAAAAAACACATTAAAGGTTAAACTTTTTCTTTTACAAGAACCAAACCGATCATATCATATTCACATCAGCCAAATTATTATAAACAAGTCAGATTGAACAAAGTAAGAAACCATCTGTGTCAGAAATAAGATAAAATACAAGAAAACATCCTGAATAAATATTAGTCATTTAATCTACATTCTTATGGTTAAATTTGTTCCAAATAGTATTTAGTAACTTGCTCTGCATATAAAAATAAGAAATAAAAAGAAGTAAAAGTTTGTTCAAACAACTCATCTTGACCACATTTACTTTTTATAATCTCAATTATTTTAGAAGATGAATAAAAGTTGTTCTTACAGGAAATAATTATGGTTTTAGTTTGGAAATACCTACAATTATGAATAAAGAATTTTCCCAATAATATCAAATTAAGTAAATATTCAGCTGTTTTATTATAATTTTCTAAACATCACACAATTATCAGCCAGCAGAGAGAAAATAATTCTTAACTGAAGCCGGCTTTGTAGAATGATCCAGAAGTGATTAAATGTTTCATATAAGCTCCATGTTTCTCCAACAAAACACAAAATTTCATGTATTCAAATCCTTCCTGGTGTTTCAGTGTTGGAGGTTTTTGTTTGGCTTGTAAAGGACTCTGAGAGGAAGTCGTGGCTCCTCGTTGCCTTTCTGCAGCTGAACGTTGAGGACAGTTTGGGATCTCCATCAGTCCTGGATAGAGACGTCACCTTACAGATTTTCTTTGCTACGATTACTGTCAAACAAATAATCCTGTTTCTCTGATTATTCTGTGTTAATTCATTTCCATCTATAAATGTGTGAACTCACATGCTGTCAGAATGAACATGTTAATGCAAAGAGATGAAACTGTGGAATGAACACCTGGATTTTATTCTGTTTGTTGTCCGCATCAACAAAGTTCTACTCCTGCCGTGTTAAAGACCAGAACGTGGCTTTATCTCAGCCAGAGAAGCTGCTTTTGGGCATGTAGGTGACTTGTTACAGTGGTGAACAGAATCCACCTGAAACCACTTTCTCCTCCTTATTCCTGCAGATTCAGACGCTTTTCCAGCCGTACATGTAGAGGATGCTGCAGGACGACTCGTCTGATTTATCACAGAACTCTGATTTTGTTCCGTGTTCGTGGTTCAGACATGATCTTTCATGGAAAGTCATGATATTGAGGAATCTTTATGATTAATTAATCATGAGGTTTAAAACTGTGATTAATAGTGAAATGACGTAATCGAGGCGTCTCTAGTCAGATTATTTTATTGTTATTGAAGATCATTAGACCAGAGATGCAGAATGAAATTATGCTGCATCAAGCCTCCATTAAAGCAACACGGAGGTAAAAACATTGTCAGAAAAACGTAACCAGCTAAAAAATAGCTGTAAAAATATGAATAACATGAAACTAGAAGAGGATTTCTGCAGATAGTGAATGGAAGTACCAGAACCTGTTACTGCCTCATATTGCTGTACGGCTGTTACTGACTGTTTAAACTGTAGCAGCCTGATGGTTGTTGGATAAAAACCGTCCAGTTCTGATGTCAGACTGCGGTTCCTTCTGCCTGAAGCAGGACAGAAAACGGGGGTGAGTGGGGTCCATGATGATTTCCACCGCCCTGGACAGGCAGCGCTGCGTTGCTAGCTCCTCAATGGGGGCAGTGTGACTCCAGGGATCCTCTGGGCCGCCCTCACCACCCTCCTCAGAGACTTTGAGCTGCTGCTGCTCTCGTGCTACAGAGAGATGCTGCTGGTCAGCTCTCTCTCCATGGTGCCTCTGCAGAAACTGCTGAGGATGGACCTTTCACCTCTGCAGGAAGTGCAGGTGCTGGTGGGCTTTTTTACAGAGGAGGAGGTGAGCAGGGACCAGGTGAGGTTGTCGGCTACGTCACCTCCCAGGAACTTAATGTGTGGGAGGATCTCCACAGCAGCGTGAACGGGCCGTCCATCACCAGATCTTTGGTTTTTTCCACATTCAGGATCACGTTGTTGTTACTGCACCAGTCCACAAAAAGTCTCACCTCCTCCCTGCAGAGCCTCTCCTCACCGTCCTGGATGAGACCCACCACTGGTGTGTCGTCCGCTTACTGGATGGTGTGGTTTGTACCGTACTTAGTACAACAGTCGCAGGTCATCAAGGTGTCAGTTTTAAAAGTACATGAAGAGTCTACATTAAAGATATAAAGTCAGACATTTGGAGACAGAATGAAAAATGAAGATTGTGGTGAATAAAGAGGCAAAAAGTGAAAAATCAATAATTCAACATGTGAAAATGTCAGAAAGTCCAAATAAAGACAGAATGAAGCAAACAAACTAAGAGTGAAACACTGGGAGGATTTTCATTTCCAGCATCATGAAGTGAAACTAACTGCAGCTGACATGAAGTGAACACAACATCCTGATATTCAGTGTGAAGCTTTGACTGGAAACAACATGTGGATCCTGGAAGAAGCACAACTTCCATCTTTAAAGGACTGGAAGAGGAAGAAGTTTCCAAGGAATCATTTAGAAGAGTTTCACACAGAAACTGGTTTAATCTGAAAAGATGTTTCTGAGTGAAAGAGACAGACATGTACAGACTGAACTATCTGTTCACCAGTCAGAGTTTCTCTGACACGATCAAACTCTTTACACTCGACACAGAGACACCCAGGAACCAGACCTGAACAAGAACCCAAATCCAGCACAGAGAGGATGAGTGAATGTGGTGATGAAGGTGTGGAGGTGGATCAGTGAGTCAGAGGAGACTCTGTAGAAGGACAGAGAGCCAGCAGGACAGTCCACATACACTGCTACTCTGTTAGAGACAGAGGAGGAGGAGGAGGAGGAGGAGGAGGAGATGGGTGTTCTTCTCTCATTGTGCCAGACAGAGTAACCTTCATCATCAGAACATCTCAGACTCCAGGACTGATCATTGAATCCAAACCAACAGTCTCTGATTTTTCCTCTCCTCCTGATTTCTCTGTAACACACTGATATAAAAACGGTTCCTCTCCACTCGACCTCCCAGTAGCAGCGACCAGTCAGAACATTTCCACACAGCAGCTGAGGACAATAAAATCTGTCTGGATGATCAGGAAATGACTGAAGCTCCTCCACACATGTCACCTTCCTGTTGCTGTCAGACAGTTTGAGGTTTCTGTCCACTGTGTTTGTGTCGATAGTGAGTGGACAGGAATCTGATGGAGAGAACAAACACAATCCAGCTGCAGTTATTGATCTATTGACACTTTGATGCTGACTGATGAATGAGTGATGGGACAGTGTGAAGATGGTTGAATGTGATGAATCCAATGAAAAACACACTTACACTTCCTCACACCTCCTGGTCTCAACCATGGTTCTCCAGCAGGCTCCACCCTGAAAGGAGGAGGGGGGTCAGAGCAGCACCGTCATGCTAACATGGACATTACATGGCTCTCATACACACTTTGTTCTACACTGAGAAAGGTTCAGATTTATGAAGCCATGTGAACATTCTTCTCTTTTAGACTGATTGATTTGTTAATTTCAGTGTCATGTCCACATGGGCTTACAAGACACTATACAATATAAATCTAGACAATTCAAAGATGGCAAACAGAAAAAGAAAAACCAGAAAACCAAGAACAAGTCTCGTGTATCCATCAACTTATACAACAACAACAAGATAAATCAAAATATACAAATGAAAGGATTGTGTTCTTATGTAGGAAACAATGTTTTCTGTCTTAATGTCCATCCTGTTTCAATAAATCTAGCTAAAGCATGAATCTCCTCCTTGAAGAACCAACTCAACATATCATACTCAGACATCCAAAACAAATCTGCTTTCTTCCTTTGTACGTTTTCAGACAGAGATTTCCTCAGTTCATCATACAGCGGACGTTGGAACAAGAAATGAAGTTCATCTCCAACAACTTCAAGATCACACAAAACACATATACACTGTTCTTCAGGTACACCCTTATACCCGCCCACTTCAGTCGCTAGGGGCAACGTACCAGATCTTCATTGTGCACACAATGACCTCTGACCTCTCCCTAAGTGTAGCGTCTTCTATATCTAAACCAAGCTTAGCCTGTTTGATTTCTTGGGCCAAGTTATTTACATATAAAGCAAATAAAGTTGGGAAAGAACATCTCCTTGTTTAACTCCAAACGGAGCAGGAAACCAATCAGTTCTAAGATTATTTACCTGAATACAAGCAACGGGAACGTTGTACAGGGATTTAATAGCACCATAGAATTTACCTCAAATACCAGAAGAGATCAATTTATATTCCAAAAGGTCTCTATTTATCCAATCAAAAGCTTTTTTAAAGTCAACAAAACAAAGTCTCTTTATCCTCCTGTAACCTTGCTCTCACAACGGAAGACAAACCATGCATGTCCTGTTTTCCCTGAAGCCATTTTGTTCTTCCACCATCATACCTGGAGACTCTAGGAAATCATTTCATCTATTGTTTAGAACCCTGAGTAGAATTTATAAGTGGTACTAAGAAGACTGATACCTCTGTAGTTTAAAGGAACTCGTGGGTCTGCTTTGGCAGATTTAGGAATGGGTTTAATTATTGATTTGTTCCACACTGAAGGAACAAAACCATCCTGGAAACACTTTAGCTCCTCTAGAGAGATGTCCATATCCAATATATGATCAAAGTAAAGCCCAGCATTGTTCATGATATTCTCCAACTCACACTTTAATCTACAAACATTATTCAAGAAGTAAAAAGTCCTTTGAGGACCAAGATTATTTCTAACCTTCCAGAATTGCTGAGGGTTTCTACTTTCTAGATGTTCTAGATAAAGTGCTTGTCCTCTTGTGAAGCGTCTCTTAAAGTACCGAAGCCTTCTGTCAACATTACATTGACGCTGTTGAAATTTGTCTTTCAAATCCCTTTTCTTATATTTTTCCTCACATTTAAGAAACATTTTTTCTGCAGAACGCAACTGAGTCCACAATTCACTTAGTTCAGTGTTCCAATATGGACGCTTCATGTTTTTAATTGTTCCATATTTGTCCATCTCCTTATACAGCAGGTCACAGAGACGATCATAACACCGGTCAACACTGCTTTGCTTATTCTGGTCATTTTCCAGCTCATGAAGAATCTCTAGAAGCTTTATGGCATATTTCAGAAGATAAAAAATGGACAAAATTCCTCTTTTGTCTTTCACCCTTAAGTTCAGTTTATACCCTTTGAGGATTAATAAAATTCCCCGTTTGAAATGTTAAACACATTTTTGACCTCTAAATTATGCAAACACAAGATTTTTTGTGTAACCTCAATGGGAAATATACAGTAACAAAACAGAAAACTATTCTAAACACGAAACAAACATTTATTTATCTACATTTCTATTTAGGCGATTTTTTGTAGTAACACAGCAGGTTCTGGATCCAACGTCGGAGGTCCCGGAACGCGTTCCGGCTAGATCAGATGTCGTGCCAAGACAGTTATCCCCACCAGAAATTGTATCCCCTGACGTGGGAGCGCGCACTCGTTGTGTCTAGCTTTAGTTTCTTCATTGTGCTGGATTTCACCTTGTAAACTTAAAATGAACAGCGAGCTTTTTGCTAAAGTTATTGTTTGAGGGTTTTTGTTCTGCCAGGGAGGTTCTGCTGAGTTTTTCTCACCTTTTTGCACTATATATATATATATATATATATATGTTGCACCCTTGAGAAGGATGATAAGGGGCTTTTCCCCTTACATATATATTACATTTTGTGTAGGGACATTCATTTTAAAGACTTGACAACACCCACATAAAACACTAAAACTGTAGTCTTGTAACCTAAAGCCTTCCCAACATCACACTGTACAATGTTTGGCTAATATTGAAAAGCCCTTCCATTAATTGTACGTATAAGGTACCAGGAAGTGGCCTGCATCTTAATGAAAGGACAGTCTGTCTTTCCCTCTCTATTTAAAGCTCAAACTTTGGGTGTTTTATTCTACATGCAGGGTTGATAATGAAATCAGAACTTTTTTCCATCCATAACATTCAATAAATGTGTAGTTTCACATTTTTATTCAGCATATATTAAGATAGAGTTTTTGTTCTTTTGTTATTAAAGTATCTTCTGTTTTCTTTTTACAAAACATAAAAAGGGCAATTTCTTTTATGTTTTTATTGCTTAAGAAATAAAATCCAGGTTCTATTAACACCACTTTGTATTTGGAAAACAATTTGTTTGTGTTTAATTTATTCACATGTATCACGTGATTTTTCAACACTGTAAAATGTGTTGAAGATTAATCCATCTTTTCCACAGTCCACCAGGATCTGTGTCCCCAGCCAGTAGCAACTATATCCTACGTGCATGTGTTTGCATCTATATTTTCCTTTTATAAAGCCTGATTAATGCAGCATACATGAGGAATTTATGTTTGCAATTACAAAAGTTAGACAGAGGATACAAATTCTGGCAGCACCATTATTCAGCCTGCCAGAATCGGTATCACCCACCTTAATAGGATATTTTATATTTATTCACCAGGTGATTTTAACTACTGACACTTTAGATCTTACCTAATATCTGCAGTAAACATGAGGAAGTTTGGCCTTTATTTACAAAAGTTAGACTGAGGATACAAATTTTGGCAGACACCATGTAACCACACAGATTACATGTAATCATCAGGTGTTTTATTGTTTAGTCTTAAATCATACTAATTTTTACATATAATCGGAGATTTTATTCTCTAATATTATGTGAAGGAAATACACAATCTTGTAAAATGGTTTCCACATAGATCATGATTTTTATCTCTTATCTGCAAAACACACGTCCACCACAATCCTGTTCTTTCCATTAAAACACCTTTATACCTAATTATTTTGCTAATAGTCTTCTACTTTACAATGATATATTATGTCTTTTTGGAAATTACAATTTGCCATAAGTATCCTATCTAGATATATTTGTTGTAGTGGTAAATTTTTAGGATCTGTTAATGTCCTCAATTAAATATGTAAATTAGGTAGGTTCATGGATCGGTCAACTCTTAGCAGCAGGTAACTGACATTTCATCGATATTGACGCCAGCTACAATGAATCCCAAAGACTATGAAAAGATTGTACATTACAAACTAAAAGGCACATATCCAGCACTTTCAACCAAGAGAGAGAAATTTCTGCTAAGACGTAAAGGGGCTCTTTACAACATCGAAGGTAAGACCCACGAACATCTTTTCTTAATGTTAGAATTAGTTTGACACCAGTATCTCCAATTGGAAAAAAACTTCTTTTTTGTGTGTGATTACTGTCAAGAATTTTCGTATTAAATTATTTAAGATTGATAGTGATATATGACGTACCGTGTCCCTATACTGAGATTAAGTCATGAATAGGACCTAACAACATCTGTTGCAGTCCACGGGACTTCTGTTATTAAGCTACTGTGTTTAAATCCAGTTTATTTTTATTTTAACACATTGATGTTTGTAATGGAGGAAAACCACTTGATATTTTACATATATATATATATATATATATATATATATATATATATATATATATATATATATATATACGTGTGTGTGTGTGTGTGTAGTTTAAGGCTTGCACAATGGATAACTGCGGTTTAATACATGTACTACATAAATAGAGACATATTTATATGACATGGTATTATGAACATGTTCCACTAACATTGGATGACTGTAGTACTGCTATAGTAGTATCAAACTGTATTTAAGCCCAACATTTAATTTATTCATCTGCCTTTATTTAGGACAAGAGTTGTATTATTGGCGTCACAAGGGAACTGCAAAAACATACAGTTAAGACAAAAGTGGTCTGTGGTGCTGAGGAGGCCAACAACAAAGTTTTTATGGACTTTCATGCCAGTGCTACCGGTGCTCACTGTGGCCAAACAAAGACAAGAGACGCAAAATCAAAGCGATTCTACTGGCCAGACATGTCAGTAGACAACAACTGGGTGTGTAAACACACAAAACACAATTATTACAGAATAAATATGATAATACCTTGTATTTCATTAACAAAAGTTTTATAGAAATTTTTAATTTTTTAAAGGGATATGTAAGAACGTTTGTCTAGTATTTACATTACTTTTAATAAAAACTTGTTCTTTTTACTTAACATACTGTATTTACAGGTCTCACAGTGCTTAGCCTGCCAGGCCAGTGGTCCGTCAATTAAAAAACAACCAGAGTTTACCCCAGTAAAAGTTAATTAACGCTGCTTATTTTATACTTTTTGTCTATGAATGTTTAAAGAGTACATCACCTAAAGAAAATATCTTTTCTTTTAAACTTTGAAAACATTTTGAGAGACTTAATTTTATATATATGATAATTGGGGTTTGAAAAAGGTTCGTTAAATTTAAAATTTTTTGTTGTTTTTCCAGGTTTCTGAGCCATTTGAGTTGGTGGGAATGGACCTTATTGGCAAATTAATGACATCAATTACTGGAAATCAGTACATATGCGTAGTGGTTGATTATTTTACTAAGTGGCCACAGGCTTATGCACTGAAGTCAAAGTCTGCCAAGGAGGTTACTGGATGTGTACTTCAATTTGTATATCAGTTTGGAGCCCCGAAAAGGATCCTTACTGACCAGGGAAGAGAATTTGTTAATTCCGTAAGTACTCCTGTCCTATCACCATGGTATAAACATGTTTTACACAAATTGTAATACTTAGAAAACATAGTCATTTTAATGATCAAGTTAAATTTCAAATTAGAAAAACTCATATTTCATAATTGAATAATTTGGGAATTCTAGTTCTAAAAAAAAAGCTTTAAATCTGCAGATCAACAAAGAAGTGTGTGTCATTCTGAATATCCAAAGGAGCCTCTGTTCTCCATACCACCCACATACCAATGGACTGGTTGAGAGGATGAATGGGACAATTCAGAGGTGAGTCCTTTATTATTTTCTTTTGTACACCTAACATTACTTTGTTGCTTTAAGTACAACCCAGTTAAATAGATATGTATTTATATTTCTTAAAAGTCAACTTTTCATGGAACTGTCATATGAAAATATCTATATACAATATCACAAAGTAATCCTGATACAAAATATTCATAATTTACTAAAGTATTAACCTCAGAGCCTTGAGTAAAGTGGTTGTGAGCCATCCAGAAGCATGGGATGATTTTCTTCATCCTGTAATGTTTGGTCTCTGAACCAAAAAGCAGATGACGACGCAGTGCTCCCCTTACTACCTCATGTTCGGAAGAGAGGCTGGCGATTCATCACAAATTCCAGAGACCTGGAGGTAGATTTATGTTCATTCATGGGGCTGTTCACTTTAGGTACCTGTTCCACATGCTAATGAAAACATGGCCAATGTCACACAGGCAACCATCACACAAGCAACACAAACAGGACATCAGCAAGTCTACTGATGTTTCAGTGAAATTTCTAATGTAACAACTATGTTCCATTTTTGTAGTACACATCCATTCACGTGTAGAATATCAGTGGCAAATGTTCTGGCAGAACATGGTGGTTATTTTTTTATAAGGACACAATGTATTTGTTTTTTATTTAATTTATTACCTCTGTAGAATCTATAAATTGTTAAATTAAAGACAGAATATGAATTGCTAAAAAAAAAAAAAGGTATAAAACGATTATTACAATAAGTTGTGTCTTTTGCTCAAAGATTAACAACAGTGTGGAGAACGCAGGTGGAGCAGAACAATTAGCACCGGACATTCAGCAACATGCACACAGAAGTGTGAATAATCTACATCCAGAGTCCAGAGGAGCACCTGCTCCACCACAGCTCGCTTCAGCCACGGCTGTGACATCCACGCCCAAATACAGTAAAGCTGTTGCAGAGAAATGTGAGAAATACTTTGGCTCTCATTTAGAGAAATGCTTATATTCGATCATGTTTGACCCACAATTATCTTTCCACCATACTAATGATGTATATTTAAGTGTATGACATTGTTTTACTTAAAAGAAAAACTTTAAGCATTGATGGATTTATTAGTTGCTATCAGTAACAGTTTTAACCTTGTTTTCTACTTGTTTTTAATTTATGTTAGATGTCCAGGATGCTTGGGTGGGAAATGTTTCACATGTCCTCCTCTCAAGAGTAGAGACCTACAAGTTGTTCTGCTGGGACATTTATCAAATTGGACCAAACATGGAGCTGGAAAGTGAGGTATACAGTTATTCTTATGCAATTAACTGTTTTGTAAGTTAACTACAAAACTATCTACATATTTTTTCTAACCTTTTGTTTAAAAATTTCTTCACAGAGTGTTAATGCCTTTATGTCGATCCTGGTGCGTGATCACAATTTCCACAACGCAGAAAAAGCTGCTTTCATAGACTCCTATGCAATGACTGCAATGTGGTCTGGAAAATCCCCAAGACTTAAGGTGTGTATCAGTACCATCACTCTCTTGAATGTACTGTCAAATCCAGAATAATTACAGAATGTACTTTTAAAACATCATCATGTAATAATGAATATTTGATTATTTAGGTTTTTGAATAAATACAAATACATCTTGTAATTAAAAACTTCAGAAAAACTACTTAAAGCAAATATTTATATATAATTAATTTGTTGTATTTATTCTCATATTTGGATTTTTGTATTATGACAGCCCATCTTCTAAAATATTTTCTTTCTTTATTTTATGCTTTACAGATTAAACCCATGGACTATCAGGTTCTGTTTGGAATTATAAATGAACATCACCACTGGACCTTAGCAGTAAAATTTATTGTAGACACAAAAAACTTGAACACCCACCAAATACTAACAAGGTCCCTTTTGATAACGAACACATTTTTTTCTTATCAGGCCTGAGAATGGAGTTTAGAGGCATAGAAAACACCTCACACTGTCTGTCTCTGAACATATTATGTAACCAGCCATGTTACTTTTGTGACAAACGTTGGAGCCATTTGTTGTTTTTTGTGTCACTTACATTTGCCCACAGCCACAGGTGATGTGGGCATTTTAATTAGCTTGGGTGTGTGAGAATGACACAGTTTTTACTGCTATCACATTTTTGTTATTGACACCTTTTATTTTGATTGTAACTGTGACCCGTCATCAACGCATACAATAAGAGATAATTGAAAATAAACGGGAACTTCACCCAACATGGACAGTGGTGTTTGGGTTGATTCTTGAAGTGCATTATAAACAGATCTCTTTCCCCCCACCCAGCTGAGTGACTTAAATAAGATAAAGGTCAAATATCATCTATCAGCAAAGGTTAGGTTGTATAGCTACTACCACACTGTTATAGACTAAACATTCATGATTTCTTTCTTTGTTTTTTCTTTTTTTAAACAGATGACCTTACAGACTTGTGCTTGTATTGTGGGGAAAAGGAGCAGGAGAAAGATTTAAACTGGGTAAGAAAATTAAGTAATCTTTCATCTTAAATGGGAAATAAAATATGATTTTCTTATAGTTTTATAATTATTCATGTTGGTATAAACTATTTTACATGGATGAAAAAGTGCCTGTTTGAATATTATTTTACTATTACATGAAAAATATATATCAACAAAATATGTGATAAAAGATTTTGAAGGTGGTAACAGTGTGTAATTTAAAAACAATTATATCTTTTCCAGATTCAGTGTGATATTTGTCTGAGGTGGTTTCACCAGATGTGTGTTGGAGTGCTTAGCAAGCATAGCATGTTAAGTTACATGTCTCTAAAGTATTTATTTATTTCTTGCATTTGTTTCCAAAGATGTTTACGTGTGTGTATATAGTTTGAAGATGTTTGAAGATACAGTATGTAGATTGAAGATTTGTTAAAAGATTGAACACTGTCATGTGAAATGAACAAAATAAGAGGATACAAACCCTCTCTGTGAACTGCAGATGAGGTAAACAAATTCTGTCAGACAACGAATAAAGTCTGCTAGATTTAAGACCTTCCACAACTTTGAATAAAAAAGATGAGACTGAGAAAGACTGGCTGCCATAATTTGTATCCCCTTTTGTAAATAAAGGCCAAACTTCCTCATGTTTACTGCAGATATTAGGTAAGATCTAAAGTGTCAATAGTTAAAATCACCTGGTGAATAAATATAAAATATCCTATTAAGGTGGGGATACAGATTCTGGCAGGCTGAATAATGGTGCTGCCAGAATTTGTATCCTCTGTCTAACTTTTGTAATTACAAACATAAATTCCTCATGTATGCTGCATTAATCAGGCTTTATAAAAGGAATATATAGATGCAAACACATACACGTAGGATATAGGTGTTACTGGCTGGGGACACAGATCCTGGTGGACTGCGGAAAAGATGGATTAATTTTCAACACATTTTACAGTGTTGAAAAATCATGTGACACATGTCAATAAATTAAACACAAACAAACTGTTTTCCAAATACAAAGTGGTGTTAATAGAACCTGGATTTTATTTTTTAAACAATAAAAACATAAAACAAATTGCCCTTTTTATGTTTTGTAAAAAGAAAACATAGAAGATACTTTAATAACAAAAGAACAAAGACTCAACCGCTTCATCTAGGAACCACACAGCCGAACACCTGGACTCTACCACTATCATCAGAGAACTCATCCTCTCTTGTTTGAGACTCTGTTACAAACTGTAATCCACAACCACTGTCAAATAAAAAAATTAAGATTTATTTATTACATTTATTTTTTTTTTCCTATGTCCATTTTATTTAATTCTTCACCCATTAATTTGTTTCCCTCCTTTATTTATTTATGCATTTATTTTTACCTTCATACATTTCCACTTTTCCTAATGCACACATTTATTTTGTCTCACTCCTCCACATTTTTACTTTACCTCACGTATTATTTCCTCCAGTGTATGCTGATGAGGTGGGTGTTTCTAACCTCCGTGTTAACCAATCAGCTCTCAGGCTCAGCTCTGTGTCCTTGTGTAAACTTACCCGCTGAATCAATCTAACTTTGCTACACTAGCTTGGAGTGATTCTATGATCTTTGGTGACTGTGGTTGTAAGCGCTGCCAAGAATGGTTGCAACTTCTCCGACCGTGGTTGCAAACACTCTCGGAGTGGTCGTGTCCACAGTCAGAACAGTTGCACACAGGTTGCTCTCGCTTTATAATGGTTTACACAACACGCTACCATGTCCAGAATGCACTTTAAAGTAGGAGGATTCAGCTCGCAGCCCCTCTGTCAGTGTTCATGTCCACTATCCAAATGGCTGCACACTGGCTGCTACCGCTTTATTATGCTTTATAAATGTTGTTCCTGCTTGAAGAATGCTGACTTATGTTTAGTATGAATAAACAGGTATTCAAAAATGTCTGTAGGAGAAACAATAAAACATACAGAACTTTATCACCGTAAAGAAACACGTCGCACTGAATGCATCAAGTTAGCGGAATTCTAGGATGATTTCCAGTGCACTTCACTTCTTTGACAGTTTTTTCCAATTCCCTTTTCATTGCATCTTGGTTCTCTGAGTTTAAGTTTTCCAACACACCAGCAGGCTGTCAGTTTTACTGTTGACCTGCTTCTCTAACGCGCTGCATACGGTTCATCTTCGTATTGAGTACTTTCGGTTCATTCATTACAGCAGAGTTGCTGCTGCACTCAGCGTCTGAAGTTTTTGATCTCCTCATTCTCATTTTATCAGACATGATCCCTGCAGAACGCACAAAGGAACCGGCTCCAACACTTTATAAACCCATTCAAGAGTTTCAGAGAGATTAGATGAATAATTCTCGTAGAATTTATAAATTGTTTGGAAGCAGCAGGAAGACAAAGACACTCACACGGCCATCTTTACATCAGGTTTAGAAATAGTTATGCTAAGCTAGGCTAACATGTCCTGGCCCATCTCTGATCCAGGGTCAGAGGACAGAAAGGATGTTTCTAGTAATGACAGATTTTTCCTTTAAAGCAACACTACAGATGTTTGTGACCCTGAAAACTCTGAAATTCAGACTCAATTTAAAGAACAACAACATTTGATCTGCAGATTCCTGAGCTGAAGAACCGGGAAGATTCTGCCGATTCTAACTTTGGTTTCCAGTCTGACATGACACACTGGTTTGCTCTGCAGAACCACGTCACACACCAGCAACTAGATAACAGCACACTGCTGTCAGTATCAATAAACAACAACAACAAGACAACACTATCAGAGGAAATGAGGAAACAGAGATAAAGTGTGTGATCAGATTGAAAACCAAAACAAAGACCAGATTGGAGATAAAAACCAGGATGACAGCCGGATGCAGAGTTAGCTTGTTGTTGCTGTGTGTCTGTAATAACTGATCAGCTCTGCTTCTGTCTGGACTTTGCTTTGCTCGGCTCTGACTAAACACAGCTGAACTCTGTAGGAGACTTTAACCTGTAGAGACGTGTCCAAACTAAAGAATCTTTGTCCAACAGACATTTATCACTGTTGTTCCTGCAGGTGTCTCCTTGGAGACTCCCTCCACAATATCTGCTGTTTCAGCTGTGAGCAAAGGAAAAAGGCTCCTACATGTGTGATTGCTCATATTACATCATATCCAGCATGAAGCAAAGAGACAGAGCTGAATGAAGGACAGAGAAAATGTCTGCAGATCTTCCTCCTCTGTCAGACATTGTGTGGCTGCAGCAGCCTCTCCATACCTGAGTCTGTGTGGATCCTTCAGTGCAGCCATCAGCAGCTTCACTCCTGATTCTCCTGGATGGTTGTATCTCAGGTCCAGCTCTCTCAGATGGGAGGGGTTGGAGGTCAGAGCTGAGGCCAGAGAAGCACAGCCTTCCTCTGTGATCAGACATCCTGACAGGCTGCAGAAAACAACACACATGAAGAAACTCTGAGAGAATTGCTGTGAATCTAGAGCTGAAGGTCATCAGATGCTCAGAGAAACTGGACCTGTCTGACATTACTGGCTTTGTGTCTTCATGTTCTCCAAGTTTATGACTTCATGACTCAGTTTGTGACAAATGTCCCATTTTCAGGTTCCAGCAGAGACACTACAGGAACATCTTTATATTTTGGAACTGGTTTCCTTTTGCAACCTCAGACTTGAAACAACAAACGGCACGTTGCAAAATCTGTTTAAAGGCTGTTGTTACCAAAGGCGGGAACACAACAAATTTACTTCAACACCTGAAACAGAGGCACTCCATGGAGTGGGAGAAATCCTGGAGTCTACGACATGCTCAAAGCAGCAACAGCCTACAAAACCCCACCAAGAGACAATCGATGGTAGGGGAGTTATTTTCACACTGTGTCCCCTATGATAAGACAGAGGCCCGATGGAAAGGGATCAGGATGCGGTCGGGTTGTATATTGCCAAAGAAACGATGACTATTTATACGGTGGAAAAGCGCGGCTTTATTAACCTGCTAAAAACGTTAGATCCCAGGAATGTGCTACCTAGCCGGAAATACTTAGCAGAAGTTACGTTGCCTCACCTGTACAACTGGACACATGAAAGGATCGCAAGAGAACTGGATGGTGTGTGTTTTTATTCTGCCATAACAGACCTGTGGTCTAGTCGAACAATGGAGCCATATATGAGTTTATTTTGTCGTTGATAACTGGGCTCTAAGAAGTTTCTGCCTGCAAACAGCCTACTTTCCAGATTATCACAAAAGTGAGGCAGTTGTCGAGGGGTTAAAAGATGCTCTGAGCTCCTGGAACGTTACTGAAGAACAACTCGTCTGCATGACAACAGACAGCAGCACCGACATTATCAAAGCTCTGAAAGTCATCTGGTGGCCAAATCTTCAGTACTTTGGACATAAACTATACATGTCCATAAGTAAGAGTCTAATCTGTATGTAGTATACTTATTTTGTATGTGATACACGTTTCATATGTAACCTTTCATTTTATTTCTTTTGTGTGTTTATGCCAATTTTCCCACAGAGAACATTGACACGAACAGTTAATCCATGAAGAAATTCATGTATTTTAGTCTAATACATGTAATATATATTTATGCAAGATATACATGTGTGACTTATAATGGTACATTTGCCATGTGAGTGAGCATGTGGGTTACTGTGAGTGTGTGTGTGTGGCTACGTAAGGAAAATGTTGTAATCTGAAGAAAATGTTTTGACATATTGATCTTTATGTTTAACTTTGCTCATTATAACAGTAAAACTGATGCATCTGTGTTTTCATTATTATACACAGAATGGTGTGAAGGAGCCACGGACTGAACGTGTCATTGGGTGTGTAAAAAGGCTGTTGCTGCATTTTTCTATAGTTGGAAAAAAAGAAGAGAGATAAGTGAAGTACAGGCTGAACTTGGTCTACCCCCTTATCAACTAATAACAGAGTCCCTGATTAGATGGGGTTCAGGCCAACAAATGAAACAGAGATTTCTGGAACAGGAAAAGGCTGCAGCTCTCGTTTTGGGTTCAGACAAGAAAAGCCGGCATCTTGTGCCCACTTGGCAAGACATAGACGTTTTAGAGTCTGTAAATAAGGCTGTTAGACCACTCCAAGACTTTACTGATGCCCTGTCTGGTGAGGCTTACGTCAGTGTTCCCTATATTAAACCGGTACTCCATTTGATCAAATCTAGTCTCCTACAGCCAGCAGAGGAAGACAGTGAACTCACTAAAACAATAAAAAACATACAGCGGTACCTTAATGATAAATACAGCGACCTTGTGAAGGATGAACTCTTGGACATGGTCTCACTGATGGACTCCAGGTTCTGGACAACATACATTGACCCAAACAGGGTGGAACACATAAAAAAAGCTCTCACTGAACTGATGTCTCTGCCTGCTGAAACAAGTTCAACCCGACAGATTCCTGGTCCAGCTGTGCAGAGAAGAACAGGCTCCACCCAATAAGAAAATGACTTTGGCTGCCTTCATCATAAAAAGTGTGCCAGTGCCATCTCCTCAACAATCAGAGGCTGTGAAAATCGAGACAGAGCTGGCAACGTACCTGTTGACACCTGAGGCAGATCCAGACACCGATCCACTTCAATGGTGGAAGCACCACAAACCAAACTTTCCAAGGCTCAGTAAACTGGCCAAAAAATATCTCTGTCCCTGCAACAAGTGCCCCATCAGAGGGGGTTTTCAGTGTGTGAGGGGGCATTGTTACATGCTGCAGGGCATGCCTGAAGCCAGATGCAGTAGACAGGCTTGTCTTCCTTCCCAAAAATGTGTAGTTAAAAAAAAAGACAGCAAGAATGTTCTAATGAATGTATGTTTGAAATATGACTTTAATTTTGTTAACATGTTCAGTGATTTCTTAAAATAGTGTTTTGTATAAGGGAGGTACGTTTTCTTAAAACACATGTTAAGTGTAATGAAACTTCGATTTACATTATTTCATTCCCAAAATGGGAAATTGTTTATTTGTTTATTGTCGAAATACTCTAAAAGAGTGAATATTTTCTTCCAAGAGGAGGAACTTTTACTTATTAATGTACTCTTTTTCTAAGCTGGATTAAAGTTACACACGTTGTATGCTCAAACCTTAAAAACTAGCTCATTGTGGAATACCACGAAGTACAAACATGTTGTGTGTTATGTGTTCATTGTTTACAGTGGCAGCGCCTCCATCTCATTTTACAAGCTTGTTTCACAGCTCGTATATTTGCACTTTAAATCCAGGTCAACTCCCAGAAGGGTTGATTACAATACAAACATTTTTGAAAAAGAATGTTTTACTGGTTGTAATTTTTTTTATTATTATTAATGGAAGGAGAGAAAAAAGAAGCAATTACAATCAGAAATTGGATTTGGTTTAAAAGATTTAGGAGTTTTTATTTTTAGGCCATGTCGCCCAGCCCTACAGAAAATGAAACATGAATTTTAATGGAACTTTGATTCCATGCATGTGATGTACGAGACTTGAGCAGCAACTTTGGGTAAAACAGACTAAATAATCTGGACCTTCTCCAGACCCCGTCCTCCCAATATCTGTCCAATGTTTTATTAATTCCTGTTGTTTTTAAGGGGATCTACAAGTTTGTGTTTTGTAAAACAATGAATATAAAACAGAATTAGAAAACTTAACACATTGTTTCACCTTCAGGGTGCAGGACAGGTTACAGGTTCAGGTCAGTTTCTGTGGTGTAAGACGGTGTAAGTCATACAGACTAACAGTCATACAAACACCTTCTACAGGTGTTCTGTTGCTCATTAATAAAAACTCATTTAAACACTCAGTGTGATGAATCCTGACCTGAGAGTTTCCAGTTTGCAGTTTGGACTCTTCAGTCCAGCAGACAGCTGCTTCACTCCTGAGTCCTGCAGGTCGTTGTTACTCAGGTCCAGTTCTGTCAGACTGGAGGACTGGGAGCTGAGAACTGAGGACAGAGCTTCACAGCTTCTCTCTGAGAGACCACACATACACAGCCTGAAGAGACAGTTAGAGAAAAATACAAAAATAAAAATGTATGTGATCAAAATGAATCAATCCTCATATTGGATGTAGACTGAAAGATCATCTGTGGAGGAAAATCAGCTTTATAACCTCGTTATCACGTCCATGTGGTGGATTTTAATGCTCACATAGATCATGAGTGAAACAAAGATTCAACGTGGTGGCTGAGAACTTTCAGCTTGGAAATGTAGTTTATCAGAGACAGTCTGAACATCTGAATAAGACAGGTGAGGATTTCAGGTGAGGAGGAGCTGGAGAGTGTCTCTGAGGAGGGGTGTGTAGGATTCCCTCCTGATCCATTAACTCTTTGACCCAACTTCAGGGAAGTGGAAGAAAACCAATGAATGGATCCATTTATATAAGTTCTTTTCTTTAGTTGTTTAGTATTTGTTCATTTCCATCAGTGATGTTCCTGAAAAATATTTTTAGCTAGAAATAAAAGTATGTTCTTATACTGCTTTTATCATGATGCTTTTTATTTCATAAGCGTTGCTGTTGTGTAAAACTCCAAGACTTTCCACATTTGGAAGATCAGCAATAGTGGCATGTACCAGGGATGGGCAAAAAGATGAGGACAGACACCTGATTGATAATTTCATAAGAATTGTCTGATCCTGAACACCATGTAGACCTCCTGGTCCACATAGACCACCATCTAAATTGGTCCAGGAATACCAATGTTCTGTACGAGAAAGGAAAGAGCTGTTTGTATTTACTCAGGAGGTTAAGGTCTCCTTCAATGTCTGCAGAAGATGATCCACATGTTCTATCAATCTGTGATGGCGAGCACATTGTTTTATGCTGATGTCTGCTGGGGAGGCAGCATTAAAGAGAAGGACAAGAGGAGGCTGGAGAAACTGCTGGAAAAGGCTTCTTCAGTGATGGAACTAAGGCTGGACTCCCTGAGCACTGTGGTGGAGAAATGTATGTTTGGATCTACTTGTATTAGATGTATTTGTGGACAGGTCACTCTGGGAAATGAGACCTTGTGTCTCAATGAGTTAAACGTGTATAAATAAAGGTAAAAATAAAACTATGGTGATGGTGGAAGCAGTGCTGGACAACAAAGACCACCCTCTCCACGACATCTTAGCTGGTCTAATGAGCAGCTGCAGTGAACGTCTCATTACTCTGAGCTACATAACAGAGGTTTAGAGGCTCCTTTGTCCATCTACCATCAAACACTTTAATCTGAGGACACATTCACACCGCCACTATTTGGTCCACTTTAAACGAACCCTGGCCCACTTCCATGGATAGTAAGGTTCATCTGAAGTAAACGTTCATTCACATTCTGCTGCAGACCAAAGCAGAGAACTCTGGTCTGCTAAAAACTGGGGTTCTCAGTTCACTTGGAAGTGAACCCTTGTGTTGTTCATTTGCAGTGAATTGCAGAAAATTGTTATTGCTCCATGGTTTATTTGCAGTGAAGGTCCTGGCCAATTCATGAACTGGGTTTTCTTCTTATTCCTGCTTTTTTTCTTGCTCAGTGGTCGTTTATCAGCCCTAGCATATAGCTGTTGGAACTGCATGATGCTCTCCAGGCAGTTTGCTTGTTAAAGTGAAGAGCAGTGTGAAAGCAAACTGAACCAAAGGAAGGTGTGAAATGTTTCAATGGAAACAGAGCCCCCTGGAATATTCTGGTGTGAATGCTCCCTTAGTGTTTAGCATCAGTCTTTTTTCATCCCTTTATTTTATCTGACTTGTTGATGCACATCTATTCATGTTTTTGTTTTTGGTCGCACTGCATTTAAGTCTCCATTTACTAATTTAAATTTCTGACGGTTGTTGTGCGTTTAAATGTGAAATTCCGGACAACTGACTTTCCCTCTGGGGATTAATGAAGGACGTGTAATGTCTGATGATAAAATCTCATCCCACTTTGCTCGGTATGAAAACAAGCTCACCTGAGAGTTTCCAGCTGACTGTGTGGACTCTGCAGACTCGACAGCAGCTTCACTCCTGAATTCTGCAGGTTGCTGCTACTCAGCTGCAGCTTTTTCAGCCTGAAGGACTGGGAGCTGAGAAATGAGGACACTGCTGCAACGTTTCCCTCTGAGAGGCCACAGACACTCAGTCTGAAGAGAAGATATAGAAGAAAATGAAGGTTTGTTTGGTTTCAGATTTAGTAATATGTACAATTTAACTTAAAGTCAGAGAAAAACATTGAAAAGTTCATTCTCATTTCCTCAGTGAAACCAAAATATCCTCTTTTCTTCTATTGGACAGTTAATAAACTGAGTGATATGTAGGTGAAACTCAAAAAATTTGAATTTTGTGCAAAACTTAATTTACTTCAGTAATTCAGCTGAAAAGGTGAAACTGATGTATTATATAGATTCATTATATGCAAAGTGAGACATTTCAAGCATTTATTTGTTATCATTTTGATCATTATGGCTTACAGGTTAGAGCAGCAGAGAAATCTGACCTGAGAGTTTCCAGTTTACAGTGTGGACTCTTCAGTCCATCAGACAGCTGCTTCACTCCTGAGTCGGAGATACTCAGGTCCAGTTCTGTCAGCCTGAAGGACTGGGAGCTGAGAAATGAGGACACAGCTGCAACGTTTCCCTCTGCGAGGCCAAAGACACTCAGTCTGAAGAGAAGATATTGAAGAAAATAAAGATTTGTTTTCAGATTTAGTCACATGTACAATTTAACTTAAAGTCAGAGAGAATCATTGAGATTTATTCACATTTCCTCAGTGAAACCAAAATATCATATTTTCTTCTGTTGGACAGTTAATGAACTGAGTGATGTACAGAATGGTTTAGTTCTCTGTTTCGTGTTTATTCCTTTTTGATCTTTGGAATCCACATTAGACATCTTTAAAAGTCACCTGTCAGTCATAAATATCTTGCTTTCACAAACGTGCTTCTTTTATTTATGATATAAAGTATGAGACAGCAGGGGTCTGGTAAAAGTAGAAAAAGACCTCCAATCATCTTTTCATAAACTCTTTTCCTGGACCTCATTGTAAAATGTCCCAGGTTTAAGAAAAGGTAATAGGAGACATTCAGCAGGTCTAAGGGAAAGATGACGGTCTCTGATGAGAACTGGACCACACTGAGACCTGGCTATGATGCTGGTCTGCAGTTCTGAGCCGACACAAGATCAATACATATTCTCCACAAAGAGCTTCAGATACTTCATCTAAAGCCATCTGATCACAGGGTTCCAGTTAAATTATACATCATATTAGTATGTTTACATATCAAACAGTGTGTGGATTTTCCCTTTCTTTCTCTGTTTGAATGGCATGTGGGTTTACTTTGTGTACAGAATATTACCACCAGCCAGCCCTTTCACAGTATTCACGTGAAGCGTTTTTCTATCTGTGTAAAGTCGGGTAGTGAGGGGTTGGTCTCTGCGCGTATGCCCCGTTTTTCTGCATTGCCAGAGTTATCGCTGTTTGCTCGTGAGACTGAGCTGGTGAGTTATCTAAAAGTTGTAAGGATATGGTTATTTCCACAAAATGTATAATCTGTATGCTGCCCGTCGAGTGTACGCGGTGTTAATTTTGTGTTCTGTTGTTTGTGTCGTTACAGTTGTTTACCTGAAAGCGACACGGTTACTAGGAGATGTTCGGTGCTATTAGCAAGTAGCATCTACTTGTCGAAATAAACCTGAGTGAACAGTAATCCATGCCTTCATTACATCTCGGCTGGATTATTGTAATGCTCTTTATTTTGGAGTTAGCCAGTCCTCCCTCGCACGTCTCCAGTTGGTGCAAAATGCAGCTGCACGCCTCCTAGCTGGAGTACATAAGAGGGAGCACATAACCCCCATCCTGGCCTCACTTCACTGGCTGCCAGTGCACTACATAATTCATTTTAAGATTCTTTTATTTGTTTTTAAATCTTTAAATGGTCTGGCGCCTCCTTACCTCTCGGAGCTACTCCACCCCTACGCTCCTGCTCGGTGCCTCAGGTCAGCTGATCTGCTGCTCCTGGACATACCGAGGTCCAAACGGAAGCTCAGGGGGGATCGAGCTTTTTCAGTCGCTGGTCCAAAACTGTGGAATGAGCTCCCTCTCCACATTAGACAAGCTTCTTCATTGTCTATTTTTAAAACTCATCTTAAAACCCATTTTTATTCTTTGGCTTTCAGCCCAGTATGAGACTGTTCCTGTTTTAGTGTGCAGTGGTTTGTTTTACTTATTGGTTTTATTTGTTTATATTTGTTCTTTTAAAATTGCTTATTGTTTTAAAACCGTTTTTAAAACAATGAACAATTATTTTATTATACTTATGATATTATTTATTTCCTGGTTGATTTTTGTACTTTATGTGTTGCGTTGTCCATTTATGTACAGCACTTTGTTTCAGCTGTGGTTGTTTTAAAGGGCTATATAAATAAAGTTGAGTTGAGTTGAGTTGAGTTGAGTTGAATAAGTAACCTGGCGTTTGAGTGAGACACTGTATCACCAGTTAAACACACCCTTTACGGTGGGAGTTATTGGACTAAAGGTAGTTAGCCTGATAAAACCGTACAGTAAACAACACCAAGCCGGCCAGTGACGGAGAAGCGGAGGTCGGACAGTGTCAACTACAACAAGCCAGCGCTTAGACGGAGCCCGGTGGAACGTTCCGGTGGAACGGGAACGCATCGGACCCGAACCAAGACATCAACGGAGTCATCTCTTTGTTAGCAACTGTGCTTGAGTGACTTTATCTGTTGTTGCTTAGCGCGACGGCGTAGGATAAGCCGATCGTGAGCAACAGACAGTGTTAGCTTGTTAGCTAACGGCTAGCTACCGGAAGTTAGCCGCCAGCGCGACTGTGTAAACCGGAAGTACACCATAACACCATAGAAGAAGAAGAAAAAGGGAAAAACTCCAGCATGGCTGACTGTGGGGAATTAAAGAAAAAACGGTCCTGTGCTCAAGGGGTGTTCAGTAGGAGGGTCAATACCATTATGTTCAACCTGGACCTGTTAACTGAACATGAACTCAGGTCTGCAATGAAGGCTCTCCAAGACAGTTATGAGGAGTTCTGTGATAGCAGTTTTGATTACATTACCGCTATGGAAGAAGAGGACGCAAGTGGGTTCGCGGCGGAGGTGGCTGATGTCACGAAGAGGCTGCATGAGTGCCGAACTAAGTACCAAAGCGCTGGGTTGAAAGTAAAAGAGTCGTTATGGTCTCGTTGTGCCTCGGGTCAGTTTGACGGCCTGAAGGCTGACGTGGAAGACGTGTTCGGTCAGGCGGAAGCGCTCCAGACTAGTCACATGACCCAAGAACAACATACTTCTGTGTGTACCGCACTAGAAAGTAGAGTCAACGCTTTAGAGGAGTTTGTACGGGTCTGGGACCGTTACATTCCAGAAAAGGAACTGAGTACTGTGCGAGCTTGCCTCAAAGGTCACAAGGAGATGAGGGAACTGACTGTGATCTCACTAGAGAACCACATGCGTGAGTGCAGAAGGTCAGCACGCAGTGAACCTAGTAGTCTGGCGAGTAGTAGTGATGAAGAGGACACTGTCGGTGGCAAAAGTGATGTTAAACCCAGAGTGGGCGATGAGGGGACTACCTCAGCTGACGAACTCGGTGAACCTCCTGCTGAAACCCGGGGCAGCGGCGCGCCTCAGGACGGTGGGGGGCAAGATGCGGGGGCAAGTCTGTCCGCTGACCAAACAACGGCAGTGAGCGGTGGCGTGCCCGACGGTCTGGTGGATCGCCCTGATGAGACGCAAGAAATCAGCGCCCCTGTCAGGTCTCCGCCAGCGCCCCTGCGGGGTCAGCCGGTTCGCCAGCCTCTGGTCCCTTCGGCCGTGCCTGGCTTCACCAGTATACCGCAGCAGAGAGAGACTCGTGATGTGCTGCTGACCATCGCTGGCGCGGGACGGAGCACATTCACCACCTCCCAGGCGTTAATGGGGCCTAGGATTGCACTCGCACCTTTAAGCCTACCAAAATTCCGGAGACCGGAGAAGCTACTGGCGCTGGAAGAGTAATTGGGGTACCCTGCAAGCTTTAGCGGAGCCCACGGGTTCCCCAGAATGTCGGCTCTTCCACCTGTTAGACAGTATCGCCGAACCAGTGAAAAGTGAACTCAGGTTGTCTCATTGCCACACCGCGGGTGAAGTCTTCCGGGTGCTGGAGGATTGCTATGGGGATGTGGCCCAGATAGCGGATGACATCATACTGGAGTTGCAAGAGCTGTCAGGGGTGGGTGACAACCAACCAAGGGAAACACTGCAGCTGATCCGAGCGGTGGAGAGGGCGCTGCTGGACCTTATTGATCTCGGTTGCGAGGACGCTTTAAAAAACCAGTTGGTGGTCCGGTCGATCGAAAGTAAGCTACCGGACAGTTTGAAGGAGAGGTGGCTCGTGTACCGGTGTGATGGATCCAATGAGGTCAACCCCCGTAACCGCTTTGAGAAGTTATGGGGGTTCTTAAAGGATCAAAAGACAATTCTGACCCAGTTGGAGCAGTTGCAAGCGACCAGACGCCCAGGCTCTGTCAGAGCCGGGGAACTGAACCCTCGTGAGAAACCTAAAGAGAAGCCAGGGGATCGGAAGCAAGAGAGGCATTCGAATACCAGGGCTACAGCGAGCAAAACAGGAGCAGAGTCCCCACGAAACTCCTGCAGCGCGTGTGGTGAGGGGGGGCACGCTGGGCATTTGTACCGCTGTAAGTTGTTCAAAAAGGCCAACCCGTCAGAAAGGAGGGCTTTTGTAAAGAGGGCAAGAGCTTGCCCTAAGTGTCTTGATCTCCATGGGGGTGAGGGTCCGTGTGGTCAGGGCTTCCTTTGCCGTAAAGAGGAGTGCAAAAGGGGGGGGCGCTCTTTCGGACCGCCATTTCTTTCTGTGCCTTAAGGCCCCGGTAAAAAGCGACTCCTCCGTAGTAGGTGTTGGGGGAGAAGTAAGGCGTGAGCCCCGTGGCCCGACCGAGGAGCAGGAAGCTGTGTTTGCCTGTCTAGGTCTAACCCCGGGGCAGCTAGAAGCCGTCCGGAAAGCCTGCACTAACCAAGTAACTTCAACGGTATGTGCTGGGAATGGGCTAGTGGCCGAGAGTGACCCCAAGGAGCACCCAGTTCTGATGATGTTAGTGGACGTCACAACCAAAAAGGGGGATTGGGTAGGCGACCTCATAGACCTAGCTTCCGACACCAATTATATTACTCATCAAGCGGCTGAGAGGCTTGGGTTAACCGGTGAACCGATCAGACTAATGGTGTATGGTGTGGGCGGCATGGAAGTGAAGGTAGAGACAAAGAGGTACCGTGTGAGTTTAAAAGTAGCCACAAAGCACAGAAGGTGGCGACTCCACGAGATGGTCTTCTATGGGCTAGAGGAGATCGCTAGGGTGGACCATGCAGTAGACCCTGAACGACTGGGGAAGTTCTTCCCGAATTATGTCAGACCGGGGGAGTTAATTCGCGCGAAGAGGGTTGAGTTGCTCATTAGTACCCCGGAGGGTCGTCTCGCCCCCCAACGGATGGCGAGGTGCGGGGATTTGGTGTTGTGGGATGGTCCACTTGGTAAGACATTGAGGTGACTGTGCGCCATTCCTCAACTCATTTCGCATGCTCCATGAGGGCAGAGTCTAAGAGGGTCGAGGTCATCTGTGACCATCGCTCTGGGTCCGGGGATGGTGTCGTAGTTGGGAACACAGCCACGAGTAGTGCCGAGATCGTTAAGTGGCTTCAGTGGGACAGCATTGGTGCTGCTTGCAGCCCTGCGTGTGGTGGATGCCATTGTGGGAGGTGTGCCCCTGGTGGTAAGGAGATGTCCCTTGTGGATGAGAAAGAACTGGAGGTAATTAGGGGCGGACTTACCTTTAAGTTAAGTGACAGTCATAGTGACAAGCCCCACTGGGATGCCAAATACCCCTGGAAGGAGGACCCTGTCACCCTGCCTAACAACCGCAGGACTGTTGAGGCGGTGTTCCTTAAGGCGGAGAAGCGCCTCGAGAAGGATCCAATATGGAAACAGGCATACGCCAGGCAGGTGCACGACATGGTCGGCAGGGGGGCTGCAGTTAAACTGTCCAAGGCTGTATTGGGCGGGTGGAATGGTGCTGTTTGGTGGGTGAGCCATCTGACAGCTCCTAACCCACACTCGCTCTCTACTCCCGTGACGCTTGTCTGGGACAGTAGCCAGGAGTATAAGGGCGTGAGCCTGAATGGCATCTTACTTAAAGGTCCGGATGTCTTAAACCCCATCCGTGCGGTGCTGCTCCTCTTCCGGGAAGGGGAGCATGTGGCAATCGGTGAAGTGTCTAAAATGTACAACTTAGTATGGTTGGAGGAGCAGGAAATGCACGTCCACCGCTTCCTGTGGCGAGACTCTCCCACTGATGACATCGAGGACTACGCGGTTGTGCGGGTAAACATGGGCGATAAGCCAGCTGGCTGCATCGCTCAGGTTGCCATGCGAGAGACCGCCCACCTGCCACAGTTCACTGACAGAGTGGAGGAGAGGCAGGTCATTGTGGACAACGCCTACGTGGACGACATCCTGGTGTCCCATAACGACCCCCAGAGACTGGACGAAATCCTTAAGGGGGTTAAGGCCATCCTCGCGACAGGCGGGTTTCACCTTAAGCCTTGGGTGCGGTCTGGCCAAAGTGGGAGGCAGGAGGCCACCACCCGACGACCCGAGACTATTGTGTTGCCCAACCAGTTGCGGGACGAGGACAACAAGGCCCTGGGGGTGGGGTACCACGTAGCGGAGGACAAGCTTTTCCTCATGGTGGTCATCAATTTCTCCACAAGGAGGAAAAAGATGCGCACTGGACTTGACCTTTCCGTAGGGGAAATAGAGGAGAAAACTCCAGACCCTCTTACCCCCCGTATGCTGCTAAGCCAGGTGGCTGGCCTCTATGACCCTCTTGGTCTTGCGATGCCCCTGAAGCAGAAGGGTGTCATTCTAGTTAGGAAGGCCTTTCAAGAGGCCGGAACATTATCTAGGGACACGTGGGATAAACGGCTGTCCAATGAGTTGCGCAGGAGGGCGATTGAGCTGTTCATGGAGTACGCTCGGTTGAATGCGATCTTGTTCCCCAGGAGCCTTAAGCCCCCCGACTGGGTGGGCAAGCCCTGGCGCATCATGTTCTCCGACGGAAGCTGTGACTCTTATGGTGCAGTTCTCTACCTGCGGTGGGTGACATCTTGTGGCGTTGTCGTCCGACTGGTGGAGTCGAAGGCCAAGTTAACCCCGCTCAACCAAAAGGGCGATGCGGTTAAGGCGGAGATCTGTGGGGCCGTTTTTGCTGCCCGGTTGAAGGGACACGTGCTAAAGCATGGGCGCTTGGAGGTGGGCAGATGGTACCACTTTGTGGACAGTCAAACCGTTTTGGGTGCCATCCAACGAGACAGTTACGGGTTCCAAACCTTCTTCGCTAACCGAATAGGGGAGATACAGGAGGCCGGACCCGTGACTGACTGGTGGTGGATCCCAGGCCTACACAACGTGGCCGATCTGGTCACGAGGGGGTGTTTGGCTGAACAGCTCCGTGATGACTCCCAGTGGCAGAGAGGTCCTAGTTTCCTGACTAGGCCGGAGGTGGAGTGGCCCATGAATTCTGCTGCAGAAGTGGCTTCTGGTACTAGAGAGGTCGTGTGTAAGCTCCAGAGGAAAGCTTTCTCTGCTGTCACAACGAGGGCCCAGGCAAAGGAGTTGGTTGCGCCGGGTGGTGCCACCGGACCTCGCTCAATAGCACCCGCAGACCACCATATCAAGAAGCTTTGGGGGGCAGGTCTCATAAGTCGGGTAGAACTGTCAAGGTTTAGCACATTAACCAAACTGTGTGGGGTCGTGGGGTACGTCCGTAGAGCCGTACACTCTTGGTTGCGCGGTACGGGTCGTACCGGTGAGCAGCAACAGTGGGTGGGGGTGTTAACGGCGCAAGAGCGTGAGGAGGCATTCCGGGACTTATGTCTCGCTGCCCAAACGGGTGTGGTTTTCCCCACAACGACCCTCAACCGCCTGGTCGTTGGCAAAGACGGAGTAACGGGTCTGTTGTTGTGCTACGTCCGGATCCAGTCTGGTGACGGAGAAAGGCACGGCGTCCCGCTGATCCCTTACGGGTCTCGGGTCGGTGTTCTCCTTGCCGAAGGCGCCCATCGTGTAAACCATAAGGGCGTTGCTGGTACCCTCCTCCGGATGAGAAGGAGAGCGTGGGTAATTCAAGGTCATAGAGTCATGAGTGATCTTCCCCTTGTGCGCACAAGGCCAGCCGCTCCCTTTGAGTATACGACGCTGGACTTGTTTGGCCCTTATACAGTAAGGGGCGGGGTGAAACGGTGAGCGAGGCGTAAGGTTTGGGGAGTGGTTTACAGTTGTATGGCTTCCCGTGCTGTTCATGCCGACGTGGTGGAGGACCTATCGACAGAGGGTTTTCTCCAGACGTACCGGCGGTTTACGGCCTTGAGAGGTCACCCCAGGAGGCTCTGGTCTGACCAGGGCACCAACTTTGTGGGGGCCAGGCCCGCCCTGGAGGATCTTTATGGCTTCCTGGCGAAGGTTGACAAGGAAGGGGTAAAGTGTAGGACGGCCGTGGACGGGACTGACTGGGCGTGGGAATTCAGTCCTGCAGATTCGCCGCACAGAAACGGGGTGGCGGAAGCAGCAGTTCGTGTGTTGAAAAGAGCATTATGTAGTGTCGGGGCGGGGGGCGATCTGACCTCCCTGGAATTCCAGACTCTTCTCTACTTGGCTGCCAATTTAACCAACGAAAGGCCTATCGGTGCTAGGATGCAGGTTCAGGAGGAAGTTGTGGACGTTATTACGCCGAACTCCCTGCTTCTGGGTCGGTCTGGGCCCAGGGGGGACGATCTGGGTTTTGAGTACCCCGCCTACCCCTTCAGTCGTCTGTGTGCCGTCCAAGTGGAAGTGGATAAATTCTGGAAGAGGTGGAGCCAGTTAGCGGGGCCGCATTTGTTTGTGCGGCAAAAGTGGCATTCCCCGGCCAGGAATGTCTCCGTCGGTGATCTAGTCTGGGTGGCAGACCAGAACACTCTTCGGGGCCGGTTCAAGTTGGGCCGGGTGGAAAAGGCACAGCCAGACAATAAAGGCGTCGTCCGGGACGTCAAGGTGAAGACCTGCATCAGCGCCCCTATCGGTCCGTCCCGTGTGGGGGGCAATAAAGAACCATGCACGTCCGCCATTCTCCACAGGGACGTGAGGAGGCTGGTGGTGTTGCTGCCAGTAGAAGAGCAGTAGGGACTTCGGACACCTTTCTAAGTACTTGAGAAGTGCTTAGGGACTGTGGACACTTTAATGTAAGGTCTAAGGCCTTTGTGTTTAATTTCTGGAGCCATGTTTCCCTGTTACGTTATCAAAGGGTTTTACATGTTGCTTATGATTGTTCTGCTCATTTTGTTTGGGGACGTTTATTGTGGCCTCCTTAGTCAAGGACCAGTAGCCCAAGTGGGAGGTGTGTGGATTTTCCCTTTCTTTCTCTGTTTGAATGGCATGTGGGTTTACTTTGTGTACAGAATATTACCACCAGCCAGCCCTTTCACAGTATTCACGTGAAGCGTTTTTCTATCTGTGTAAAGTCGGGTAGTGAGGGGTTGGTCTCTGCACGTATGCCCCGTTTTTCTGCATTGCCAGAGTTATCGCTGTTTGCTGGTGAGACTGAGCTGGTGAGTTATCTAAAAGTTGTAAGGATATGGTTATTTCCACAAAATGTATAATCTGTATGCTGCCCGTCGAGTGTACGCGGTGTTAATTTTGTGTTCTGTTGTTTGTGTCGTTACAGTTGTTTACCTGAAAGTGACACGGTTACTAGGAGATGTTCGGTGCTATTAGCAAATAGCATCTACTTGTCGAAATAAACCTGAGTGAATAAGTAACCTGGCATTTCAGTGAGACACTGTATCACCAGTTAAACACACCCTATACGGTGGGAGTTATTGGACTAAAGGCAGTTAGTCCGGTAAAACCGTACAAACACGACTCCATAATCAAGATTGTTGGTTAAAGGAAAGAAAAAGTCAGAAGACTGAAACATGCTGCTGTCACAGATCCTCTTACTCCACTGTCCTCCCATTTATCCACACCAATCACAGTCAGTACAACTGGATAAACCTGAACAAAACTCAGTACTGGACTGGACCTGATCTGCACACATATCTTCCGAACCAAATGAAATGAGCCAAAAGTATCTGAGCAGCAGTGATCAGAATGAAGCGATGGAGATCTGGGGATGTTTCATTTCATTTATTTAAACATATTTCTGAAAATGTTTGAGATTATTGCATCACAGAGACGGTAGGAAAATGAGCTCTTGTTTACACCACAATGCTGAGACAGTAAAATGGAAACGTTTTGTTGCCTTCTGGCCTCTGGTTTCCATGGAAACAGAGTTTTGGGCACTTCTGATGTTGTGTTTTCGGGTCTTATGAGGATGTGGTGCACACCTGGGTGTGTCGTTGCCAAGTTTCACTGCCCACTAGAAGCCTGGCATGAACACTACATGGTTTCTACCCAATATGTGTTTTCCCTGCACGGAGATAGTTTTCATCTCACTGCTGTAGAAATCCTTTTCTATTAATAAATATGTCAAGAAATAAGTTTCATATATTATGTGGAAATGTTATCATGCAAACAGGCATAAAAAGTAGAAAAACGTGAGAGCAGCAGAGAAATCTGACCTGAGAGTTTCCAGTTTACAGTGTGGACTCTTCAGTCCATCAGACAGCTGCTTCACACCTGAGTCGGAGATACTCAGGTCCAGTTCTGTCAGCCTGGAGGACTGGGAGCTGAGAACTGAGGACAGAGCTGAACATCCTTCATCTGAGAGGGAACAGCTGCTCAGTCTGAAGAGGAAATAATGAGACAACTAGTTCTCTGTCACATTCTGTCCTATAAAACAGCAGCAGTATATTTCTCCACAACCTGCTATATATGTACTTACAGAGCTTTGTTGGAGGCTTTGACCACTGGCAGCAGCCTCAGAAGAACCTCCTCTGAAGGAGAGTATTTCTGCAGGTCAAACACCTCCAGATCTTCTTCTGATGACAGTAAGATGAAGCTCAGAGCCGACCACTGAGCAGGAGACAGTTTATCTGTGGAGAGACGTCCTGATCTCAGGGACTGTTGGACCTCCTCCACTAGAGAACCATCATTCAGTTCATTCAGACAGTGGAACAGATTGATGCTTCTCTCTGCAGACACATTCTCACTGATCTTCTTCTTGATGTACTGAATTGTTTCCTGATTGGTCAGTGAGCTACTTCCTGTCTGTGTCAGCAGGCCTCGTAGGAGACTCTGATTGGTCTGCAGTGAAAGACCCAGGAGGAAGCGAAGGAACAAGTCCAGGTGTCCATTTGGACTCTGTAAGGCCTGATCCACAGCTGTCTGATGGAGACGTTGTAGATCTGGTTTATTTAATAACTTAGACCAAAAAGAAACAGTTTGTTCTTGTTTCAGCAGGTTGACTCCAGACTTGATGAAGGTCAGACGGACATGAAGAGCAGCCAGAAACTCCTGAACACTCAGATGGACGAAGCTGAACAGCTTCTCCTGGTACAGTCCTCTCTCCTCTTTAAAGATCTGTGTGAACACTCCTGAGTAAACTGAGGCTGCTGTGATATCGATGCCACACTCTGTCAGGTCTGACTCATAGAAGATCTGGTTTCCTTTCTGCAGCTGATCAAAAGCCAGTTTTCCCAGAGACTCGATCATCTTCCTGCTCTCAGGACTCCAGTGTGGATCTGTCTCAGCTCCTCCATCATACTTGACCTTCTTGACTTTGTTCTGGACCACCAGGAAGTGGATGTACATCTCAGTCAGGGTTTTGGGCAGCTCTCCTCCCTCTCTGGTTTTCAGCACATCCTCCAGAACTGTAGCAGTGATCCAGCAGAAGACTGGGATGTGGCACATGATGTGGAGGCTTCGTGATGTCTTCATGTGGGAGATGATCCTGCTGGCCTGCTCCTCATCTCTGAACCTCTTCCTGAAGTACTCCTCCTTCTGTGGGCCAGTGAACCCTCTGACCTCTGTCACCATGCCAACACAGTCAGGCGGGATCTGATTGGCTGCTGCAGGTCGTGTGGTTATCCAGAGGCGAGCAGAGGGAAGCAGTTTCCCCCTGATGAGGTTAGTCAGCAGCACATCCACTGAGGTGGACTCTGTAACATCAGTCAGGGTCTCATTGTTGTGGAAGTCCAGAGGAAGTCGACTCTCATCCAGACCGTCCAAGATGAAGACAACCTGGAACTCTTCAAAGCTGCAGATTCCTGCTTCTTTGGTTTCAGTAAAGAAGTGATGAACAAGTTCCACCAAGCTGAACTTTTTTGCTTTCAGTACATTCAGCTCTCTGAAAGTCAGTGGAAATGTCAACTGGATGTCCTGGTTGGCTTTGTCTTCAGCCCAGTCCAGAGTGAACTTCTGTGTTAAGACAGTTTTCCCAATGCCAGCCACTCCCTTCGTCATCACTGTTCTGATTGGTTCATCTCGTCCAGTTGGGAGTTTAAAGATGTCTTCTTGTCTGATGGTTGTTTCTGGTCTGTGTGGTTTCCTGGATGCTGTTTCAATCTGTCTGACCTCATGTTCATCATTGACCTCTGCAGTCCCTCCCTCTGTGATGTAAAGCTCTGTGTAGATCTGGTTCAGAAGGGTTGGGCTTCCTGCTTTAGCAATCCCCTCAAACACACACTGGAACTTCTTCTTCAGACCAGATTTTAGTTTACGTTGACAAACTGAAGGCAGAAGTTCTGAAAGAGAAGAAATAAGACGAGTCAGTAAAGACTTGAAGCCTCTGAGGAATGAGGATGTGAATATGTGATGTTTCATGTGTTGAGACATCAGTAAATGTGTCATTTATCCAGCAGCTTCAATCTTTAGAGAAATCCTTTTACTGCTCTGCAGACGCTCAGCCAGCTCCTCCTGCTTCATCCTCCTCAGGAAGTCCACTGTGATCTTCTCTAACGCCTCTCTGCTGCTCTTCCTCTGCTCCTCATCCTCACCCTCCAACACTGAGCATTCTGGGTAATCTGGACTCAGAAGCTTCTGGATCTTCTTCAGCTCCTTCTTCACAAAAGTGATCATATTGTCCTCCAGTAGCTGGAAGAGAAACGATATGAAGGACACAATCAGACTGAAATCATGGAGCCAAACATCAGATCCATGTTGGACACACTGACAATCCACTGGTCTACAAAGGTCAGCATGGAGACGATGTGGACATAAGAGATGGAAAAGTAGTTGTTGTACATGTACAGACCATAAATATGGAGTCCAGCTGTGTTTGATGCTGCTGAGCAGACTGACCACTGGGAAGCTCTGAGCTCTGCTGGTCCACTCTGTGGAGGAATCAGGAAGAATCAGCTGATATTCTGTCTGTCCACACAGAGACAAACACAAGGTAAAGGTCCATGAAGGGATGTGAGGATGTAAACAGTGAATCAGAGACTCCCTGTAGTGGGAAAGCTTTACTGACAACCAGCAGCTCAGTCTGCAGCTGCTTGGAGATTTCAGCTCAGTTTGAATGAGTCCCAACAGCTCTCACCAACACCTTCATGAAGCTTTACTTCCTGCTGAAGTGCCCTGGAGCAAGGCAGCCACAGCCAATCTGTGGTTGGATCAGACTGGTTGGACTGGGCAGCTCCCAGTGTGGCTCGGCTGTGACCCTCTGGATCAGATCCTCCCTCTGCTCCCACTGCAAGGCGGTTTGCACTGAGTGACTGGTAACCATTATACAAAGGTGATGGTTTACTGGATCATGTGTTCCTCTGGTACCAGCATGTCAAAGCTCATTTAATGAGTTGTTGTGTTAGCACATCTTCTTTTCTATTTCCTGGCAGGTTGTGCAGGTACGTTCCTGCCACCTACTGTATACTGGCTCATTACTGCAGTCTAAGGCTCCCACCATCCCACCAGACGTCCACGGGTAAAGTCTCTCTGAAAAAACACATATTTGACCTCAGTGTGACTTCCTGGTAAAATAAAGAAAATAATAAAATGTTGTTCTTTAACTTTAGTCTTTTTCTTGTAAATATCAGCATCAGAAAATTTAGAACTAAGGAGTCGACTGTTTTTCTTCTCAGTTTTGGATTATCAATGAGTGTCCTTGATAGAATAGAATAGAATAGAATAGAAAAGAATTCTAGAATCACATTATTGTCATTGTGACAGTTATTGCAATGAAAGTGGGTGCAAATTTCTTCCACATTGCCATAAAAACATAGGATATAAATACATTCACCAAGTCTTTTAACAAAAAAAAAAAAAAAAAAAAAAAAGAACAAATAAAACTAAATAATAGATTGACTAAACAATTGATTTAGCAGTGATGGTGACGGTGCATGTGGGGGTTAGGCATTAAGAAGCCTGGTTGTTCAGGGGTAAAAACTGTTTCTGAGACAGTTTGTCCGGCTGCTGATGATTCTGAACCTCCTGCCAGAGGACAGGACTTCAAAGAAGCCCCGACCGGGGTGTGATGGGCCTGCCATGATTTTCTTTGCCATATTTAGGCCTCTACATTTTGCAATTTCCTCCAGGGAGGGTGGGGGGCAGCCAATGATTTTCTTTCCAGTCTTCATGACCCCTTGTAGGGTTTTTTATCCTTAGCTGTGCAGCCAGCATACCACACCACGATGCAGCATGCTACCACACTTTCTATTGTGGTACGATAAAAGGGCTGTAGCAGCTTTGTCTCCAGCCATCATTTCCTCAGCAGCCTCAGGAAGTGGAGCCTCTGCTGAGCTTTGCTGACCATCGCTGTTGTATTGGTGGACCATGTGAGGTCATCAGACATGTTCACCCCCAGGAATTTAAAGGAGAAGACTCTTTCCACACACTTGCTGTTAATCCACAGTGGAGAAGGGTTTTCTCTCTTCCTCCTCTAGTCCATCACCATCTCCTTGGTTTGTGGGGTTCAGCAGGAGGTTGTTAGCTGTACACCAGCCCACAAGCCTCTGGACCTCCTCCCTGTATTCTCTCATCACCACCAGCGATAAGACCCACCACTGTCCTGTCATCTGACAATTTCACAATGCAGTTTGAGTGATGGATGGGATGCAGTTGTGTGTGTGATCAGAATAAGTTTTGACTCTAAAATTGGTTTAAGGTTAGTTCTAAAAATAATGCTTATCTCTCCAAAGAAAGTTTGTTGAAAAGGTCTTTCACATAATAATGTGTCACTTTTTGTGTTCGTAGGAGCAACAGATACTTTGACAACATCAAGAGGGAATCTAAGTTGTCAGAAGACAAAGTGAAATAGGATCGGAGGGCCAAAGCTCTCAACAACCGAAGACATAGAGTGAGTTGAATCACTTATAGATTTATTTATTCATTAAGTTCATTTAGAATGCATCAGATTTCTGATTTGCTTTTGTATCACATTAGGGTTGTAGTCAGCAGTTTTATCTCTGGATACAACAACTGAAATGTGTTGTATGAACTGTGCATAAAAAGGAAGTTTCTGGCAGTGCAGAGGCAGTAAAAATGTTTTATTATGTTGATTGTTTTAATGTATACATTGAAAAGTGTTTTCAATGTATGCAATGCTCGCTCCATCTTAACCAATGAGGAGTACAGATACCTGGAACGGGCGCCTGCATGCATGAAGAGTGACGAGGAGACGGACACTGAAGACAAAGGCGTGTGGAAAGTGTATCCACCTGAATGGATGGCAACAAGACTCACTGACATGTTGGAAGGCTGTCAGCTCCACTTCGTTGACCTACAAAAGATGTCCTCCAGGATGGTGCACCGGAGAGTGCCCAGTGGCGTATTTAGCTAGAGGCAGCCGCTGAGAGGAATCAGATCCATTTATTTGAAATAAAACTGTGTGCTTTAATTAAGAAAAAAAGAAAAACATTGGTCTGTTTTTCATGTCTGACATGTTTTCATTCAGCTATGCAGTTATGCAGATGCACCTGATTTATTAGACTGCTTCATTCTGTTCTGTTCCCACTGTTCAGTTAATAATGCTGATATTCTTTATACAGTTTAATCTGACAATGTCATTTTATAAATGCTTACTGAAATAGTAATGTGTAATTTGTTCAAATGATGGTCAAATCAAATGATGATGATGGTACACTAACCAAGATTAAAGACTGTCACATTTTAACTATGATTATGATGTTTGAAACTGACTGGGTGATTTTAACGTGCCTGAGAAGATCTTAAAAGATAAGAACTAGGTTAGTACTTTTACATGAAAGGTTACATGCCAAACCATATAATTAATGAAGAGAACCATTAAATCAGACATATAGCATAAATGAAAATCTGTGATACACGGCGGGCATCCGTCACGGATGTTCGATGTATTTCCTGTGATATGTGAACATGATCCGCCAAAGATGGGGTCAGTATCCAGAGAGCTAAAGTCGGATCTGTGGGGGATGAAATGTGACGCATCTTCTGGATACCTCGCGGATGAAAATCCAGCTTTTTGGATATTTTTAGTGGTCGGGATCCAGAGAGATCTAAAACTAGGATCCGTGAGGGATGCAGTGGGGATTTTCCCATATTTTGTCTGTATTTGTTACAGTTACGGACAAATAGCGGCATCCGATCGCTCCGTATCTTGGTACTTTTCGTCCAGTACTCTTTCCAAGCACTCGCCATTAATTCACAGTGGAAAAGGGTCTTCTCTCTTTTACCTCCAGTCCATCAACATCTCCTTGGTCTTTCCGGTGTTTAGCAGGAGGTTGTTGGCTGTACACCAGGCCACGAGCCTCTGGACCTCCTCCCTGTATGCTCTCATCACCACCAGAGGTAAGACCCACCACTGTCCTGTCATCTGCAAACTTCACAATGCCGTTTGAGTGATGGATGGGATGCAGTCGTGTGTGTACAGTGCATACAGGAAGGGGCCTAGCACGCAGCCCTGGGGGGTGCCTGTGCTTAGTGCCAGGGTGGACGATGTGTGGGGCCCATCCTCACTCTTTGTGGACGCTCTGTTAAAAAACTTCCAGATCCAGTCACAGATGAGGGGTGGGAAGTCCAGGTCAGAGAGTTTCCTGCTGAGGATGATCGCTGAACTAAAATCCAGGAAGATCATCCTGACATAATTTCCCTGCTTCTCAGAGACTCGTTGCAGTGTGGAGGACAGTGGTGATGGCATCAGCTGGTGACCTGTTTGCTTTATAAGCGTACTGGTGTTGGTCAAAGTTCTGAGGGAGACAGGACTTAAGGTGTGGAGGACAAGTCTCTCAACGCTCTTCATAACTACTGAGGTCAGGGCCACCGGTCTGTAGTCATTTAGGCTGCTTATGGTGCTTTTCTTAGGAACAGGGACAATGGTGGCTGCTTTCAGGCAGGTTGGGACGGGGGACTGTTTCAGGGAGGTGTTGAAAATCCAGGTTAGGACCCCGACAGCTGATCAGCACAGGCCTTTAGCACTTTGCTCAGTACTCCATCCGGTCCCGCTGCTTTGTGTGGGTCTACAGCTCAGAACCTTTGTCACCTGGTGTTCTTGCAGCTGGAGCAGGTGGGTACTGGGGGGCTGAGAGGGTGGTGGAGCAGGGTGGGATCTCTCCACCTCAAAGCGGGTGAAAAAGTAGTTTAACTCCTCCACCAGGGAGGCGTCAGCATTTGATATTGAATTCTATTGATTTCTATTCATTTGTAGGCTACACAACATTTCATCCATGATAACTGAGAAAATGTCCAGATTAATAGTTAAAATACATGAATTAGTTTATAAGCTGGTTTTATGATTTCCTTCTGGGATCAATAAAGATTTAGTTTTTATGTCACTTGATTAATCTGATGTAACATTTGTAGAACGCCGTCCTTCTGCCTTTTTGTTAACATAATCAGCCTTTAATGAAGAATGAATGTTGTGTGAACGGCTGATTTATTGAAATATTATCTGGTAATGTGGATGGTATAGGGGTAGAACATCTGTTTCTCATTTTCTCTTCATACACCACAGAGTGACTGAAACATGAAGTTTGGATCTTGTGATCATCACAGTAAAACTGGGCCTTTATTCCTATTTTCCCTCTAATGGCACCAGAACCTGTTTAAGTGTGTTAAAAAGGTGAATTATGGAGCTGCTATGTTTCCTGTCCAGCACTGAGACTGAGTCCTGATTATTCTCAGCTCACCAGAAAAGTGGCTTTTTAAAGGAGAGCTCCCACTTTCTGCAGCTCTCTGAACTCAGACACAGTAAATCTGAAACTGCTGAGAAATCCTCCTGAAAACTTTCCTCTGTGGGAAAAACTCACATGTTTATCACACTGTTTTATTATTGGAGCTTTTATCTGGATGTTTCAGCTCATTTAGTAAAGAACTGAACATTAAATCAGTTTCACATCTGAGCATAGAAACGTGAAAAAGAGCTGAAACACATGTTGGAATAAAAACTGTTCAATCTGACTCTGATACAACATTTACACCCAGCTCACCTCTGTTCCTCTGAACTGAAATCAGGAGGACGAGGCATCGACCGGTCGCTCTTAAAGGACACACAGTTGGGTTCTGGTTCTGGTTCTGGTTCAGGCTGATTCCTGTGAATAAAGATGGTTTAATGATTTCACTGCTGAATTCTGAAATTGTTCAACAACATTTTATTAAAATAAGAATCTGGAAGACAAATCAGAAACTAAATTCCAACCATGATGCAGAAACTAGTCTCAGCAGAGACGTCAAGAACTGCTTCAACAGAAACTGGTTTTCATCTGAAATATGATCCAACCTCCACTGAACACTGACAGATACTGACTGTTGGTCTGAGGAAACTCCAGCTTTGAACATAAAAAACCGATCCATCGACTGGTCACTCTTCATGGACACACAGCTGGGCTCAGGTCCTGATTCAGGGCTGGTTTCAGGTCCAGGTTTGTTCCTGTGAATCCAGATGTTTGGTGTGAGTTCTGAGCTGTGACATGGAGAAGAGTCATGGACAGTTAGAGATGGACATCTCACCTCTGAGTGCTTTTAGAGGGAGGGACTCCCTCCTCTCTGTCCTCACACTGATCCATGATGCTGGATTCACATCAGCTCACACACACTTTCTACCTTCACCTGCAGAGGAAACACACATCATTCATCTGAACATCAAGTGAAATCCTCCTTTCCATCATCTGCTGTAGAAAGATCAGCTGCTCCTCCTCTGATTGGCTCTGAGTTTCTGTTTCATATCAGAGTCAGATGGATGCAGTCAGACAGCAGTGAGGAAGAGGAAGCTGCCTTCAGCTGCTGGACTTCTATCAGGACACAAGATGGAGGGATGGAGCTGCAGACCAGCACACACAACGATGACGATGATGATGAAGTAACAACATTTTTATTCCCTGACTTTGACTGGAAGTTTCAGTCAGCTGAACATTTGAATCATTTCAGCTGATTCGTGATGCAGCAGATCATCTTCAGTGTTAAAAAGATCAGAAGAATTCTTCCTGTTTAGTTTTCAGACTAAAAACTTTCTTCCTTTTTACCAGGAAATACCAGCAGCACCATGTTAGATCTCAGCTGCTGGGAGGCCTTTAATAAAGCAGATGAAAAGTGGAAATATTTCTTCTCCTTTTATTACCATGAAAAAGAGACTGAAACTAAATCAGATGGAAGATTTGAAATCAGGAAACAGGACGAAATGTTGGACATTTTCTGTCAGCAAACAGAAACTAAAGGATGATGTTAAAGAAGGAAAAATGAAGTGATTCTAATCTGGATGGAAAGTCTGACTGAAGGAGCAGCAGAATCACACACTGTAGGTTCTGATCCGTTAAACTGCTCCCTGCAGCACAAAGGAGGAAGTCCCTGCTCATCTTCATCATCATCATCAAGCTGTACAGTGGATTATCGGCTCCATCAAACCTGCACACAGCTTCATCACCGACTACAATCAGACAGTTTAACTGACTTTAATCACATTTTAGAGTTTATTTTGAAAGGTGGAACAGGAAGCAGCAGGAAGCTGCTGAGTCTGACTTTAAGGTGGAGACGACAGTTTGATTCCAGGAAATAAAAACATGATGCAGTTTGTGAAGGAAACAAAAACATCAGCTGATCCAGTTAAAAATCATCATTAACATAAACATCAACAATGATCAGCTGATCATGAAGAAGCTTTAACTTATCAATAAACATCAACTGATCACCATGTAGTTTGATTCCAGTTAATCAATAATCTGATCATCATGTAGATTTGTCTTCAAACAGCAGAGTGATCAAAGCTGGAGCTGAAATCAGAAGTGAACATGTTCTCCAAACATTCCAGAAACAAAGAGGAAAGTTCAGACTTACAGTTTGTTCAGAGATGAAGACGAAGACTCTCCACACACACAGGTGAGCTGCTACCTGGAATGAAACAGACTCTACCTGAGATGGAGACAGGACAGGTAGAGACATGACAGGTAGGAGGGAGGACAGGTATGAGGGAGGACAGGTAGGAGGGACTCTGATGGCAAAAGTTCCACATTTCAAATGTAACTTTACTCGTCTGACAAGTTCAGATCATCAGTCCCTGCATTTCTACCAGGTGAGAGGCAGGTACACCTGGACAGGTCTCCAGTCCCCTGCAGGACCAACACAGAGAGACAAACAACCGCTCACATTGACTCCCAGGGAGAAATTAGAGTGAGCAGTTAACATAACTTGCATGTCTTTGAACTGTGGGAAGAGGCCGTAGTACCTGGAGAGAAGCCACGCATACACAAGGAGAACATGCAAACTCCAACCAGGAACCTTCTTGCTGAGGCGACAGTGTTAGACACAACACCACCATGCAGCCACCCTGATTATTAAAGAAATACATGTAAATAAATAAATAAAAAGATCAAAATATGAAAGATTGAACTCAGACATTTATGAAGAAATGAAAAAGTTTCCCCAGAAAAAGAAAAGAAGAAGAAATCTTGTGTCTTTCTGCTGGAGCACAAAGAAATTGTGTATTTGTTTGTGTTGTATTTTGGTTCAAAAGCCATTTTCTTTAAGTTGATTGAACTTTTTGTTTACCTTCATCAGTGTGTGCAGCCACACCTTCATCTCCTCGCTGTGATAACCTGTGGTCTGACTGGTCTGACTGGTCTGACTGAGGCTGACTCTCTTCTCATGACTCAGTGGAAACACACAAACTGCTGCTGTTTAAATGTGTGATTTTCAGGCTGCTGAAGCTCTAATGGACCTCAGATCTCTTGAAGTGGACTCTTCATAGATGGGTTTGTCTCTGTTAGCAGATAAATGAGGTGCAGCATCCTTGCATGTAAAGCCACCACTCAGTCACATAAGCTTAAGTTTAAGTTTAGTTTATTTGCAATTTGCAGAAGGAAACCACTTTGGAAAAACAGTTGCAAGGAACTCAAAGTGCATTGTCACATTTAACATACAAAACAAACATACAACACATAGACACATCCTAAAACGCATAATACTAAGAACAATAAAAACACTAAATCAATAAAAAAAAAACACTGTATAAATAAATAGCAGTAAAAAATAACTAGCTCTTGCGACGGCGCCTTGCCTCGATGTCATCTTGCAGAAGAAGAGAAGAAGAAAAATTCTGCGGATCATCAGCTGAGCTGCAGCTAAAACTTTCTCTTTATTCTACTGGACCCATCCAGCTACAGAAGTTGACTTCAGAGTCTCTGATTGGCTGTTTTCATTGTTCAGAAGTGAATCAAAGACTCACCCTGACACACCTGATAGCACAATCTCTGTCTGTGTTAACAGTCTCCCTCTGCTGGTCAGAAGATGAACTGCATGATGTCAGCTTGATGAACCCAGATGACATGAAGTGTTTCAGTGGTTCAGATACTTCAGGATCATCATTAGAATGAAAGTCATGAGTGATGTTAACCACACTGATGCTAACAGTCATGTGTTCATATTAATGTCCATGAATGTCTCAGGTGTGCTGGAATCACAGCTCCATCCATCTGGAATCAGTAACTGGAGACCAGTATTCAGTCTCTATTCCCAGTGAAACACGAGGAACTGTCTCTAACAGCTGGATGAAGATCTTTTAAAGAACAGAGTTCAGGATTTGTAGCATCAGGTTTCAGATCCAATCACAGCACAGACACAGATCTGATCAAAGTGGTCAATGATCTGAAGATCAACAGTGACTCACAAACTCGTTGCCTCAAAAAATGGAACTTTTTGTTACCTTGAATGACTTTAATGAACTGGGATGATGTGAGCTTGTAGAAGTTAAATGAAGCTGATAAATCTGAGTTTGCAGGAAGTTCATGAGGGTGTGGAAGAAACTTCATGTGATCAATTCCACAGAAATTAGAAGAGAAACTTCACAAAATCTGGTTTTATTGAACACAGATGATGACTCCAAGTTAGCTTAATCAGAGTAACTGATGAAGTCCAAGTAGTTGTTGCTTTGCAGCAGGAACTTGCTGTGAGTTAAACTCATGTTCCACCAGCACAGAGCTCTGCAGCAGCTACCTGTCTGGTTTTAATCCCAGCAGCACCTGGAGAGCAGTCACACCAGCTCCCAGCATTCATTAGAAATCCTTCATTTTCCTCATCAGTCATCATTCTAACTGCTAAACCGTCTTTTTATGTCTACAACATGTTTCTAGAAACTGAAACTAAGCTGGAAGGTGGATTATTGCTGATATGAGCTCAATATGGAGACCAGAACATGTTTTCCTGTCTGGATTCCTCACGTTTGAAGCAGGAGATCATCAAGGGTGACATGAGATGATTTATTGATTTATTTACATGTTATTATTCCTAAATCACTTTTTATTCATCACAACAGCCAGAAACAAGAAGATAAAAGAAAAGTAAAGAAGAGAAACTGGACATGACGTCAGAGTTTATTTCTCTTCTTTTACCTCTGAAATCATTAGAAACCTGTTTGTGTCGTTTGAATTATTAATCAACCAAATAAATATAATAAAACAGAATAAAATAGAATAAAGGTCTTTAAAAAACTCAGGCTCGTTTCAACTAAGCTCCTAAACCTGCATGAAATGAATTCATTTGTTAACAGAAGTCATCACCATTTTTCATGAACTCATTTTATTTCCACTGATTCAACTTAAGTTCATTTATTGAACCTTTTTCAATCCAAAGTTCATACGACTCATTTCAGATTAGAATTAATAACCAGATTAAAATGAAGTTCTGTCCACTAAATCTATTTAATTAAAGCCAATGTAACATTTTACAGTGTGTGTAACATGTATGATAGAAATAAAGCTGCTTCACCCCACTGCTCAACCATTCCTTCACATCTCTGAGGACACGTCTCTGCTCTCCAAGGACCTGCAGACACAGGGAATGGATGTTCTGGCAGCTCAGAGTCTGGCTGAGGGAACAGAGGAGAACCTGAAGAAATCCATCAGAGACTTTGAGGGACAGAAAAGAGCAGCTGATGAGTTTGTGTGTTGGGCCAATAAAAAGCTGCAGGACTGGATAGAAAGCTGCTGATGCAGACCACTCTTCCTGAGAAACATCTCCCATCCTGCTCCCTGTGGACACAGATAACATCAGCTGTGACGGAGGAGGAAGGACTCTTTGTAAATCAGCTGATGACGTGGTCCTGGTGGCTCAGCTGACAGACCAGACTGCACTGACCAGCTCTCAGCAGGCAGGCAGTGATTTGCTTCAGACTTTCAGCCAAGATTTCCTGGAGCTAAATCCTACAAAGACCAAGGAGTTGTGCTGTGGGGGCAGAGAGAGGTTTTTACCCCCCTTAGTATCCAGAGTCAAGCCACTGAACAGGGAGGCGTTTTTAAAATATGTGGGAACAGAGACGGACTCCTGCCGGTCTTTTAGTCACCACGCAGACTCTGATTGGAAGAAAGCAGAAAAAGGCTCCACCTGCTGAGGAAATCTTCAATATTTCATCCTGCTACGGCTTCCTGTCCATCAAACACAAAAGCAAACTCTCTGCTTTCCTCAGTCAGGCCAGCAAAATGATGCTCAGCACAAACAGCTCTTTCTGAGCTGCAGCAGCTCTCTGTGATCAGGAAAACCTCCCAGATCACAGAGGACCATCACACCCTCTTCATCCCTCCTTCCAGCTGCTGCCATCAGGCCCACGCTAGAAAGCTCCTCTGGCCCGTAAGAACATCTACAAACAATCTTTCATTGGCTCTGCAGGACCCATCCTGAACAAGTCCAGCAGCCACCACCGCTCATCATTTCACCTTTTAATGCCACTTTTACACCAGTTTGAACTGGTTTCTTCTTTAATCCTGTTAGTTTTCACTGTCAGTGTGTTTTATTGTATTTAATGAAGTCGCCTCCAAAACTTGTTACTGAAGTCAGAATAATAAAACCAGGACCAGCATCCGTCATACTGGACTTCTTCTTCTTTCATGGAGAAAACTGTTGTCCAGCACATTCATTGATGAGGACACAGTCATTGATTCTGGATCAGTTTCACAGATGTGTAGCCGGCTGGCCCAGAAGCACCAGCAGCACCTCGGTTCTGTCCAGTTCTGACCTGAACCTGAAGGCAGAGGACCGCCCAGATGCTTCCCTGTTCCCCAGAGAGGTGAGTCCCCGTCCATCCCTGTGGTCCAGACCTCCAGCTCCATCCACCTGCTCTGAGTGATGAAGAGGAGCAGCTGCAGAAGGTCTGAGTTTGACTTCATCTCATTAAATCTGGATCTTTTAAATCTCACATTTCACAAGTTAAAGACTCAAAGCCTGAAAACATCAAGAAATTCTCTAATAAATGAAGTAAAAACTGTCTGAAGCAACTAATGGAAATAAATAAAGGAGCAGAAAGTTTAATCATGAAATTAAATCCTCAAAGATGGAAATAAAAATAAAAATACGATGAAAATATTTTAATGTGATCTTTATTATTTGGTGGACACGATATGAGTCTGATATCAAGCTGAGTGTTTACGTCGTGTTATTTCCTTGTTGCGTCATCACTGTTCTTTGTTGAACGATCATCATCTAATCCAAAGATAAAAGCTGGATATGCCCGATGTTCCATTCATAGCAACTAGCTGCTGCTCTCTGTGTGTTGTAATCCAGACCCACAGGGTGGATGTGGAACGCTGGAAACAGAAGACACAGAGGGGGAGAGGTGTACATGTTCCATCCATCACAAAGCCTTTTCTTTCTGAGGAGACCAAAGGGCCGAAGGTAAAGGTGACATGATGTTAATAATCAGCATGTGTTGGGATTAACGTGCTATGTGCTGATATAATCACAGACAAAAAGGGATTCTCAGTCTACCGCTGTCCACGTTTCTCCACACAGAAGAACATAAAGACGACTGAGAGCTTCACAATGATTTCCACAGCACACCACATCTCACTTTATTGTTTAAGGTTGTAGTCTGTCAGCCTGGACAATAAAAGCTCATTTTCTTTCTACTGACTAGTTTTTATTCTGCTTTTAGAAACACAGAATTCCTGCACAGAAGCAACGTTATATTGTGAAGATCTTTTGATGCTTTTTAAAACTTTTCCTGCTGGAATATTTTTCTGTCTCCAGCTGTTGTGTTTATTCAGGACATGCCTTCCCTCACATCTCAGTCAACACACGTCCTGTCTGAGGAACATGGAAAACCAAGAAATGGCCACAGCAAGCCTTCCCCACAGTCTGACACATCACAGCTGATCTTACATGTATTTTGCTTTACATGGAAAAAAGAAGTTATTCCAGATGAAGATTTCTGCTCCATGTGGTAACTTCTGCTTTAACTATTTTATGTTGCTGACTACAGCTGTGGTTCAGAGATAGTTTAAGCCCTTTGGCATTCCCAGTGTTTTATATCAAGGATAGAGATCGTGGATTAAGCTCATTTCTTCCTTGTGTCTTTTGTCCAGAGTCCCAGAGACAGGATCCATGCTCACGTTGAAATATAGTTTATATTTGCTGGAATACAATTATTTAAAGATGTTCTTGGACCCTGATGATGGACGATGATGTTATAAAACTATTGACGTATGTATACATACTGTATGTCTACAGTCACATGTTTTAGTCCAACTGTACTTCCTGCTTGTGCAGCTGCTGCTGCTGTATGTTGCTTTTAGATGGATTATGTGTTTCAATCCATCATATTATCAAATGTTCTAGTTTTCGTGTTCTTTAGCAAACGTGCTGCTCTGTTGACATCAGACTTGTTCATGTTTGTGTTGGTCGTCTGCTGCAAACACCCCCTTCTATGTGAAGGTGCTTGTAGATAGACTGGGCTTTATTAATCCTGGCTTGATTTACAAAGCTGATAACCAGTCACATGACCAGTTATCAGACATTGTTTGCGATGACTGCTACAAGGTACGGCAGCAACAACATGTGTGTTAATAACATGAGTCAATGTTTCTGTGTACTTCAGTTAGAACGGGGTGATATCAGCATTTCATGGGATTCTTCATGTTCACAGCTTGTTTCCCCAACTACCCAACATCTGTGGTCACTGACGGACAGGAACAGAAACCCTCTCCAGAACACGTGTCATCACGGTGAGTTTAGTAATACTAGTTATCACAGCTAAATAAAACATAGTCTAAGAAACATGAAGATGTACTGTGCAGTTTACCAAAGTACAATCTATATTTAGCTATTTGTCAGTGTCTTAACAGAAAGCCTGAGTTCACTTTATAAAGTTTGATGAGTCATGATATTTTTACAATATTAATCCAGGGGAGATACAACTGTGACGATGCATAAATGGTAATATAGTGAGAGTCTACTAGAGTACATGACATTCAGTCTAAGCTAATATATAACGTGTACAGTTTGATGCAGATGCAGCTGACATGGTGAGAATGTCCAGTGTGGCTTCAGGAGATGATGCACCATCCCTGATGCTACAAAGTGATGGACGTTTACATCCTGATTCATCAGCAGCGAAAAGGAGGTCAGATAACGTGAAGAAGTTGTCAGCTGAACTGTCTCAAAGCAGGAAAACCTGTGTATGGAAGCAGACTGAACAAGCTTTGTTGTTGATGGTGTTGTCAATGCTGCCAATGAAAAGCTGCAGCATCATGGCGGCCTTGCTCTAGCTCTGACCAAAGCTGGAGGCCACTGATGGAAGCAGAGAGCAAACTCCATGTCCGGAAGTATGGGACATTAAAAACTGGAGAGGCAGCTGTAACCACTGCTGCCAATCTACCTTGTAAAAAGGTCATTCATGCAGTTGGGCCACGTGTCACACACCATCCATCTCCAGCAGCGTTGTCCAAAGCAAGAAAAGATTTAAAAACCTGATCTGGAGCATCCTACACAAAGTAAGGAACACAAGCTGCAGTCTGTTGCTGTTCCAGCCAGAAGCTCTGGGAGATTCAGCTTCCCCTTGCGACTGTGTGCAGACATAATAGCGTCCACAGTGAAAGACGAGCACCACAAGACAGAAGTGAAAAATCAGCACCTTCCTGTTCACCTTGTGAAGCCATCGCTCAACCAAATAGAAAGAGCATGTAGAGAGAAACTTCTATCACCTACGTCAGCTAACAGCACGACAGCCACAAAGAAAATGAGTCATCATCAAGACCAGCAGGTAGGAATTATCCTCAGAAGTGTCTTTATGTTCCACACTGCTCACTCACAGCAGGAGTTCCACTTGGACGATGTAAAGTGATGATACTGAAAAGTGTTTTATTCAGCCATGATAACATGTTAGAAAAGCAGAATAGTTTCCAGTAAAATGTCCTCTAGTACAAACCAGCATGCACTGCAGCTTCAATCACAACTAGAATCTGAAATGAAACATTTTGAAGTGTGAAGGAAAATGAGGAAACAATAACTTAGTAAAAGTGCTGTTCATGGCAGAGATACTGTGTGACATTAAATTGTGCAGCTTTTCTGAATGTTGGGACTGAACGGTGTGAATTTCATGATATATTCACAATGTGATCAAACTCTTTTTTCCATGACAAAGCAGTGATTGTTAGAGCAGTAATTCTAAAGCATTTCCACACATTCATTCCATCTATTTTACTCTCATTTATCTTAAACTCTGTGCAGCTTATTTTTAATGATTATTTATTGATGGATTGATGAGTGAACAAGGTGCTGCTTGGCTTTTGCAGCTGACATCACTGTGGAGAAGGAAGGACACAGACGTTGTTGTTGCTGAGCTCCCTCCATGTAAGAGGGAACATTTCTGTGATCCGCCATAGCGAGCTGCGCTCACTGCGACCTCACCAGTCGCTAACAGGCCCAAACAAAGACACAGTGAGGTTCAACATCTGCAGATACCTCAGTTTAGTCCAGCGTCTTATTGCTGGAATGTTTCCCAAACAGCATTTAATCTGTGTTGTTTTCTATCTTGATCTCAATCCTCTGGTTTAGGTTATTGAGCCTCTTTCAGCTTTCTGCCAACCAGTCCAGCGTTGGAAAGAACATTTCCATCCTTCATCATTACACAGCAGGTGGAAAACTTTGTGGGAAACGCGCTGAGCTCAGTGGACACGGCCTCTCCAAGGTAAAGTTGCTTTTCATGCATTTTACCTCCACACACCTTGTACAGGAGAAAATATTTAGACAGTGAAACGGCTGACTTCCATGTACACACTTTCTGTTAGAGGACTTTGTCTTTTCTATGTTCCACTTGTAATTTTAGATGATTTTAATTCTACATTTCTTTTCAATCTCTTTTTCTTCCTGTTCCAGATCAGCTGTGACGACTACCAGGCCATTCTGTCCTTTGTAAACACTGACAGAGCCACTGGAAGCTGCTGCTCACTGATACTTTCTGCAAACATCACTTTATATTAACTCTGTTTATATGATTCATAAAGTTGTTCTGAGTCTTATTATGTGCTTTATAAAAGCTTTTTTCTAGTATATATTTCCTGCCATAAGATGAGTGTTTTTGGTGGATCCAGCATCTGATTCATCTGAGGAGGCAGCAAAAAGAGTCGACACATTAGATATCACGTCTCAGTAAAAATGATGATTGATTTGGCTAAAAAGAGGTAAATATCCCCAAAATAAAAGCATTTAAACATGTTTGATTTCTATTTAAAGCTTTGTGTTGGAGTAAAAATGGATGCAGCATCGTTGACACAAGTTTCCAAACCCAGACCAGTGAAGCACTTTGTTTGCTGGCTGGTTTTAGCTCTTTGTTCCTACACCTCCCAGTCACACCATCAGTACCTATATACCATATACTAAAGGAGATATCCCAGAAAACAAGATAACCTAGATGATATTCCAGCTGCATACTGATAGGATGCAGTGGAGACTAATACAGCAGATATTTTAAAAGGGAAAAGTTGAAGATGAGGAGAAGCTGCTATGGTGAGGAGGAGTGGGGGAGGAGCAACCATCCAGCATCCAGTTCAACAAGATGACAGTAGCTGTGGGCTCATAGTCACCACGGTATATTTCTGTCTGCATGACTGTGTACAAAGTTCACTGTGTGCATGTGGGACTAACTGTCCACCTTTGATTTCAGTGTCTTTTTCTGAAAGAATCAAATATTACTAGATACATACGTCCCCAGAGAGCCAATAAAACGCCGTGTTCTTATTATGTTGAGCGCATGCTTCTAAAACAAACATCAGAACAGACGATACACCTGAATTAATGGTGTGACAGCACATGGCAGCGATGGTAAAAAAGAACATCAGGCAGTGAGGTCCTAATTCTACATTTATACTTCAGTTTTGGGGGGATTTATGTGAACGGTATTGAAGGCTGTCTGCTGGCTGAAAAAGCCCATGTAGTGTGTAATGTACATTAAACATGTTGTATTAATTACCTCTGGACAAATAGAAGGAAGAATATTACTATGTATACAGATTTAAAGTAAATAATACATGAAGTCAAAGTGAAAACGTTTGTTGGGAAAAGTGTGTGACTGATGACTTTTCAGACTGTGTGTTGGTGTAGATGGCGAGGGCGATGATGGAAGCCTTTCCTGCATCACCGGCTATGACCTTTGACACATCTAGAAAGAAGATGCTGATGAGAGGAGAACGTTTGCACTTTCCATCCTCAGTGAATCAGGTTTACAGTCGTTGTTAATATTGTTTACATCAGGTAAACCAGATCACCAGAGCTGGTCCAGATTCTAAAAAGCAGGTTTTTCCTCCTGCAATACAGACAGCATTTATTTCTAGAAAGCGCTGTGAAGGAAATGAATGGAGACTGAACAGGCAGCAGTTTAAATGTGTTTTATTGAAGAAAGAAGCTTCTAGACAGGGTGGTAGGTAGACACATAAAACAGCACAGGGCAGATAGTGGCCCAAACAGGCAGAGGAATAAATGTAGAGAGCAGGTAAACACAATCTTCTTCTCATTTCTACTTTTGCTGCATCCACGTCTCCTTTGTCCTCCATCCTTTTCTTGGAGTGTTTGACATGGAAAACAATTGTGCAATGTGCTCAGCGTCAAAGCCTCCAGGATCTGGGCCTCCCACCACTGACTGGGGAAGTGTTTCTCACTGTTTGCACTTTGTTTCCAGTTTTACATTTAACCACCAATATTAACTGATTTAGAAATAAAACAGTTTTATTTCCCTAAGATGTCAATTCCTTTACAATTTACAATATAATGTACATGCATGAAGTCAATGAAATGACATGTAAATAATAAATAAATAATAAGTTGAAGCAAACATCGCCCTGACAGTAACAAGAAATGATTCTCTGCTGCACATTTACCTCTTTATTTGCATTGTAGATGCAGGATTAATCCCATGTTATTTTACTGCTGTTATTGTGCAGATACAGTGTGATACCTGTGGAAGATGCTACCATGAACAGTGTCTGGGGATGAAGGTGCACCAACTCCAAGAGGCCAGAGCAAGAAGGTGGAATAGTTTGGTCTGCATGTGGGACAAAAGATGGAAACGGAGGATTCCAGTTGTACATGACAGAAAACATGAAGATTGTCTTCTTGTTTGTGTTTAGTTTTAAAGGACAGCAGGGAGAACATGTTTAGTTTAGAAAAGACTGAACAATACTATAGTTTGCTTTAATGTCCAGCTGTTAACCCATTTTTGTTCCATATTTACAATCACTGAATGAAAGTCTTTCATTTAATGATGGAAATTGTATTTTTGACTTTTCTTAAGTATGTAAATAGTGTAGTTGTGTGTTTGTGAACATGTTTACATGTTTTTATGGCTAACAATTTTGAACATGTTCATATTTAAGTATTTACAACTATAGATATTATATTTATATCAGGTTATTATTATTTTAGTACTATTATCATATTAGAAATGGTAATCGTAAAAAAACATGTAAAGAGTAAATTTGTGTGTGAAATAGATGCTTATAATAGATGCTACTGTGTGATGGTGGGACTGAAGTTGGTTAGTTACTGCCCTCTGCTGGCTGATGCTGGAACTGCAGTTTGTGGAACTGCAAGGTGTCTGTCCACCTGTAACTCTCTTACTAAATTAATAATAAGAATAAGAAAAACTTTTTAAATTAAGTTTAAAATTATGTAAAATAACCAAGAAGGCAAACAAATGTATCATTTAAATGTTTAAGGGAAAAAAATGACAATTTAAAGTTTATGCTTCTCCGTGTAGATATTTTTGGAATTAATTATTTTATTTCAGTTGAACAAACAGAGAAATTATATACAAAAAGAAAATTATGAAAAAAGAAATAATTAATAAAATTACAAATAATTATTATTGCATGATCAAATCATAAAATAAAGGATTTGTAAAAAGTTTGTATAAACTATAAAAAAAACACATTAAAGGTTAAACTTTTTCCTTTACAAGGACCAAACCGATCATATCATATTCACATCAGCCAAATTATTATAAACACGTCAGATTGAACAAAGTAAGAAACCATCTGTGTCAGAAATAAGATAAAATACAAGAAAACATCCTGAATAAATATTAGTCATTTTATCTACATTCTTATGGTTAAATTTGTTCCAAATAGTATTTAGTAACTTGCTCTGCATATAAAAATAAGAAATAAAAAGAAGGTAAAGTTTGTTCAAACAACTCATCTTGACCACATTTACTTTTTATAATCTCAATTATTTTAGAAGATGAATAAAAGTCGTTCTTACAGGAAATAATTATGGCTTTAGTTTGGAAATACCTACAATTATGAATAAAGAATTTTCCCAATAATATCAAATTGTTAAGAAAATATTCAGCTGTTTTATTATAATTTTCTAAACATCACACAATTATCAGCCAGCAGAGAGAAAATAATTCTTCTTAACTGAAGCCGGCCTTGTAGAATGATCCAGAAGTGATTAAATGCTTCATATAAGCTCCATGTTTCTCCAACAAAACACAAAATTTCATGTATTAAATTATTTCTGACCTCAGACGTTTTGTGGGACATTTTAAAAAATGAGTTTACAAATAAGAGTTCTTCATTTTTATTATTTATAATCATTTTTCCAGCTTTATATTGTTTTGAAAATGTTCTTATAAAAAGGAAAATCCTCAACTTTTTGTTCCATAATTCATCATAAGACTCCATTTCTTCCATCTTAAAAAATCTCAGCACAGATCTCATGTTTAAATAAAACAACTTAACTCACCAAAAACTCACCACTAAAGATCGGAACGGGTTTGGGATGATTTTCAGAGATCCAATAAATCTCCTTTCTTATCCATAAAAACTGACCAGATGTCTAAAAACCTGATTTTCTGTTGACCAGGACGGATCTGTTGTTCCATATGGGAATGTTGTGTGGAGGAAAACTGTGTTTGTAGCCTTTATTCATTTCTAATGGAATAAAACTTGCAAATGAAACGCTGAGTTTGGCTAAAAGTTAAACTCATGACGCTACTTCTACGTCATCAGCGTGCGCCGCTGTTTGAATAAACAATGGAGGCGGAGGAGAAGCCTTCCTCTCCTCCGTGCTCAGCCTGAATGTTCCTCCGCAGGTCGGCGTGCAGATGATCCAGCTCCCAGAATCAGAGCTGATCTGCTGCAGTTTCCAGCTGCAGCAGTCACATCAAACCAGTCACTCAGGAAACAGAAAGCTGGAAACATCAAGAAATTCTCTAATCATTAAAAAAACCAAACAAATAAAAAAAACATGGACGCCGCCTTCATGCGGCTGAAGGGACGCTGGAGATGTCTGCTGAAGAAGTGCGACATGGACGTCTCCATGATGACGCGAGTGATGGCTGCCTGCTGCGTCCTGCACGACGTCTGTGAGCAGCGAGGAGACGCCTTCCTCCCCGAGTGGAGCGTCCCGATGGCGTCTTCTAGAACCCACCTGATCCAGCCAGGTGTATGAAGGAGACGTGTACGGTACTGCAGAAGTGATCCGGTGCACCGTGGCCTACAACCTGCTCTCCATCCTGCAGCTCCGTTCAGATTTCTACCGCCATGTTTGCAGTTCAGTTTCAGAGGATTTTCTCCCTGTGGATCAGGTTTTATTGTAAAATCCTTCCTGGTGTTTCAGTGTTGGAGGTTTTGGTTTGGCTTGTAAAGGACTCTGAGAGGAAGTCGTGGCTCCTCGTTGCCTTTCTGCAGCTGAACGTTGAGGACAGTTTGGGATCTCCATCAGTCCTGGATAGAGACGTCACCTTACAGATTTTCTTTGCTACGATTACTGTCAAACAAATAATCCTGTTTCTCTGATTATTCTGTGTTAATTCATTTCCATCTATAAATGTGTGAACTCACATGCTGTCAGAATGAACATGTTAATGCAAAGAGAGGACAAAAAAAAAAACAGGGGTGAGTGGGGTCCATGATGATTTCCACCGCCCTGGACAGGCAGCGCTGCGTTGCTAGCTCCTCAATGGGGGCAGTGTGACTCCAGGGATCCTCTGGGCCGCCCTCACCACCCTCCTCAGAGACTTTGAGCTGCTGCTGCTCTCATGCTACAGAGAAATGCTGCTGGTCAGCTCTCTCTCCATGGTGCCTCTGCAGAAACTGCTGAGGATGGACCTTTCACCTCTGCAGGAAGTGCAGGCGCTGGTGGGCTTTTTTACAGAGGAGGAGGTGAGCAGGGACCAGGTGAGTTTGTCGGCTACGTCACCTCCCAGGAACTTAAATGTGTGGGAGGATCTCCACAGCAGCGTGAACGGGCCGTCCATCACCAGATCTTTGGTTTTTTCCACATTCAGGATCACGTTGTTGTTACTGCACCAGTCCACAAAAAGTCTCACCTCCTCCCTGCAGAGCCTCTCCTCACCGTCCTGGATGAGACCCACCACTGGTGTGTGGTCCGCTTACTGGATGGTGTGAAAGAGACAGACATGTACAGACTGAACTATCTGTTCACCAGTCAGAGTTTCTCTGACACGATCAAACTCTTTACACTCAACACAGAGACACCCAGGAACCAGACCAGGAACCAGACCAGGACCATAACCCAAATCCAGCATAGAGAGGATGAGTGAATGTGGTGATGAAGGTGTGGAGGTGGATCAGTGAGTCAGAGGAGACTCTGTAGAAGGACAGAGAGCCAGCAGGACAGTCCACATACACTGCTACTCTGTTAGAGACAGAGGAGGAGGAGGAGGAGGAGGAGGAGGAGATGGATGTTTCTCTGTTATTGTGCCAGACAGAGTAACCTTCATCATCAGAACATCTCAAACTCCAGGACTGATCATTTAATCCAAACCAACAGTCTCTGATTTTTCCTGTCCTCCTGATTCTTCTGTAACTCACTGATATATAAACTCGTCCTCTCCACTCGACCTCCCAGTAGCAGCGACCAGTCAGAACATTTCCACACAGCAGCTGAAGACAATTAAATCTGTCTGGATGATCAGGATATGACTGAAGCTCCTCCACATGTGTCACCTTCCTGTTGTTGCCAGACAGTTTGAGGTTTATGTCCACTGTGTTTGTGTCGATAGTGAGTGGACAGGAATCTGATGGAGAGAACAAACACAATCCAGCTGCAGTTATTGATCTATTGACACTTTGATGCTGACTGATGAATGAGTGATGGGACAGTGTGAAGATGGTTGAATGTGATGAATCCAGTGAAAAACACACTTACACTTCCTCACACCTCCTGGTCTCAACCATGGTTCTCCAGCAGGCTCCACCCTGAAAGGAGGAGGGGGGTCAGAGCAGCACCGTCATGCTAACATGGACATTACATGGCTCTCATACACACTTTGTTCTACACTGAGAAAGGTTCAGATTTATGAAGCCATGTGAACATTCTTCTCTTTTAGATTGATTGATTTGTTAATTTCAGTGTCATGTCCACATGGGCTTACAAGACACTATACAATATAAATCTAGATAATTCAAAGATGGCAAACAGAAAAAGAAAAACCAGAAAACCAAGAACAAGTCTCGTGTATCCATCAACTTATACAACAACAACAAGATTAATCAAAATATACAAATGAAAGGATTGTGTTCTTATGTAGGAAACAATGTTTTCTGTCTTAATGTCCATCCTGTTTCAATAAATCTAGCTAAAGCATGAATCTCCTCCATGAAGAACCAACTCAACATATCATACTCAGACATCCAAAACAAATCTGCTTTCTTCTTTGTACGTTTTCAGACAGAGATTTCCTCAGTTCATCATACAGCGGACATTGGAACAAGAAATGAAGTTCATCTCCAACAACTTCAAGATCACACAAAACACATATACACTGTTCTTCAGGTACACCCTTATACCCGCCCACTTCAGTCGCTAGGGGCAACGTACCAGATCTTCATTGTGCACACAATGACCTCTGACCTCTCCCTAAGTGTAGCGTCTTCTATATCTAAACCAAGCTTAGCCTGTTTGATTTCTTGGGCCAAGTTATTTACATAGAAAGTAAATAAAGTTGGGAAAGAACATCTCCTTGTTTAACTCCAAACGGAGCAGGAAACCAATCAGTTCTAAGATTATTTACCTGAATACAAGCAACGGGAATGTTGTACAGGGATTTAATAGCACCATAGAATTTACCTCCAATACCAGAAGAGATCAATTTATATTCCAAAAGGTCTCTATTTATCCAATCAAAAGCTTTTTTAAAGTCAACAAAACAAAGTCTCTTTACCCTCCTGTAACCTTGCTCTCACAACGGAAGACAAACCATGCATGCCCTGCTTCCCCTGAAGCCATTTTGTTCTTCCACCATCACACCTGGAGACTCTAGGAAATCATTTCATCTATTGTTTAGAACCCCTGAGTAGAACTTATAAGCGGTACTAAGAAGACTGATACCTCTGTAGTTTAAAGGAACTCGTGGGTTTGCTTTGGCAGATTTTCTAGAATGCGCCGCTAGGTGGCAGCAGCAATTGTAGTAGCTCTGTTTTTAACTTGTGATTTTGTGCAATATAGCCGTCTTTTTTAAGACATCAGCTGTCAATCTGTGTCTGTTCGGGTAGATTTTTCGCGCTGGTCAGAGGCTGTGCTATACGGGAGATTTTTCTGAATATTTTTTTCTTTTTTGCAAGACTTGTTATTGTGAGTCTCCATGGCAACGAGACTTGTTTACCATCGGGATCAACTGATAAAACTCTCCAAACTCAAGATTATCAGTGAAACAACACTTCAAATCCCAACGGAGTTGAAAAGAAAGAGAAGAGGATGCAGGGCAGGAGCGAGGCAGAGAGAAAAACGGTGGCGATTCAAACCGTTTCTTCCAACGGTTGTTATGGGAAACGTGAGATTGCTAGTTAACAAAATTGATGAACTTCAGGTGCTAACCAGGTCTCTTAAAGAATACAGAGAGTGCAGTATTATGTGCTTCACCGAGACATGGCTGCATGAACACATCCCAGACTGTAATGCGTCTGTACACGGCTTCAGGACGGTCCGTGCAGACCGCAATAAACAACTCAGCGGGAAGCTGAAGGGAGGTGGAATTGCGGTGCTGGTAAACCAGCGCTGGTGTCATCCTGAACATGTCACTGTTAAAGAGAAGATCTGCAAAAGAGACATTGAACTGCTAGCTGTGAGTCTCCGCCCGTATTATTTACCCAGAGAGTTCACATGCGTTATTCTGGTAGCGGTATATATATTACCTGGTACCGCTCCAGACGCAGCCTGTGATGTCATTAACTCTGTAGTGGCCAGGCTTCAAACACAACATCCAAACGCATTTGTGGCGATCTCTGGAGATTTTAACAACATCTCCCTCTCTGCAACTCTACCAACTTTCCAACAGTTTGTCAGCTGCTCCACCAGAGAAAACAAAACGTTGGACTTATTTTATGCAAATATTAAAAATGCATACAGCTCCTTTGCCCTGCCACCTTTAGGAAGATCAGACCATAACCTAGTTCTTCTCTCCTCCTCCTACAAGCCCATCGTTCAGCAACAACCAGTCATTAGAAAGGCTATTAGAACCTGGTCTAATGAAGCTGAAGATGCTCTGAGAGGATGCTTCGAGGCTACAGACTGGAACGTCCTATGTGAACCTCATGGAGATGACATCAATGCCTTGACTGAGTGTGTGACAGATTATATTAACTTCTGTGTGGACAGCACCGTTCCAACAAGAACAGTGAGGTGCTTCCCCAATAACAAACCCTGGATCACCAGTGACCTGAAAAAGCTGCTGAACATCAAAAAGAAAGCTTTTAGGGATGGAGACAGGGAGTTATTGAAGTCCACACAAAAACAACTTAAAACACAAATGAAGAAGTGCAAGGAGGACTACAGGAAGAAGTTGGAAAGTAAGCTTCAGAAAAACAATGTGAGGGATGTGTGGTCAGGAATGAAGAAGATCACTGGCTTCGGGATAAAGGAGGATCAGACTGATGGAGGTCTGGACAGAGCGAATGAACTGAACATGTTCTTCAATAGGTTTAGCTCACCTCCTGCTTCAACCCCAACTAGCCACACACCCTCCATGAGCCCACAGCTTTCCTGTCACACCTCCACTCTGTCACCCTGCAGCTCAGTCAAGGACCTGGACACAACCTCATCTCCCTCCACATCAGGACTTCCTGAAACCTCCTCTGCCTCCACCTCCACTCTGTCTGTCTCCTGTAACCAAGTCATGCAACAACTGGTGAAACTGAACCAGAACAAGGCTGCAGGTCCAGATGGTGTCAGTCCCAGAGTTCTCAAGACCTGCTCAAAACAGCTATGTCCGATTCTCCAGCACCTGTTCAACACCAGCCTGAGCCAGAGAAGAATCCCGGTGCTGTGGAAAACATCCTGCCTTGTTCCAGTGCCTAAAAAACCACAACCAGCTGAACCAAAAGACTACAGACCAGTCACCCTGACATCTCACGTCATGAAAGTCCTGGAGAGACTCTTACTGGCTCACCTCAGCAAGCAGGTGAACACCTTTCAGGACCCACTACAGTTTGCATACCGTAATGGGCTTGGGGTTGAAGATGCCATCATATACCTGCTTCAGAGAGCCCACTCTCATCTGGACAAGTCAGGCAGCACTTTGAGGGTCATGTTCTTTGATTTCTCAAGTGCTTTTAATACGATTCAGCCTGCTCTGCTGTGTGAGAAGCTGCAGAAATTCCAGGTGGATCCCTCCACAACCACCTGGATTTACGACTACCTCACAAACAGACCACAGTTTGTGAGACTGAAAGGTTGTGTGTCTGAGATGGTGGTCAGCTGCACTGGAACACCACAAGGGACTGTACTTTCACCATTTCTATTCACGCTGTACACCTCAGACTTCCAGTACAACTCTGAGTTCTGTCATCTGCAGAAATACTCTGATGACTCAGCAGTTGTTAGATTAGATTAGATTAGATTAGACTTTATTATCTCACAGTGGAGAAATTCACTTGTTACAGCAGCTCTTGTTATAGAATAAAGTACAGAGAGGCAAAATAAGGTGAACATGCATCACAGCAAGAAAGTGCAATAGAAATTATTTACAAGTCTAAGAAAAGCAAAAATATGTACCGTTATAATATAAAGATATATATATATATATATATACATATATATACACACATACATACATATATACATACATACACACATACATTATATATATATATATATATATATATATATATATATATATATACATATATATATATATACATACACACACACACACTACATCCATACATAAAATAAAATAAAATATAACAACAACCTCACAGACTATATACATATTTATATGGTGATGGTGGGATATGAAGAATATGATGACATTGATAATGGGGGGTATTGCACAGTAAAATATAAATAAATATTGCACAGTATTATGACTATACAGACAAGTTGTACAGTCTGACAGCAGTGGGGATGAAGGACCTGCGGTAGCGCTCCCTCCTACACTGAGGGTGTCTCAGTCTGCTGCTGAAGGAGCTGCTCAGCCCCCCCACAGTCTGGTGCAGTGGGTGAGAGGTGTTGTCCATGATGGATGTGAGCTTGGCCAACATCCTCCTCTCACCCACCTCCTCCACAGAGTCCAGCGGGCAGCCCAGGACAGAGCTGGCCCTCCTGACCAGCTTGTTCAGTCTCTTCCTGTCCCGGTCGGTGCTGCTCTCTCCCCAGCAGACAACGGCGTAGAGGACAGCAGAGGCTACCACAGAGTCATAAAATGTCCTTAGCAGAGGCCTGCATACTCCAAAGGACCTCAGTCTCCCCAGGAGGTGGAGGCGACTCTGGCCCTTCTTGTACAGGGCGTCTGTGTGGTGTGACCAGTCCAGTTTACTGTTGAGGTGAACACCCAGGTACTTGAAACTGTCCACCCGGTCAATCTCCTTCCCCTGGATGTTCACCTGTGTGTGGGGTAGTGTCCTTCTCCGGAAGTCAATCACCATCTCCATGGTCTTACTGGTGTTTAAGCACAGGTGGTTGCGCTCACACCAGTCCACAAAGTCCATGATGACTGACCGGTACTCCAGCTCGTTCCCCTCAGACACACAGCCCACAATGGCTGAGTCGTCAGAGAACTTCTGGAGATGACAGCTGCTGGTGTTGTAGGTGAAGTCCGAGGTGTAGAGGGTGAAGAGGAACGGTGAGAGCACTGTTCCCTGAGGGGCCCCCGTGCTGCAGACTACCACCTCAGACACACAGTTCTGCAGACGCACGTACTGTGGCCGGTTGGTGAGGTAGTCGATGGTCCACGCGGCTAGCTTTCCATCCACACCAGCTCCTTCCAGCTTCCCCCGCAGCAGCACCGGCTGGATGGTGTTAAACGCACTGGAGAAGTCAAAAAACATGACTCTCACGACGCTCCCAGCGGTCTCCAGGTGAGCCAGCGCCCTGTGCAGTAGGTAGATGACAGCATCATCCACCCCGATGTTTGGCCTGTAGGCAAACTGCAGCGGGTCCATCGCGGTGCACACCACGGAGCGGAGGTGACCGAGGATGAGCCTCTCCATGGTCTTCATCAGGTGGGAGGTCAAGGCGACGGGTCTGTAATGGTTCGGTTCCTTCGCGTGTGATATCTTAGGAACCGGAACCACACAGGAGGTCTTCCACAGGACAGGGACCTTCTCCAGGCTGAGGCTCAGGTTAAAGATGTACCTGAGCACCTCACAGAGCTGGTCTGCACAGGTCCTGAGCAGCCTGGGGCTGATGCCGTCGGGTCCTGCAGCTTTCCTGTTCTTCAGTTGTTGGGTGTATCAGTGATGGACAAGAAGCAGAGTACAGAGAACTGGTCGATCAGTTTGTGAAATGGTGCGGTGACAATCATCTCATCTTGAATACCAAGAAAACAAAGGAGATGATTGTTGACTTCAGGAGGAACAAGTACCTTGGAGTTCAGCTGGACAACAGACTTGAGTGGAAAAGCAACACTGAATATGTTAGAGTAAGCAAAGTTGACAGTTTAAAGTTAACAGTTTAAACTTTCTCCCTTAAGGATGGGTAATGATTTGTTGTCTCACCCACCCTGCAGAGGACAGGATGTGGTGGTCACAGCTCTGTGTGAAAAAGGTCATAAAGTGTTGTATGCTGATGTGTTTCCCTGTTTGAAGTTTGCGAGAACTTTGCTTGCTTTACTGAAGTGTGATAGCTGCTCAATAAAAAGGCTGTACTGGGGTTGAGACTTCGGAGTTGACACCAGACACTCTCTGAGTGCTGAACCAGAGTCTCTCCCCATCGCGATGAAGCTGACTTCACTCTGAGTTCTTTGTGTCTTATTCTATGATGGAAAAATACCCATCATTTTTGGTGCCGTGACCCGGATCCCAACATACCCATTCGTTGACAGGAGGAGGCCTGAACACCGAAACCCGCGCGGGCAGCCATCATCAGGATGGCTGAGAGGAAAGACCTGACGACTGAATTATCCAACAGGCCGGTGATTTACTTCATGCTCATCCTGCCAGCGGTGGATTGACGGGATCCGTGACTGAGGAGGACACCGAACCCGGAGTGAGTATAAGCAAGAGAGTGACGCTAGGGAAAGAAATAATAGACGCCAGGTTAAACCTGGGAGCAGTCTTTGTTATAACACGCCAGATTAAATCTGGGGCAGTGTTGGTAAAACACGCCAAGTGGTTCCTGGGAGCAGTGCTATAGACGCCAAGTTTTTTCTTGGGAGCAGTCACTTAGTGCGCCAGACTAAGTCTGGGAGCAGCACTATAGAACACGCCAGAAATTTTCTGGGAGCAGTGTAAAAACGCACGCCAGAGAACCCTTGGGAGCAGTGTTAAAGGTAAAGCGTCTGAAAGAAGTCGCAGGGACAGAGCCTAGGCAGAAGTGTGTGTGAGTGAGTGACTGTGAGAGTGAGTGCTCGAAGTAGATTTGACTGAAGCATCGCACTGGTGGAAACCTGACGGTGATAACACAAGCCAGTGGTCTGGTGACGTAGGTCAATTTACCTCTCGAGATTAAGGTCTTAATTTCATAACACAACGCAGACCCAATATGGGAAACAGTGAATCTTCAGTCGCCTTAGAAGGAGATGTGAAGTACATGAATCAGAGGAATCCGGATAACGTCAAGTTTCTGGAAAAATGGGTCCCCAAATATGGGGTGACAGGGAAGTTGAAGGTAGATGAGTGGCAGACAGTAGTAGATGAGCTGGAAGCAAGTGTAAGTGGTAAGACTGGTAAGAAGGCAGATAAGAAAAAGAAGGAGCTGGAGTGTGCGCACAGGTGGTTAGAGGAGTCTAAGATTCGCAGGGATAATATTAGAAAGTCTAAAGAAAGAAAGAAGGGCGAAGAGGCTGCTATGGCAGCCTTTGTAAGACCTGGTGATAACGAGACCGGTGCCGTCTACCCAAGGAGACGGGACCAACCTGTTCAGCCCGCACCAGGCCCCTCGGGTGGAGCTGCTTCGGCCACCCAGGGTACTCCCAGAAGAGGCAGCTCACCACCTACTCTGACCCCAACCTCGTCCCCGCTTGCATCTCTTACTGCTCCACCAGTAACAGATTCACTTAAACCAGGCCCGACAGCCCCGTTATGTCCGGTGCTGCCACCTGCATATGACTTAAGACCTTCAGATAGTGTGCGCCCACCAGCCAGATACACAGAGACTTTCCCCATGATTCAGGTTGCTAATCCTAATCCTGAGACAGCTGACAGACACATGTATGTGTTCAGACCATGGACTCTTGAAGAAGCTGCCAAAGCAGTAGCAGGTGTGACTCCTCCTCGTGAGAATCCTGATGACTGGGTCCAGGACATAACTGACATTATACATTCCTACAGACTGAATGCTCACGAGGCAGGAGAAGCTATGATGTCCTCTTTGGGGAAAGACTGGGGCAGAGTGAGAGGAGATTATACAGGCAGAGATGCGGTAGGAGCAGTTAGCCCCTACCCAGCAGATGGTGACATAACTGGAGCCTATAAAACTCAGCTAGATGCACTTTTTGACCGTGTGCGTGTTGCCTTTAAGAAAATGGCTTATTACAGCCACCTTGCAGCTGTAAAACAGAAGCCAAATGAAGAAGTGGATGATTTCCGCATACGGTTTGAGAAAGAATTTAAAATACACAGTGGCATTCTCTATCAAATCAAATCAAATCAAACTTTATTTATATAGCACCTTTCATACATAAAAATAGCAACTCAAGGTGCTTTACAGATAGTAAAATCCCCCAGAACCCCAACCCAATAGCAGCAAGCCCCAACCCCCCTTCCCATCAAACACACACACACATCACAGAGGATAAAAGCAAGTTAAAAGGACCAAGGAAACGCTGTCGTAAATTCTGGGGTCTAGTGGTGTGGGGAAACACTGAGATAAAACACTGTAAAACCAAATCTAAAACAATCTGAAAAACCAACCTGGGTATAAAAGTAATATTAATATTGCTAAGACCCATAAAATAAGAGAACCCGTGACATAAGAGAATTAATAATATAAATAGAAGCTGAATACAGCCTGTGTGTTAAGAATGAAGAAATGAATAAATACAATAGTAATAATAAAAGTAATGATTAAAATGCTAAACTAAAAAGGTGGGTCTTGAGTCTGTTTTTAAAAATATCCACACTAGGTGCTCCCCTCACGTCCTCAGGCAGACTGTTCCACATACTAGGGCCGTAGAAATAAAAGGAGGACTCGCCGTGGGTTTTTGTTTTTTGATATGATACTGACGAAAAAGACCCGTATCAGCAACAGCTTAAAACAGCCCTGTTGGACAAGATGACGTATCAACAGGAAACAGGTTTGCAGATGCAACTGCGAAGCAAGCAGCAGCAGGGCAATTTGGGGTCAATGATCTCTACTCTGCTGAGCAGCAGCAGGGGGTCTTTATTGACCACACGGTGCTGGGTGACATGCAGGAAGCAGCGTCTAAGACAGAGAAACAACTCTGGCTTACTAAAGGAGCAGCTACAAGTCAGAGAACAGGACTTTATGAACTTAATGGTAAACCTGTTCTCCCAAAATCTTTATTTAAAGCAGCAGCATTGGTGACACGTGGTGTATGTCATGTGTCAACAGGGGGGATGAGTGACATTATAGAGAAGCAGTTCACAGCCTTTGGATTAAAATCTTACTTAAAAAACTTTTGTAAATCCTGCATGATCTGTATTAAACATAACCCACAAGGCAACATGAGACCACAGAGGGGCAGGTTCCCTGAACCAAAATATCCTTTTCAGACACTCCACATGGACTTTATTGAACTAAACCAGAGCGGACCACATAAATACTGTCTGGTTATGATTGATGCTTATTCTAAATGGGTTGAAATAGTCCTAGCTAAACATGATGATGCACTGACTGTGGCAAAAGCAATTTGTAAACACATTATACCTAACCATGGTATTCCAGAAATAATCTATAGTGACAATGGACCACACTTTGTGAACAAACTAATCTCAGACATGGCAGAACTCCTCAAAATGACTTTGAAAAACCACTGTGCATACCATCCTCAAAGTGCCGGATTAATAGAACGGACAAACGGTACAGTTAAATCCAGACTGAAAAAGTGTATGGAAGAAACTAAAAAGCCTTGGCCAGAATGTTTGGATTTAGTAAAGCTATACATGAGAATAACCCCTTCTGACAAAGGATTAACTCCTTTTGAGATCATTCATGGCAGACCTTACAGACTACCAGTGTTTTCTAAAGACTTACAGCATGCTAATGATGAAAACACTTTAGCAGACTACATGAGGAAAGTTCTGCAGCAAAAAGATGTAATCAATGCAAGTTTATTGCCCTCCGATTATATTTCCCTACAGGAACTTCCTGAGCTGGTGAAACCAGGGGACTGGGTCTTCATTAAAGTCATCAAGCGCAAAACCTGGTCCAGCCCACGGTAGGAGGGGCCCTACCAAGTGCTGCTGACAACGCCTACGGCAGTAAAGATAGCGGAAAGACCCAGCTGGATACATCTCAGTCACTGCAAACTTCTGAGTGCAAAGTAAGGCTGCTGTGAGTGGGGGAAGGAGGGCTGTGATTAAAACCCACAGCCTCTGGCTACAAATAGGGATTATCTTTTAGTGATAATTCGTATCAACGCCAGTGAAGAAACCAACGGATCCCATTTCACCTTAAGCAGCACCTTTAACTCAGAAACCAGCACAAATGGAGGATCTGGAGCAGAGACGTAGACCAAGGCGTCACTGCTGCTGGACCTACGCGTGCGCTGTGACTGTAGCATGTCTCACCACCTTGTCCTTTGCATTATTCTTGCTGTGGCCAACAATCTACAGATGGTTCTACCCTGCACCGCTACCGGAAACAATGATCAAGAGGTATGTGCACCATCATGCACACCTGTGGAAAGACCATAACCCCTTGGAGCTACAGGACGTCAACCTCTGGTATGCGTATGCCAAAATGTTGGCCGCCTTGAAGAACCAGACCGACTGCTATGTTTGCTCAGTCATTCCAAAGTCATCCAGCCAACCTGACCTTTATGCACGAGCCATGACCTACTGTGATGCCATATGTTTTGCTTATCTCACAAGCAGAGGGTACAACCCGTACCGTTTGGGGGATGTGACTGCCGCAAGACACAGTTTAACATCTCTCACCTCAATATCTTTATGGCCCGCAGAGGCCGCCTTCCTCAGGGTGACCTACCACCTGTTGTACCTATATTCCTGATGAAGTTAATGGAGATGTGGCGCAGGCAATGGCTGGCCTGCGGAATCTCAGGGACAGTATGACTGCAGATCGTGTGCCACCCCCTGAGTGGGGTTTCTGGTCATGGCTTACTAGTGGACCATGGTGGACTGTGATATTAAGAGTGTGTGCTCCATTCCTATCAGTATTGATTCTGTTTTGCATTCTGATTTCTTGTGTGATTCCATGTCTTAAATCCTTGATTTCTCGAGCAATTTCACATGCTTATGCGCAACAACTTATGTTGTCACGGGAGTATGCTCCACTCCCAGTTGATGCTACAGACAAAATGTGAAGACAAGTGATACAGTCTGATGCTTTGAAAAGTGGACTTCGTTTTATATTTGCATTTCTTCACATATTTTTGATTTATGTTTTTGATTTATGTTTGGTTTATGCTTGGAACTGATAACTTTAAATGTCAAACAGGAGGGAAATGTTAGAGTAAGCAAAGTTGACAGTTTAAAGTTAACAGTTTAAACTTTCTCCCTTAAGGATGGGTAATGATTTGTTGTCTCACCCACCCTGCAGAGGACAGGATGTGGTGGTCACAGCTCTGTGTGAAAAGGGTCATAAAGTGTTGTATGCTGATGTGTTTCCCTGTTTGAAGTTTGCGAGAACTTTGCTTGCTTTACTGAAGTGTGATAGCTGCTCAATAAAAAGGCTGTACTGGGGTTGAGACTTCGGAGTTGACACCAGACACTCTCTGAGTGCTGAACCAGAGTCTCTCCCCATCGCGATGAAGCTGACTTCACTCTGAGTTCTTTGTGTCTTATTCTATGATGGAAAAATACCCATCAGAGTACATTTACAAGAAAGGTCAGAGCAGACTCTACTTCTTAAGGAAGCTGAGATCTTTTAACGTCTGCACCAAAATGTTGCAGATGTTCTACAGGTCTGTTGTTGAAAGTGCAATCAGCTTTGCAGCAATCTGCTGGGGCAGCGGCATCAGAACCAGAGACTTGAAAAGAATTAACAAACTGATCAAGAAAGCCGGTTCTGTGCTTGGAGTAACTCTGGAGCCGCTGGAGTTGATCATCAAAAAAAGAATTCTGTACAAGCTGACGAAGATAATGGAAGATCCTTCACACCCTCTACACAACGCCGTGACGAAACAACAGAGTGTGTTCAGTGGGAGGCTTGTTCAAGTCCGATGCAAGACAGAGAGATACAGAAGATCCTTCCTTCCAGCAGCTATCAGGCTGAAGAACAAAGCCCTTAATTAATTAATGTGATTGTTAAAAAAAAAAAAAAAAAAAAATTACTACTACTACAATATTGAATTTCCCTTTGGGATTAATAAAGTATTTTTCATTTCATTTCATCATTCATTTAGGAATGTGTTTAATTATTGATTTGTTCCACACTGAAGGAACAAAACCATCCTGGAAACACTTTAGAAACAAACCATGTAAGATCTTTAACATGCTGGGTGCTTTTAAAGCCTCATTAGGGATATCATCAACTCCTACAGCTTTATTTAAATTGGCTTTATTAACAACCTTCTGCAGCTCCTCTAGAGAGATGTCCATATCCAATATATGATCAAAGTAAAGCCCAGCATTGTTCATAATATTCTCCAACTCACACTTTAATCTACAAACATTATTCAAGAAGTAAAAAGTCCTTTGAGGAGCAAGATTATTTCTAACCTTCCAGAATTGCTGAGGGTTTCTACTTTCTAGATGTTCTAGATGAAGTGCTTGTCCTCTTGTGAAGCGTCTCTTAAAGTACCGAAGCCTTCTGTCAACATTACATTGACTCTGCTGAAATTTGTCTTTCAAATCCCTTTTCTTATATTTTTCCTCACATTTAAGAAACATTTTTTCTGCAGAACGCAACTGAGTCCATAATTCACTTAGCTCAGTGTTCCAATATGGACGCTTCATGTTTTTAATTGTTCCATATTTGTCCATCTCCTTATACAGCAGGTCACAGAGACGATCATAACACTGGTCAACACTGCTTTGCTTATTCTGGCCATTTTCCAGCTCATGAAGAATCTCTAGAAGCTTTATGGCATATTTCAGAAGATAAAAAATGAACAGGGAAATTCCTCTTTTTTCTTTTACCCTTAAGTTCAGTTTATACCCTTTGAGGATTAATAAGATTCCCCGTTTGAAATGTTAAACACAATATTGAGTGGTCTGCAATCTACAACACTCATCAATCAACCTGAGAGCATCATGTCCAACCCTCTCTACAAGATCCAGAGTAAACCTTCAGTTCAGTACACGTGTTAATATTAACATGGGTGTCACAATAAAATCCACTACAGTCTTTCCCCTGACAGAAACAGAAGGAAAGTTTTTATTTTCCAGATTTAATCTGCCATTCAGCACCAACATTTTCAATCCTTCAAGAAACACCAAACCATCTGTTTTACGGTCACTTTGAGGAACCATGAGAGTCGCCTACATTAACTAACTGGCGTTTCTTTTCTTGCTTAGTATACTGCAAAGATCTAATAATCAACAGTAACAGAAACAGCAGAGAATAATTGTGATGTCTTCCTACCGTCATTTTTAGTCTATTTATCCCAAAAGGTCCATACAGCATCCATGCTGCTGTGTCCACCGGGGTCTCCACACTGTTGATCCGCCGATACGATTTTGGTTTGTTTAGGATCCAACTGGCCAACTACTTTGAAAAACTTCAGCAAACTTACTTGTATTTTTGACATTTTTTCCATCTGAGTGAAAACTAACTGCAATCTCAAAATCATTACGCACCTGCGTAACGTGATCCTCTCCCTCCCTCCGTTTCTGTAGCTTAAAATTCACCTTAGAAAACCTCTAAATTATGCAAACACAAGATTTTTTGTGTAATCTCAATGGGGAATATACAGTAACAAAACAAAAAACTATTCTAAACACGAAACAAACATTTATTTATCTACATTTATTTTTAGGCGATTTTTTGTAGTAACACAGCAGGCGGCGGATCCAACGTCGGAGGTCCCGGTTCCGCGTTCCGGCTGGATCAGGTGTCGTGCCAAGGCAGTTATCTCCAGCAGAAATTGTATCCCCTGACGCGGGAGCGCGCACTCATTGTGTCTAGCGTTAGTTTCTTCATTGTGATGGATTTCACCTTGTAAACTTAAAATGAACAGCGTGCTTGTTGCTCAAGTTATTGTTTGAGGGTTTTTTGTTCTGCCAGCGAGGTTCTGCTGAGTTTGTCTTAGCTTTTAGTGTGATATATATATAAGTCAAATAAAAAATATTAGTATTTTAAGAAAATTTAATTTTGGTCAATGATACATAAAAAGTGGAATCAAGGTTGACAGGTTATAACAAGTTTTGCAATTCATAAAACAAGTTAACCTTAATGCTTTTGCATAATAACCAGATCCTTTACCAGACTGATAGCTTTAGCCGAGACTTTCCCATCAACAGAGATTCAATGCTGCCGTGCTTTTATTTCTATATTTTATCTTTTTTCATGAATTGATGCCTTACTTCATCATACAAAAATGTCACAAGAAAATAGCAGATCTATAAGTTCAACATATAGCAACACATTGTGAGCTTGTTGTTTGGTTATTTTCATCAATAATTACAAAATTAAAAGGAATGGTTTTAGACTTCGAAGGTTTCTCAACCAACAGCAAATACTTTCTGATCTACTTAGGGTTATGCATCACACAGATAAAGTGCTAACTGTGGAATCAATTACTCCAAAAAAGCAAAGAGCAACAACATCTTTACTTTGGTAACTGTGGCTTTATTTCTGAGAATTTTCTGAAGTACAATACTCCACCATGAACACACACATTTATGATATTATGAGCATTTTCTTCACCCCAAGTTCCAGTGAAAAGCAGAAAACCTGATATTCCTTTAGATTTATCTTACACACATGATTACATGCTAAATTGCCTGGTTTGTATGTTTCTCTTCTTGAAAGTGGCCTACACACAGAAACTGTAGAAACTTCATAGAGGTGAGGTATGAGTCTTTCTAGTTAGAGTGGAGAAGCAATTCACAATGTCAACGCATAATGTGCAACACTTTGCAATGTCATCAAGCTTTATTCAGATGATTATGTGTGAATATACCAAGACAAAGAGAGCAAAGTCACAGATATATTTACATGTCACAAATCATCCTTGTTAGGATGGACACAAAACCAACTTTTCACGTTGTGCAATATTTTGTAAAGTGAAGCTGCGAAGCTATGCACGTCAACGCTTTTTGTAAGAATTAATGTGTATAATTGTGGCTGTAGCTCAGGAGGAAGAGCAGTTGTCTTTCGACCGGAAGGTAGGCGGATTGATTCCAGGCTTCCACTGACTACATGCCGAAGTGTCCTTGGGCAAGACACTTAAGCCCACGTTGCCTCCTGATGTCCCTATCGGGGTGTGAATGTGTGTGTGAGTGGATGAATGTGATAAGTAGTGTAAAGTACTTTGAGTTGTCAAACTGGCTGGAAAAGCGCTATATAATTACAAGTCCATATACCATTTAATTGCTGTGGATCCAGCAAGAAGTTGAGCATCTTACTACGTGTTGATCATAAGATACAGTGTTCAGTGACAGAGAAGAGCCTACAGAGTACGTCAAGCATAAAATTACTAGCTGTCTCCAGAGTTTCTTGTGCTTGATTGACATCAACATGTTGCTCTCCATCACTCAGTGCACAACCGAGCAAGACCGCAGGGCTGACCCAAGTTGCAGCTTGGCTGTTTATGAGCTGATGGCCTTCATTTCAGTTTTGTTTACCAGAGCAGCAACATCCAAAGTCAGAGCTGTGAGTGATGCTTGGTCGGAGCATTTCCTTGTGCCAGCCACAAAAGAAACAATGCCTCGAAATAGATTTCATTTGATGACAAAGACACCCGCGAGGAGCGTGTGAAAAAGGAGAAGTTTGCTGCTATCTCTGACATCTGGCAACGTTTCATCAGGAACTGCATGTTGTCTTACAAGCCAGGACGACACATTACCGATGACGAGCAGCTTTTCCCAACAAAGATCCGTTGTCCTTTAATCCAATACACTGCATCCAAGGTTGACAAGTTTGGAATCAAATTTTGGATCGCAGCAGATTTGGAGACCAAATTCATGTGCAGTTCTGTTCCATACTTAGAAAAAGACCCCACTCGTCCCACAGGAGAGCAACTATCAGAGAACGTGGTCATAAAACTAATGGAGCCATTTATGGATGTGGGCAGGACTCTTACAACTGGTAATTTTTTTACATCGCTGTCTCTGGCAAACAGGCTCCTGCAAAGAAACACAACTCTTCTTGGCACCATGAACAAGATAAGACGGGAAGTTCCACCCCCAGCCAAAGATGCTTCACAATGCAAAGAATTCTCCACGCAGGGGTTCACATCTGACAGTGCTTTGCTGATGGTGTTTGTATCCAAAAAGAACAAATCTGTCTGTATTCTCAGCACCATGCACCAGAAAGAGGAGATTGAAGAAACACGCAAAAGAAAACCCAACACTGTTACCGACCACAACCACCTGAAGTGTGGTGTTGACATTATGGACCAGAAAGGACATGCCTACACAGTGCGTGCAGGAACACGGAGGTGGACCATCGCTGTGTTTTACAACATGCTTGATCTGGCAGCGATGAACACGCATGTGTTGTACAAAGCATGTACAGGGTCCACTGAAAAATGCAACTTTTCTTGGTTCATCTTGCAGAGGAATTATGGAAGAGGTTTCTGCAAGAGAAGGCCCTGAAGTTGAAAAAAAGTTGCAGCTTCAACAAACCCCAGGACATTTCCTCAGAAAAAAGTAGAGTCAGGTGCTGAAGAAGAGCAACAGGAACCACAGAACTGAAAAGTGTTCACAATGTGATAAATACACATGCCACAAATGTAGGAAAGATAAACCATGGGTTTGTGTAGACTGCTGAACTGGACAATTTTAACTGAGCTGTTGAACATGGCAATGCTGTAGGGAATGTTTTTTTTATTCTGCCTGCTCACCTACTGATCCATCCTGCTGCTGACTCAACCACTTCATCTAGGAACCACACATCCGAACACCTGGACTCTACCACTATCATCAGAGAACTCATCCTCTCTTGTTTGAGACTTTGTGTACAATCTAAAAATTACAAATTGTAATCCACAACCACTGTCAAAAAAAAAAAACAAAAAAAAAAACAACTCCTTTATTTAATGTTTTATTCAGATATGTTTCAGTGCATTGTGATAAAAAATATAAAAAAAATATATATAAAAAGTGAAAATGACACAGTAACTTCTCTTTACACAGGATCTTTACAGTTATTGTAACAGTGGCATTAAAACTAAACAGATAGGTAGATAGATATATACATTATTAATCCAGAAGAAAAGTCAGCAGCTACATAAATAAAAAACTAAAAGGCATGTTAGAATAAAAACCTCACAAAAACAAGTCATAATGGCACAAACCTGCATGGTATAGTGCAGTAAAACATTTATCTAATGTAAACAGAAAAAAGATTCTATCATCTCTATGGATCTGAACTGAAGGGAAAGTTCGGTGCAGCTTGCACTTGTAATCTGGGTGGGGGGGGGCAACATGCAGTCGACATAATTAGAAAAACAATGGGTCAGTAAGTGGGGTGATTAACTATGGTAGAGGGAGGGGGGACTGCAGGAGAAACTGAAAATCCTGGTAATTCTAGTGTTAACAAACAAAGACATTCCTGAGTTCACCTCTGACACCTCCTCTGAGGCTAACCTAAACTTATGGAGTGTTTCCTGTGGTTAATGGATAATTGTCTTTGCTGAGTTCAAGTGATACTTTCTACTACTGAAGGTTGTTGTGTTTGCTAGATCCATGTGATACTCACAGAAGCATTATCCTTATGCCTAAATTTGCTCTTATATCTAAATCTAATTATACTACCTACATAAATAATTAGACACTACAATACCAAATAAACTGTTTTGATTATTTAATTAAGCCAATGAAGACTGAAATTTCATCATTAATATACATTTAGTGTGTTTAGGTTTTAGGTTTATACAACCTGCTCTGATTACTTGGATGTTGCAACGACTTCCCTGCTAATTATTGACATGACTCATCAGTTTATACACAAATATTAATTCACTGTTATAATGTGGAAGTTATCATCTTCAGTTCTGAGAGGAAATTCAGGTACAGGGCCCATCACTTCCTACCACAATATAATATAATATAATATAATATAATATAATATAATATAATATAATATAATATAATATAATATAATATAATATAATATAATATGCAATATGTTTGTAAAAAGTAACTGTTTAAAAAAAATAAAGAACCAAACCAAAAGAAATGTTCTAAATGTGGTAAATGAAGTGGACACCATTTGTTTTTGTTTCTAAAAGAATTATTGTTGTTTATAAATTACCAGAAATACCTGACGTATCAAATATGATTTATGATAATAACAGGCTTTTAATGCTATAAAGTTTCTAGCTGTTATCGTGTTAGTATAACCCCAACAGAACTACAGGGAGAGATGTTTTTATCCCAAATTCATATATGATCATTCTTATTTCTGCACATGCTGCAGCTGACTGTAATCCACAAATCACATGTCAAGGTTCGTTAGATTGAGGGACAGGAATACAAGTGTCACACAATTTATCATTAGTGAACATATATTACATCCAAAGCAATCAAAGGTACCAACGAACAGACTTGTTGACTTATGTATTTAATAATGTTACATGTCCATTTAAGTGTGTAGCTTATGCATGTGGCAGGAAATAAGTCAGTAGAGTTTATGTGTCACCTCAATAATGATGAAGTTGTGGTTGTCTGTAGCTGGGTAGAATAGTTTTTGCCTTTTGGCTGTACCGAGTCAGAGGTTAATGTCCCTTCATTAGTGTGGTTTACTCGCTCATGATGTGGTATTTATATAGTCATATGCAAGGTGTATATTATTATCCTGGGTGGTTATGTTATGTAGGAGGTCAGATTTCCAATTTAAATGTTTTCATTCGGACCATGATGATGCAGCAGAACACTAACTGTTTATTTCCTCTATACAACATATTAGGTTAAAGTAAAAGTAAAAGTATCTTTTGTTAATGAGAAAATACTTCAAGATGTGAAGGACATGCCACAGCAAAAGAGACTGGGTGTAAAAAAGTGGACAGGTGGGGTGAAAACCATACTATACAACAGTACACAATCAGCTGTGGTGTACTGGTGATGCAGATGAGTTCATACTGTAAGATGTTTATTGTTTGTATTAGTCTGACAACACATGATCTTTCACTTCAATGCATAAAACATGTTTTATGAAAATCCCAACATGTTTTGTATGATGGTCCAGATGGACATGAAGGTGGTGGAAAACCACCTTTATGTCCCCGAAGACATGAACATTGACACATAAAAAGAATCAACGTCATCCAAGGGGGATACAGGGGATGGCAGCTGACATTCTGGAGAGCTCAGGTGTGTAGATGCAACAAAAAGTTAAATAAAAAATAAAATCAGTTTAATTAAACTGTAACTTTTATAGTGAAATATGCTGTACAGGTTTTTGATAAAGACAGAAACTGCTCAATGTGTGCAACAGACAACAAAGACTTGCAATGCAATCAGCATGATCTAAACAAATCTTTACATTATCAGTATTTGTATATTTTGAAATATGTCAAGTTGCCAGATGAGAAAAATGGTCTTGAATGTGAGGTTTAAACTGACCTAGATGTACCACGTCCCATCTGCAATGAACAATGTGATTCCTGTTTTATCAGATAATGACTAAAGAATTATTAATATCTCATGAGATTATCTGAACTCAGGTGAGTAAGTGTATGTGTAAGATTTAGTTGTTCTTATTGTTTGTTAATTACCTTTTAGATTCAGACTCGTGCAAATGATGGTTCCACCAACTGTGCCTTGGCATGACTACAACACTCCTCAAACGGTTTAAGAAAGGAAGATGGAAGTGCTTTCTCTGTTGCTGATGTACATTTGTAAGTCTCAATAATATATTTTATTTTTAAAAAACACAGTACAATGTTTTACTTTAGACAGCTGAGACACATACCATAAAATATTCCCTGTGAAAATGTAAAATGGTGATAAATCTATTTTTCAAAAAATCCTGAGCCTGAACATTTTTTAGGGGTTCCTCAATGGACACTGCTAAGTTTCAGCACAATATTATCACACAGAACACATTACACCTTTTTCCACAATAATGTCCTGTTGAACTCAGGACTTTTTCTATTTCAGTTTCTTTTTCTAAGTTGGTTACAAGCAAAAATGTCCTTAGGCAGAGCCAGATTTGTGGTTATGGTGCAGCAATATATAAAAATCATAGTACTAGTATAACTCCATGTGACTACAATGTGGTCCTCACATATGTAATGCTTTTAATATCCAAAAATAAAGTTCCTAAATAGTCATTGACAAATTGAATATACTACTATACCCTGCGCTGGAGTGCCCATGTTAATTATCTGTGCTGCAGACTAGAGAAAAGGCTTCATTTCTTACACAGATTCAGGCTGTTTGGGGTCTGACCTGAGATCATGCTCATTTTCTATAAAGCTGTTCTTGGTAGCATCATCAGGTACGGTATGGCTGCGTGGTTTAACACATTAACAGTTCAGTCTAAATCTAAACTCACAAATATAGATGAAAGTAATTGGGTTAAATAATCAGCAACCAGTAGCTGTTCTGTACTGGGATGCCTCAGCACAGTCAAGCCAGCAATGGATACAAGCTGATGTCAGATGGAATAACATCCATCGCTGATCAATACATCCAATTTGATTTCTATCAAGTCTGACAAAGGCTGGAATTGTGACGTGTCTGACAGTTAAGTTTAACCATCACTCATTTACAGAATTCTACATCTACACCCTGACTGTAGCAGCAGTGATTATTTCTACATGTTCTTCTACTGAAAAATATCATCAGCTGTTTGTTTTTCCAAATTTAACATATGATGGGAGCTGAAGCTGTAATAATCAGCTAATTATTTACTAAATTCAGGCCTTAAAGAAAGATTTTTTTTTTTAAATTCTCATTTGTGCCCACATTTCCCTAGTCAATGCCCCTGCCTGCCCCCCTGATATAAACTTTCTAGACCCACCCCTGCATATAAATCCTTTATTTTACCTGTCAACCACCTGGTTAGAGAAGGGTTCTACTCTGATTTGTATTTCAGAACCTGTTCATAATTCCCCTTCACCACATTCCTGGTAAACCTGCCTATCCAACATCTGCACAGCACCAACGATTTAGAGAAGACTTAATCTTGACCCTCGCTAGATATCTGATCCTGATCCATCTGGCTGTATTATTGTTAAAGTAAGCAGAGGTGTTGACATCTTAAAGTCCCTTCCTTAAACATGAGTAATAACTTGCAGCCTTGCCTGCTCTGCAGAAAACAGGATGTGGCTGTCACTGCTCTTTGCGATAAGGGCCATGATGTGATGAATGCTGATGTTAAATTTCATTTTTTGAACTTGCTTGCGCTACTGAGTTATGTGAATTACGTAATCTGCTCAATAAAGAGGCTGCGCGGGGGTTGAGATGTTGGAGTTGACAGTGCTGAACCACTGTATCTCCCCACTGCAATGAAGCTGACCTCACTCTGAGTTCTTTGTGTCTTATTTTATGATAGTAAAATACCCATCATCTTGGTGCCGTGACCAGGATCCCATACCCATTCGTTGACAGGAGGAGTTCTGAACACCGAAATCCCGATCGGGCAACCAACATCAGGACGGTTGACAGGAAAGACCTGACGACTGAATTGTCCAACAGGCAGGTGATTTACTTCATGCTCATCCTGCCAGCAGTGGATTGACGGGATCCGTGACTGAGGGAGACACCGAACCTGGAGTGAGTATAAGCAAAAGAGTGACGCCAGGTTTCACCTGGGAGCAGTCAAAGGGAAAGAAATTACAGACGCCAGGTTAAACCTTGGAGCAGTCTTTGTTATAACACGCCAGACTGGGTCTGTGGCAGTGTTGGTAATACACGCCAAGCAGTTCCTGGGAGCAGTGCTATAGATGCCAAGTTTTTTCTTGGGAGCAGTCACTTAGTGCACCAGGCTAAGTCTGGGAGCAGCACTATAGAACACGCCAGAAATTTTCTGGGAGCAGTGTAAATACGCACGCCAGAGAACCCTTGGGAGCAGTGTTAAAGGTAAAGCGTCTGAAAGAAGGCACAGGGACAGAGCCTAGGCAGAAGTGTGTGTGAGTGAGTGACTGTGAGAGTGAGTGCTCGAAGTAGATTTGACTGAAGCATCGCACTGGTGGAAACCTGACGGTGATAACACAAGCCAGTGGTCTGGTGAAGTAGGTCAATTTACCTCTCGAGATTAAGGTCATAGTTTCATAACACAACGCAGACCCAATATGGGAAACAGTGAATCTTCAGTCGCCTTAGAGGGCGATGTGAAGTACATGAACCAAAGGAATCCAGAAAACGTTAAGTTTCTGGAAAAATGGGTCCCCAAATATGGGGTGACAGGGAAGTTGAAGGTAGATGAGTGGCAGATAGTAGTAGATAGGCTGGAAGCAAGTGTAAGTGGTAAGACTGGTAAGAAGGCAGACAAGAAACAGGAGAAGCTGGAATGTGCGCACAGGTGATTAGAGGAGTCAAAGATTCGCAGGGATAATATTAGACAGTCTAAAGAAAGAAAGAAGGACGAAGAAGCTGCTATGGCAGCCTTTGTAAAGCCTGGTGATGGTGTATGCTGCAGACACGGAACCAAGCTGTTCAGCCCACACCAGGTCCCATGGGTGGTGCTGCCTCAGCCACCCGGGGCACTCCTAGAAGAGGGGGTCCACCACCTACTCTGACCCCGACCTCATCCCCACTTGTATCTCTTACTGATAAGAAGCTGCTAAAGCAGTAGCAGGTGTGACCCCACCTCATGAGAATCCTGTTGACTGGGTCCAGGACATAACTGATAAATTTACTGAATGCTCACGAGGCCAGGGAAGCTATGATGTCCTCCCTGGGGAAAGACTGGGGCAGAGTGAGAGGAGATTATACAGGCAGAGATGTAGTAGGAGCAGTTTGCCTCTATCCTGGAGATGGAACCTTAACAGGAGCCTACAAAACTCAGCTAGAAGCTCTTTTTGGCCGAATGCATATTGCCGTTAAGAAAATGGCCAAATACAGCCATCTTGCAGCAATAAAAAAGAAGCCAAATGAGGATGTGGATGATTTCTGCTTTGAGAAAGAATTTAAAATACACAGTGGTATCCCATATGATACTGAAAAGAAAGGCCCATATCAGCAACAGCTTAAAACAGCTCTGTTAGACAGAATGACCCCTGCTGTGTTCTCATGGGTAAAAAAACATTTTGTTGAATGGGATACAGCCTCAGTTGACCACGTGCTACAGTACGCTAGAGCATGCATAAAAGCTAAAAACAAAGATGTGACTATTTATACTGACATTCAGTATGCTTTCTCTACCTTGTTTTATTTTGCCAAACAATGGGAAAGAAAGAGGCATGGTCACCTCTACAGGAAACAGGTTTGTGGATGCAACCGTGAAACAAGCAGCAGCAGGGCATTTTGGGGTCAATGATCTCTACTCTGCTCAGCAACAGAAGGAAGTATTTATAGATCACACAGTGCTGAGCGACATGCAGGAAGCAGCGCCCAAGACAGAAAAGAAGCTCTGGCTTGCTAAAGGAGTAGTTAAAAATCAGACAACAGGACTTTATGAACTTAGTGATAAACCAGTTCTCCCTCGTTCCCTATTTAAAGCCGCAGCAATTGTGACACACGGCAGTTGCCATGTGTCAACAGGAGGGATGAGTGACATTATAGAGAAACAGTTCACAGCCTTTGGATTAAAATCTTATTTAAAGAAACCTTTTGTAAGTCTTGTGTGATCTGCATTAGACATAACCCACAGGGAAACATGAGGCCACGAAGAGGTAAGTTCCCTGAACCAAACCATCCTTTTCAGACTCTCCACATGGACTTTATTAAACTTAAATAATCCAGCCATTTTGTACTTAGTTGATGCAACTAATCAGTTAAGCCATGATAAAACCCAAACTCTGATAGAAAGAGCAGCAGAACCACTGTCATGTCCACAGGATCAGATGCCTGCAGACCAGCTTCATGTCACAATGTGGTATACTCATCAGCCAGATATAGATTACAAAGAAGAGTTGTTGACTCAGCCTGCGGTTAGCGTGCAGCTTCTTCATTTGTATTTAGACAAAAGGTCATTTGCAGCAGCAACAGTTTCCCTTCTCCTCACACTACTGAGCTTGTTCAGAGAAACAGGGACTGTCCCACACATGTTGTGCAAACCACAAGACCGTGAGTGGAAGGGGTCAGGCACAGTTCTAAAAAGAGGAAGTGAAGCTACTGATTATAGCCCTCCTGATGAAGACGGTTGGTCTTACAGCAAACAGACAGGCATGTACAGAAAAGAACTAAACCAGAGTGGTCCACACAAATACTGTCTGGTAATGATTGATGCTTATTCCAAATGGGTTGAAATAGTCCCAGCTAAACATGCTGATGCACTGACTGTGGCAAAAGCTACTGTATATGTAAACACATTATACCCAACCATGGCATTCCAGAAATAATCTACAGTGACAATGGGCCACACATTGTGAATAAAGTAATCTCGGATATGGCAGAACATCTTAAAATGACTTTAAAAAAATCATTGTGCATATCTACTGACAAAGGACTGGCTCCTTTTTGAGATCATTCGTGGCAGAGCTTACAGGCAATCAGTGTTTTCAGAAGACTTGCAGCATGCCAATGAAGAAAACACTTTAGCAGACTACATGAGAAAAGGTCAGCAACAAAAGATGTGTTAAATGCAAATTTACTGCCCTCCGATTTTGTTTCTTCACAGGACAGCCCTGAGCTGGTGAAACCAGGAGACTGGGTCTTCATTAAAATCATCAAGTGCAAAAACTGGTCCAGCCCACAGTGGGAGGGGCCATACCAAGTGCTGTTGACAATGCCCACTGCTGTGAAGATAGCAGAAAGACCCAGCTGGATACATCTCAGTCACTGTAAGCTGCTGCGTGCGTAGGCAGTTTGTCACGACTGGAGGAAGCCGGGCTTCAAATAGAGGTTATCTTTTAGTGATAACTTGTATCAATGCCAGTGAACAAATCAGCAGATTCCAGCTCACCTTAGACAATCCCTGTGACGCAGTATGCCAGCACAAATGGAGGCTCCGGAGCATGGACGTAGACCAAGGCGTCGCTGCTGGACCTACGCGTGCGCTGTGACTGTAGCATGTCTCACCACTTTGTCCTTCGAATTATTCCTGCTGTGGCCAATAATCTACAGCTGGATTCACCCTGCATCGCCACCAGAAACAATAATTAAGAGGTATGTGCACCAACATGCACACCTATGGAAAGACCACAACCCCTTGGAGATACAGGACATCAACCTCTGGTATGCGTATGCCCATATGTTGGCCACCTTGAAGAACTAGACCGATTGTTATGTCTGCTCAGTCATACCAAAGTCATCCAGCCGAAGACTGCATCTTCCAGGATGACCCACTACCTGCCCAACTGGCATATCTACCTGCACACGTGAAGCTCCCATGGTGTTTCAACCAATCCATGTGGTTCCTTGAAGGGGGCTGGTGGCTGTGTGGAAAGAAAGTCTATGCAGCTCTGCTGTTTAACTGGACAGGCCTCTGCGCACCTGTGCATCTGTCCGACCACACTATTCTGGTGAGTCTGCAACACGTCAGAACCACACATTCCAGGAAGAAAAGAGTTTTGAGCCACATCATTCCACCCACCTTTGCTCCGCATGATGACAGATTGGGAACTGATGTACCTGAAGAAGACAAGCACTGGACTGTTGGGGGGGAAAGTGACCCTAACTTTGTTTCCCCAGACTGGTGTAGGAAAAACCATTCTCCGCCTGGAGAAGATTGACTACAGGTTCAAAACATTTTTTAACTTTTCCATTGCCATCAACGAAGGACAAAATATAGAGATTGATGCACTCCACTCCTGACGGTATTGATATTGTTTTGCATTTTGATTTCCTGTGTGATTCCATGTATTAAATCCATGATTTCTCGAGCAATTTCACATGGTTATGTTCAACAACTCATGTTGTCATGGGAGTATGCTACACTTCCTGCTGAAGCTACAGACACTGTTCTGTAATGTTCACTGTTGTGATGCCTGTGGTAAAAATGTGAAAACAAGTGATACAGTGATAAGTTTTCAGAAAGTGAACGTCATTCTGTGCATACATTTATTCACAAGTTTTTTTTTTGTAATTTACTTTTTTATTGAGAAAGCATTTTACATGTTACATTCAATAATACAATGTTTTACATTACTTTTGCCTTTCCATTTTTAACTTTAAACAGGACAATAACAAGGAAAAAGTGAGAACTAATGGTTGGGGAACCACTTACTTGATCGGTATTACACATGAAAAAGGAAAAAGAAATAATTAAAGTATCATTAGTACCAAATAATCAAAGCAGCTTTCAAAAAAGTCAGATCTAACAGGCTTGACATATTCGGTCCATTTTGACCATATTCTATAGAATGTATCTCTCTGCACTCTGAGGGAAAAAGACAGTTTTTCCATTATATAAATCTCTTGTATAATATTAATCCAGTCCTCAATCGTTGGTGGTTCAGGTCTGAACCATTTTCTCGTAATGGCTTTTTTACTAGCTGCCAACAGAATGTAAAGCAATCTCTTGTCTTTAAAGCCATCCAATGCTATATCACCCAGATACATGTTTTCAAATGTCAAGGGAAAAACAATCAAAAACACATTTTGTAAGTGTTTGTGGACCTCAGACCAGAAATGTTGAATAACTTGACAATCCCAAAAGACCTGAAAATGATTGGCCCTCTCGCTCCCACACCTCCAACAGGCGTCGCCCAAGCCCTGATATCTTTTCTGAGCTGGTGTAATGAAAAATCTCATAATATTTTTCCAGCAGAATTCGCACCATATATTCGACCCAGTGGAGACCCATTGCACCTGACATATGTGTTTCCCAACTTTCCTCTGTAATTTTTAACTTCCCTTCTCTTTCCCACTTCTCTTTGACATAACCTATGCCCTGCCCCTCACTCCGCAGGGTGCCGTTGTATAATTAAGATATAATTTTCGTGGGTGACGTTGATTTGGTTAGTGATATAAATGTTTGGAGGAACCCCTGATCAGCTGTGGGCACTTTAATGTTTTCGTTAAAATAGTGCCTGACCCGCAGGTACCTGAAAAAGTCCTCAGGGCCCAGACCGTGTTTTTGTTTCAGGGTGTCGAAGGCTTGGAGCGCCCCTTTGTGGACAAAGGAGTTGTAATTAGTCAAGCCTTTCAAAATCCAGTTCTTAAACCTGCCATCTAATTTGTTTGGGGTAAACTCTGAGTCATAAGCTCACCATCACAGAATTTTAGAGTCCTCCTCCAAGCAACATATTTTAATTGTCTCGTTCTATGTTGATATCATCACATTCGATATCTGTTCATTTGATATATCAATTTTGTTCTGCAATTTGGTATCAGCTATTAAAGCTGTAAGTGGTATCCCTTTAATTGTTTTCCCCTCTACGTCTTTCCATTCCGCCGTGTAAACCGGAGAGCACAGGCATACCAGTGGTCTCAACTGGGCAGCATAATAATATTCTCGGAAACATGGAAGGCTCATACCACCTCTATCTTTCTTTAATTGGAGAGTTTTATATTTTGATCCTAGGTTTCTTACCCTTCCATATAAAATTTGACAGTAGTCTATCCCACTCTGTAAATTGTTTAGGAGGTATAGGAATGGGCAAGCACTGAAATAAATAAAGCATCCGGGGAAGGATATTCATTTTAATAGACTCTATCCTAGAATGCAAGTCTAGAAAGGGTATAGTATTCCACCTTTGCAAGTCAGATTTTAATTTTGTATTCAGGGGCCTATAGTTGGCCTCAAACATCTTTGTGGCGTCTCAATGTGATAGCCAGATATTTGATGTTGTCTGCTTCCCACTTCCATTCATAGCAATCTCTAATTTCCTTAGGCGGGTCATAGTTCAGTGTTAGTATTTGAGTTTTGTTTACATTAATCTTGTACCTTGAGAAGATGCCGTAATCCTCCAATATATTTACAATTCTAGGGAGAGTCTGCGTAGGAAGGGATATAGTTAACAATAGATCATCAACAAATAGGGCCAATTTTTGCTCCACTCCTGCAATTGTAACCCCTGTAATGTCTTGGCTTTGTCTGATCCATTGGCTGAGAGGTTCAATAAACAAGGCGAAGAGGAGTGGCGACATACAACATCCCTGTCTTGTTCCCCTTTCTAAAACAAATGACTCGGCAAGGTCCCCATTAATTTTGATTCTAGCCACTGGTCTATTGTACAACAAGATTATATCAATTATAGATTTGTGAAAGCCAAATTTATCAAGCACTTTGTATAGAAATGACCACCTCACCGAGTCAAATGCCTTTTCCGTGTTCAGACTTATCACTAAACTCTCCAGTTTTTGTTGTTCCACCTGCCGCATGATATGTAATACTCTCCTAATGTTATCTTGCGTCTGTCTTTCTTTGATGAACCCTGTCTGGTCTTTGTGTATCAAATTTGGTAAAATTGTTTCCAGTCTCTTCGATATAATGGAGGTAAACAGTTTCACTCTAAGAAATGTTGGGTTAAATGATTAATCCATCTGCTGGGTTGATGGCGTTGGGTGAATTTATTGGGTTGTTTTAAAGGTCCCATATTATGCAAAATTCACTTTTTAATGGTTTTGGAACAGTCATACTGGTCCCCCCGCATGTGTAGGAGACCCGTAAGTGTGAAACTCTTTCAGGCGCTCTCTCTCCCCCCTGCTCCACCTCTAGGGAAGTAAGCGCTGAAATGAGCTTGTTTGAAAGCGTGTACGTTATGACGTCATAAGGGACAATAACCACTCCCCACAGAGCGATGGACCCGTCTACCGGCTCTCAAAGCCCGCCCTCTAAAAATCACCTAGCGCCCAGTGTTTTTCCCTCTTCGGCAACCCTCGTTAGCGGACATGGCTAAGCGACAGAAGCACTGTTCTGTTTGTGGCTGCATAAATGAACACGAAAACGTTTTTTTTACTTCCATCCACTGAACCCACGAGGACTGAGTGGATTAATTTTATTTTTGGAGGAAATGTACCCGGAAAACTTCCAAAGGTTTTGCATGTCTGTGGCCAGCATTTCAAAGAGGACTGTTTCCACAACATGGGGGCATGGAAAGCAGGCTTCGCCAACCGTTTGAAGCTGAAGCCAGGTTCAATACCAACTGTCCGTGACACAGCTGGAGAGGTAAGAGCTGGCAGTTATTTTATCGTTTCGGCCTTTTTAGTCTGATAGCTTGAAAATATATTAACCTGTCAATCACCTCATGACGGGCGATGCGATGGGCGGAGCCAACAGCTGAGCTGCTCCACCAGGGTTCCGCCCACCATAAACGGCACATTTCTGAAGCTGCTAAAAAGAGGGAGGTGAAGAGAAGCCGCTGCACTCAAACTGAGGGTCGATTTGTCCATACCATGGCGGAAATATTTCATTTAGATATTAATGAATGGTCTCAGATTGGGAATAAAGTGTATAATATGGGACCTTTAAGTCATGTTCGGTAATTTGTAACAACCCCAGCTGTTGGGTTGGTGTGTTTCCCGCTCTTTTTGTCATCTTTCGAAAGAAAAACGGACGGCAGAGGAAACATTCAGTCCTGAAATATGTAAGTATTTTTACCCTTATTGTTTACTATTTATTACACAGACAATGGGGTTTAAACATGTATTTTATATATATGTCGAATGTAAGCTATTTCCAGTCTGTCTAAATTTGAAAGAAGGGAGTTTATTGTAAACTGGAGAGCTAGCTTGAATGCTAGAATAATCCATTCTTGAATTTCCCTCGGGATCAATAAAGTAATCAATAAAGTAAAGTCTTCGAATTTATTTCCCGCTCATCGATGTATAATTTAATGTAGTATTATAAGCCAAGTACGTTTCCAATAAGTAATAAAAGCAGTTTTCAGAATGACGGACTTTCTAGAAGAGATAACAGTTCTCTACCAACGCAGTCTCACTCCCAACGCGTCACATACTGACGCTTGGTCATGGCCCTTTCGCGTAGTGCACTGAAGCCCAAAGTGACCCTAACCCGCGTCAGAATAAGACGCTGAGAGCATCAGCACACAACGCGAAAAAGGGCCATGACCAAGCGTCAGTGTGTGATGCATCAGGAGTGTCCTCTACGCGTCAATTATTGCATTCAGAACCGCTATTCAACCGTGTCAACAAGAAGAGTGACTATCTCGTCCACTGATACTACATTGGCAAACCACGTGAGAGCACAAGGCTCTACAATTGGATATTTGCACGTCATGTGATAACACTCGATGGTCTGATTGGAAACTGGTTTTCCAATAGGATTACAGAGCGTGTGTACAACTCTCAAACATGGCGGATATTCGGTCGAAAGTGTGTTCTTTTCGAAGAAAGAAAGTAAGTCTGTGTCTATTACCGTTCCAATTCCAGCGCAAATTAGTAAAACATGTACCGCGGTGTCGTAGGCGACATTGTCAGCTTCGAAGTAAACTGGGAATACTTCAATGGCTGTCAGCTAGTTGAGTTATAATATAAGGTAAATGTGGCCTCGTCCTAATGTGTAAGCAGAGCGGTTTCTGTCAGTATAACGGGTGCCAGGTAAAACGGTTCTGACAGACAAAAATATAAAGATTTTCAGGTGAGTAGCATAATCGCTTACAGTTATAGACAGTTATATATAACTTTGCTGTGTGAAAAATGTTACTAAACTTGTGTAGCTCCCTGGCATTTTCATTTTGTGAAAGTAGATCACTGAAGATAAAAAGTTGGAGACCCCTGTTATAAGGCATCTGTTTTGCGATCATCTAAAAGCATAGGCAACAGCCAATGAAAAGAGAGGATAGGAGACAGGAAATAGTGGGAATATCCAAATAATGATCCACTCCTTCACTCATTCGCCAGTCTGTTAGCGTGAACTCCAAGTCTTTTCAAAATTTATTGAGACAGTGAAAGTCGTGTGGTGTGTCCCCAGCTTTTGTATATCTTGGTGAGGAATCTGGTGCTCAATCTAAACTCTCTACTCTTCCATCATTTCACAGAACGTGAGCCGAGGATGGATACCTTTGGCCAGGAAAAGTTAAAAGACTGGAATATGGAAGTCCTTCTGGAGATCTTTAAGAGTAAGTTTTTTTAGTGGGATGAATGAAGTGGGAGAACAGTGACACATTTGAAACTCTGTAAACATGATGATGAAAACAGCATGCGTTGTTGTTAATGGGGGGTTTGAAACTCTGCAAAAACAAAAACAAGTGTTACACCCAGAGCTCACATACAAAATGATGTGTGCAGAAGATTTTAACATTTCAAAACTCATGTTTCAAGGTTTCAAAAAGGTTGCAAAATGCAGTTTTCAGATCTCATATTACAAGGTTTCAAAAGTTTTTTGCAAACTAATGTGATGGGACAACAATGCCATATTTGAGCCTATGACAACCAGGGCCACCACTAGAGGAGATGTGATTATCCCACACAGACGCACCTCTTTTGGTCAGGGTGTGTTATCTGTCCAAGGTGGAAAGCTATGGAATAATCTACCACAAACATTAAGAGAATGTCCTACATATAACTCATTTGAAGCCCAGTTAAAAACCTGGCTTGGTCGAATCAGGAGTGTACCCACATGTAACATACACTGTAACGTACAATAAGCAAAACTCTGAAGGGCTCTGTAAGTATGTAGTGATATTGAGCTTTGATAAGTATGAGTGTTTGTAAATGTGTATGTGTAAGTATTGTGCAGGTGTAAGTATGTAGTGATATTGAATTTGGTTAAGTATGAGTGTTGGTAATTGTGCATGTGAATGTACTGTTTTAGATATAATAATGTGTATTTTTATATTAGTTTGTAAATACAAATTGTTTCTATATTATATTGTTCTCCCATTCCCCCCAGATCCCCGGGACAACGGATGGAAATTAGCATTTGCTATAATCCGGTATGTTTACATTCATGCTATATAAGCCTGTCTGTTCATTAACATGCACTGTCCCGGTCAAATAAATAAATAAATAAAAAATAAAAATGTGAGGTTGAAACTCTGTGATATGCACTTATGAAAAATAAAAATCCAATCCCATAGATACATAGAGGGTGACAGGAGTTCCCAAACATTTTCCATTTTTTAACATGCCGTACTATGCTTCAGTTACAGCTGCTCAGGCAATTATTCTACAACAAATATTCTAGCAAAAAAATGACCTGTGGTTGTATTGGATAGGCCATCAAAATTTGCTATCAGAATCTAGCCACAGTGGGTGTGGAAATTTAAAGGATAGCAGTATTGCATATACAAATACTGTAATAAAACTATGGCAAAATGTTTTTTTACATAAAAATGTTTTCTTATGTCCTGTTTTTCTCTCACTCTCATTACAGATGAACAAATTGACAAAAAAAGCTTCCTCTTGTTGGATGATGCAGCCATTGCAGCACTAATTCCAAAGATCGGCCTACAGGTCAAATTTAAGAAGCATCTGCAGCTGCTATATTTAGTGAGTGAATGCTGAAAAAGTTTTTGAGATGGGATACATTTGCTTTAAAAAAAAAAGACTGTTGGGGTTTACATTTGTGTCTTTTTTTCTCATCTGAGGAGAATACACAATGTAAATAGTTCATCTCGTTATTTTGAATGTTGCCAAACCAAGTGTCACAGGACATTCAATTACATTCGCTCATTTAAACGACACCTGGCCTAGCACCATATAGAGGCTAAAGCAGGAGAATCTATCCAGGCAGTGGACATGTCTGAGGTGATGCAGGAGAGAAACATTCAAGTTATGTTCAGTCAACTACATGAAGAGGAAGATGATCATACTAATATCAGTAATGAAATGGAATGGGATGAGCTGGAACAGGATGCTATCACAGACAGGGTGGCCCTGTTTTTAGCAAAGCTCAGGGCAAAATCATCCATGACTCTTTCCACTGTCAGCTTTGTCATGAATGAGACGTCGAGTCTAGTGTTTGATCTCGTGAGTGAGAGAAAGACCATGTCTTTCCTGCAAAGAATTGGCCAGAGTGAAACTCCAGAAGGTCAACGGCTGAATCAGTGTTTTGTAAATGCAGCTATGCCCTTTCAGAACCTGGAGACCGAACATAAGCAAATGAAATATTTTGCTCAAACAGGGTATTTTGTTCAGCCAGTTGAGCAACCTCTGCCAGGTGTCTCATACACACAGCAAAGGGACTCAAAGACAGGAATTGTGAAACAGATAGCTGTGTGTGACACGTTCCAAAGGATTCCTTTGCGTCCACTACTGAAACTCATTCTTGAGAGCCCAGGGACAATGGAGAAAATAGTAGAGTGGAAAAGGAAGTCCTGTGATGCAAACAGTCTGGATGAAACCACTGTGATGAAAACCAGTGCTGATTTCCTAACTGAGCTTTTTGTTCCTCTTCAGTCAGTCATGACTGTGAAGTTGTTAATCCACTTGGCTCTAAGACATCACTGCACAAGCACAAGCTTGGATTTATCTACTTTACACTCAAGTGTCTTTCAAGACTTGATTCACACTTTCTATTGGCAGTGCATAAGGCAGATGATGCCAAAACCTATGGCATAGATGCTGTCCTGGAGTCCGTTGTCGCTGATATCAAGGACTTGGAAACTAACGGTGTGGAAGTAAACACACATGATTTCAAAGGAACATTAAAGGTTCGTGTTGTTCAAATTTGTGGGGACAATTTGGGCCTAAATTCCATCCTTGGGTACACAGAGAGTTTCTCTGGGAACAGTGTGTGTCGCTGGTGCCATGTGAAAAAACTGGACATGCGAAGACAAACCATGGAGGATCCTTCTCTGCAGAGGAGTAAAGAGAGCCACCTTTCAGATCTGGCTCAAAATAATCCATCAGAAACTGGCCTAAAAAGGCAGAGTGTTTTGAACAACCTAAAGTACTTTCATGTAGCATTGCACCAGATTAATGCACGACATATTGGAAGGAGTTGGTGTCTATGAAGCCAAACTGGTGCTAGGGTCTCTCATCTCACAGAAAGTAATAACACTAGACCAGGTCAATTACAGAATCACAAGTTATGACTACGGCTTTTGTGACAGTGCCAACAAGCCTTCCACCATCCGACCCCATGAATTAAAAATGCCTGACAGTGCCATGAAGTAGACGGCAGCACAAATGTGGTATTTGTTAAGGCTGCTTCCTTTGATGATTGGAGATCTTATTCCTGAAGGAAACATGCACTGGGAGCTACTGCTGTGCCTCTTAACCTGTATGGAATACATCTTTTCTCCATCCTTAACAGAGGAAGCAGTGATTTACCTCAAGTATATCATCAAAGAGCATCTGAGCCTTTTCCTCGAGCTGTTCCCTGAAAAACATCATTTCATGTTGCACTATCCTGGCGCCATAAAGAAACTGGGTCCTCTAGTGCACTACTGGTGCATGCGCTTTGAGGCCAAGCATGGGTTTTTCAAGCGGCTTGGGCATGGTACATGCAACTTTCGTAACATTTGTAAAACCATGGCCTTTCGGCATCAGATGTTGCTGTGCTATAATGTTTTATCTGATCAGATGTTTCAGCACCAAAGAGAAGTTGGTCCTGGTTTCAGTGTTCCACTATCTTCTATCGAGGAATTTGGTCAGATCAGCCACAGATTTCAGCACACTCCAGTCTTGGCAGACGTGTACATTCCCTCTTGGGTGAAGTGGCAAGGAACACATTATTGACCAGGGATGACACTTATTGTGTCTCACTCTCCAGATGGTGAGCCTCACGTGGGAACAATCCAGAAGATTGTGGTTTCTGAGTCTGTCATTAAGTTCATTGTAAAGAACTGGGACACGATTGGATTTGAAAGACACTATTTTTCTTACTCTGTCTGTCCCAGCACAGTGATCGACTGTGTTGACATAGACTCCATTGATGATTTTCATCCTCTCCATGTAGTGAGGCTTTTTGACATTTTTGACCAACCATAAGCTTAAAGCTTAAAGACACTTCCTCAGAACACATTCCCTTTTTGATTGACTGGCAGATAGATAGATAGATAGATAGATAGATAGATAGATAGATAGATAGATAGATAGATAGATAGATAGATAGATAGATAGATAGATAGATTTAGATATATAGATAGATAGACAGACAGATAGACAGATAGAAACATCAGAAAGAAACGCTTTTCAGTCCAGACTGCTTCAACAACAAACAACGAACAACATATAAGCAGCACCTTGGTTATACCAGGTTTGAATGATATTAAACAATACACAAAACAAATAATGTTTGTGCTACAGTTCAAATGTTCCTTTAGTAACTTTGTTTTTAAATGCTTATTTTACTCACAGACCCAACCATTTCATCTGAGAGGGCACTGCAACTAGCAGAATGGCTGAAGAACAACATGTGGCCAGCCAAACAAGTCACCGATTATATGAGGGAGACAGCCATTCACCGGGCTCATTGGATAAGGCGCAACGGCACTAAATCCACTGATTCAGATGTGCTTATATTGCCTGAGACTAAAAATCTTTTGGTTTCTGTCTTTTGTCTGTGTTAATTATGAAACTTCTTAACTATGCAGTTATTGTAAATTTCGCACACAAAATCACTGATTTTTATTTATTATGTTTTTTTTTCTGTGCAAGTTAATGGACAACTGAATTGTTCCTGTTAGATTTCTCAAGATTTCTCAATGCTGTTCCCACAATATGCAGATAAGCTCTTTGAAACTTGAACCATAAATTTCAGAGAGAAAATATTGCAGCTTGCCAGACAGGAAAAGGGTGCTCAAGATCTGCTCAGCACAGATAATCTGCCTCCAGGTACATAGATACATGTACTTTATTCATCCCAAGGCGGGAAAGTTCACTGTTGCAGCAGCATTGTACAGGCAAGCTATACATAGATAGATAGAAGTACTTTATTCATCCTAAGTTGGGAAATTTAGCTGTTGCAGCATCCATGTACAGGCACTCGGCAAGTTATAAATATATCAGAAAACAGTGTAAAAAAAATTAAGGAAAAGTACCTCAAGAGAATAGAGTTCTACTTGACTGCACAGACTGGGATGCACTCTGCCAGCCACATGTCATGGGGAGGACATCAATGGTATGACTGACAGCATCACAGAATACATCAAATTCTGTGAGGACACGGTCATGCCCTCCAGGACTGTTAGATGTTTCCCCAACAACAAGCCGTGGATAGCCAGCGACCTGAAGACTCTACTCATCAAGAAGAAGAGAGCCTTCAGGTCTGGAGACAGGGAGGAGCTAAGGAGGGTGCCGCACCAACTGAGGGACAAGTTGAGGGAGTGCAAAGACTCCTACAAGAGGAAGCTGGAGGCCAAACTCCAGCAAAACAACATGAAAGAGGTGTGGTCTGGAATGAAGGTGATCACAGGATGTGGGGGGAGAGGCAGACTTGTGTCTGTACTTGACTGCTGCAACAACTAAATTTCCCAACTTGGTATGAATAAAGTATTTCTATCTATCTAAAACTTAGATTAAAGATACAAACATAACATTTCAACAGAAGCCCGTGGTGATGTTGCATTGCGAGTGCTGCCCTTGATTCTGCCCACACCGGTCTATAAAGATGGAAAAAAGATGGTCAAGCCTAGCCTGGATGAGAATATGAAGTCGTTCATCGATTACAAGCATGTAAGTAGTGTAGTATTACAAACATGAGTGTGACAGCCTATTATGAACAAAAATGTATTTTAATCTAAAACTGCATTGTGAAATGAGCACTTCTGAAAGGGTCTGAAAAGCAGTAATCAGTATTGGGTGGGCAAGCTCCAGCAAAGTTCTTGAGATCAATAGTAGAGCCAACAAAGGTCAGATGTTGCACGTTTATATACAGTCAGACAATTTTTAGCCTTCCCTTTGAGAAAAGACATTTTTATTAAATAACCACATTTTTGAACTTTTACTTAAGTGCAATTTGTCAAAATTATGAACCTCCTCATACTAAATGCATCTTTTGTTGGATAACTACCTGCAGTTGTTTGGTGTACCTTTCAACTTCTTTGGTGAATTTCTCAAGGTCAGCCAGATTTGACAGTTATCTAGACCAAGCATGGGTGAACTATTCCACAAAGGGCCAGTGTGGCTGCAGTTTTTGTACCGACAACGCAGCAGCATGCCAGACTGGACTAATTCAATCAACTAATCGCAGTCTTCAGACAGCTGATTGGTCAAACTGTGCTCTTTGCTGGTTGGAACAAAAACCTGCAGCCACACCGGCCCTTTGAGGAATGATTGCCCATAGACTGTCTCCTACCACTGGGTTAGGAAGTGACAACTTTCTGTCATCTGATCCAATTTATGATCTATTACAAAGAGGCAATAAATACCCAGAGTGCACTGGACTTATTATATTATAGCTCACTGGTACTAAAAACAGTCAGAGGTTAGCAATAAACCTAGTTTATCTTAATGACATATTACCAGTTCAAAATTCTCTGTTAGTGTTTCTGCAGCTGCAAATTAATTTGATGAAAAAGTAATTTATACAGAGCATTCTAATATATGGCAGAATTATGTTTTTCCCTATATTTCAATGCATGTAATGTTCTCATTAATGCAAGGGTATGTTCTCTTCACTTAGGTTGGGACCAACATTGTTGAGTACTTGGGAGTGGCTGAGAGCACTAAACCCTTCCCCTTCATCCTTGCCCTTGGAGACAACAACCAGTGCTCATAAACATTTGTTGTTGTTGGCAAGCAAGCACTGCAACACAGCACCCTTCTCACTGCCGTTGACACGTGTTTCAAGCTTTTCTATATTTTTGACATTAATTTTCCTAAACAGTGTGCAGCAGTGTGGGAGTTTCTGCAGATAGTGGTGTACAAACTGCCAGGAACAGAATACTCCTCTATCAGACTGCTGCGTGGTTATTTGTCTTAATCAGTTTTATGGTCTGTATTTTATTCTGTATTTGTTAGCTTCCTCATGTCGATCCAGATCATTTTCATTCAAGAGTTGAAGCAAGGCATCTGGACTTGTAGAGTTTTCTTGAAGACGTTTTGCTGCTTATCCAAGCAGCTTCACCAGTTCTTATACAGTTTGGTGAGGAAACAGATATTTATGTGGTACAGTCCCCCTGTGGGAGGGACTGTGAATACTTACAGAAAAGATCTAAGAGTCCTTTGATACTTTACCTGTGTGTGTGTGTGGCTGTCAGTGCCAGGTGTCTAACGACTATGAGACTGAAGGGGGCGCTGTGCTGGAACTGGCTAACGAGCCATCGTTGTTGCTGTGCTCATGGAATTATATATATATTAATATATTTAATGGTATGTAGTTTTCAAATTTTGCAGCCTTGTTCTGTTAAATAAATGTAATTGAATTATCGCTCTGTGTGTGTGATTGTCTATATTTAAATAGAGTGTATTTAGATTGATTATTTTTAACCTTTAAAAAAGCCCATAAAAACACTGAAAAGTATTACCCACACACTGGGTTGTGATAACCCATCAAAATGTTCTAATTACCCAGATGATGAGTTAAAATATCAGCCCAGCCCTGGGTCAAAACAACCCCCGCTTGGGTTTGTCTATATTGAACCCATCCTTGGGTTGCTGAAATGACACAAATTGGGTTAAAAATAACCCAACTTTTTTTAGAGTGTTATAATCTATATTTAAGACACTAATTGGATGGTAGTTGCTGCATTCTAGTCTGTCCTTTCCTTCCTTTGGGATGATGGAAATAATTGCTTCACTCCATGAAGGACGGATTACTTTCTTTTCCATCACTCAGTTAAAAGTTTTTAACAATGTTGGGAGTAAATAAATCTCCATTATTTTGTACCACTCAGGACCATATCCGTCAGCCCCAGCCATCTTCCCTCTCTTCAGTCTCTTAATTGCCAGGTGAATTTCCTCTTTGGTTATTGCCGAGAGTAACCTTTTATTTTGTTCCTCTGTCACTGATGGTAAATGTAACTGAGATAGGAAGGAATCTATATCCTGTTGATTTTCTATAAGAGGTTGGGAGTATAGCTTTTTGTAATAATTTAGAAAAGATTGCTGAATTCTTCTCTGCTCTGTTTCTAATTTGTTATTTAAAGGGGTTTTTATTCTGTGTATGGTTCTCTCTGCCTGTTGTTTCCTCAGTTTATAAGAGAGAAGTTTTAGTGCTCTTCCCCCTACCTCGTAATATTGTTGTTTGGTAAAAATGATTTTTTCCTGTGCAGCAATTGTATTTAAGTCATCAATTTCTTTCCTCAATTTTACCATTTCAAGATTGATCTCATGTTTTAATGTCACAGAATGTTCTTGTTGAAGTCTTAACAGTCTATTTTCTAAGCTTGTGAGTTTTGGTCTGTGGGCCCTTTTCTGGTAGGAAGAAATACTAATTATTTGTCCTCTCATCACTGCCTTTAGGGCATCCCAAACCATTACAGGGAAAAAATATTCATATGGACAGGATTGTGGTCAGAGATAGTACTGGGCCTAATTTCACAACTTTTTACCCTACATAGGTCATTTTTAAACATAAAAATATAGTCCAGCCGAGAGTAGACATTATGTGCATGTGAATAGTGTGTGTATTCTTTTCTAGATGGATTGTTGTCCCTCCACACATCCACTATTCCTAATTCCTCCATAAGATGTACTATCTTTTTTCCAATCTTCCTACTGTCACCTTTCCCATTTGAAGAGTCCAAAGTAGCATTTAAGATAATATTGAAATCTCCTCCACATATTAAATTCCCCTGACTTTTTGTTGTCATTATTTCTAGTATTTGTCTGTACACAGACCAGTCACTCCCAGGGGGAGTATACACATTCAGAAGACTAATAAGAATACCCTCTATCTTGCCCGTTATCATTATATATCTGCCCTCTTTATCTTTATGGTCGGATATGTGTTCATAATTTAGTGCCCCGGATATCAGAATTGCCACTCCTCTGCGCCTTCCAGAACTGTGGGAAGAGTAAAATACATGTTTAAAACCCAGTTTGTTCAATTTTGAATGTTCAACATCTGATAGATGTGTTTCTTGCAACAAAGCAATTTGGGCCTTATCTCATTTGAGTTTTGATAGGGCTTTCCACCTTTTGACTGGACTATGCAAGCCATTAATATTAATTGTTACCAATTTCACTGATCTGTTATACATCTAATTTATGGTACCTTTAGCTATATTATTAATGCGTTCCCCATGCCCAATGAATGATGAACACAGAACATCTATAAAATCAAACATTTGAAAAAAACAGGATTCAAACTTGAATGGTAAGAACTTCCAAGGTAGGCGTCTTTGGAATAGACCCTGTTGTGCCACAAAGGGCAGCTTACTCATCAATCCAGTGAAGGGGGACCTTTCTAGGCTTTGGCATTTCTGTAAAAGGTGCACCCCTGAGAACCGTATGGCATTTTGCGTTCTACACCAGTAAACAGATATTTGTCTATCATGCATATTGTATTAAGTCTTCACTTATTTTTGAGGCTGTAAAAGAGACATGTCTCAACATCTACAGCTAATTGACAATAAACCTTAGTTTCCCGAAGGCACAGATGAAGCCCTCTTGAAAGCCCAGAGTTTTTCTTTGTAGCCTGGGCCACGTCCTAGATTCCTGGCACCACTGACAGTCCCTTTAGCCACTTTACTCCAGGTCAGCTGTTTCAGTTGTTCCAGGATTGTTTCTGGTGATTTGATAACTCTCACAGTGTAGCCTCTCCTGGACATATCTTCAGTGGCTTCCTCCTTACAAGTTCGGTCATGGCATCCTCCGTGTTTTGAATTCTCTCCTCTGTTTTTTCAATTCTCCCCTCCGCTTCGTCCAATCGAGTGTTAATTTTTAAAATTTCTTGCAAGTTGTTCTTCATTTTCTTTGCGAAAGCCTCGTAATTCTTGTAAAATTATCTCCGTTTCTGCCATTTCTCGGCCGCTCAGATCGCTTCGCGTTATGCCTTAGCACTTCGTTGTAGCCTTGCGTCAAATGTTAATTAGTGTTAGCCGCTGAGGCTAGCGATATTTTCCACAAACGTCTGAGTCACTTCACTTACTTTCAGTTGACCAGCAAACATTGACTTTGGTGTACTTCTCTACCCCTCTTAGTTCTTTGTCATTTAAAAAAGTTATTTGCGTCGACTTGAGAGGGTTATATCCATAATTTCTCTGGTTCTTTCAGGAGCTCTCCTACAGCACAGCCATCTCGGTGGTGTTCCAACCGGAAGTCCTATTCATAAGTTTTTGATTCATGGTTTTGGTTTATGTTTGAAATTATTGATGACTTTAAATGTCAAACAGAAGGGAAATGTTAAGTAAGCAGAGGTGTTGACATCTTAAAGTTCCTTCCTTAAACTTGAGTAATGACTTGCAGTCTTGCCTGCTCTGCAGAAAACAGGATGTGGCTGTCACTGCTCTTTGCGATAAGGGCCACGATGTGATGAATGCTGATGTTTTTTCCTTTTTTGAACTTGCTTGCGCCACTGAGTTACGTGAATTACGTAATCTGCCCAATAAAGAGGCTGCGCTGGGGTTGAGACATTGGAGCTGACACCGGACACTCTCTGAGTGCTGAAGCACTGTCTCTCCCCATCGCGATGAAGCTGACCTCACTCAGAGTTCTTTGTGTCTTATTCTATGATAGTAAAATACCCATCAATTATAACCAGCAGATTTTACAATCGTGTCGCCAGCAAACCAGGTCAATTAAAACAAGCTACCGTTTTGCGTCAATATCCTGCTAGTTTTCTCTTCCTCAGCACGAGCTGAATGATGAACAAACAACAAGGCAACACGATCAGCTGATCACTGACAATCCTGTCATAGTCAGGAGCAACAGGAGAGAGAGGAGGAGGAGAGGAGGTCGTGCAGGAGCGATTGGTGCAGCAATGTTTGCGCAAAAAGTAAAAAAAAAATGTCAAGTTCACTCATGAAAAATGTGGGTGTCAAAACACCTCACACAGCTGCTTTATGAACGGTGTCCTACTCATGCCGTGACAAAACTTTTTTCAGCTTGTGGCGTATATCAATTTTTTAAAGCAAAATGTACAGAAACAGGTATCTGGTTCTCTTAATGTCTGCACCAGCTCCCGACTAATCTGATGCTGACTTTAAAGTTTCATCACTTGCAGCTGCAAAGCGCAAAGTGGTTGCAGAAAAGTACAGAAGTATCATTAAGAACAACGGAGGGAAAACGTTTGGAGAAACATTAATGGTTAAATGATGGATATGGCTGAGAGCAACAGGTCTCCATTCAGCAGTTAGCGTTTTTTTTTTGTTTTTTTTTTTTTTTTGCAAGCATGTATCCTGCATTTTTTATCCCATCACATAATGTTCCACACAGGAATTCCGGTATGATACCAGATTCCTATCACTCCTGCATGTGTGATGTGCTGGTTCCTCTGTTTGGTGTTGTGTCTATCTACTGCTTGTGTCTTCTTTTTCTTTTTTGTTTGTTTGTTTTTCATACAGGAGTCAAAAAATGTTCAGAAAAGGATACACATATTTTTCAATGAAAACTTTTTTTCTCAAACAAAGGCGTGTAGGTCACATGACTAAAAAGTTATTGAACTTTGAAACATTGAAAAATTTATATAAAATAACATGAGATGAAAATGGGCAAAATAAAGGAGGTGCAACATTCATTGACACATGTTGAATAGTTTAGAATCGTTTTGACATTTATAGCTCATGTGGCTGAGGAGATATTGTTCTTTGAAAACCTGTAATTTGCTGACTGTCCCTAACTATCCGTCAGTAGTGAAAACATGGCGGTGAAACTGGGGTTACAACCCCACAACAAAGCAGCAGCAAAACATGACTGGGTGTCCAAATATCTGTTGAATATCAAACTGAAAACTAACGTTACCACGATGAAATAATAAGAATGCGTAATGTGACAAACGATGCTCACCACATAAACAAAAGATTCCATCAAATGGTTTATCTGCTATAGTTACATAATACTGATCGAAAACAGAGTTCTTAACAAAAATACCGACACCACCAGAGGCTTTCACGGCTCTCCTGTGAGCAGTGTAATTCTAACCATCCATCCATCCATTTTCTGCAGCTTATCCGGAGTCAAGTCGTGGGGGTAGCTGCCTAAGCAGGGAAACCCAGGCTTCCCTCTCCCCGGCCACATTCACCAGCTTATCCGGAAAGATCCCGAGGCGTTCCCAGGCCAGCTGAGAGATGTAGTCTGTCCAGCGTGTCCTGGGTCTTCCCTGGGGCCTCTTTCAGGTGGGATGTGCCCAGAACACTTCACCAGGGAGGTGTCCAGGAGGCATCCTAACCAGATGCCCAAGCCACCTCATCTGGCTCCTCTCAATGTGGAGGAGCAGCAGCTCTACTCTGAGCCCCTCCCGGATCACCGTGTTTCTCACCCTAACTCCAAGGGAGACCCCGGCCACCCTGCGGAGAAAACTCATTTCGGCCGCTTGTTTTCTTGATCTTGTTCTTTTGGTCACTACCCACAGCTCATGACCATAGTAACGTAGATCGACTGGTAAATCGAGAGCTTTGCCTCTTGGCTTAGCTCCTTCTTCACTACGACAGACTGATGCAGAGCCCGCATCCCTGCAGACGCCACACCGATCTGTCTGTTGATCTCCCGCTCCATCCTTCCCTCACTCATGAACAAGACCCCAAGATACCTGAACTCCTCCACTTGGGGCAGGATCCTATTACAGACCCCGAGAGAGCACTCCACCCTTTTCTGGCTGAGGACCATGGTCTCGGACTTGGAGGTGCTGATTCTCATCCCAGCAGAAGATCACAGTCTGACGAAGTCAACAGAACCAAATCATCCGCAAAGACCCAATCCTGAGGCCACCGAACCAGATCCCCTCAACACCTCGGCTGTGCCTAGAAATTCTGTCCATAAAAGTTATGAACAGAATCGGTGACAGAGGGCAGCCTTGGCAGAGTCCAACCCGCACTGGAAACGATTCTGATTTACTGCCGGTAATGCGGACCAAGCTCTGACACCGGTTGTACAGGGACCGGACAGCTCGTACAAGCCGGTCCGGGACTCCATACTCCCAGAGTACCCCCCACAAGAGTCCCCGGGGGACACGGTCAAATGCCTTCTCCAAGTCCACAAAGCACATGCAGATTGGTTGGGCAAACTCCCATGCCCCTTCAAAGACCCTGAAGAGGGTGTAGAGCTGGTCCACTGTTCCACGACTGGGACGAAAACCACACTGCTCCTCCTCAATTCGAGGTTCGACTATTTGACGGACCCTCCTCTCCAGCATCGCTGAATAGACCTTACCGGGGAGGCTAAGGAGTGTGATCCCCCTGTAGTTGGAGCACACCCTCCGATCCCCCTTTTTGAAGAGGGGGACCACCACCCCAGTCTGCCAGACGTTCCCAGCAGACCCTCACAACACGCTCGGGTCTGCCAGGCCTGACCGGCATCCTCCCCCACCATCTGAGCCAACTCACCACCAGGTGGTGATCAGTTGACAGCTCCGCCCCTCTCTTCACCTAAGTGTCCAGAACATGCGGCCACAAGTCCGACGACACGACTACAAAGTCCATCATTGAACTGCGGCCTAGAGACACATCTGGTCTGGGGTTTTTTCTACAATTGGCTTCAGAGACCTCACAGAGATGCATATCTGTTTACGATGTCACTTTTTATAATAAACCATCATCATTTTTACATAAAGCTGATGTCCGGAGCTCTTCTTTTACCTGAAAGTATTTTTGTCACATCATAAGCTTAAAGTAATTTACTACAAAATAGTATGATCCAGAGAAGATCTTCATATGATGAAGTCATCATATCACAGAAATGGCTATGAAGACACCAAGGACACTAAAGGGGAAACAACTGTACGGCACAGAGAGAAGAAAAGTTATCCACCAGATGATGGCTTCAGAAAATTATAGAATGTTATCAAGGACAGTAAACTACAAAATGCCACCACAGACTATTTCTCTACAACACCTGCTTCCACAAAATAAACCCCACCATGACATCAAGAGTCAGAAAGTACTCCACAACACTTCCATTCTTGAACTCAGGATCCCCACTTCCAGATGAAAATTACGCTTCATTTCTTTGACAGTTTTTTCCAATTCCCTTTTCATTGCATCTTTGTTCTCTGAGTTTAAGCTTTCCAACACACCAGCAGGCTGTCAGTTTTACTGTTCACCTGCTTCTCTAATGCGCTGCATACGGTTCATCTTTATATTGAGTAGTTTCAGTTGATTCATTACAGCAGAGTTGCTGCTGCACTCAGCGTCCAAGGTTTTCGATGTCCTTGTTCTCAATTCATCAGCCATGACCCCTGCAGAGCGCACAAAGAAACCGGCTCCAACACTTTATAAACCCATTCAAGGAGTTTAAGTTAGATTAGATGAATAATTCTTGTATAATTTATAAATTGTTTTGAAGCAGCAGGAAGACAAAGACACTCGCGACTATCTTTACATCTTTTAGAAATGTTTATGCTAAGCTAGGCTAAATTGTTCTGGACCAGCTCTGATCCAGGGTCAGAGGACAGAAAGGATGTTTTGCTGGTGTGCAGACACTTCCTGCTTTGCTCTCCTTTCTGCTTGCATTGTCTTCTTTTTTTTCTTCTTTTTTCTTATCTTTACTGGCAAGAAATTTAGGAACAAGGACTCCTGGTCACTTATAAATCACTGGAACGAATATTGTTAGAGGAAACAGAAGTTGACAGTTTAAAGTTAACAGTTTAAAGTTTCTCCCTTAAGGATGGGTAATGATTTGCGGTCTCACCCACCCTGCAGAGGACAGGATGTGGTGGTCACAACTCTGTGTGATAAGGGTCATAAAGTGTTGTATGCTGATGTGTTTCCCTGTTTGAAGTTTGCGAGAACTTTGCTTGCTCTACTGAAGTGTGATAGCTGCTCAATAAAGAGGCTGCACTGGGGTTGAGACTTCGGAGTTGACACCAGACACTCTCTGAGTGCTGAACCACCGTCTCTCCCCATCGCGATGAAGCTGACTTCACTCTGAGTTCTTTGTGTCTTATTCTATGACGGAAAAATACCCATCATTTTTGGTGCCGTGACCCGGATCCCAACATACCTATTCGCTGACAGGAGGAGGCCTGAACACCGAAACCCGCGCGGGCAGCCATCATCAGGATGGCTGAGAGGAAAGACCTGACGACTGAATTATCCAACAGGCCGGTGATTTACTTCATGCTCATCCTGCCAGCGGTGGATTGACGGGATCCGTGACTGAGGAGGACACCGAACCCGGAGTGAGTATAAGCAAGAGAGTGACGCTAGGGAAAGAAATAACAGACGCCAGGTTAAACCTGGGAGCAGTCTTTGTTATAACACGCCAGATTAAATCTGGGGCAGTGTTGGTAAAACACGCCAAGTGGTTCCTGGGAGCAGTGTTATAGACGCCAAGTTTCTTCTTGGGAGCAGTCACTTAGTGCGCCAGACTAAGTCTGGGAGCAGCACTATAGAACAAGCCAGAAATTTTCTGGGAGCAGTGTAAAAACGCACGCTAGAGAACCCTTGGGAGCAGTGTTAAAGGTAAAGCGTCTGAAAGAAGGCGCAGGGACAGAGCCTAGGCAGAAGTGTGTGTGAGTGAGTGACTGTGAGAGTGAGTGCTCGAAGTAGATTTGACTGAAGCATCGCACTGGTGGAAACCTGACGGTGATAACACAAGCCAGTGGTCTGGTGAAGTAGGTCAATTTACCTCTCGAGATTAAGGTCATAATTTCATAACACAACGCAGACCCAATATGGGAAACAGTGAATCTTCAGTCGCCTTAGAGGGCGATGTGAAGTACATGAATCAGAGGAATCCGGATAACGTCAAGTTTCTGGAAAAATGGGTCCCCAAATATGGGGTGACAGGGAAGTTGAAGGTAGATGAGTGGCAGACAGTAGTAGATAAGCTGGAAGCAAGTGTAAGTGGTAAGACTGGTAAGAAGGCAGATAAAAAAAAGAAGGAGCTGGAGTGTGAGCACAGGTGGTTAGAGGAGTCTAAGATTCGCAGGGATAATATTAGAAAGTCTAAAGAAAGAAAGAAGGGCGAAGAGGCTGCTATGGCAGCTTTTGTAAGACCTGGTGATAACGAGACCGGTCCCGTCTACCCAAGGAGACGGGACCAACCTGTTCAGCCCGCACCAGGCCCCTCGGGTGGAGCTTCGGCCACCCAGGGTACTCCCAGAAGAGGCAGACTACCACCTACTCTGACCCCGACCTCGTCCCCGCTTGCATCTCTTACTGCTCCACCAGTAACAGATTCACCTAAACCAGGCCCGACAGCCCCGTTATGTCCGCTGCTGCCACCTGCATATGACTTAAGACCGTCAGATAGTGTGCACCCACCAGCCAGATACACAGAGACTTTCCCCATGATTCAGGTTGCTAATTCTAACCCTGAGGCAGCTGACAGATACATGTATGTGTTCAGACCATGGACTCTTGAGGAAGCTGCCAAAGCAGTAGCAGGTGTGACTCCTTCTCCTGAGAATCCTGATGACTGGGTCCAGGACATAACTGACATTATACATTCCTACAGACTGAATGCTCACGAGGCAGGAGAAGTTATGATGTCCTCTTTGGGGAAAGACTGGGGCAGAGTGAGAGGAGATTATACAGGCAGAGATGCGGTAGGAGCAGTTAGCCCCTACCCAGCAGATGGTGACATAACTGGAACCTATAAAACTCAGCTAGATGCACTTTTTGACCGTGTGCGTGTTGTCTTTAAGAAAATGGCTAATTACAGCCACCTTGCAGCTGTAAAACAGAAGCCAAATGAAGAAGTGGATGATTTCTGCATACGGTTTGAGAAAGAATTTAAAATACACAGAGGCATTCTCTATCAAATCAAATCAAATCAAACTTTATTTATATAGCACCTTTCATACATAAAAATAGCAACTCAAGGTGCTTTACAGATAGTAAAATCCCCCAGAACCCCAACCCAATAGCAGCAAGCCCCCCCCTTCCCATCAAACACACACACACATCACAGAGGATAAAAGCAAGTTAAAAGGACCAAGGAAACGCTGTCGTAAATTCTGGGGTCTAGTGGTGTGGGGAAACACTGAGATAAAACACTGTAAAACCAAATCTAAAACAATCTAAAAACTAACCTGGGTATAAAAGTAATAGTAATATTGCTAAGACCCATAAAATAAGAGAACCCGTGAAATAAGAAAATTAATAATATAAATAGAAGCTGAATACAGCCTGTGTGTTAAGAATAAAGAAATGAATAAATACAATAGTAATAATAAAAGTAATGATTAAAATGCTAAACTAAAAAGGTGGGTCTTGAGTCTGTTTTTAAAAATATCCACACTAGGTGCTCCCCTCACGTCCTCAGGCAGACTGTTCCACATACTAGGGCCGTAGAAATAAAAGGAGGACTCGCCGTGGGTTTTTGTTTTTTGATATGATACTGAAGAAAAAGACCCGTATCAGCAACAGCTTAAAACAGCCCTGTTGGACAAGATGACGTATCAACAGGAAACAGGTTTGCAGATGCAACCGCGAAGCAAGCAGCAGCAGGGCATTTTGGGGTCAATGATCTCTACTCTGCTAAGCAGCAGCAGGGGGTCTTTATTGACCACACGGTGCTGGGTGACATGCAGGAAGCAGCGTCTAAGACAGAGAAACAACTCTGGCTTACTAAAGGAGCAGCTACAAGTCAGATAACAGGACTTTATGAACTGAATGGTAAACCTGTTCTCCCAAAATCTTTATTTAAAGCAGCTGCATTGGTGACACATGGTGTATGTCATGTGTCAACAGGGGGGATGAGTGATATTATAGAGAAGCAGTTCACAGCCTTTGGATTAAAATCTTACTTAAAAAACTTTTGTAAATCCTGCGTGATCTGTATTAAACATAACCCACAAGGCAACATGAGACCACAGAGGCTACTGATTATAGCCCTCCTGATGAAGACGGTTGGTCTTACAGCAAACAGACAGGCATGTACAGAAAAGAACTAAACCAGAGTGGTCCACATAAATACTGTCTGGTAATGATTGATGCTTATTCTAAATGGGTTGAAATAGTCCCAGCTAAACATGCTGATGCACTGACTGTGGCAAAAGCTATTTGTAAACACATTATACCTAACCATGGTATTCCAGAAATAATCTATAGTGACAATGGACCACACTTTGTGAACAAACTAATCTCATTCATGGCAGACCTTACAGACTACCAGTGGTTTCTAAAGACTTACAGCATGCTAATGATGAAAACACTTTAGCAGACTACATGAGGAAAGTTCTGCAGCAAAAACATGTAATCAGTGCAAGTTTATTGCCCTCCGATTTTATTCCCTTACAGGACCTTCCTGAGCTGGTGAAACCAGGAGACTGGGTCTTCATTAAAGTCATCAAGCGCAAAACCTGGTCCAGCCCACGGTGGGAGGGGCCTTACCAAGTGCTGCTGACAACGCCTACGGCAGTCAAGATAGCGGAAAGACCCAGCTGGATACATCTCAGTCACTGCAAACTTCTGAGTGCAAAGTAAGGCTGCTGTGAGTGGGGGAAGGAGGGCTGTGATTAAAACCCACAGCCTCTGGCTACAAATGGGGATTATCTTTTAGTGATAATTCGTATCAACGCCAGTGAAGAAACCAACGGATCCCATTTCACCTTAAGCAGCACCTTTAACTCAGAAACCAGCACAAATGGAGGATCTGGAGCAGAAACGTAGACCAAGGCGTCACTGCTGCTGGACCTACGCGTGCGCTGTGACTGTAGCATGTCTCACCACCTTGTCCTTTGCATTATTCTTGCTGTGGCCAACAATTTACAGATGGTTCTACCCTGCACCGCTACCGGAAACAATGATCAAGAGGTATGTGCACCATCATGCACACCTGTGGAAAGACCATAACCCCTTGGAGCTACAGGACGTCAACCTCTGGTATGCGTATGCCAAAATGTTGGCCGCCTTGAAGAACCAGACCGACTGCTATGTTTGCTCAGTCATACCAAAGTCATCCAGCCAACCTGACCTTTATGCACGAGCCATGACCTACTGTGATGCCATATGTTTTGCTTATCTCACAAGCAGAGGGTACAACCCGTACCGTTTCGGGGGATGTGACTGCAGCAAGACACAGTTTAACATCTCTCACCTCAATATTTTTGTGGCCGGCAGAGGCTGCCTTCCTCAGGGTGAAATACCATCTGCTGTATCTACATTCCTGATGAAGTTAATGGAGATGTGGCGCAGGCAATGGCTGGCCTGCAGAATCTCAGGGACAGTATGGCTGCAGATCGTGCGCCACCCCCTGAGTAGGGTTTCTGGTCATGACTTACTAGTGGACCATGGCGGACTGTGATATTAAGGGTGTGTGCTCCATTCCTATCAGTATTGATTCTGTTTTGCATTCTGATTTCTTGTGTGATTCCATGTCTTAAATCCATGATTTCTCGAGCAATTTCACATGCTTATGCGCAACAACTTATGTTGTCACGGGAGTATGCTCCACTCCCAGTTGATGCTACAGACATAGGTCTGTAATGTTCACTGTTATGATGCCTGTATTGAAAATGTGAAGACAAGTGATACAGTCTGATGCTTTGAAAAGTGGACTTCGTTTTATATTTGCATTTCTTCACATATTTTTGTTTTATGTTTTTGATTTATGTTTGGTTTATGCTTGGAATTGATAACTTTAAATGTCAAACAGGAGGGAAATGTTAGAGGAAACAGAAGTTGACAGTTTAAAGTTTCTCCCTTAAGGATGGGTAATTATTTGCGGTCTCACCCACCCTGCAGAGGACAGGATGTGGTGGTCACAACTCTGTGATAAGGGTCATAAAGTGTTGTATGCTGATGTGTTTCCCTGTTTGAAGTTTGCGAGAACTTTGCTTGCTCTACTGAAGTGTGATAGCTGCTCAATAAAGAGGCTGCACTGGGGTTGAGACTTCGGAGTTGACACCAGACACTCTCTGAGTGCTGAACCACCGTCTCTCCCCATCGCGATGAAGCTGACTTCACTCTGAGTTCTTTGTGTCTTATTCTATGATGGAAAAATACCCATCAAATATACTTTTTGATAAATTTAGTTAAGAATTTATTGACTCTGTTGTAGCTTCTGTACAAGCTACTGAGTTGTCAAATGGATTGAGTCAAATCTTCATACGCGAAGGCAAGTTGTATGTGGAGCCTGCCGCTACAGACCTGGCTGATATACTTCCTTGGATGTGTTCAAATGACACTGGAATAGCTGGGGAAAATCCCAAACTGGACCATTAGACTGATCTCTCCTACTGGAACAGTGTTGGTGCAAGACCAAAGTCATCAACCCCGGCCAGAACCTGGTCTGATGTTGTTCGTCGCAGAGGTAAATCCAGCAGGAAATTTAAAGCTCCAGCACTCACTCCACCACCTGAAGTCTCACTGCAATATAAATATGATGTGTTGTAATGAATGTAATGCAAGGATCTATAAAAACTCAAGGAATAGCCCTAAAACTCAGCCCAGGGCAGGAGGAGAGGCCAAAATTCCACAAACAGGAGGACTAGAGAAGCTCTCGGTGCCTCCACACAAAAACAAATAGACACAATTCTGATTGGGGACTCTATTGGGGACTGATTGGGGAACTGACAGAGATCTTGCCGACCATTCTGTCTTCACATCCAGATGGTATGAAGATTATTGTCCACACAGGGTCTTTTGATATTCTGAGGAGGAAAATTGGCTCCGAGATCCTGAAGAAAGACTTTTCTCTGCTGTTGGAGAGACTTTGTCAATTGGGAGCACACCGTGTTTACATTTCAGGACCCATTCCTACAGCGGGTAAAGGAATTGAACTTTTCAGTAGACTTCTTGGCCTGAACACATGGTTATCAAACGCATGTATCACCCATGGGATAAAGTTCATTGATAACTTCAATATCTTTTGGAACTGTAAGGAGCGATTCAGACCTGATGGTGTGCATCCAAATCTAACTGGATGCAGATTACTTGGTGCACACTTGCGTCATGCGGTTGGGACGGCAAACCCAAACATTTGTGTACAGATAACAGCGAAGGACACAGCAGAGAGGCGATCAACTCTCAGCTCTCCCCCCCTCACCAGACCCTCTTCTTCACATCACTCATGGTCTTCAAAGGATGTCTCTATCCTGGTCTGAACCCCAGCGACCACCATCTACCAAGAAATACAGGGCTCCCCCTCCTCATCCTCCTCTTAGATCATCAGTCCTGGCAGAGCAGGGCACGGGAGGATGTGCAGGAGGTTCACAGAGCAGCAGAATTCACAACAAAGATAACATGCCATGATGCGTTCAGGGTCCTTGCTGTAGTTTTGCTACTACTGACAGTTGTTCTGAGATCAAGCCTGGACCCAGTAGGATTCCTGTGTTAGTTAGTGAAATAAGGAATCAAACACGGTCAGTTTGTGGGGTGAATCGATCTAATCTGTTAACTGTACCTTGTATAACTCAGAATACAACAGAGACCAGTGTAAACTTCATAAAGCTGCTGTACTAAATGTTAGATCTCTGTCCAACAAGTCACTGTTAGTTAATGACTTCATCATTTCTCACAGTTTAGATTTTCTTTTCTGACAGAAACATGGTTAACAGAAGACACAAGTGCTACAATTCTTAATGAAACAGCACCCACTCATTTTAGTTTTATGAATAAATGTCAAAACGGGAGGAAAGGGGGAGGAGAAGCTGCCTTATTTAAAGATTCATTCCAGTGTAAAGAGATTTCATTAGCTGATTTTACTTCTTTTGAATATCTTAGTTTTATTTTAAGGGGCATTCCTAAAATCCTATTTCTAATCATCTACAGACGTCCAGGACACTGTGTAAATTTTATTGATGAATTTTCTGTCGGTTATCTCTACTGATTTTAACCATTTCATCTTAACTGGGGATTTTAACATTTACATAGATAACATGACGGATGGTAATGTCAAAGACTTTTCTTCCATATTGGACATGTTTGGTTTGTGGCAACATGTAAAAGAACCGACCCACATTCGAGGTCACATTCTGGACCTGGTTATTTCAAAGTGTGTTGGTATTTCTTCTGTTGCGGTCACTGACTTGGCCTTGTCTGACCATTTTTGTATTTTGTTTGATTTACTGATCACTCAGAATGTCCAACCAACCTGCTCCTCACTTAGGAAGAGGTACATTAATGAAAGAACAAGTGCTAAGTTTGTTGAGGCCATAGCTATGTTACCAACAACCAGTGCAGAGTCAGTTGATGGACTCCTCGATCATTTCAATCTGAAAGTCTTGAATGTAATGGATGCTGTTGCACCGATAAGAATCAAGAGCACTTTGATCAAACAGAAAACACATGGAGAAACACCACTGTGGTTAACAGCCTAAAAAGAGAATGCAGAAAAACTGAGCGGAAATGGCGGAAAATAAACTTCAAATTCACTATGAGCTGTACAAACAAAGCCTGCATAACTATAACAATAAGCTGTGCAAGGCCAGAGAGCTGCATTTATCTTAAATGATTAACAGGAATGTCAACAATTCTCTGTTTGCTATGATTGAAAAACTTACTAATCCTCCTATACAGATAAGCCCAGAGCTCATTTCCACTGAGAAATGCAACCAATTTGCCAACTTTTTTAAGCCAAAAAATTAAAACAATTAGGCAAAATATTAATTCCACACAGTCAAACAAGGAAATTAGTCTGTGTCTAAAACCCAGAAATAATTCTGATGTTATGTCACAATTTAAAATGGTTGATTTAAAAATCCTACAAGAAACAGTTTGGCATTTGAAATCAACAACATGCACTCTGGACATGATACCATCCAACTTTTTAAAAACTGTTTTTACCTCAGTAGAAAGTGATCTCCTACTGATAGTTAACAGCTCACTGGCATCAGGCATTTTTCCCAAGTCATTAAACATAGCTGCTATTAAGCCACTCCTAAAGAAAAGGACTCTAGATGCCTCTATAATGAACAACTATAGACCTGTCTCTAACCTCTCTTTTATTTCCAAGATTATTGAGAAAGTTGTATTTCACCAGCTTAATGACTTTTGTCCAGGGGCCAGACTTTCCACGTGGACGTGGGCGTGGTTCTCGAGAACGGGGCCGCCATCACGACGCATGTCATTTCTGCGGACAGCTGGGACACTGGAAGGCTGAGTGTCCTCGTCGCCAGCAAAACGGGGGCCGGCAACTTGCCCCTTCAGATTGACTGTGTGGGAATGCAGCCAAGGATGGATCAGGGAGACGCTCCACATCTCTGGGTGACGTAACTTATACACACACGCAAAGTTTTGACCCAGTAAATGAAAGCTCTCTCTCCTTTTCCTCCTGCTCTGCTGCTGGCACACAGACACCCAATGTGAACAATCTACAGATAACACAGCACACACACCCAGCTCCCACACACACACCACACACACCAGCTGAAGGTCACAACACTGATGAACACCTGCAGCTTCCCTCTCTCTGTTGCAATGAAGAAACGCTTGCTGTTTCCTCTGATTTTGACAAAATTAACCATGCCATCTCTGTGCTCGAAAGCAGATGCACACCGACAAAGACTGGGACGTACTGTATACGCATCTGACGTCTGACGCCTACAAGATTTTTCCTACCCTACAAGTCGAGGTGTCGGGTAAGACCATTGAATTCATGGTAGACTCTGGTGCAACTAGATCAGTTTTGAGGGCATCTGAGTTTCCTGTGCTGCTTAAGATGTCTGGTAATTTTGTGCATTCAATCTCTGCGTCTGGGACCACCGTGAAAGAATGGTTGACCGCACCCCTTGGGTGTAATTTACTTTCGGGGTGTAAATTTAAACATTCATTTCTGCTGTCTGAAGTTTGTCCAGTTAACCTTTTGGGTCGAGATTTGATGTGTCGGTTAAACATTTGTCTCACATCTTCTCCTGATGGAGTGAAAGTTATGGTCAACCCTGACTCCGTCATCACAGCATGGACACACCCCCTGGGAAATCCTGTGTGCTATTGTTGGGAGTTCCCGAGCCAAATTTTTTCTGCAGCAGCTGACTGAGGTAAAATCTTTCCCCCTCTGTCTCCAGCCCTGCTCAGAACTGTGTGTGCATTGCTAACATCTCACGGGAGCCCGATGAGAGATTTGAAACACATTGGTTTAATCATTCTCCAGAAACTTTAAAGGTGTCATCTGTAATGTGGAATGAGCATGTGGCTGCAGCCGTGCTCTGTCTGACAGAAGAACAGAAGGAATGCTTCCTGCTTCCGCATTCCATCCCGGATGCTCCTCTCTCCAGCTACGTGAGTGGAGCAGACAGACAGAAGAGCTGTGAGCTCAGTGAAACAGGGGTAATGCATGAATGTGAGCCAGCTGGTGCAAATGTGTGTGACTCTGAGTCTGTGTGTCTGCAGGGTGATGGTTGTGTGACTGATGATGTCAGTGTGTTGTTGAGTGTGTGTGAGAAGGCCGAAGACTGGAGTTCTTTCACTCTGGAACCTGCAGTCATGTATTCTCCCACAGCGAAAGCTTACAGAATGGATGTCCAGTTGGAGGTCAGCTGTCAGAGAACAGTCCAACTGATTTCAGCCAACATGTTTTCTGAGGAAGATCTTAACCACACATGCTTGTCAGAATCTGAACTGGAAAACATTCCAGCCCTGAAGGCTGGTCCTGAATCTCTGTGGGCTACCTCTAACTACGATGTAGGGCTAATTAAGAACTGTCCTCCTGTTGTTATCACTCCACGTTCTGATTATCGCCCTCATCAGAAGCAATATCCTTTGAAACCTGAAGCTGTGCGTGGTATCATGCCTGTGTTTTCTGCTCTTCGACAGGCAGGAATAATCAAACCCTGTGCTTATTCTCCTTGCCGCTCCCCCATGTTTCCGGTGAAAAGGGTCAGGGATGCGGGTCAGCCAGAGGAGTGGAGATTTTGTCAGGACCTTCAAAGAGTCAACTCTGCGGTTCAACCACGTGCACCATCGTTTCCAAACCCTCGTACGGTACTGTCTCAGATTCCACAGGATTCTTCTTGGTATAGTGTCTGTGATTTGAGTAATGCTTTCTTCTCAATCAGGATACATGAAGACAGCCAGTTCCGGTTTGCTTTTGAGTTCCTAGGTCAAACCTGGACTTTCAGTTGTTTGTGCCAGGGGTTCTGCGAGAGCCCCACCATTTTCAACGCCGCCATGAGGGAAAGTTTGTCTGGTTTGGTCCTTCTTCCTGATACCACTCTATGTCAGTACATGGATGATCTTTTGATTGCTTCTAAAACACGTGAGGAGTGTGAGGAAGCCACTATTGCACTGTTGAAACATCTAGCTCAGGGGTCACCAACACGATGCCCGCGAGCATGAAGTCGCCCGCAAGGACCACATTAGTCCCCCGCAGGCCACTTCTAAAAACAGCATAACTGGCTGCTCTAAAATAAAAAAAATTTTTATCGCTATTTTTTTTAACCACACTAGTGTTTTTAGAGATTTGAAAATGATAATGTATTAAAAATAACAGAATTAAAAATATTTATTATACGTGAAGTTTAGGTGAACTCTGACCTACTTCAAAGGTCAGTATTGTGCACCTGACAAAACCTTCGCCCTTGTGGAGTGTAAGCTGGCGGGCAGTGAAGATGGTGAGCGGAATGCAGCTTCTTACCCCAAAAACATGGCAGGAAAAAGAAAGAAAACATATCATTTTCACAGTGAATGGGAGGAAGAGTTTTTTTTTACTACTGTGAAAGGAAGCTGCGTATGTTTCATTTGCGGGGCGACTGTGGTGACAGCAAAACAGCACAATGTGGAGCGACACTTCACTACACGTCATGAAAGCTACCATGCTAACTACCCAACGGGAAGCGCTCTACGGGCAGCAAAGGTCCGTGAGCTAAAGGCAGCTTTGAATAAGCAGCAGTCTTTTTTTATGACACCGGCGAAAAAATCCCAAAAGGCAACCGAAGCCTCATTTAGAGCTACACATTTTCTGGTAAAGAAAAAGAAGGTATTTTCAGATGGAGAAGTTTTCAAAGAAGCAATGATGATAGTTGCTAACACTGTACTCAAAGATGAGAAAAAAGGAACCGATCTAATCTCCACTCTCTCTGATGTCCAACTGGGAGCGTCTACGATGGCTAGACGACTTTCAGCTATGTCCAGTAACTTGGCCGATCAGCTGGACCGGGATCTGGATAAGTGCAGGTGGTTTAGCATCCAGTGTGACGAGTCTGTGGACAACAGTAGTACAGCGCAGCTGTTGGTCTTCATCCGGATGGCGTTTGAAGATTTCTCAAAAGAAGAACTCCTGACACTATTGCCCCTCAAGACGACTACAAGGGGAGTTGACATTTACAACGCTCTGAAAGAGTTTTTCGTGCAGAAAAAGGTACCATTGGAAAAGCTGGTAGCGGTGACTACAGACGGGGCTCCTGCTATGATCGGCCGACATACAGGTTTCATCGCTCACTGTAAAGGTGACCCAGACTTCCCAACATTTCTACATTACCACTGCATCATTCACCAGCAGGAGTTATGTGCAAAAGTGATTGGCTTCGAGCATGTTATGACACCCGTTGTGAAAATTGTAAACAGCATCTGCTCCAAAGCACAGGTCATTCAAGGTGCTACTGGAGGAGATGTCAGCTGAGTATGGCGACCTGCTGCTGCACACAGAAATCCGATGGATCAGCAGAGGACAAGTTTTACTTAGTTTTTTTCTCACTTTTGGGTGAAATCAAAGAGTTCATGCAGCCCAAAGGAAAAGATGTATCGCTGCTAGAGGACACGGAGTGGATACTTGACCTTGCATTTTTACAGACATTACTGGGAAACTAAACCACTTCAAGTGTGAGCTGCAAGGCAAAGGTAAGACTGTTGCTGAAATGTTAAGTAGTTTAAATGCATTTAAAGCCAAGATGAACATTTTCTGTATGCATTTACAGAAAAAAAAAGGTGCAGCACTTTCCATCTCTGCAGCTGGTGCTAAAAGACAATGCTTCTGCATCTGAGACATTTCACAGAGTTGCAGAAAAGTACTGTGAAGTCATAAGCAGACTTCTACAAGAGTTTGATAACAGGTTTTGTGACCTTGATCAGCTTGAGCCATGTGTGTCATTCATTTACAATCCTTTTATGAACGTGGATACAACATGCATTGCTGAGCAACTAAGTGCAACTTTCAACTTGGATGCTGAACAGGTGGAGATTGAAATTGTAACATTGCAAAATGACCTCCACCTCAAAGCCTACCAGGCTGCACCAAACTTTTGGTGCCTTGTTGACACAGGAAAGTACAGTGGCATATGCACAGCAGCTATGAAGATTACTAGCCTGTTTGGTTCAACCTATCTCTGTGAATCAGCATTTTCTGACATGAACTTCATCAAGAATAAACACAGAACACGCCTCACTGATGCACATCTGCTAGATTCACTCAGAGTTACAGTGTCAAGTTACACACCTGATTACAATACCCTGGTAAACAGCATGCAATGCCAGTCTTCTCACTAAAAAAGGAACAGATACCAGATGCAGTGGCAACATGGTAGTGTCACAGAAAAGTTGATTTGTTCAGTTAAAAGTGTGATAAGATATATTTAATATGAAAGTTGATTGTTCTTAAATATTACATAACTTTTCATAACATAGTTCATAAATTGTTAAAAGGGTTTGTCAGTGACTGGTAAACTGGAGTTTTTTTTCAATGAAATGTAGAAGTGATCATCTAACAATTGCTGAGATTAATGAAAATAAAGTGTTGAATATTGATATGTTTCCCACTCTAAGTTATTGATAATTAGCTGCTGATCATATATACATATATATATATATATATATATATATATATATATATATATATATATATATATACACACTTTATTTTAGAGGAGGGTGTCAAACTGGTAGCACTTCACATGACTCGGTACCCATGAAGTAGCTCTTGGTTTCAAAAAGGTTGGTGACCCCTGATCTAGCTGAACAGGGTCACAAAGCTAGTCTGAAAAAGCTGCAATTTGTGCAGCAAACAGTGACATTTTTGGGTCATGTGATCTCCGCTGGTAGCCGTGCCATCTCTTCAAAGAGTGTGTCTGCTATCCAGAACATTCCTCGACCTCGCACTAAAAAACAGCTCATGTCTTTTCTGGGGACAACTTTCTATTGCAGGAATTTCATTCCTAATTAATCTATCTTGGAAGCACCATTGTCAGCACTCAGTCATGGTAAGGGACTGAGACCAGCTGATGCCATCTCCTGGAATGAGGATGCAGAACGTGCATTTGTTGATCTGAAGCTTGCACTACAAACTGCCCCCACTCTGGGCCTGCCAGATCCTGAGAAACCATTCGTTCTGGCAGTGGATGAGAGGAATGGCTTGATGACTTCAGTCCTGCTCCAGACTCATGGAGGTAAGTTACGTCCTGTTGCTTATCTCTCAGCTAAACTGGACCCTGTGGCTCGGGGTCTTCCTTCCTGTTTGCAAGCCGTGGCCGCCTCCGAAAAGCTGTGCTGGCTTCTTGTGACATTGTGGGTTATTCTGATTTAACCCTTTTGGTCCCTCATGCTGTTTCTATGATCCTGCTGGAGCAGAAAACTTCTCATCTCTCTGCTGCGAGACATCTCAGGTACACTTCCATCCTGTTGGACATGCCCAACATCACGGTTAAGCGGTGTACTGTCTTGAATCCTGCTACCCTGCTCCCTACTGAGGATGACGGAGAACTGCACTGCTGTGTGGCTGCATTGGAACAGACGTGCACGCCCAGGCTAGATCTTAAGGACACCCCACTTCAGAATCCTGATCTTGTCTTGTACGTCGATGGATCAGAACGACGTGACCCCAGGACTGGGGTGAACAAGGTGGGTTTTGCTGTCTGCACTGACCATTCTACTGTTGTTTCTGCTTCTCTGCCAAGCCATTTCTCTCCACAAACAGCTGAGCTTGTGGCGCTGACAGAGGCCTGCCGTTTTGGGGCAGGGTGGAGACTCACAGTCTTCATGGATTCGCGGTACGCTTTTGGGGTGACTCATGATTTTGCAGCACTCTGGAAACACAGAAATCAGTGCTAACTCAGTGCTTGGAGGTATTTTTCCACACTATGGTACAGTTAACAATGCTTTGCAGATTGATGCATTAGCTGTAGATTTAGAAAATCTCACTTCTCCGGTTACTAAGGGGTTTGACACATTAACACCTGAGTTAAAGGCCCTCCGGGTCATGACCCTGCAGAATAGGATGGCTCTGGATTTTCTCTTAGCTGAAAGAGGGGGGACATGCGAGGTTATAGGGGATGAGTGTTGTACATTCATTCCTGATATGTCTACTAATCTGTTTTCTGTTCAGGATCACCTTAGAGATCTGTTATCTGGGATGGAGGCTTGGGATAGCTCTGGATTTTCTTCTGAGTTTTGGTCTTGGTCTCAGTCAGGTGGCTGGTGGGATACCTTGCTCGCAGTCTTAGGCCCTATTTTTGCTGTTCTGATTGCCTGCTGGCTTGTGGTGACTTTCCTCCCCCGGTGCCTCAAGGTTCTGATAACATCTGCCTTTCCTGGTCATTCCCTCCAGATGTTTGTTAGTGCTCAAGGCGATTTTTCTAACACCCCGTTAGATTTCCTGGCTTCTCCTCCCGCTTACACTCCACGGATCTGTTATGATGATACTGGTCTCCCGCTTGATTTTTCTAGTGATGATTAAGTTTAGGTTGTGTGAGTAGCTTTCTGTTTAGTCATCTTAGTTTGCTCTTATTCTCATTCATATGTATTCTGATATGTCTTTTTTTTTTGCTGGTAATCACATGTGTTGGATTGATTTTGATGTTTATTTCCCCATTCAGAGTTATGATGGAGTTCCTCGAATCCTCGTGAATTGCAACTTCTGATGTTTTATCTGAATGTATATTGGGAATGGTGATTTGATTGTTGAATGTAATCATTAAGGGTTTCTTACTACAATTACATTACATTTATTACATTTATCTTTTATGGGTTTTCTGTGTTTTTGTTTTTTTTGTTTCATTTGTCTTTTCATTATTTTTATTTTTTGTTTCATTTGCCTTTTTCTTTGTTTTGATGAGTTCATTAGCAGTTTGATAACACCGTAAGAGTTTTGGGTTCACTAGTTGATTGTGGTGTTCTCATTTTTATCCACTGTACATCTCTACCTCAGTGGTTATCCTTGTTTGATGCATTTTGTTTGTTTTCTTTAATGCTTTACTCTCATGAAATTTTCTTTTCTGGTGTGATCAATATGAAATGGGTTTCATTATGATCAAAAGAGGGGAATTGTTGTGGAAATTTCATATTATTCCCTTTACTATATTGTGTCTACTGATCCCTCTCAGGGTAAACAGATTGTTTAAGTTCTTGGTAATTGAGTTTAATACTGAGTAACCTGTTGCTATCGTAAAAGTGGATGCATTCTTTAGAGCAGTTCACTCTGACCTGTGTGACTTATCTGATACTAGCCAGATGCCTCAGGATGACCCAGCAGGGCATCCTGCCTTAATGTCACTGGGGTTGTTTATGTGCGTCAATAAAATGCAAAAGCTCATTAGGTTTGCTGAAGTGTCTAATCCTGTGTGAGGAACAGACAATCTCTTTGTTTTTAATTCACAAGATATATGATGTGCTGTGACGTGATCATTCTGCTTAAAAGATGCTGCATGTGTGTTTCTTAACAGATTCTCTTCAGATCTCGGTGCTGTCAGACCTCTGAACAGTGTCGCGAATTCGATTCTCTGTATTCTAATTCTGTGTTCAATAAACATGCAATCACTTTTCACTTCAGAACCAGACTCCTCATCCTTGACAGAGTAACTTTTTTTGCCTCTACACTTTTTAAATGAAAGTGGAAATCTTGATAAATTTCAGTCCGGCTTCCGACCTCATCACAGCACTGAAACAGCTCTGGTCAAAGTGTTAAATGACATTAGGTTGAATACTGATTCTGGTCAAGTATCAGTCCTGGTTCTATTGGATCTCAGTGCTGCGTTTGATACTGTAGATCACAGAATCCTGTTGCACAGGCTGGAAAACTGGGTTGGACTTTCTGGAGCGGTTCTTAACTGGTTCCGGTCCGATTTTGAAGGCCGGAGTTATTTTGTTACGATCGGCAGCTATGAATCTGAGCGAGTGGCCATGACTTGTGGAGTCCACCAGGGATCAGTCCTTGGACCTCTTCTGTTCAACTTGTATATGCTCCCTTTGGGTCAAATATTACAGAACTTTAGCATTAATTATCAAAGTTATGCAGATGATACACAACTTTATGTGTCTCTGTCACCAGATGACTGCAGTCTAATAGACTTAATGTGTCAGTGTCTGGAGCAAATAAACACCTGGATGAAGGAGAATTTTCTACAATTAAATGAAGACAAACTGAGATTATTCTGTTTGGTAGCAAAGAGAAGAGGGTCAGCATTGGCAAACACCTGGAGACTCGCTCTTAAAATCACCAGCCAAGTTCGTAACTTTGGAGTGTTGATAGATTCAGATCTGACTTTCAGCAGCCACATCAAGGCTTCACTAAGAAGCTTTTTACCAGCTCAGAAACATCAACAGAATTAAAAGTTTAGTCTCCCAGAAAGACCAAGAGAAACTCATCCATGCATTCATTTCCAGTAGGCTGGATTACTGTAATGGTCTTTTAACAGGACTTCCTAAAAAGAGCATTAAACATCTGCAGCTCATCCAGAAAGAACGCTGCTGCTAGAGTTTTAACCAGGACTAAGAGATCTGAACACATCACACCAGTTTTGAAATCTTTACACTGGCTTCCAGTCAGTCACAGAATAGATTTTAAACCCCTTCTGATTGTTTACAAATCCCAGAATGGTTTAGGCCCAGAATACATTTGTGAAATGTTCAGAGAATATAAACCTAGCAGAGCTCTTAGATCCAAAGACTCTGGTCAACTAGTTCAGACCAGAGTCCAGACTAAACAAGGAGAAGCAGCATTTAGCTGTTATGCTGCAAACAAGTGGGACAATCTGCGGGGGGAGATTAAACTTTCACCAAATGTAGACATTTTTAAATCCAGGTTAAAAACATTTCTTTTCTCATGCGCCTATGCATGAAATTTGCATGGAAACTTTTTATCTTATCTTGCTTTTAATAATTTTTGTGTAATTTATTATTTTATTGTGATCATGTGTTGATGCCTTTTACTATTTCTAAATATCTGTAATGTCTTTGTTTTATGTAAAGCACTTTGAATTGTCCTGTACGTGAAATGTGCTATACAAATAAACTGCCTTGCCCTGCCTAGTAATGACAGATTTTTTCTTTAAAGCAACACTACAGATGTTTGTGACCCTTAAAACTCTGAAATTCAAACTCATTTTGAAGAACACCAACATCTGATCTGCAGATTCCTGAGCTTAAGAACTGTGAAGATGCTGCAGTTTCTAACTTTGGTTTCCAGTCTGACATGACACACTGGTTTACTCTGCAGAACCACGTCACACACCAGCAACTAGATAACAGCACACTGCTGTCAGTATCAATAAACAACAACAACAAGACAACACTATCAGAGGAAACGAGGAAAAAGAGCTAATGTGTGTGGTCAGACTGAAAACCAGAACAAAGACCAGACTGGAGATAAAAACCAGAATGACAGCCGGATGCAGAGTTAGCTTGTTGTTGCTGTGTGTCAGTAATAACTGATCAGCTCTGCTTCTGTCTGGACTTTGCTTTGCTCGGCTCTGACTAAACACAGCTAAACTCTGTAGGAGGCTTTAACCTGTAGAGATGTGTCCAAACTAAAGAATCTTTGTCCAACAGACAGTTATCACTGTTGTTCCTGCAGGTGTTCTCCTTGGAGACTCCCTCCACAATATCTGCTGTTTCAGCTGTGAGCAATGGAAAAAGGCTCCTACATGTGTGATTGCTCATATTACATCATATCCAGCATGAAGCAGAGAGACAGAGCTGAATGAAGGACAGAGAAAATGTCTGCAGATCTTCCTCCTCTATCAGACATTGTGTGGCTGCAGCAGCTTCTCCATACCTGAGTCTGTGTGGATCCTTCAGTGCAGCCATCAGCAGCTTCACTCCTGACTCTCCTGGATGGTTGTATGTCAGGTCCAGCTCTCTCAGATGGGAGGGGTTGGAGGTCAGAGCTGAGGCCAGAGAAGCACAGCCTTCCTCTGTGATCAGACATCCTGATAGGCTGCAGAAAACAACACACATGAAGAAACTCTGAGAGAACTGCTGTGAAACTACAGCTGAATGTCATCAGATTCTCAGAGAAACTGGACCTGTCTGACATTACTGGCTTTCTGTCTTCATGTTCTCCAAGTTTATGACTTCATGACTCAGTTTGTGACAAATGTCCCATTTTCAGGTTGCAGTAGAGAAACTACAGGAACTGAAGCATCTGTAACTTCAGGTGTCAGATGCAGAAACCTGTGTGTAGATCCAGGACTAAAACAAAGACAGAAATGTTTCTATGCTTCTGTTTTATGGATCTCAGTCCTGGTGAAACCTGATCTCTGCTTATATGGTGTTTTTATGGTGCTTTAGTCAAGCTAAGTATACACTGCTTTTTCCATCATTTTCCCATAGATAATTAGCCGTCTTTTCTGATTTGGAGCGAGTCAGACTGAAATCATCAAGTAGTTGCCATGGTTACACTGCAGATGTCTATTCATTGGTCCAGATTACAGAGAATAGAACATGAATTTCACTGGATCTTTGATTCCATCCATGTGATGTATGAGACTTGAGCAGCAGGTTTGGGTTAAAACAAAAGAAAACAAAAAAAAAAAAAAAAAAAAAACAAATAGTCTGGACCTTCTGCAGACCCCATCCCCCCCAATATCTGTTCAATGTTGTATTAATTCCTATTGGTTTTAAATGGATCGACAAGGTTATTTTTACTGGTTTACAAAACACAAACAGAGTGAGAAGAGTTTACACATTCTTCCACCTTCAGGGCGCAGGACAGGTAACATGTTCAGGTCGGTTTCTGTGGTGTAAGATGGTGTAGGTAATACAGACTGACAGTCTGTTAGGTTTGCTCCTGAAGCCCCGGAAATTCAGCCACACGTAAAACAGATGGTTTGAACAGCATAAGGTTTATTTAGGGCCAGGGGATGGAGGGAGTGAAACCAGTTGTGGTTAGCTGGAGGAGTCAGGCAATCCCAGGTCTGTGAGTGAGGACTCCTGAAATGAACTTCAGACAGGAATATAAGTCCACAAATCCAAAAGACGTAGTCAGGGCAGGCAATGTTCATTCACAGTGAGGCTCAGTGCAGTACTTATCCAGAGGGACAGGCAATCTCTGTGGTCATACGGGCAAGGGTCAATATCCAGGTGGGCACTTGAAGGGATCCAGCAGGGGTCAGGCAAGAGAATCTCCACGGACGTAACAGGGTCAATGACAAGAAAGTCTGAAACAAATATTAGCTGGATCTCAACAAGGTTAGTACTGTTGACCATCTGGCAGGGAAGCAGAGAGTGAAGAGTGTATAAGTAGGACAGGGAGCAGGTGAGGGGAATCACAATCAGGGCAGGTGTAGGAGATCATCCTGATTGCAGAGCTGCAGAGCAGCTCTGCAACCATGACAAAGTCACACAAACGCCTTCTACAGATGTTCTGTTGTTCATTAATAAAAACTCATTTAAACACTCAGTGTGATGAATCCTGACCTGAGAGTTTCCAGTTTGCATTTTGGACTCTTCAGTCCAGCAGACAGCTGCTTCACTCCTGAGTCCTGCAGGTCGTTGTTACTCAGGTCCAGTTCTGTCAGACTGGAGGACTGGGAGCTGAGAACTGAGGACAGAGCTTCACAGCTTCTCTCTGAGAGACCACACATACACAGCCTGAAGAGACAGTTAGAGACAGAAAAATACAAAAATAAAACTATATGTGATCAAAATGAATCAATCCTCATATTGAATGTAGACTGAAAGATCACCTGTGGAGGAAAGTCAGCTTTATAACCTCGTTATCACGTCCATGTGGTGGATTTTAATGCTCACATAGATCATGAGTGAAACAAAGATTCAACGTGGTGGCTGAGAACTTTCAGCTTGGAAATGTAGTTTATCAGAGACAGTCTGAACATCTGAATAAGACAGGTGAGGATTTCTGGTGAGGAGGAACTGGAGAGAGTCTCTGAGGAGGGGTGTGTAGGATTCCCTCCTGATCCGTTAACTCTTTGACCCGACTTCAGGGAAGTAGAAGAAAACCAATGAATGGATCCATTTATATAAGTTCTTTTCTTTATTCGTTTAGAATTTGTTCATTTCCATCAGTGATGTTCCTGAATAACATATTTAGCTAAAAATTAAAATATCTTCTTCTACTGTTTTTATCATGATGCTTTTTATTTCAAAGGCATTGCTGTTGTGTAAAACTCCAAGACTTGCCACATTTGGAAGATCAGCAATAGTGGCATGTACCAGGGATGGGCAGAAAGATGAGTACAAACAGCTGACTGATGGTTTTATAAGAACTGTCTGATCCTGAACACCATGTAGACGTCGTGGTCCACATAGACCACCATCTAGACTGGTCCAGGAATACCAATGTTCTGTATGAGAAAGGAAAGAGCTGTTTGTATTTACTCAGGAGGTTAAAGTCCTTCAATGTCTGCAGAAGATGCTCCACATGTTCTATCAATCTGTGGTGGCGAGCACATTGTTTTATGCTGATGTCTGCTGGGGAGGCAGCATTAAAGAGAAGGACAAGAGGAGGCTGGAGAAACTGCTGGAAAAGGCTTCTTCAGTGATGGAACTAAGGCTGGACTCACTGAGCACTGCGGTGGAGAAATGTATGTTTGGAGCTACTTGTATTAGATGTATTTGTGGACAGGTCATTCTGGGAAATGAGACCTTGTGTCTCAATGAGTTAAATTTGTATAAATAAAGGTAAAAATAAAACTATGGAGAAGATGGAAACAGTGCTGGACAACAAAGACCACCCTCTCCACGACATCTTAGCTGGTCTAAAGAGCAGCTGCAGTGAACGTCTCATTACTCTGAGCTACACAACAGAGGTTTAGAGGCTCCTTTGTCCCGTCTGCCATCAGACGCTTTAATCTGAGGACACATTCACACCGCCACTATTTGGTCCACTTTAAACGAATCTTGGCCCACTTCCATGGATAGTGAGGTTCATCTGAAGTAAACACTCATTCACATCCTGCTGCAGACCAAAGAAGAGAACTCTGGTCTGCTGAAAACTGGGGGTTTCAGTTTGCTTGGAAGTGAACTCTTGTGTAGTTCATTTGCAGAGTGAAAGCAGACGGATTATCCAGTCAACCAAAGACAGGAAGTGATGTAGAGAACAACACAGCACAACATGTTAGATAGTCCACTGCCTCTCCAGCTGCTCATACTGGGCAGCTTCTAATGAAAACTGGATCTGGTCTGATACCAGAGTAAAAACAGAAACCCCATGATTGCAGAAACTTGTTATTGCTCCATTGTTTATTAGCAGTGAAGTTCCTGGCCAATCCATGAACTGGGTTTTCTTCTTATTCCTGCTTTTTTTCTTGCTTAGTGGTCGTTTTGGGGAATATCAGCCCTAGCGAGTAGCTGTTGGAACTGCATGATGTTCTCCAGGCAGTTTGCTGGCTAAAGTGAAGAGCAGTGTGAAAGCAAACTGAACCAAAGGAAGGTGTGAAATGTTTCAATGGAAACTGAACCCCCCGGAATATTCTTGTGGGAATGCTCCCTTAGTGTTTAGCATCAGTCCTTTTTCATCCCTTTATTTTATCTGACTTGTTGATGTACTTCTATTGAAGCATCAATTTAAGTCTCAATTTACTAATTTAACTTTCTGACTGTTGTTGTGCCTTTAAATTTGAAATGCTGGACAACTGACTTTCCCTATGGGGAATAATGAAGGACGTCTGATGTCTGATGATAAAATCTCATCCCACTTTGCTCGGTATGAAAACAAGCTCACCTGAGAGTTTCCAGCTGACTGTGTGGACTCTGCAGACTCGACAGCAGCTTCACTCCTGAATCCTGCAGGTTGCTGCTAATCAGCTGCAGCTTTTTCAGCTTGAAGGACCGGGAGCTGAGAAATAAGGACACAGCTGCAACGTTTCCCTCTGAGAGGCCACAGACACTCAGTCTGAAGAGAAGATATTGAAGAAAATGAAGAAGGTTTGTTTTCAGATTTAGTCACATGTACAATTTAACTTAAAGTCAGAGAGAATCATTGAAAAATTTATTCACATTTCCTCAATGAAACCAAAATATCATCTTTTCTTCTGTTGGACAGTTAATAAAGTGAGTGATGTACAGAATGGTCATTTCATTTATTTAAACATATTTCTGAAAATGTTTGAGATTATTGCATCACAGAGACGGTAGGAAAATGAGCTCCTGTTTACACCACAATGCTGAGACAGTAAAATGGAAACGTTTTGTTGCCTGCTGGTCTCTGGTTTCTGTGGTAACAGAGTTCGGGGTGCTTCTGTTGTTCTGTTTTCGGATCTTATGAGGATGTGGTGCACACCTGGGTGTGTTTTTGCCAAGTTTCATTGCCCACTAGAAGCCTGGCATGAACACTACATGGTTTCTACCCAATATGTGTTTTCCCTGCACGGAGATAGTTTTCATCCCACTGCTGTAGAAATCTTTTTCTTTTATTAAATATGCAAAGAAATAAGTTTTACATTCTATGTGGAAATGTCATTGTGCAACCAGGGTGTAAAAATATAGAAAAACATTTGAGAGCAGCAGAGAAATCTGACCTGAGAGTTTCCAGTTTACAGTGTGGACTCTTCAGTCCATCAGACAGCTGCTTCACTCCTGAGTCGGAGATACTCAGGTCCAGTTCTGTCAGCCTGAAGGACTGGGAGCTGAGAAATGAGGACACAACTGCAACGTTTCCCTCTGAGAGGCCACAGACACTCAGTCTGAAGAGAAGATATTGAAGAAAATGAAGATTTGTTTTCAGATTTAGTCACATGTACAATTTAACTTAAAGTCAGAGAATCATGGAAAAATTTATTCACATTTCCTCAGTGAAACCAAAATATCATCTTTTCTTCTGTTGGACAGTTAATAAACTGAGTGATGTACAGAATGGTTTAGTTCTCTGTTTCATGTTTATTCTTATTGGATCTTTGGAATCCACATTAGACATCTTTAAAAGTCACCTGTCAGTCATAAATATCTTACTTTCACAAATGTGCTTCTTTTATTTATGATATAAAGTATGAGACAGCAGGGGTCTGGTAAAAGTAGAAAAAGACCTCCAATCATCTTTTCATAAACTCTTTTCCTGGACCTCATTGTAAAATGTCCCAGGTTTAAGAAAAGGTAATGGGAGACATTCAGCAGGTCTAAGGGAAAGATGACGGTCTCTGATAAGAACTGGACCACACTGAGACCTGGCTATGATGCTGGTCTGCAGTTCTGAGCCGACACAAGATCAATACTTATTCTCCACAAAGAGCTTCAGATACTTCATCTAAAGCCATCTGATCACAGGGTTCCAGTTAAATTATACATCATGTTAGTATGTTTACATATCAAACATGACTCCATCATCAAGATTGTTGGTTAAAGGAAAGAAAAAGTCAGAAGACTGAAACATGTTGCTGTCACAGATCCTCTTACTCCACTGTCCTCCCATTTATCCACACCAATCAGTCAGTACAACTGGATAAACCTGAACAAAACTCAGTACTGGACTGGACCTGATCTGCACAAATATCTTCTGAACCAAATGAAATGAGCCAAAAGTATCTGAGCAGCAGTGATCAGAATGAAGTGATGGAGATCTGGGGATGTTTCATTTCATTTATTTAAACATATTTCTGAAAATGTTTGAGATTATTGCATCACAGAGACGGTAGGAAAATGAGCTCCTGTTTACACCACAATGCTGACACAGTAAAATGGAAACGTTTTGTTGCCTTCTGGTCTCTGGTTTCCACGGTAACAGAGTTTTGGATGGTTCTGTTGTTGTGTTTTCGGGTATTATGAGGATGTGGTGCACACCTGGGTGTGTCGTTGCCGAGTTTCACTGCCCAGTAGAAGCCTGGCATGAACACTACATGGTTTCTACCCAATATGTGTTTTCCCTGCACGGAGATAGTTTTCATCCCACTGCTGTAGAAATCCTTTTCTTTTTTAAATGTGCAAAGAAATAAGTTTTACCTTTTGTGTGGAAATGTTATCATGCAAACTGGCATAAAAAGTAGAAAAACATGTGAGAGCAGCAGAGAAATCTGACCTGAGAGTTTCCAGTTTACAGTGTGGACTCTTCAGTCCATCAGCCAGCTGCTTCACTCCTGAGTCGGAGATACTCAGGTCCAGTTCTGTCAGCCTGAAGGACTGGGAGCTGAGAAATGAGGACACAACTGCAAAGTTTCCCTCTGAGAGGCCACAGACACTCAGTCTAAAGAGAAGATATTGAAGAAAATGAAGGTTTGTTTTCAGATTTAGTCGCATGTACAATTTAACTTAAAGTCAGAGAGAATCATTGAAAAATTTATTTACATTTCCTCAGTGAAACCAACATATCATCTTTTCTTCTGTTGGACAGTTAATAAACTGAGTGATGTACAGAATGGTTTAGTTCTCTGTTTCATGTTTATACTTATTTGATCTTTGGAATCCACATTAGACATCTTTAAAAGTCACCTGTCAGTCATAAATATCTTGCTTTCACAAACGTGCTTCTTTTATTTATGATATAAAGTATGAGACAGAAGGGGTCTGGTAAAAGTAGAAAAAGACCTCCAATCATCTTTTCATAAACTCTTTTCCTGGACCTCATTGTAAAATGTCCCAGGTTTAAGAAAAGGTAATGGGAGACATTCAGCAGGTCTAAGGGAAAGATGACGGTCTCTGATGAGAACTGGACCACACTGAGACCTGGCTATGATGCTGGTCTGCAGTTCTGAGCCGACACAAGATCAATACATATTCTCCACAAAGAGCTTCAGATACTTCATCTAAAGCCATCTGATCACAGGGTTCCAGTTAAATTATACATCATATTAGTATGTTCACATATCAAACATGACTCCATCATCAAGATTGTTGGTTAAAGGAAAGAAAAAGTCAGAAGACTGAAACATGTTGCTGTCACAGATCCTCTTACTCCACTGTCCTCCCATTTATCCACACCAATCACAGTCAGTACAACTGGATAAACCTGAACAAAACTCAGTACTGGACTGGACCTGATCTGCACACATATCTTCCGAACCAAATGAAATGAGCCAAAAGTATCTGAGCAGCAGTGATCAGAATGAAGTGATGGAGATCTGGGGATGTTTCATTTCATTTATTTAAACATATTTCTGAAAATGTTTGAGATTATTGCATCACAGAGACGGTAGGAAAATGAGCTCCTGTTTACACCAAAATGCTGAGACAGTAAAATGGAAACGTTTTGTTGCCTTCTGGTCTCTGGTTTCCATGGTAACAGAGTTTGGGGTTGTTTTGTTGTTGTGTTTTTGGGTTTTATGAGGATGTGATGAACACCTGGGTGTGTCGTTGTCAAGTTTCACTGCCCACTAGAAGCCTGGCATGAACACTACATGGTTTCTACCCAATATGTGTTTTCCCTGCATGGAGATAGTTTTCATCCCACTGCTGTAGAAATCCTTTTCTTTTTTAAATGCGTAAAGAAATAAGTTTTACATTTTGTGTGGAAATGTCATTGTGCAAACAGGGTGTGAAAATGTTGAAAAACATGTGAGAGCAGCAGAGAAATCTGACCTGAGAGTTTCCAGTTTACAGTGTGGACTCTTCAGTCCATCAGACAGCTGCTTCACTCCTGAGTCGAAGATCGTCAGGTCCAGTTCTATCAGCCTGGAGGACTGGGAGCTGAGAACTGAGGACAGAGCTGAACATCCTTCATCTGAGAGGGAACAGCTGCTCAGTCTGAAGAGGAAATAATGAGAAAAGTAGTTCTCTGTCACATTCTGTCCTATAAAACAGCAGCAGTATATTTCTCCACATCCTGCTATATATGTACTTACACAGCTTTGTTGGAGGCTTTGACCACTGGCAGCAGCCTCAGAAGAACCTCCTCTGAAGGAGAGTATTTCTGCAGGTCAAACACCTCCAGATCTTCTTCTGATGCCACTAAGATGAAGATCAGAGCCGACCACTGAGCAGGAGACAGTTTATCTGTGGAGAGACGTCCTGATCTCAGGGACTGTTGGACCTCCTCCACTAGAGAACCATCATTCAGTTCATTCAGACAGTGGAACAGATTGATGCTTCTCTCTGCAGACACATTCTCACTGATCTTCTCCTTGATGTACTGAACTGTTTCCTGATTGGTCAGTGAGCTACTTCCTGTCTGTGTCAGCAGGCCTCGTAGGAGACTCTGATTGGTCTGCAGTGAAAGACCCAGGAGGAAGCGAAGGAACAAGTCCAGGTGTCCATTTGGACTCTGTAAGGCCTGATCCACAGCTGTCTGATGGAGACGTTGTAGATCTGGTTTGTTTAAAAACCAAAAAGACCAAAAAGAAACTGTTTGTTCTTGTTTCAGCAGGTTGACTCCAGACTTGATGAAGGTCAGACGGACATGAAGAGCAGCCAGAAACTCCTGAACACTCAGATGGACGAAGCTGAACAGCTTCTCCTGGTACAGTCCTCTCTCCTCTTTAAAGATCTGTGTGAACACTCCTGAGTAAACTGAGGCTGCTGTGATATCGATGCCACACTCTGTCAGGTCTGATTCATAGAAGATCAGGTTTCCTTTCTGCAGCTGATCAAAAGCCAGTTTTCCCAGAGACTCAATCATCTTCCTGTTCTCTGGACTCCAGTGTGAATCTGTCTCAGCTCCTCCATCATACTTGACCTTCTTGACTTTGGTCTGGACCACCAGGAAGTGGATGTACATCTCAGTCAGGGTCTTGGGCAGCTCTCCTCCCTCTCTGGTTTTCAGCACATCCTCCAGAACTGTAGCAGTGATCCAGCAGAAGACTGGGATGTGGCACATGATGTGGAGGCTTCGTGATGTCTTCATGTGGGAGATGATCCTGCTGGCCTGCTCCTCATCTCTAAACCTCTTCCTGAAGTACTCCTCCTTCTGTGGGTTAGTAAACCCTCTGACCTCTGTCACCATGCCAACACAGTCAGGAGGGATCTGATTGGCTGCTGCAGGTCGTGTGGTTATCCAGAGGCGAGCAGAGGGAAGCAGTTTCCCCCTGATGAGGTTAGTCAGCAGCACATCCACTGAGGTGGACTCTGTAACATCAGTCAGGGTCTCATTGTTGTGGAAGTCCAGAGGAAGTCGACTCTCATCCAGACCGTCCAAGATGAAGACAACCTGGATCTCTTCAAAGCTGCAGATTCCTGCTTCTTTGGTTTCAGTAAAGAAGTGATGAACAAGTTCCACCAAGCTGAACTTTTTCTCTTTCAGCACATTCAGCTCTCTGAAAGTCAGTGGAAATGTCAACTGGATGTCCTGGTTGGCTTTGTCTTCAGCCCAGTCCAGAGTGAACTTCTGTGTTAAGACAGTTTTCCCAATGCCAGCCACTCCCTTCGTCATCACTGTTCTAATTGGTTCATCTCTTCCAGTTGGGACTTTAAAGATGTCTTCTTGTCTGATGGTTGTTTCTGGTCTGTGTGGTTTCCTGGATGCTGTTTCAATCTGTCTGACCTCATGTTCATCATTGACCTCTGCAGTCCCTCCCTCTGTGATGTAGAGCTCTGTGTAGATCTGGTTCAGAAGGGTTGGGTTTCCTGCTTTAGCAATCCCCTCAAACACACACTGGAACTTCTTCTTCAGACCACATTTTAGTTTACGGCCACAAACTGAAGCCAGAAGTTCTGAAAGAGAAGAAGAAATAAGAAGAGTCAGTAAAGACTTGAAACCTCTGAGGAATGAGGATGTGAATATGTGATGTTTCATGTGTTAAGACACCAGTAAATGTGTCATTTTTCCAGCAGCTTCAGTCTTTAGAGAAATCCTCTTACTGCTCTGCAGAAGCTCAGCCAGCTTCTCCTGCTTCATCCTCCTCAGGAAGTCCACTGTGATCTTCACTAACGCCTCTCTGCTGCTCTTCCTCTGCTCCTCATCCTCACCCTCCAACACTGAGCATTCTGAGTAATCTGGACTCAGAAGCGTCTGGATCTTCTTCAGCTCCTTCTTCACAAAAGTGATCATGTTGTACTCCAGCAGCTGGAAGAGAAACAATATGAAGGATACAATCAGACTGAAATCATGGAGCCAAACATCAGATCCATGTTGGACACACTGACAATCCACTGGTCTACAAAGGTCAGCATGGAGACGATGTGGACAGAAGAGATGGAAAAGTAGTTGTTGTACATGTACAGACCATAAATATGGAGTCCAGCTGTGTTTGATGCTGCTGGGCAGACTGACCACTGGGAAGCTCTGAGCTCTGCTGGTCCACTCTGTGGAGGAATCAGGAAGAATCAGCTGATATTCTGTCTGTCCACACAGAGACAAACACAAGGTAAAGGTCCATGAAGGGATGTGAGGATGTGAACAGTGAATCAGAGACTCCCTGTAGTGGGAAAGCTTTACTGACAACCAGCAGCTTAGTCTGCAGCTGCTTGGAGATTTCAGCTTAGTTTGGATGAGTCCCAACAGCTCTAACCAACACCTTCATGAAGCTTTACTTCCTGCTGAAGTGCCCTGGAGCAAGGCAGCCACAGCCAATCTGTGGTTGGATCAGACTGGTTGGACTGGGCAGCTCCCAGTGTGGATCATCATCAGGTTAACAACTAGCATGTCTCGGCTAGTGACCCTCTGGATCAGATCCTCCCTCTGCTCCCACTGCAAGGCCGTTTGCACTGAGTGACTGGTAACCATTATACTAAAGGTGATGGTTTACTGGATCATCTGTTCCTCTGGTACCAGCATGTCAAAGCTCATTTAATGAGTTGCTGTGTCAGCACATCTTCTTTTCTATTTCCTGGCAGGTTGTGCAGGTACGTTCCTGCAACCTACTGTATACTGGCTCATTACTGCAGTCTAAGGCTCCCACCATCCCACCAGACGTCCACGGGTAAAGTCTCTCTGAAAAAACACATATTTGACCTCAGTGTGACTTCCTGGTAAAATAAATAAAATAATAAAATATCATTTTTTAACTTTAGTGTTTTTCTTGTAAATACCAACAGCAGAAAATCTAGAACTAAGGAGTCAACTTTTTTTCTTCTCAGTTTTGAATTATCAATGAGTGTCCTTGATAAAATAGAATAGAATAGAATAGAATTATAGAATCACTTTATTGTCATTGTGACTGTTATTGCAATGAAAGTGGGTGCAAATTTCTTCCACAGTGCCAAAAAAAACCAAAAAAAACATAGGATATAAGTACATTCACCAACAACAAAAAGAAAGATCAAATAAAACTAAATAATAACCGTGAGAGCATACATGAATGAGAAACTATAACAAACATAAAAACTCCTCCACACACACGAACACACACACAAATGCACATTGTAAAATACTGGATGAGCTATGTTATAAATAATACTTTAGACAACATAAGAACATACAATAAGTGTGTGGTTGATGTAGCAGTGATGGTGACAGTATGGCAAGCCGTTTTAACATTTATTCAAAGCGCACTCCTCTCTTTGTTTCCTTTGGTAGATGTCTACATTACATTCTTCCTAGTCAAAATTACATTCTTACTAGTCAGAATTCTAATTAAAAATATCTTCAATCACATTTTTGCTTGCAGAAACTGAATTTTAAGATAATTTTAATTACAAATGTACTAGTAAGAACCAAATTTCAGATATGCACAAATCTTCACAAATTTTAGTTAGCACATATATTAGCTTGACTGGATATGTATTTCAGAAATATATTCAATTATTCCTATTCAAAATCAACATTTCAGATATCTAAAATGACATTCTTACTAGGACAAATGAACATTTCAGATATCTAAAATGACATTCTTACTAGGACAAATGACGTCACATTCTCCATTCATGTGTATTGCGTTTTTACTTCCAGCTATCCTACATGACATTCCTCCTATCTAAAATAAACATTCTGGATATCTGAAACAGTATTCTTACTAGGAAAAACGTGAATTTCTGATATCCAGAATCCAATTGTTTCTAGTCATAATTTTCATTTCAGATATCAGAAATTAAAAAACATTTCAGATAGCTACAAAATCATTTCTATCATCACAAATATATTTTGACTAGTAACAATGTCATTATAGATATCCACAATGGGATTTCTACTAGTAACAATGAAGTTGTGGATATCCATAACTGCATTTTTTCCCATCAGTTATGACAAGCCTTTTTTAACATTTAATAGCTAGGCAGACATCTGTAATTCTATTCCTCCTAGTCAAAATGAACATTTCAGATATCTGAAATGACATTCTTACTAGGACAAATGAACATTTCTGATATCTGAAATGACATTCTTACTAGGACAAATGAACATTTCAGATATAACATTCTTACTAGGACAAATGAACATTTCAGATATAACATTCTTACTAAGACAAATGAACATTTCAGATATCTAAAACGACATTCTTACTAGGACAAATGAACATTTCAGATATAACATTCTTACTAGGACAAATGAACATTTCAGATATCTAAAACGACATTCTTACTAGGACAAATGAACATTTCAGATATCTGAAACGACATTCTTACTAGGACAAATGAACATTTCAGATATAACATTCTTACTAGGACAAATGAACATTTCAGATATAACATTCTTACTAGGACAAATGAACATTTCAGATATCTAAAACGACATTCTTACTAGGACAAATGAACATTTCAGATATCTGAAACGACATTCTTACTAGGACAAATGAACATTTCAGATATAACATTCTTACTAGGACAAATGAACATTTCAGATATAACATTCTTACTAGGACAAATGAACATTTCAGATATAACATTCTTACTAGGACAAATGAACATTTCAGATATCTGAAACGACATTCTTACTAGGACAAATGAACATTTCAGATATCTGAAATGACATTCTTACTAGGACAAATGAACATTTCAGATATCTAAAACGACATTCTTACTAGGACAAATGAACATTTCAGATATCTGAAATGACATTCTTACTAGGACAAATGAACATTTCAGATATAACATTCTAACTAGGACAAATGAACATTTCAGATATCTAAAATGACATTCTTACTAGGACAAATGAACATTTCAGATATAACATTCTTACTAGGACAAATGAACATTTCAGATATCTAAAATGGCATTCTTACTAGGACAAATGAACATTTCAGATATAACATTCTTACTAGGACAAATGAACATTTCAGATATCTAAAATGACATTCTTACTAGGACAAATGAACATTTCAGATATCTGAAACGACATTCTTACTAGGACAAATGAACATTTCAGATATAACATTCTTACTAGGACAAATGAACATTTCAGATATCTAAAATGACATTCTTACTAGGACAAATGAACATTTCAGATATAACATTCTTACTAGGACAAATGAACATTTCAGATATCTAAAACGACATTCTTACTAGGACAAATGAACATTTCAGATATCTGAAACGACATTCTTACTAGGACAAATGAACATTTCAGATATCTGAAATGACATTCTTACTAGGACAAATGAACATTTCAGATATCTAAAACGACATTCTTACTAGGACAAATGAACATTTCAGATATCTGAAATGACATTCTTACTAGGACAAATGAACATTTCAGATATCTGAAATGACATTCTTACTAGGACAAATGAACATTTCAGATATCTAAAACGACATTCTTACTAGGACAAATGAACATTTCAGATATCTGAAATGACATTCTTACTAGGACAAATGAACATTTCAGATATCTGAAACGACATTCTTACTAGGACAAATGAACATTTCAGATATAACATTCTAACTAGGACAAATGAACATTTCAGATATCTAAAATGACATTCTTACTAGGACAAATGCACATTTCAGATATAACATTCTTACTAGGACAAACGAACATTTCAGATATCTAAAATGGCATTCTTACTAGGACAAATGAACATTTCAGATATAACATTCTTACTAGGACAAATGAACATTTCAGATATCTAAAATGACATTCTTACTAGGACAAATGAACATTTCAGATATCTGAAACGACATTCTTACTAGGACAAATGAACATTTCAGATATAACATTCTTACTAGGACAAATGAACATTTCAGATATAACATTCTTACTAGGACAAATGAACATTTCAGATATAACATTCTTACTAGGACAAATGAACATTTCAGATATCTAAAACGACATTCTTACTAGGACAAATGAACATTTCAGATATCTGAAACGACATTCTTACTAGGACAAATGAACATTTCAGATATCTGAAATGACATTCTTACTAGGACAAATGAACATTTCAGATATCTAAAACAACATTCTTACTAGGACAAATGAACATTTCAGATATCTGAAATGACATTCTTACTAGGACAAATGAACATTTCAGATATCTGAAACGACATTCTTACTAGGACAAATGAACATTTCAGATATACCATTCTAACTAGGACAAATGAACATTTCAGATATCTAAAATGACATTCTTACTAGGACAAATGAACATTTCAGATATCTAAAATGGCATTCTTACTAGGACAAATGAACATTTCAGATATAACATTCTTACTAGGACAAATGAACATTTCAGATATCTAAAATGACATTCTTACTAGGACAAATGAACATTTCAGATATAACATTCTTACTAGGACAAATGAACATTTCAGATATAACATTCTTACTAGGACAAATGAACATTTCAGATATCTAAAACGACATTCTTACTAGGACAAATGAACATTTCAGATATCGAAAATGACATTCTTACTAGGACAAATGAACATTTCAGATATAACATTCTTACTAGTGTAGCGGATTCCCTCGTCTTCAAAATAAAGATTGGAACCTTTGTTTAATTGTGACTGAATTAAACAATCTCTGAGGATTTTCTCTCCTTACAGACTAACAGTCTCACTCCCAAAGTGGGGGTCTGACTCAAATTTATGACTTGGTTTCCAGCTCCACAGGTCAAAAAAGGTCAACTCTCCCCAACCTGGACTGGGAGGACTTCATTAGGTTATTTACGAGACCTGGGAAATTTCTGAACTTTAATCCTCTGCAACATAAATTTGCTTTTTAGTTAACAACCAAAGGATCCCAGATGCAACTCTTCATCCCAATGTCCACTTTGAAACTGTTTCTTACTAAACTTGTGTTTTTCTTCAACTGATAAGCGGAAACCCCCTTTAACAGGACACCTGGACACACCAAGAAACGTTTATCTTAACATTCCAGAGGGTAATAAAGTGTCTTAATGTTTTTCTGTGCCCCAGCACAAGAGGAGACAAAGACTTTGTGTGAAGAGTAAAAGATCATACTTTTACTAGTCAACAATGTTCATTTAAATAGATACATATATATATATGTGTGTTTTATCTTGATACCATGCGCATGCATATAATCATTATCAATTTGTACAAGGTTTGATCAACAAACTTGATTAATTGGTGACCTGAAACTTTATTACTGTTTTTGTGTGAGATATAACCTTTTTACTATTTTTCTTGTCTTTTCGATGATTCACTGATGGATTTTAATGATGTCTCATTTAAGGCTTTAATAACTTGGACATATGGATATATTCACAAAATGTTTAATTTGATAAGTCTTTACAAAATGACCAGACCAGCCCCTCTGGATCTGCTATCTGACCCAAAACCAGCCCACAAGACTGTTATTGGTCAAGATAATGGTCACACATCCCTCCATGGGGTGGGTCTTCAAAACTAACACTTTTAAACCCAGAACAAAGAGTTAGTTGTCTCTTCCTCTTCTTCTTCTTTCGGCCCTTCCTTCTTGGCCTCCCTCCGTTGCTCTCTGCCTGAAGTGGACTTCCAGTTCCCTTCAACCCATCCTCTCCAGACATGGCCTTCTTCCAGAGTTAGGACACTTGGTCTGAACGCCAGAGAGAAAGAGAGAGATGCTGCCAGAGGATTAAGTTTGCAGTGATGTGAAGAACATCACCCGATTCTAAGTTGGTGCCTGCATACAAGATGCATGATTGATCAATTTTTGGCTCTTTTTGGACTCCGACGTTCATTCCCTTTTTCCAGCTAATACTTCGCTTTTCTTGAGTTATGTTTTTATCTTTTGGACTTTTAATATAGATCCTAAATAGATCCTACAGAGTTTCTTCTTTTGTTGGACTGACCTAAAGCTGGACATTTTCATCTTTGCCATATCACCGCAAGTCATCCACTGTCCATCATCGATACCACCAGCCGAGCCGCGGGAAAGTCCGCATCCGCAGAGCTGCCTGATCCAAACCTTCGGACCACCACGTGACACATCTTCTGGCCTTCTGGAAGTCGCTCGGGATCCAAACCACCTGCGCCAACTTCCTCACTTGCCATCAGAGTCACCACAACGGTCGTAAGTCGGCTCGATCCAAACAGAACCGGACGAGTCCTGCTCGGATCAATTCTCTGCTTATCTGCTCAAGAATGGTTGGGTGTCTGACAGTGATCTAGTAGTTCTACATCTTAGTTAAACCTCCAGTTTAACAGATGAGAGTCAAGTTTCCCTTTTTCCTTTTAGGATTTAGCGATCTTTTTCAGTCCTGAACCTTAGTTTAATTAACACCGCAGGTTAATTAACTTTTGTTCATTTCTGGCATACATTTCATTCATTCTGACACATTGAAATAAGATTTTGGTTTGAACTCCATATTCTGCATTTACCAATGTTTGATTCATTTCTCCATGCGAAGTCCTATGTAAATATTTCCTTTTCATTTATGCATTATTAGTTTAGTAATAAATATTCCATATTTATCCTAAACTGGTCTGGTTATTGTGAACTTCTCCTTTGAACCATGTTATGGGTCCCTTCGACGTAAGAATTCACGTTAGTAGCGTCCTGAGACTGATTGATTGATAACTGATTGATTTCTAGCTTGAATTAATTAATTTATAAAATTAATTAATTTAGTTCTCTAATGGTGTCCACACAGCCATTAGATTAGGATAAAGCTATCTGTGTGGTGGTGCCCCACGAGTAAATAAATAAATAATTCCAAGAAATTATTAAAATTAATAATTTTATTAAACATCTTCGATGTTTAATGACGCTTAACGCTACATATTATTTTTATGGCGCTGCCCGTGTGAGGCCTCGCAAAACCTTTTCATGAGCCAAAGGAGATTCACTTTTGCATAATTTTCATAAATGAACACGGAGTTTTGCACTTTCCAAGGCGGAAGGAAAACTGTGGACGCACGGTTACCTCCGGCCTAGTGGGGGCGGCCTCTCGCTCTAAGCGGACGCTCACTCTTCTCTCATAGACAATAGAATGAAACTAAGTTTCTTCTGCTGCTTAATGTTTGTTTGATTATTGCATGCAAAAATAGAGATTACTTTTATATTAAGGCCTTCGTGGACAGCGCTGTTGCGTACTCCAACACCGTTGATCCGCGCCGTGTTTTAAGGAACTTTACCTGCGAACTCCAGGGAGTTAATTTTAAAACCGGACCCTCTTGTGCGCAGGACTAGAGTAGCTAACTAGCCCTGGCCACAGACTCGCCGACACTCAGGACCGGACGAGTTAGAGGTAATTATAATCTCTGCAGCGTATCCCTGCAGCGGATTCTCACAAAGTTAAACGAACTGCTACTTTGTTTAATTCCTGAGATACTGAAGCATTTAGGAGGATTAATTTAAATCTGAGATTGTTGACTGTAAGAACTGTTGAAGCTAACTCAGATTTCTGCACTTCAGAAGTGCCGAGCTGATCAAACTATTACAACTGCTTTGATCTCTGCCGCGTTTCACGTAGCCAGAAAGAAACGCCTGCTTGTTTGTTGTTTGCAATTTATTCTCACTGCAAGAACGTGAGTTTGATCCAGGAGGATCATTGTGTTGTTTCTCTGTCCTCCACAACGGAGAGGAGATTTTGGCTTAAACTTCGAAAGAAGTTTTCATGTTGCTCTGTTGGCGTCTGTGAGCATCAGACGGATTGTGTGCTTTGTTAACATTTCCGGAGAAAGCCGCCGCGCTTCTCCCGACGTCCTGTGATTTCAGTTACTTTTGCTTGTACAGAAGTTAATCTCTGGTACAACCGCAGCAAAGAGCGCGATTCTCCGCGTGCTGCAGGCTCACCTCAGTGGGGGTCCTTCACCTTCCCCCCTTAACAAAAAGACTCAGCCACCTTTGGGATTGTGGGCCTGCTTTCCCCCCGCTGTGTAACTGTTATCTGCTCGCTGTTTGGTTGATTGCATTGAGAAGTGAAATGTTATTTTGGAAGTCTGTATACCAGTTAAAGGTTTACTAGTAATGACACTGATCATTATGACATTGTTCTTCCCTGAATAATTGTTTTGAAGCAGATCTGATTTTAGAGTGACCAATTTTCATTAAGTTGTACTGGTAAGACTGTAGTCTTAACATCTGAGAAACGTTGTTTAGATTTAATTTGAAATTCTGTAACTACCAGTCAGTCATCCTTAACAGGAACTGATCATCAGGTACGATATACATGAATTAATTAAACTAAACCAAAGCTAAGACTTAATCAGACAAACAAAATTCTTCTGCTCATTTTCCCAAATTTTACCCATCTTTTGGAAGTGGTTTGCAGCAAGCCGCGCATTACCACCTCTCCTCAGAGATAAATTTGTGAACTTTTGTAGCTTTCTTTTATTATCTATTTAGGAAAAATAGATACAGACCATCAGTCACTCTCAAGCTAATTAACCAAACTACTTTTAAAACCACTGTTGTGTAGAACAACATGGCTTCCCCTACCAAATCTGAAACATCCAGCTGTGGAGATTGTTTTGAATCAGTAGAGAACACTCTTACTGATTTAACAGGAAAGATATTACCTGGTTATGCTGATAAAATCCTAGCGACTAAACCCAAAGATCTGGAGCCTGTCATGTCTGACCTGATCACTGAGGCTGATCAGAAAAGACCCAAAGACACTGCTCTGACCAAAACTTTAGGATGCTTGTCTGTTGTGTTCTTCTCGCGTTTCAAACACGCACACCAAACACTGGAGAAAAAAGCTCTTAGTCTCAAAGCTAAGGTGCAGAAAATCGCACAGCTCCAGGGAGATAACGAGTCTCTCCAGCACAAATTTGAGGTCCTGAGCAAAGCTGTCAGTCAGAACGATGCCCGCATCACTGGACTGACAGATCAGCTTAATGACACCAAGAAAGAAAATCTTGAACTCACACAGAAGAACCAGAACCTTGAACAGTCACTTCAGGACTGCAGCCTGGAACTTTCAACCACACAAGCTAAACTGAAAAAGGAAGAACAGATTCGTAGCGAATCAGTTCACTCTCTTTCAGAAGCTCGGTGTAAACTGCAGGACCTGAAATGTGATATTTCTGCTTGTGAAAGACATCTGAATTCAAAGCAGGAACAAATCAGTTTGTTACAGAAACAACTGACTGAGACCACAGGTAAACTAGATTTAGTTTCCAGAGAAAAGGAAGACTTATCAGAGACGCTGATGAGCGGCAGAACGGAGCTGCTCCAGCTCCTTCAGACTGGACAGAAAACAGAGATCCATGACATTGTCAGGGGATGTAAAAAGGATCTTTTCAGTGACAGGAAATCTCATGAGAATTATCCATGTTCACCTTTGTCTTCTGCTCCCCAAAGTCTTTCCTCAGGTCCCCAGAGGTGTCCCCAGACCCCTGATCCTGGTGGGACAGACCATACTGGCGACCCTTCAGGCACCCACTCTCAGCAAGTGCCCACTGATAACGACCTGTTCAAACTTGCTCGCAACATAGCAAGATTTGACCCTACACCTGGCAGCTCACATGACATCCGAGCCTACCTGAATGACATCAACTTCTACCTGGAAAGGTACCCATATGCTTCTGTTGATGACAAAATCTGTCTGATTAGACTAACAGCAAGCCGTGATGTCATTAAGTTTATTGAACGTCAAACAGATGATGTCCAAAATAATTACTTTCTCCTCTGTCAAACTTTGGAGAAGGAATTCTTACATGACTCATCTCAGTCTGGCTTAACCATTGCTTTGACAACCAAGCAAGGACGCAAGGAGTCATCTCAGGTTTACTACCATCGACTCTTTACAGCCTACTTTGGTCAAAACAACTACCCCGACATGGAAGAAGATGTGAATTTCAAAACGCTCTTTGTCCAGAACTTACACCCTGTTGTCAGTCGACATTTAGGTATCCTGGCAAATCCACACACTTGCACCATCCAGCAACTGCGTGAATGGGCTAACTTAGGTTTTCAGAAACATCTGCAGACTAAACACCGTGGACCGGACACTGTGTTTGCCCTGGCTGATGAACCGTCATCTAACAAGCTGAACCATCAAAACTCTTATGCTGTCTCTTACAGATCTGACTCACCTCCCTCACCAGAAACATGGTGATTTAAAGTTTCATCGGTTTGGTAAGAAACAACCTTATCCACCAGATGAACACACAGCCTGAGACAGCTACAGATCTTCTTAAAGCTAACCATCTCAGCTAATCAGAGTGAACTTGGCCTCAAAGAAAATTAAGCAACAATTTTCTCCCTAGTTAAAATTCAACCTCAACTCTGTTTATTTCATCTTATAAATATGTGCTTCTTTTGTCTTCTTAGTCGCTCCCCTGATCGCTGCAAAGTGGGGGACACAATTTGAGCTAAAATCCACTGTAAGTAAAAGCAAAAGTTATCCCACAGTTTAACTCTGCTCACATTCAGTAGGTAATCAAGCTCCACACACACGTGCTGATTTATGACCTGGCCTGCCAGAAGACCCACATTCCTTTTACCACATCTTTAGAAGTTAAGATCTCACACTTTCTGCCTCTTTGTTAAACTTTTAGTTTAGTGTCCTAAACTTTACTTAAAGCTAAGTAAGTCAACACTAACTTTAAGATTTCTTTATTTAGTTGTTGTGAGACTAGCACATATTTTTTTTTCTGCTCCTTTTCCTTCCTTTACTGTTTGCCAACTCAGACCTTAGGCCTAGAGTAAACAGTCACATATTGATCTACTATTACTAATGTACTTGATACATTTAACCCAGAGTTATAGACACTGTTTTATCTAAGTAGTAGATAGCTTTTTTGTTTATTTGTTTATTTGACACCAACCATTCCCTCCAAAGCAGAATGGACTGAAAGGAACAACTTTTCTCTGCCCTGGAATCCGTCATCGAGTAATTCAGATCATAATCTACAATTAAAATCTGAATTAGTGGGGGATTTGTAGCGGATTCCCTCGTCTTCAAAATAAAGATTGGAACCTTTGTTTAATTGTGACTGAATTAAACAATCTCTGAGGATTTTCTCTCCTTACAGACTAACAGTCTCACTCCCAAAGTGGGGGTCTGACTCAAATTTATGACTTGGTTTCCAGCTCCACAGGTCAACAAAGGTCAACTCTCCCCAACCTGGACTGGGAGGACTTCATTAGGTTATTTACGAGACCTGGGAAATTTCTGAACTTTAATCCTCTGCAACATAAATTTGCTTTTTAGTTAACGACCAAAGGATCCCAGATGCAACTCTTCATCCCAATGTCCACTTTGAAACTGTTTCTTACTAAACTTGTGTTTTTCTTCAACTGATAAGCGGAAACCCCCTTTAACAGAACACCTGGACACACCAAGAAACGTTTATCTTAACATTCCAGAGGGTAATAAAGTGTCTTAATGTTTTTCTGTGCCCCAGCACAAGAGGAGACAAAGACTTTGTGTGAAGAGTAAAAGATCATACTTTTACTAGTCAACAATGTTCATTTAAATAGATACATATATATATATGTGTGTTTTATCTTGATACCATGCGCATGCATATAATCATTATCAATTTGTACAAGGTTTGATCAACAAACTTGATTAATTGGTGACCTGAAACTTTATTACTGTGTTTGTGTGAGATATAACCTTTTTACTATTTTTCTTGTTTTTTCGATGATTCACTGATGGATTTTAATGATGTCTCATTTAAGGCTTTAATAACTTGGACATATGGATATATTCACAAAATGTTTAATTTGATAAGTCTTTACAAAATGACCAGACCAGCCCCTCTGGATCTGCTATCTGACCCAAAACCAGCCCACAAGACTGTTATTGGTCAAGATAATGGTCACACATCCCTCCATGGGGTGGGTCTTCAAAACTAACACTTTTAAACCCAGAACAAAGAGTTTAGTTGTCTCTTGCTCTTCTTCTTCTTTCGGCCCTTCCTTCTTGGCCTCCCTCCGTTGCTCTCTGCCTGAAGTGGACTTCCAGTTCCCTTCAACCCATCCTCTCCAGACATGGCCTTCTTCCAGAGTTAGGACACTTGGTCTGAACGCCAGAGAGAAAGAGAGAGATGCTGCCAGAGGATTAAGTTTGCAGTGATGTGAAGAACATCACCCGATTCTAAGTTGGTGCCTGCATACAAGATGCATGATTGATCAATTTTTGGCTCTTTTTGGACTCCGACGTTCATTCCCTTTTTCCAGCTAATACTTCGCTTTTCTTGAGTTATGTTTTTATCTTTTGGATTTTTAATATAGATCCTAAATAGATCCTACAGAGTTTCTTTTTTTGGACTGACCTAAAGCTGGACATTTTCATCTTTGCCATATCACCGCAAGTCATCCACTGTCCATCATCGATACCACCAGCCGAGCTGCGGGAAAGTCCGCATCCGCAGAGCTGCCTGATCCAAACCTTCGGACCACCACGTGACACATCTTCTGGCCTTCTGGAAGTCGCTCGGGATCCAAACCACCTGCGCCAACTTCCTCACTTGCCATCAGAGTCACCACAACGGTTGTAAGTCGGCTCGATCCAAACAGAACCGGACGAGTCCTGCTCGGATCAATTCTCTGCTTATCTGCTCAAGAATGGTTGGGTGTCTGACAGTGATCTAGTAGTTCTACATCTTAGTTAAACCTCCAGTTTAACAGATGAGAGTCAAGTTTCCCTTTTTCCTTTTAGGATTTAGCGATCTTTTTCAGTCCTGAACCTTAGTTTAATTAACACCGCAGGTTAATTAACTTTTGTTCATTTCTGGCATACATTTCATTCATTCTGACACATTGAAATAAGATTTTGGTTTGAACTCCATATTCTGCATTTACCAATGTTTGATTCATTTCTCCATGCGAAGTCCTTTGTAAATATTTCCTTTTCATTTATGCATTATTAGTTTAGTAATAAATATTCCATATTTATCCTAAACTGGTCTGGTTATTGTGAACTTCTCCTTTGAACCATGTTATGGGTCCCTTCGACGTAAGAATTCACGTTAGTAGCGTCCTGAGACTGATTGATTGATAACTGATTGATTTCTAGCTTGAATTAATTAATTTATAAAATTAATTAATTTAGTTCTCTAATGGTGTCCACACAGCCATTAGATTAGGATAAAGCTATCTGTGTGGTGGTGCCCCACGAGTAAATAAATAAATAATTCCAAGAAATTATTCAAATTAATAATTTTATTAAACATCTTCGATGTTTAATGACGCTTAACGCTACACTAGGACAAATGAACATTTCAGATATCTAAAACGACATTCTTACTAGGACAAATGAACATTTCAGATATAACATTCTTACTAGGACAAATGAACATTTCAGATATCTAAAATGACATTCTTACTAGGACAAATGAACATTTCAGATATCTAAAATGACATTCTTACTAGGACAAATGACGTCACATTCTCCATTCCTGTGTATTGCGTTTTTACTTCCAGCTATCCTAAATGACATTCCTCCTATCTAAAATAAACATTCTGGATATCTGAAACAGAATTCTTACTAGGAAATCGAGAGTTTGTGATATCCAGAATCCAATTGTTTCTAGTCATAATTTTCATTTCAGGTATCAAAAATCATTACTAAAACAAACTAATGTAATCACCCGCGTGTTACCCATAATGCTTAGAGGCTCACATTCCGTATTTAACACATTCAGCTTCGTTAACTCCATTTTCTCCATGAGTTGTAATGGCATTAGCGGTCATTGACAAGAACAACCTAATTTAAAATCAGCCCTGTATTTGGATTTTGGTAAATCCTTTTTTTTTATTTTTCCTTCTGAATGGGCTTTATGTACGGTGCTGTTTTTTTAACTTCCGGTTCACGACACGCCAGTAAAAACGCACAATACAAAAACAAATTATTATTATTAATATTATTAAATTGTAATTGTTATAATTAATGTAATTAATTATTATATAATTAATATACTATATTAATACAAAAAAATACAATGTCACAAGAGGAGCTCCATTATTTTATTTTTTATATTGGCGAAAATGAAAGAGCTGAGTTATAGCACAGGAGATGGTATATTGCTTTCTGCTTATTGCTTACTGTAAACATCTAGCTTACATGTTGTCGACTGTGAGCAGGTCTGATTGTAAGGTCTGACAGAAGCAGGGTGAAAGGGGCTGCCCTGTACTGTGAAAATGTTAAGCATTTATTTCATAAGGTAACCCCTCAGTATAACTGAAGTTTGCAGGAGCTTCACCTGTAAAATCTGCAGGTAGTAAGCAGCCAGGTGGATGGATCAGATGCAGATATCTGCTGAGAGTGAAACATCAAGGGGAAATGAGGGGTTGTCTTCTTATATTTGGATAGACTGGTTTACTTGTTAGACTCCATGAACATGGAAATTAAAAATGTATTCTGAAATACAAATTAATAAGACCCCGGTCTAACAGGTGGTTGCTTGTAGCAGGAAGGTTTACTTCAGATCGCAGATGAAGGTCAAGAACACCAAAAGCATCATGCAATGGAGAGATACTGCAGGTCCTTCCCCCCCTCTGCTGTCAGACTCCACAATTAGGCCTGTTCACAACAGTGTTGATGTATTTTTATTGTAGTTGTGTATATATATATTTGTATACACAACTTGTTTATCTATTCATATTTTCTTTACTTGTTTACTTTGAAATTGTACAGCTGTCTACAGCACTATGAATTACCCCACTGAGGCATAAATAAATGTCTATCTAAAAAAAATTTACACAGCATGTGGGGAAAAAATGACTGAATATCTGACTAATGTAGTTTGGTTAACATTTATCCTGCTTATCGTAATTTTCAAAATAATAAAACAAAATGGAATGTCCCTCAGGTGAAGTTAGGTCTCCATCTGTTTCCAGGTTTGCATCTTATGACCACCTGATGCGGTTTTGGCAGGTCATTCAACCATCACTGAAATACATGGTCCGAGCGACCAGCTTAACTGCTGATGATACTGGACGACTGAGTGCTCCCACGGTAGGCCTTATTTGTAATTATGTGACTTTCCAACTAGAGCACAATAAAGTAGTACAGCCAACCATTTATTTCTTATCTTGTGTGTTTCATAGGGACAGGCTCTACACCCAATAGATGAGATGTTCCTGTTCCTGAACTACCTGGCCCTTGGACTGAAGCAGAGGGACCTGGCTGACCGCTATCAAATCCACCAATCTACTGTGAGCAGAATAATTCTCACATGGAGCAATTTTTTGCTTTCTGTCCTGGGTGCACAGAGAATCTGGATGACACAAGAGAGGATCCGGGAGTATCTACCTGTAGAGTTCAGAGACTATGCTGACACCACTGTGATTCTGGACCACACTGAGCTGAGGTGCCAAACCCCTTCTTCTCCCTTGCTACAGAGTGAGGTCTACTCAAACTACAAGTCCCACTGCACCCTGAAAGGAATGACTGGTATTGCACCACATGGTCCAGTGACCTTTGTTTCTCCCCTCTATGCTGGTTCGATCAGCGACAAGCAGCTGTTTGTGGAATCAGGTCTTTGCAAGCTTCTCCGTCCAGACTCAGCGATCATGGTGGACAGAGGCTTCCTGATGGACAACTGTGTGCCCTGTAAGATGTACAGACCTGCATTTCTTTCAGGAAGACATCAAATGCCTGAGAGTGAGGTCAGGGAAACGCAGGCAATCGCACACCTCAGAGTGCATGTGGAGCGTGTGATTCGAAGATTGAAAGAAGACAAGTTATTTGATTCAGTCATTCCTTTGAATATGTTTGGTAACATTAATCAACTGTACGTTGTTGCATGTCTCCTGCTGAACTACGAAAATGGCCCCTTGGTTAAGGCTTGGGCAAAGTAGAACAATCAAATCTGACATTGCAAGTGATTATTGTAGAATAGTTAGTCATTGAATGTGATATTGTTATTGCTGTTTTAAACATTTTGATGCAATAAAAGGCGATCTCACAGCCTTCCTTTGGGACACAAACGGTGGAATTTTTATTGTTTTGTATTTGTTATTTACAAGCAGAGGTGGGTAGAGAAGCCAAAAATTCTGAAATAATAGTACTGTTACATGAGAAAAATATGACTCAAGTAAAAATCAAAGCTAGTTATCCAAATAATTACTCTAGTTAGACTAAAAAGTACTTATTGAAAAAAACTACTAAAATACTGAGTGCTCTCTGAACAACATCAGATATATTCTTTTTAACTAAAAATCAATAACTGAAAGTGATGAAAAATGAACATGAATAAAACATCCATCACATTAAAACAGTCTTCATAAAACTGACGTAGCCACCAGCACAGTATGTTTGTTTTCTGAGATGGTCATGTGGAAGTCGTAACAAAACTGATTCATATTAATAAATGGCCAAAAAATAGAAGCAACAAGTGGAATGCATGCAATTGTAATGGAGTAAAAGTAGTGTTAATTTATAAGTATAATTGAGTGAAAGTAAAAAGCACACCATTTTAAAACTACTATAAAAAGTACATTTTTTGTAAAAACTTACCCAAGTTAATGTAATGGAGTAAATGTACCACATTACTACCCACCTCTGTTTACAAGCAGTGCAAGCATCATAACTTTCATGCCAAAAGCATGGGCAGATAAAAGTAATCAGTTTTCTCTTTTTTAGCTTGTAGAACTTCATCATCCCTGTAAATCCTCTGAATGAACAGGTCATCCTCAGTGTAGACTACAAAGTCACACCATTCAAATCCACTTAATAAAAGTTGCCCCTGCACCTGCCAGTAGTAGGCATGTGATTTTTTTAACTGAAGTATGTCATCAGAGACCCTGAGGTAAGTGCAGTCGACATAGCTTCTGACATTAGGACACTTCACCTCTACCAGTCCAAATGCAGGTTCAGCTTTTGGGTCGTAGATCAGACCATCTGGTGAAGCTCCAAGCCACGGCGCATCGGGATGAATGATGACGCCACATGGGTAGTGGTTGACGTCCCTCGCCAGACAATACTCCTCTATTGCCTTAGGCTCCAGCTCGAGGCCTCTCTTCATGTAGGCAGTTTTGTAGCCTGACCGGGAGATTCGAACGGCCAAGCTTTCTGCCGATGACTGTCCTCTCACATGACAAACTTCTCTGAAGCACATCACATGGATAAACAGTATATAATTAAACAGTATAATATATATATATATATAAACACTATACTATTATTAATCAAATATTTTATGAGATCAATTCAGTATAACCTTCTGACCTGCCAAACTTTGGAGTAGACTTTATTCTTAATAAGTTGTTCACGCTGCTTGTTGGTTTGGTAACATCTATCATGTACTATGTACTCACTGCATCTATGCCTTCTCTTGTGCCTCACTGTTAACAAGCTGTGTGCTTTAAGAAGAAGAGTGTGCATGTGTGGATGCTTATAAAGGGAAATTCAATGAAACAGACAAAGGAAAATAAATTAACTATTCTATGTGTAATGTATTACCGGATTCCTTCAGCCAGTCTTCTTTCTTTGGGTCTTGCTGATACTATCACCATCTGATTGGTCGGACCAGGTTTGAAGCCCTGTAAAGAAATGTAAAAGTTAAAGATGATGTTTTTGTATGTGTGTATCTAACAACATTATGTTAAAAGATTTGGATTTTTCACCTGAGTACGAGGTTTGTGCCACTGCTGTTCAGAATCTGTGCAGCTTTGTGTTGGGGGTACAGCTGTAAGTCCCTTCTGGCTGTAATCAGCAGACTGATACAGCAAGGCTGCAACATGATTGCACAGGGCAAGCCCAGCAACACATGAACACTGGTACGTCAGCAGCTCAACAGGTTTAGTGTCTTTGAGAACCACCTGTAAAAGAAGTTGATAGAAACAGTACCATGTGAAGTGTTTTTATATCCATGCAGTGAATGATAGCCCTAAAACTGGTATGACTTATAAAAACACAGCAACTAAAGTTGTTAAACTTGTTATATGTTTTAGCCAAATATTCTTATATATTAAAATACTGAATAGATATAAAATACTGAATTATTTTTGTCTAGTGTGCATTTCTGTAGTACCATTAACCTGCCAGGGGGTCTACAGATGAAATTAGCCTTCAGCTATATTTACATTTGACTGAATGTTCATTAATATGCATCGTTTCCCCTTATTATTAAAAAAAAAAAAGAAAAAAAAAAAAAACTCCTGACAATAAATGTAGAGCGCTACATAGTTCCCATCACATTAATAAACCAGAGTAGAAAATGCCTCTGAACGACAGACATTAATAGCAAAAATTACAGCAGCATGAAAACCCAGGACTGCAACTAACTGCCGTTTGAGGTCATATTTAATAAGTAAATTCTTTCCGCTGCTCCCATTTCCCTACACTCAATGAATGCGGCTTCTGGCTCTTTTTCATGGATCTGAAGCACTTTGCCCTCACTGTCACTTCTGTCTCACTCTTGTCGGAAACTGAGGAAGAGAAGCAGTAGTGACTTATTAGCAAATGGTGCTAACCGAAGAACACACAATATAAGTAGCAAAGCATTACTATATGTCAAAAACAGACCAAATATATTTCTGTGTAAAATGTGAGCTTAATATTTACTGTTCTTACTACACGGTGTCCTAATCACATTAACACGTTGACTAGCTGCCTGTCTTCTTATGATGCTACCTTCGAGCTACCACTGTTAGCGAAACACTTACCTTCATAATCGTGTATAAAGTTGGTGATATACAACTTAAAGCCTTTAAACCGCTTGCTTGCGGACGTCGCCGTATGCTTCTGGAAAATCCTGTGGACATCGTCCACGTTGAAGCGAGGCAAGTCTTGAAGACAACGGGTAAAAAACACCATATTAACCGCTTTGGCAGCTGTCAACCGGAAGTAGTTGGGCTGGCTTATCGTGACCAGGAAGAGACTGCGCATAAAGCCCATCCAGAAGGAAAGATAAAAAAAAGGAATTACCAAAATCCAAAAACAGGGCAGATTTTAAATTAGGTTGTTCTTGTCAATGACCGCTAATGCCATTACAACTCATGGAGAAAACGGAGTTAACGAAGCTGAATGTGTTAAATACGGAATGTGAGCCTCTAAGCATTATGGGTAACACGCGGGTGATTACATTAGTTTGTTTTAGTAATGATTTTTGATACCTGAAATGAAAATTATGACTAGAAACTATTGGATTCTGGATATCAGAAACTCATGTTTTTCCTAGTAAGAATTCTGTTTCAGATATCCAGAATGTTTATTTTAGATAGGAGGAATGTCATTTAGGATAGCTGGAAGTAAAAACGCAATACACATGAATGGAGAATGTGACGTCATTTGTCCTAGTAAGAATACCATTTTAGATATCTGAAATGTTCATTTGTCCTAGTAAGAATGTTATATCTGAAATGTTCATTTGTCCTAGTAAGAATGTCATTTTAGATATCTGAAATGTTCATTTGTCCTAGTAAGAATGTCATTTTAGATATCTGAAATGTTCATTTGTCCTAGTAAGAATGTCGTTTTAGATATCTGAAATGTTCATTTTAACTAGGAAGAATTGAAATACAGATATCTGAAATACATATCCCAGTAAGCTTATAAATGTCAAAACTGCTTGCCATAGAATGTCTTTAATCACAATTGTCACTAGGAACACTGTAATTCTGAACAGGAAACAAGCAGTTCAGACGAGCAAGAAAATTATTCTAACTGGGAAGAATGCTTTAATGCTACCTAAAATAGAAATGTGGAGAGTCAGTTAGTCTTTTTTATGTCAAAATGGTGCCCCACCATTCTGTCTCAAGACAACTAAAATATGTTTGTAGGTATCTGTAACTGCATTATTTCTAGACAGATTATAATTGTAGATAGCTGAAATGTAATTTTAACAAGTCATATTAGCAGTAGTTGACATCTGTAATGACATTGTTACTATTTAAAAAATATTGTAGATGTTTGAAATGATTTTATAGCTATCTGAAATGTGTTTTTCATTTCTGATATCTGAAATGAAAATTATGACTAGAAACTATTGGATTCTGGATATCAGAAATTCACGTTTTTCCTAGTAAGAATAAGAGAATGTGACGTCATTTGTCCTAGTAAGAATGTCATTTTAGATATCTGAAATGTTCATTTTGACTAGGAAGAATTGAAATACAGATATCTGAAATACATATCCCGTTTACCTAATAAATGTCAAAACGGCTTGCCATAGTGACAGTGCATGTGGGGGTTAGGTATTAAGAAGCCTGGTTGTTCAGGGGTAAAAACAGTTTCTGAGACTATTTGTCCAGCTGCTGATGACTCTGAACCTCCTTCCAGAGGACAGGAAGTCAAAGAAACCCCTACCGGGGTGTGATGGGTCAGCCAGGATTTTCTTTGCCATATTTAGGCCACTACATTTTGCAATGTCCTCCAGGGAGGGCGGGGGGCAGCCAATGATTTTCTGTGCAGCATTAATGACCCCTTGCAGGGCTTTTTATCCTTAGCTGTGCAGCCAGCATACCACACCATGATGCAGCATGCTACCACACTTTTTTATTGTGGTACGATAAAAGGTCTGTAGCAGCTTTGTCTCCAGCCAGCATTTCCTCAGCAGCCTCAGGAAGTGGAGCCTCTGCTGAGCTTTGCTGACCATCGCTGTTGTACTGGTGGACCATGTGAGGTCGTCAGACACGTTCACCCCCAGGACTTTAAAGGAGGAGACTCTTTCCACACACTCATCCACAATGGAGAAGGGTCTTCTGTCTTCCTCCTCTACGCCATCACCATCTCCTTGGTTTCTAGTGTTCAGCAGGAGGTTGTTGGCTGAACACCAGGCCATGAGCCTCTGGACCTCCTCCCTGTATGTTCTCATCATCACCAGAGATAAGACCCACCACTGTCCTGTCATCTGACAATTTCATGATGCAGTTTGAGTGATGGATGGGATGCAGTCGTGTGTGTACAGTGCATATAGGAAGGGGCCTAGCACGCAGCCCTGGGGGGTGCCCGTGTTTAGTACCAGGGTGGGTGATGTGTGGAGCCCCATCCTCACTGTTTGTGGACACTCTGTTTAAAAACTGTAGATCCAGTCACAGATGAGGGGTGGGAAATCCAGGTCAGGGAACTTCCAAATGAGGATGTTCAGCACGATGGTATTGAATGCTGAACTAAAATCCAGGAAATTCATCCTGACATAATTTCCCTGCTTCTCAGAGGCTCGCAGCAGTGTGGAGGACAGTGGTGATGGCATCAGCTGGTGACCTGTTTGCTTTATAAGCGTACTGGTGTTGGTCAAAGTTCTGAGGGAGATAGGACGTAAAGTGTGGAGGACAGGTCTCTCAAAGCTCTTCATAACTACTGAGGTCAGGGCCACCGGTCTGTAGTCATTTAGGCTGCTTATGGTGCTTTTCTTAGGAACAGGGACAATGGTGGCTGCTTTCATGGGGGCCTGTTTCAGGGAGGTGTTGAAAATCCTGGTTAGGACTGTAAATAAACTTATAGGGATACTCATCAAGGAATTACTTAAGTGTGCTACTTATTTTCATTTATATTCTTACTCTTATAATTCTTTTGAATATCTCTTATCTTTAAGCTCATATACTTACTAACAGTGTGCTTAAGCAACAATGAGACTCTTCATATGGGGTGAGTAAGAAGAACATGTGAGAGGCTGACTAACGCTGTGTTGCCAGTAAAACAACATGTGAGATGTTACACTTAATGGAAATTTCTAAGTTAACCCGGAGTTCAGAGGAGATCCCTTGTTTGTCTGTGTATGGTTTCTTTGTCCTTGTTTTCCAGAACACAAGAAGCCATCAAATGGATGGATGTCACAAGGAGGGGGGTAGACATCTGCATGACCTGTGACTGCATGTGGCCCAACTTCTGCAACTCCAGCATTAGTCAGCAAAACTGTGTATAGTCAGACCCCTATATAAGGATTCCAGGATCAGTTAGAGGGAGTTCTGACTGTAACAGCAGCAGACTCCGTATTGTATTAGTCCAGAGGACAGACAATACGAATCCAGAATTCTGTATTTGCACATTTCTCATATCAATTGTAATTAATAAATTAGTTAACTGAGAGAAGTAGTCTGTCATATTTTGATCTCTCTGAACTCAGACACAGTAAATCTGAAACTGCTGAGAAATCCTCCTGAAAACTTTCCTCTGTGGGAAAAACTCACATGTTTATCACACTGTTTTATTATTGGAGCTTTTATCTGGATGTTTCAGCTCATTTAGTAAAGAACTGAACATTAAATCAGTTTCACATCTGAGCATAGAAACGTGAAAAAGAGCCGAAACACATGTTGGAATAAAAGCTGTTCAGTCTGACTCTGATACAACATTTACACCCAGCTCACCTCTGTTCCTCTGAACTGAAGAGAGGAGGACGATCCATCGACCAGTCGCTCTTAAAGGACACACAGCTGGGTCCTGGTCCTGGTCCTGGTCCCGGTCCTGGTCCTGGTTCTGGTTCAGGCTGATTCCTGTGAATAAAGATGGTTTAATGATTTCACTGCTGAATTCTGAAATTGTTCAACAACATTTTATTAAAATTAGAATCTGGAAGACAAATCAGAAACTAAATTCCAACCATGATGCAGAAACTAGTCTCAGCAGAGACGTCAAGAACTGATTCAACTGAAACTGGTTTTCATCTGAAATATGATCCAACCTCCACTGAACACTGACAGATACTGACTGTTGGTCTGAGGAAACTCCAGCTTTGAACCTAAAAAACCGATCCATCGACCGGTCACTCTTCATGGACACACAGCTGGGCTCAGGTCCTGATTCAGGTCTGGTTTCAGGTCCAGGTTTGTTCCTGTGAATCCAGATGTTTGGTGTGAGTTCTGAGCTGTGACATGGAGAAGAGTCATGGACAGTTAGAGATGGACATCTCACCTCTGAGTGCTTTTAGAGGGAGGGACTCCCTCCTCTCTGTCCTCACACTGATCCATGATGCTGGATTCACATCAGCTCACACACACTTTCTACCTTCACCTGCAGAGGAAACACACATCATTCATCTGAACATCAAGTGAAATCCTCCTTTCCATCATCTGCTGTAGGAAGATCAGCTGCTCCTCCTCTGATTGGCTCTGAGTTTCTGTTTCATATCAGTGTCAGATGGATGCAGTCAGACAGCAGTGAGGAAGAGGAAGCTGCCTTCAGCTGCTGGACTTCTATCAGGACACAAGATGGAGGGATGGAGCTGCAGACCAGCACACACAACGATGACGATGATGATGAAGTAACAACATTTTTATTCCCTGACTTTGACTGGAAGTTTCAGTCAGATGAACATTTGAATCATTTCAGCTGATTCATGATGCAGCAGATCATCTTCAGTGTTAAAAAGATCAGAAGAATTCTTCCTGTTTAGTTTTCAGACTAAAAACTTTCTTCCTTTTTACCAGGAAATACCAGCAGCACCATGTTAGATCTCAGCTGCTGGGAGGCCTTTAATAAAGCAGATGAAAAGTGGAAATATTTCTTCTCCTTTTATTACCATGAAAAAGAGACTGAAACTAAATCAGATGGAAGGTTTGAAATCAGGAAACAGGACGAAATGTTGGACATTTTCTGTCAGCAAACAGAAACTAAAGGATGATGTTAAAGAAGGAAAAATGAAGTGATTCTAGTCTGGATGGAAAGTCTGACTGAAGGAGCAGCAGAATCACACACTGTAGGTTCTGATCCGTTAAACTGCTCCCTGCAGCACAAAGGAGGAAGTCCCTGCTCATCTTCATCATCATCATCAAGCTGTACAGTGGATTATCGGCTCCATCAAACCTGCACACAGCTTCATCACCGACTACAATCAGACAGTTTAACTGACTTTCATCACACCTGATGTTCAAAGGTGGAGCAGGAAGCAGCAGGAAGCTGCTGAGTGTGACTTTGATTGTGTTAGCAGCACACAGACGGCTTCATTATAAAATACGAAGACGATTCAGGTCTAGTTCTCCTGCTGAAGGCTGATGATGAAGACGGCCACGGCCAGGTTCTGGAGGATTTATATGTTGGTGTGAAGAAGTCTTCCTCCACATCAATGTCTCAAAAACAAAGGAGGTTTGCTCTGATTTTAGACGAGCATCTCCAGTTCCCCAGTGTAGTGTTATTAACAGAGATGCCAGTAACGCGTTACAAAGTAACGCGTTACTGTAATCTGACTACATATTTTAACAAAATATAATCTAACGCGTTAGGATGTCCTACAATGTAATCAAATTACCGTTACTCTTCATATTCGTCCTGCGTTACTTCGGCACTCCCCACTCCTTTCACATATGATTTGAAATCAAGCGCCGTGGACGAAAGTGTATTTATCTAACTCAACACACCTTCTCATTAACGGTGGTACAGAAATTTTATGTACTCGTAAGCATGCAGCTACCTTTCTTCGCTGAAACTTGACCTTTTTTAAATCGACAAACACAAATCATTCACTGCACATGACTTTAGAAAAAAATATGATATAGAAACTTATTACCCTGGTGCATGATGGGAGGTCCGCCTCTCCACTTCCCTCATCAGAACCTATTCCAAACCGAATTGATTTTTTTTTTTTTAATAAGTCCGTTACTATTTCATTATTTTCTCATGTGTAAAAGTAAAACATAATGCAGATTTGTCTTATGCTTAACGAGAGATGTTGCTTTATTTTATTGTTATTCATTTGAATTAATGTATATGATGGTAGGGAAGAAGCACTGAATGATTTACAAAGTTAATAAGAGACTGACTATGTTCATAGAAGGTGAAAAACAATTAAAAGTTACAAGTTGCAAAACATTGTAAAGTCACCATTCGTAACTAATGCACTTTCAGTAAAGTATATGCGAAAAAAAATCGATTGTCATTTTTTTGTTTGGGGGGTTTTAACTAATAAAGTAACTAGTAATCTAACTTAGTTACTTCTAAACCTTAGTAATCAGTAAAGTAACTAGATTACTTTTTAAAGAAGTAATCAGTAATCAGTGGTCAGATTACTTTTTCAAGTAATCTGTGGCATCACTGGTTATTAATAACCAGCTAGTTGAGCTGGTGACCAGCTACAAACATCTCGGCACTATTACTGATAATAAGTTAAGTTTGATATGAACTGTGAAGCTTTGCTAGAAAGACCAGCTACGCCTCTTTTTGTTGGAGGAAACTTGCTAAATTCCAGGTAGATCGGAGCCTGATGAAACTGTTTTATAAAGCTTATATTGAATCTGTCATTTCCTTTTCCTTTTTTTTTTTTTTTTTTTTTTTTTTTTTTTTTTTTTTAAACCTGTCTTGTCCAGCATCGTTGCAAACAGAATGATTGTCTGGCTGCTGTCTGGTGCTGGGCAATTTTACTCAAGCAGGGATTTATACTACATGTATAAGGTCCCTCTTGATGAAAAACTTTATTAAATCAGACTCTTAATGCTGGACTCGACCGGAGGGGACAGAGAGAGAGAGAGAGAAAAGAAAGTAGAGAGAAGAGGGAGGGGAGAGAGAGGGACAGAAAGGGTGTGGGGAGTGCGGGTGGGGACTTGAAACATCATACAGAAGACCATGTAATCCATACTACTTACAACATATATAGCTACGATCATCCTAGCCAGTAGGTCATTACACAACTAGTTGATAATAGTAACAATAATAATAATAAGAGTAAGAGTAATAATAATAATAAGAACAGAAATAATTAAAAAAAGAAACAAAATATGATAATAGATATAAGTGAAACTGCTGTATTCAAGAACACGCGCAGAGAAACCTGTGTGGATGTGTTGGAGAACTCGGCCACACGGCGACGCAAAGACTGTGTGGAGACGTTCAGGAAGGAGTGACCATGCAGAGTGATCATGCAGATGCCACCTCACTTGAACAGAGGCCAGAGTCAGGCCAGCGGTCCCGAGACCCAGGCCACCAGCCCCCCCGCAGGCAACAGATCCCGACCGGTCCACAGAGACGACCACTCGCCCGCCCAGGAAGGCAGCAGCAGGAGACCCCAGCAGGAGCCGCCCCGCGGACCCAGGGCACCGGCCCCGGCGGGCCGAGGCCAGCAGTCCCCGACCCCCCCGGGCACCGGCCGCCCGGGACAGACGGGGCAGAGGGCCCGGGCCCAGGAGCGCAGGGACACCCCCCTCCCCCACAGGCCGAGGGCCAGCACGCCACCTGGGGGGACCCGGCCCGCCCAGACGGCCACCACCAGAGGCCAGCCCCACACCCCAGCGCCCAGCCGCACACCCCGAGAACCAGTCCTGCCCCCCCCCAGACCAACACACACACACACACACAAACACACACACTCTCCTTCCACTCCTCCATTTATCCTCCCACGCATACACCATTCAACCCTCACATACTCTGTCCTCCCACACACACACACCATCCTTCCACCATCCATCCTTCCACACACACACCATCCTTCCTCCCACACACTCACCATCCTTCCACCATACACTCTCCCACACCTATCCCATCCTCCCACACACACATCATCCCTCCACCACTCATCCTCCCACACATACACCATCCTCCCTCTCACACACCATTCATCCACCTTCACACCTCCCATACACACACACACACACACACCTTCCTTCCACTACCCATCCTCCCACACATACATCATTCTCCTACACCAAACATCCACCTTCACGTACCCCATCCTCCCACACACACACACCACCCCTCCATCACCCACTCTCCCAAACATACACCACTCCCCCACACACACACCATCCTCCCTCCCATACACCATCCATCCTCCCGCACACACACCATCCTTCCACCATCCATCCTCCCACACACTCCCCCATCCCTGCACCATACATTCTCCCACACATACCCCATCCTCCCACACATACATCATCCCTCCACCATTCATCCTCCCACACCCACACCACCCCCCCTCCCACACACCACGCATCCACCTCCACACACCCCACCCTCCCACACACCATCCCTCCACCACCCATCCCCCCACACCCACACCACTCTCCCACCCACACACCACCCCCCCCCCCCCCCCCCAACACACACACACAAACACCATCCCCCCACCACCATCCTCCCGCCACCCCACGCCACGGGGGGACAGCCCCAGCCAGGAGGCGAGGAGACACGAGCCAGGCCCCCAACCCCCCACCCCGCCCCCCACTCCCCACCCCCAAAACAGCACCTTCCCCCCAGGGCCAGCAGCCAAAACCCCCCGGGACAGCCCGCCTACGCCCCGGGCCAACGCGACAGGCCACCCGGCCCGCCCCGCCCCCGGGCCATCCATGGAGACAGGGGCGCTTGAAGACCCCATCCCCCCTCCCTCCCCCACTAGTGATGGAATATATTATGTGCTGTTTGCAATTAAAAAAAAGAGGGTTAAAATTGGGGGGCAGTAACTGCATTGAGGAGGGGGTGGGGCCACCTGAGCAGTCCCACCCACCTGACCTCGCATGTTCCACCCCCCAAAACGTGTTTGTATGTTGCAAATGTTATTTGTGCTCAGTGACTAAGTGGAATTAAAAGCTGGGAGGCATGCTGCCGCTCGGCGAAGCAACAGGGCCACTATGATGACCCCCCTGCCCCGCCCAGCGCAACAAGCACACCTCCCACAGCCCTACCTGTGTATGTAGTGAAGAGTGGGGGAGGGGAGGGGTCAGGAGATGTAGGTCCAGAGGGGAGTAAGCCTCCCCCCTGGAAGACGACCCGCCAGTGGCTTAGGGCGCCCCCGTCCCCCGCCGGCCCCGAAGGGCGTCACAGGCCCGGAGCAGGCACCCCAACCCAGGCACGCCACGAACCCCCCCAGGGGCCAGCCACCAGCCCAAGGGGCCACTTTCCTCTTTCTGAGTGGGAGGGGGGCGAGGCAAAGGAAGGGAACCCCAGGCCCACGCCCCCAACACCCGGCCAGGGCGCCCCCCCAGAGGACACGTCCTAACCCCCTGCAAACGCACACACTTTTTTTTTTTTTTTTTTTTTTTACCCCAGCCACTCACACACCCTCTCACACACCTCTATACACCAACACCTCAATACGTGCACATACCTCCACACACACACTTCACGCACATACCTATAAACACACACACCGGTGCCCACATACACACACACTCTCATACCCCTCCATACACATACACCACTACACACGCACTCACATACATACCTGCAAATACACACAAGCACCTCCATACATACTCACGCCTCCACCCACTCCTTCACTCCTCCACACACACCTCGACCTCCACGTGCACACACTCATATATACACACCTTCACACACACCCACACACACATCCCACATAGACCTCCACACACACACCCGCACACCACTCACACACACATACACGCACACACCTAGACCTTCATACACACCCACACACACATACAGCACACACATCCCTCTACACCCACCCACACACCCGCATACCTACAGACACACACACACACACACACACACACCCACCTATATACAAACATACCCCCACCCAGGCTCCGGGGCTGCGACCAAGCACCAGGGCACGGACCAACCCCCGGCACGGCACATCCGGACGGGCCCAGCCCCCCCCAGCAGCGGCAGACCCCCCACCCCCAGGAGAGGGGGGAGACCCGACACCCCAGAGCCCGGGGCCCCCACCCGGCCCACCCCGGGCCCGACCGGCCACCCGGCCAGGGGCCGACGGACACCGACCCAGGCACCCCGGCAGCCACCCCCCACCGCCACGAGGCAGTCCCACCCCGGGGCCCACCCAATGCCGCCCGCCCAGACCGGAACCCCCAGCCGACCCAGCAGCGGAGCAGCCGAGATCCCCACCCAGGAGACAACCGGAGACCCGAAGCCACCAGGGACCCCCCACCCATATCCACCCCCATCCCAGCGAAGCCGCAATCCTCCACCTACATTAGGTGATGTAGCCAGTCACAGGGGACCAGAGGGAATGAAAGTCATCTGATTGGTTCCTGGAGGAGGCAGACATTGTCTCAATGCTGATGTGATCTAACAGGAGATTTCTAAACTGCTGGATAGACAAATTATTCTTATCTTTCCAGTTCACAAGGATAGTTTTCTTTGCGATGCATAAGACTGCGAGGACCAAGTTTATGGAGTGTATTCCTATGTTAGTGTCACCCAGGTCGCCCAGTAGGCAAAGTGTGGGGTTTGCAGAAAAACTGGTTTTAAACCATTTTGAGAGATCTTCACACACCTTAATCCAGAATCTTTGGACAGGTGTGCAGGACCACAGCGCATGGATGTAGCTATCAGAAGTGTTCTCAGAGCAGTGTGGGCAGATATCTGATGGTGAAAGGCCCATCCTGAACATCCTGTGTCCTGTATAATGAGTTCCATGGAGAATTTTGAATTGTATTAGTTGTATATTTGAATTCTGAGTCATTTTAAACGTGTTTAAACATATTTGTGACCATCTTTTCTGATCAAAGTTATTGGATAAATCATCTTCCCATTTTGAAGTTGGGAGAGATATCCTGTCTTCTAGCTTTGCAAGTAATCTATATATTTTTGATAATAATTTTGGAGTATTAAGATTCAAGAATTCTGCTATTCTGACAGGAAGCTGCAAGTCTAACTGTACAGGGGTATACTTCTTACATATAATTGATTTTAGTTGGTGGTACTCTAAGAATTTATTGCTGTTGATTCCATACTGTGAGACAATTGTGTTGAAAGATACAAAGTTTCCATTTTCTATTATCTGTCCTAACTGTTGTATTCCTTTAGTCTTCCATTGAGTGAAGTTTATCATCTTTTTGTTCTGCAGGATGTCAGGATTGTTCCAGATGGGTGTAAGTCTACATGGAAAGAGGGAAGATCTGGTTATCTTACAGAATTCCCACCAAGCCATTAAGGAAAAACGGATGTTAAGGCTTTTAAAGCACTTATATGGTTTAATGGTTGAGCTGATGAACGGCAGGTCAGAGATGACTAAGTCCTCACACAAAGCCTGCTCCCCATCTAGCCACGGCTCATCCAGATAACTGGGTTTGAGCCACATTGAGATGTACTGCAGCCTGTTAGCTATAAAGTAGTGATTAAAGTTTGGTAGATCCAGTCCTCCTCTATCTTTAGTCTGCTGTAAGGTTTTAAGACTGATACGTGACGGCTTGTTTTTCCAAAGAAACTTGGATATGAAAGAGTCCAGAGATTTAAACCAACTGGTGGAGGGTTTAGTGGGTATCATTGAAAATAAATAATTAACTTTAGGTAGAATCATCATCTTAATGGTGGCAACTCTCCCCATTAGTGAGATGGGTAAGTGCCTCCACCGTAAGAGATCATCTTCTATTGTTTTTAGTAGCTGAACATAGTTTAATTTTGTTAAATCTGATAATCTGGGGGAAATATTTATACCTAAATATCTAATGTTTCCTGTCTGTATTTTGATATTAGGGATGTTTTGTAGGTCACAGTTGATGGACATGGCTGTAGTCTTAGACCAGTTAATAGAATAATCAGATATTGATGAGAACTTATTAATAACTGTGATTGTCTCAGAGAGTGATGTTTGTGAGTTCTGAAGGAAAAGTAATATATCATCTGCATAAAGACTTATTTTATGTTCTATGTTTTTGCCCTGGATTCCTTTAATTTCTATATTTTGTCTAATAGCAGCTGCTAACGGCTCTATGAAAATGGCAAAAAGTGAGGGGGAGAGTGGACAGCCCTGTCTGGTGCCTCTCTGTAAGCGAAAGCTTGGAGAAGTTTGATCGTTGGTTTTCACACATGCATTTGGGTTATTATATAATATTTTAATCCACTCTATGAAAGCAGGTCCAAACCCAAATTTGTCTAGTGTTGCAAATAGAAACTTCCAGTTTACCCTGTCGAAGGCTTTTTCTGCATCTAGAGAAATGATTGTGGATTCTAGATTATGTAAAGTAGAGTAATCTATGAGGTTAATTAGTCTACGCGTGTTAGTAGATGAATGTCGACCTTTTATAAAACCTGTCTGGTCCGGATGTATTATAAGAGGGCTGATGATGAAGACGGCCACGGCCAGGTTCTGGAGGATTTATATGCTGGTGTGAAGAAGTCTTCCTCCACATCAATGTCTCAAAAACAAAGGAGGTTTGCTCTGATTTTAGACGAGCATCTCCAGTTCCCCAGTGTAGTGTTATTAATAACCAGCTAGTTGAGCTGGTGACCAGCTACAAACATCTCGGCACTATTACTGATAATAAGTTAAGTTTGATATGAACTGTGAAGCTTTGCTAGAAAGACCAGCTACGCCTCTTTTTGTTGGAGGAAACTTGCTAAATTCCAGATAGATCGGAGCCTGATGAAACTGTTTTATAAAGCTTATATTGAATCTGTCATTTCCTTTTCAATCATTTGTTGCTATGGAAACCTTCCATCAAGGAAAAGGACTCCCTGGGGAGAATTGTGCACACAGCATCTACAGTAGCTGGGGTGAAATTCATCAGCCTGGATGACGTATTTAACATCAGGGTGATGAAGAAAGTGAAGACAGAACTCATCCTCTGAACCATGAATACCAGCTACTTCCTTCTGGTCTCCGCCTGTCTGCTCCTCCAGCTACTAAAACAGATCCAGGTTTTCCTCTGTGCCTCTCCATCCGGGCTCTAAACGCCACAGAGACGAAGAGGTAGCTGCTCTGTGCTGCAGATACTCTATTTATAACTTATTTTTATTATCTACCTTGTTTTTAGATGAGTGGACTGAGCACTTAGTGCAACTGTTTGAATTTGCTGCTCATAATTTATATAATTTCATGTTTTATGTTTTATTTAGAATAGAATAGAATAGAATGTCTGATGTTTAAAAATGTGATGGATGATTGTTCATGTCTGCTGCAAACCAGATTAACCTCTCCAGGGACAAATTAATGAAGTGAAGTAAAATAATAACAAGATATAACAATAAGCTAGAAGTCAAAGTGCAGCAGAAAAAGGTCAAATATCTCCTCTGAAATGAGGTCAAAGTAGTGGATTATCGGCTCCATCAAACCTGCACACAGCTTCATCACCGACTACAATCAGACAGTTTAACTGACTTTCATCATATTTAGAGTTTATTTTGAAAGGTGGAACAGGAAGCAGCAGGAAGCTGCTGAGTCTGACTTTAAGGTGGAGACGACAGTTTGATTCCAGGAAATAAAAACATGACGCAGTTTGTGAAGGAAACAAAAACATCAGCTGATCCAGTTAAAAATCATCATTAACATAAACATCAATAATGATCAGCTGATCATGAAGAAGCTTTAACTTATCAATAAACATCAACTGATCACCATGTAGTCTGATTCCAGTTAATCAATAATCTGATCATCATGTAGATTTGTCTTCAAACAGCAGAGTGATCAAAGCTGGAGCTGAAATCAGAAGTGAACATGTTCTCCAAACATTCCAGAAACAAAGAGGAAAGTTCAGACTTACAGTTTGTTCAGAGATGAAGACGAAGACTCTCCACCCACACAGGTGAGCTGCTACCTGGAATGAACCAGACTCTACCTGAGATGGAGACAGGACAGGTAGAGACAGGACAGGTAGGAAGAGCAGCAGTAGATTCATTTTCCAACAAAAGTTCAAACTCTAAAAGGTAAAAGTCCAACATCTCAGGTGACTCATTAATTCTGTGTTAACAGTCTCCCTCTGCTGGTCAGAAGATGAACTGCATGATGTCAGCTTGATGAACCCAGATGACATGAAGTGTTTCAGTGGTTCAGATACTTCAGGATCATCATTAGAATGAAAGTCATGAGTGATGTTAACCACACTGATGCTAACAGTCATGTGTTCATATTAATGTCCATGATTGTCTCAGGTGTGCTGGAATCACAGCTCCATCCATCTGGAATCAGTAATTGGAGACCAGTATTCAGTCTCTCTATTCCCAGTGAAACAGGAGGAACTGTCTCTAACAGCTGGATGAAGATCTTTTAAAGAACAGAGTTCAGGATTTGTAGCATCAGGTTTCAGATCCAATCACAGCACAGACACAGATCTGATCAAAGTGATCAATGATCTGAAGATCAACAGTGACTCACAAACTCGTTGCCTCAAAAAATGGAACTTTTTGTTACCTTGAATGACTTTAATGAACTGGGATGATGTGAGCTTGTAGAAGTTAAATAAAGCTGATAAATCTGAGTTTGCTGGAAGTTCATGAGGGTGTGGAAGAAACGTCATGTGATCAATTCCACAGAAGTTAGAAGAGAAGCTTCACAAAATCTGGTTTTATTGAACACAGATGATGACTCCAAGTTAGCTTAATCTGAGTAACTGATGAAGTCCAAGTAGTTGTTGCTTTGCAGCAGGAACTTGCTGTGAGTTAAACTCATGTTCCACCAGCACAGAGCTCTGCAGCAGCTACCTGTCTGGTTTTAATCCCAGCAGCACCCGGAGAGCAGTCACACCAGCTCCCAGCATTCATTAGAAATCCTTCATTTTCCTCATCAGTCATCATTCTAACAGCTAAACCGTCTTTTTATGTCTACAACATGTTTCTAGAAACTGAAACTAAGCTGGAAGGTGGATTATTGCTGATATGAGCTCAATATGGAGACCAGAACATGTTTTCCTGTCTGGATTCCTGACGGAGGAGGAAGGACTCTTTGTAAGTCAGCTGATGAGTTTGTGGGTTGGGCCAATAAAAAGCTGCAGGACTGGATAGAAAGCTGCTGATGCAGACCACTCTTCCTGAGAAACATCTCCCATCCTGCTGCCTGTGGACACAGATAACATCAGCTGTGACGGAGGAGGAAGGACTCTTTGTAAATCAGCTGATGACGTGGTCCTGGTGGCTCAGCTGACAGACCAGACTGCACTGACCAGCTCTCAGCAGGCAGGCAGTGATTTGCTTCAGACTTTCAGCCAAGATTTCCTGGAGCTAAATCCTACAAAGACCAAGGAGTTGTGCTGTGGGGGCAGAGAGAGGTTTTTACCCCCCTTAGTATCCAGAGTCAAGCCACTGAACAGGGAGGCGTTTTTAAATATGTGGGAACAGAGACGGACTCCTGCTGGTCTTTTAGTCACCACGCAGACTCTGATTGGAAGAAAGCAGAAAAAGGCTCCACCTGCTGAGGAAATCTTCAATATTTCATCCTGCTACAGCTTCCTATCCATCAAACACAAAAGCAAACTCTCTGCTTTCCTCAGTCAGGCCAGCAAAATGATGCTCAGCACAAACAGCTCTTTCTGAGCTGCAGCAGCTCTCTGTGATCAGGAAAACCTCCCAGATCACGGAGGACCATCACACCCTCTTCATCCCTCCTTCCAGCTGCTGCCATCAGGCCCACGCTAGAAAGCTCCTCTGGCCCGTAAGAACATCTACAAACAATCTTTCATTGGCTCTGCAGAACCCATCCTGAACAAGTCCAGCAGCCACCACCGCTCATCATTTCACCTTTTAATGCCACTTTTACACCAGTTTGAACTGGTTTCTTCTTTAATCCTGTTAGTTTTCACTGTCAGTGTGTTTTATTGTATTTAATGAAGTCGCCTCCAAAACTTGTTACTGAAGTCAGAATAATAAAACCAGGACCAGCATCCGTCATACTGGACTTCTTCTTCTTTCATGGAGAAAACTGTTGTCCAGCACATTCATTGATGAGGACACAGTCATTGATTCTGGATCAGTTTCATAGACGTGTAGCCGGCTGGCCCAGAAGCACCAGCAGCGCTTCGGTTCTGTCCAGTTCTGACCTGAACCTGAAGGCAGAGGACCGCCCAGATGCTTCCCTGTTCCCCAGAGAGGTGAGTCCTCGTCCATCCCTGTGGTCCAGACCTCCAGCTCCATCCACCTGCTCTGAATGATGAAGAGGAACAGCTGCAGAAGGTCTGAGTTTGACTTCATCTCATTAAATCTGGATCTTTTAAATCTCACATTTCACAAGTTAAAGACTCAAAGCCTGAAAACATCAAGAAATTCTCTAATAAATGAAGTAAAAACTGTCTGAAGCAACTAATGGAAATAAATAAAGGAGCAGAAAGTTTAATCATGAAATTAAATCCTCAAAGATGGAAATAAAAATAAAAATATGATGAAAATATTTTAATGTGATCTTTATTATTTGGTGGACAGGATATGAGTCTGATATCAAGCTGAGTGTTTACGTCGTGTTATTTCCTTGTTGTGTCATCACTGTTCTTTGTTGAACGATCATCATCTAATCCAAAGATAAAAGCTGGATATGCCCGATGTTCCATTCATAGCAACTAGCTGCTGCTCTCTGTGTGTTGTAATCCAGACCCACAGGGTGGATGTGGAACGCTGGAAACAGAAGACACAGAGGAGGAGAGGTGTACATGTTCCATCCATCACAAAGCCTTTTCTTTCTGAGGAGACCAAAGGGCCGAAGGTAAAGGTGACATGATGTTAATAATCAGCATGTGTTGGGATTAACGTGCTATGTGCTGATATAATCACAGACAAAAAGGGATTCTCAGTCTACCGCTGTCCACGTTTCTCCACACAGAAGAACATAAAGACGACTGAGAGCTTCACAATGATTTCCACAGCACACCACATCTCACTTTATTGTTTAAGGTTGTAGTCTGTCAGCCTGGACAATAAAAGCTCATTTTCTTTCTACTGACTAGTTTTTATTCTGCTTTTAGAAACACAGAATTCCTGCACAGAAGCAACGTTATATTGTGAAGATCTTTTGATGCTTTTTAAAACTTTTCCTGCTGGAATATTTTTCTGTCTCCAGCTGTTGTGTTTATTCAGGACATGCCTTCCCTCACATCTCAGTCAACACACGTCCTGTCTGAGGAACATGGAAAACCAAGAAATGGCCACAGCAAGCCTTCCCCACAGTCTGACACATCACAGCTGATCTTACATGTATTTAGCTTTACATGGAAAAAAGAAGTTATTCCAGATGAAGATTTCTGCTCCACGTGGTAACTTCTGCTTTAACTATTTTATGTTGCTGACTACAGCTGTGGTTCAGAGATAGTTTAAGCCCTTTGACATTCCCAGTGTTTCATATCAAGGATAGAGATCGTGGATTAAGCTCATTTCTTCCTTGTGTCTTTTGTCCAGAGTCCCAGAGACAGGATCCATGCTCACGTTGAAATATAGTTTATATTTGCTGGAATACAATTATTTAAAGATGTTCTTGGACCCTGATGATGGACGATGATATTATAAAACTATTGACGTATGTATACATACTGTATGTCTACAGTCACATGTTTTAGTTCAACTGTACTTCCTGCTTGTGCAGCTGCTGCTGCTGTATGTTGCTTTTAGATGGATTATGTGTTTCAATCCATCATATTATCAAATGTTAGTTTTCTTGTTCTTTAGCAAACGTGCTGCTCTGTTGACATCAGACTTGTTCATGTTTGTGTTGGTCGTCTGCTGCAAACACCCCCTTCTATGTGAACGTGCTTGTAGATAGACTGGGCTTTATTAATCCTGGCTTGATTTACAAAGCTGATAACCAGTCACATGACCAGTTATCAGACATTGTTTGCGATGACTGCTACAAGGTACGGCAGCGACAACATGTGTGTTAATAACATGAGTCAATGTTTCTGTGTACTTCAGTTAGAACGGGGTGATATCAGCATTTCATGGGATTCTTCATGTTCACAGCTTGTTTCCCCAACTACCCAACATCTGTGGTCACTGACGGACAGGAACAGAAACCCTCTCCAGAACACGTGTCATCACGGTGAGTTTAGTAATACTAGTTATCACAGCTAAATAAAACATAGTCTAAGAAACATGAAGATGTACTGTGCAGTTTACCAAAGTACAATCTATATTTAGCTATTTGTCAGTGTCTTAACAGAAAGCCTGAGTTCACTTTATAAAGTTTGATGAGTCATGATATTTTTACGATATTAATCCAGGGGAGACACAACTGTGACGATGCATAAATGGTAATATAGTGAGAGTCTACTAGAGTACATGACATTCAGTCTAAGCTAATATATAACATGTGTACAGTTTGATGCAGATGCAGCTGACATGGTGAGAATGTCCAGTGTGGCTTCAGGAGACGATGCACCATCCCTGATGCTACAAAGTGATGGACGTTTACATCCTGATTCATCAGCAGCAAAAAGGAGGCCAGATAACGTGAAGAAGTTGTCAGCTGAACTGTCTCAAAGCAGGAAAACCTGTGTATGGAAGGCAGACTGAACAAGCTTTGTTGTTGATGGTGTTGTCAATGCTGCCAATGAAAAGCTGCAGCATCATGGCGGCCTTGCTCTAGCTCTGACCAAAGCTGGAGGCCACTGATGGAAGCAGAGAGCAAACTCCATGTCCGGAAGTACGGGACATTAAAAACTGGAGAGGCAGCTGTAACCACTGCTGCTAATCTACCTTGTAAAAAGGTCATTCATGCAGTTGGGCCACGTGTCACACACCATCCATCTCCAGCAGCGTTGTCCAAAGCAAGAAAAGATTTAAAAACCTGATCTGGAGCATCCTACACAAAGTAAGGAACACAAGCTGCAGTCTGTTGCTGTTCCAGCCAGAAGCTCTGGGAGATTCAGCTTCCCCTTGCGACTGTGTGCAGACATAATAGCGTCCACAGTGAAAGACGAGCACCACAAGACAGAAGTGAAAAATCAGCACCTTCCTGTTCACCTTGTGAAGCCATCGCTCAACCAAATAGAAAGAGCATGTAGAGAGAAACTTCTATCACCTACGTCAACTAACAGCACGACAGCCACAAAGAAAATGAGTCGTCATCAAGACCAGCAGGTAGGAATTATCCTCAGAAGTGTCTTTATGTTCCACACTGCTCACTCACAGCAGGAGTTCCACTTGGACAATGTAAAGTGATGATACTGAAAAGTGTTTTATTCAGCCGTGATAACATGTTAGAAAAGCAGAATAGTTTCCAGTAAAATGTCCTCTAGTACAAACCAGCATGCACTGCAGCTTCAATCACAACTAGAATCTGAAATGAAACATTTTGAAGTGTGAAGGAAAAATGAGGAAACAATAACTTAGTAAAAGTGCTGTTCATGGCAGAGATACTGTGTGACATTAAATTGTGCAGCTTTTCTGAATGTTGGGACTGAACGGTGTGAATTTCATGATATATTCACAATGTGATCAAACTCTTTTTTCCATGACAAAGCAGTGATTGTTAGAGCAGTAATTCTAAAGCATTTCCACACATTCATTCCATCTATTTTACTCTCATTTATCTTAAACTTTGTGCAGCTTATTTTTAATGATTATTTATTGATGGATTGATGAGTGAACAAGGTGCTGCTTGGCTTTTGCAGCTGACATCACTGTGGAGAAGGAAGGACACAGACGTTGTTGTTGCTGAGCTCCCTCCATGTAAGAGGGAACATTTCTGTGATCCGCCATAGCGAGCTGCGCTCACTGCGACCTCACCAGTGGCTAACAGGCCCAAACAAAGACACAGTGAGGTTCAACATCTGCAGATACCTCAGTTTAGTCCAGCGTCTTATTGCTGGAATGTTTCCCAAACAGCATTTAATCTGTGTTGTTTTCTATCTTGATCTCAATCCTCTGCTTTAGGTTATTGAGCCTCTTTCAGCTTTCTGCCAACCAGTCCAGCGTTGGAAAGAACATTTCCATCCTTCATCATTACACAGCAGGTGGAAAACTTTGTGGGAAACGCGCTGAGCTCAGTGGACACGGCCTCTCCAAGGTAAAGTTGCTTTTCATGCATTTTACCTCCACACACCTTGTACAGGAGAAAATATTTAGACAGTGAAACGGCTGACTTCCATGTACACACTTTCTGTTAGAGGACTTTGTCTTTTCTATGTTTCACTTGTATTTTAGATGATTTTAATTCTACATTTCTTTTGAATCTCTTTTTCTTCCTGTTCCAGATCAGCTGTGACGACTACCAGGCCATTCTGTCCTTTGTAAACACTGACAGAGCCACTGGAAGCTGCTGCTCACTGATACTTTCTGCAAACATCACTTTATATTAACTCTGTTTATACGATTTATAAAGTTGTTCTGAGTCTTATTATGTGCTTTATAAAAGCTTTTTTCTAGTATATATTTCCTGCCATAAGATGAGTGTTTTTGGTGGATCCAGCATCTGATTCATCTGAGGAGGCAGCAAAAAGAGTCGACACATTAGATATCACGTCTCAGTAAAAATGATGATTGATTTGGCTAAAGAGGTAAATATCCCAAAAATAAAAGCATTTAAACGTGTTTGGTTTCTATTTAAAGCTTTGTGTTGGAGTAAAAATGGATGCAGCATCGTTGACACAAGTTTCCAAACCCAGACCAGTGAAGCACTTTGTTTGCTGGCTGGTTTTAGCTCTTTGTTCCTACACCTCCCAGTCACACCATCAGTACCTATATACCATATACTAAATGAGATGTCCCAGAAAACAAGATAACCTAGATGATATTCCAGCTGCATACTGATAGGATGCAGTGGAGACTAATACAGCAGATATTTTAAAAGGGAAAAGTTGAAGATGAGGAGAAGCTGCTATGGCGAGGAGGAGTGGGGGAGGAGCAACCATCCAGCATCCAGTTCAACAAGATGACAGTAGCTGTGGGCTCATAGTCACCACGGTATATTTCTGTCTGCATGACTGTGTACAAAGTTCACTGTGTGCATGTGGGACTAACTGTCCACCTTTGATTTCAGTGTCTTTTTCTGAAAGAATCAAATATTACTAGATACACACGTCCCCAGAGAGCCAATAAAACGCCGTGTTCTTATTATGCTGAGCGCATGCTTCTAAAACAAACATCAGAACAGACGATACACCTGAATTAATGGTGTGACAGCACATGGCAGCGATGGTAAAAAACAACATCAGGCAGTGAGGTCCTAATTCTACATTTATACTTCAGTTTTGGGGGGATTTATGTGAACGGTATTGAAGGCTGTCTGCTGGCTGAAAAAGCCCATGTAGTGTGTAATGTACATTAAACATGTTGTATTAATTACCTCTGGACAAATAGAAGGAAGAATATTACTATGTACAGATTTAAAGTAAATAATACATGAAGTCAAAGTGGAAACGTTTGTTGGGAAAAGTGTGTGACTGATGACTTTTCAGACTGTGTGTTGGTGTAGATGGCGAGGGCGATGATGGAAGCCTTTCCTGCATCACCGGCTATGACCTTTGACACATCTAGAAAGAAGATGCTGATGAGAGGAGAACGTTTGCACTTTCCATCCTCAGTGAATCAGGTTTACAGTCGTTGTTAATATTGTTTACATCAGGTAAACCAGATCACCAGAGCTGGTCCAGATTCTAAAAAGCAGGTTTTTCCTCCTGCAATACAGACAGCATTTATTTCTAGAAAGCGCTGTGAAGGAAATGAATGGAGACTGAACAGGCAGCAGTTTAAATGTGTTTTATTGAAGAAAGAAGCTTCTAGACAGGGTGGTAGGTAGACACATAAAACAGCACAGGGCAGATAGTGGCCCAAACAGGCAGAGGAATAAATGTAGAGAGCAGGTAAACACAATCTTCTTCTCATTTCTACTTTTGCTGCATCCACGTCTCCTCTGTCCTCCATCCTTTTCTTGGAGTGTTTGACATGGAAAACAATTGTGCAATGTGCTCAGCGTCAAAGCCTCCAGGATCTGGGCCTCCCACCACTGACTGGGGAAGTGTTTCTCACTGTTTGCACTTTGTTTCCAGTTTTACATTTAATCACCAATATTAACTGATTTAGAAATAAAAGTTTTATTTCCCTAAGATGTCAATTCCTTTACAATTTACAATATAATGTACATGCATGAAGTCAATGAAATGACATGTAAATAATAAATAATAATAAGTTGAAGCAAACATCGCCCTGACAGTAACAAGAAATGATTCTCTGCTGCACATTTACCTCTTTATTTGCATTGTAGATGCAGGATTAATCCCATGTTATTTTACTGCTGTTATTGTGCAGATACAGTGTGATACCTGTGGAAGATGCTACCATGAGCAGTGTCTGGGGATGAAGCTGCACCAACTCCAAGAGGCCAGAGCAAGCAGGTGGAATAGTTTGGTCTGCATGTGGGACAAAAGATGGAAACGGAGGATTCCAGTTGTACATGACAGAAAACATGAAGATTGTCTTCTTGTTTGTGTTTAGTTTTAAAGGACAGCAGGGAGAACATGTTTAGTTTAGAAAAGACTGAACAATACTATAGTTTGCTTTAATGTCCAGCTGTTAACCCATTTTTGTTCCATATTTACAATCACTGAATGAAAGTCTTTCATTTAATGATGGAAATTGTATTTTTGACTTTTCTTAAGTATGTAAATAGTGTAGTTGTGTGTTTGTGAACAACTCTAGATATTATATTTATATCAGGTTATTATTATTTTAGTTCTATTATCATATTAGAAATTGTAATTGTAACAAAAATGTAAAGAGTAAATTTGTGTGTGAAATAGATGCTTATAATAGATGCTACTGTGTGATGGTGGGACTGAAGTTGGTTAGTTACTGCCCTCTGCTGGCTGATGGTGGAACTGCAGTTTGTGGAACTGCCAGATATCTGTCCACCTGTAACTCTCTTACTACTACTACTACTACCACTACTATTACTACTACTACTACTACTGTAGCGCCCTCAGGATCGATCACAGGCACGAGGAAGTTTAAAAAACAGGGTTTATTGCCTTGACAACCCGTGAGAACTGGTCACAAAGAAATACAGAGGATACGTTACAATATGAAATTAGCGATTAATAAAATTAAGTCAAATAAACAAGACAAACCTCGTGAGCTGATATCCATGAGGGGCTAAATATCCTTAGAACTCCGACTTGTCTTCGTTCTTCCTTTTCTTATGTCTTATCTTATTTATGTTACAATTTTCTCTTCTTAAGGTACACAACAGCATGCATGAGTTGCCTTCACAATGCGGTCTTCTATAGGTGTGTAAACAAAATAAACGGGTCGGGCAGAACCTACATAATAAAAAATCGTTCCGTCCTCTTTGTCACTTTGAGGGAATGAAAGCAAAATATACGGGCTAGAGCTATGTGTGTGTGAGGGACAGTAACAACTACTATTACTACTACTATTACTACTACTACTACTACTAATAATAATAATAATAATAATAATAATAATAACAAAAATAAAATTATTAGAAACTTTTTTTGTCCAAAGACATGCATGTTAGGTTAATTGCTGACTCTAAATTCTAAGTGTGTGTCTTAGAGAAAGCAGTTGACAGTTTAAAGTTAACAGTTTAAAGTTTCTCCCTTAAGGATGGGTAATGATTTGTTGTCTCACTCACCCTGCAGAGGACAGGATGTGATGGTCACAATATATATATATATATATATATATATATATATATATATATATATATATATGTATATATATATATATATATATATATATATATATATAATGTATGTGTGTATGTATGTATGTGTGTATGTATGTATATATATGTATGTATATATATATATATATCTTTATATTATAACGGTACATATTTTTGCTTTTCTTAGACTTGTAAATAATTTCTATTGCACTTTCTTGCTGTGATGCATGTTCACCTTATTTTGCCTCTCTGTACTTTATTCTATAACAAGAGCTGCTGTAACAAGTGAATTTCTCCACTGTGAGATAATAAAGTCTAATCTAATCTAATCTAATCTAATCTAACTCTGTGTGATAAGGGTCATAAAGTGTTGCATGCTGATGTGTTTCCCTGTTTGAAGTTTGCGAGAACTTTGCTTGCTCTACTGAAGTGTGATAGCTGCTCAATAAAGAGGCTGCACTGGGGTTGAGACTTCGGAGTTGACACCAGACGCTCTCTGAGTGCTGAACCACCGTCTCTCCCCATCGCGATGAAGCTGACTTCACTCTGAGTTCTTTGTGTCTTATTCTATGATGGAAAAATACCCATCAGTGTGTGTGTGTAGATGATCGTTTTTCTCTATCTGTGTTGGCCCTGCAATGGACTGGTTACCTGTCCAGGTGTACCTGCCTCTCACCTGCCAAAATGCTGGGATAGACTCCAGCTTACCTGCGACCTGTAATGGACTAAGCGGTAAAGAATGAAAGAAAGAATGATTAAAACATTTTTAAATTCAGATTAAAATTATGTAAAATTACCAAGAAGGCAAACAGATGCATTAGAATATTTAAGGCAGAGGTGCCCAAGTTCGGTCCTAGAGATCTACCATCCTGCAACTTTTAGATGCAACCCTTCTCCAACACACCTGAATCAAATGACTGGCTCATTACCAGGCTTCTGCAGAGCGGAATGACATGCAGATGACATCTGATTCAAGTGTGTTGGAGAAGGGTGGCATGTAAAAGTTGCAGGATGGTAGATCTCGAGGACCGGACTTGAACCACTGGTTTAAGGAAATAAATATTACAACTCAAAGTTTATACTTTTCAATGTAGATATTTTTGTAATGAATTATTTTATTTCATTTGAACAGAGAAAATATATACAGGAAAATCATTAAAAAAAATAATGTAATAAAAAGTAATTATTATTGCATGATCAAATCATAAAAAAGAAGTTATAAAAAGTTTGTATTAACTATAAAAAAACACTTTAAAGGTTAAACTTTTTCTTTTACAAGGACCAAACCGATCATATTATATTCACATCAGCCTAATTATTATAAACAAGTCAGATTGAACAAAGTAAGAAACCATTTGTGTCAGAAATAAGATAAAATACAAGAAAACATCCTGAATAAATATTAGTCATTTTATCTACATTCTTATGGGTAAATTTGTTCCAAATAGTATTTAGTAACTTGCTCTGCATATAAAAATAAGAAATAAAAAGAAGGTAAAGTTTGTTCAAACAACTCATCTTGACCACATTTACTTTTTATAATCTCAATTATTTTAGAAGATGAATAAAAGTCGTTCTTACAGGAAATAATTATGGCTTTAGTTTGGAAATACCTACAATTATAAATAAAGATTTTTCCCAATAATATCAAATTAAGTAAATATTCAGCTGTTTTATTATAATTTTCTAAACATCACACAATTATCAGCCAGCAGAGAGAAAATAATTCTTCTTAACTGAAGCCGGCCTTGTAGAATGATCCAGAAGTGATTAAATGCTTCATATAAGCTCCATGTTTCTCCAACAAAACACAAAATTTCATGTATTCAAATCCTTCCTGGTGTTTCAGTGTTGGAGGTTTTTGTTTGGCTTGTAAAGGACTCTGAGAGGAAGTCGTGGCTCCTCGTTGCCTTTCTGCAGCTGAACGTTGAGGACAGTTTGGGATCTCCATCAGTCCTGGATAGAGACGTCACCTTACAGATTTTCTTTGCTACGATTACTGTCAAACAAATAATCCTGTTTCTCTGATTATTCTGTGTTAATTCATTTCCATCTATAAATGTGTGAACTCACATGCTGTCAGAATGAACATGTTAATGCAAAGAGATGAAACTGTGGAATGAACACCTGGATTTTATTCTGTTTGTTGTCCGCATCAACAAAGTTCTACTCCTGCCGTGTTAAAGACCAGAACGTGGCTTTATCTCAGCCAGAGAAGCTGCTTTTGGGCATGTAGGTGACTTGTTACAGCGGTGAACAGAATCCACCTGAAACCACTTTATCCTCCTTATTCCTGCAGATTCAGACGCTTTTCCAGCCGTACATGTAGAGGATGCTGCAGGACGACTCGTCTGATTTATCACAGAACTCTGATTTTGTTCCGTGTTCGTGGTTCAGACATGATCTTTCATGGAAAGTCGTGATATTGAGGAATCTTTATGATTAATTAATCATGAGGTTTAAAACTGTGATTAATAGTGAAATGACGTAATCGTGGCGTCTCTAGTATGATTATTTTATTGTTATTGAAGATCATTAGACCACAGATGCAGAATGAAATTATGCTGCATCAAGCCTCCATTAAAGGACTGGAAGAGGAAGAAGTTTCCAAGGAATCATTTAGAAGAGTTTCACACAGAAACTGAATGAATCCGAAAAGATGTTTCTGAGTGAAAGAGACAGACATGTACAGACTGAACTATCTGTTCACCAGTCAGAGTTTCTCTGACATGATCAAACTCTTTACACTCAACAATGAGATACCCAGGAACCAGGTGACCAGGACCAGAACCCAAATCCAGCATAGAGAGGATGAGTGAATGTGGTGATGAAGGTGTGGAGGTGGATCAGTGAGTCAGAGGAGACTCTGTAGAAGGACAGAGAGCCAGCAGGACAGTCCACATACACTGCTACTCTGTTAGAGACAGAGGAGGAGGAGGAGGAGGAGGAGGAGGAGGAGGGTGTTCTTCTGTCATTGTGCCAGACAGAGTAACCTTCAATATCAGAACATCTCAGACTCCAGGACTGATCATTGAATCCAAACCAACAGTCTCTGAAGTTTCCACTCCTCCTGATTTCTCTGTAACACACTGATATATCAACGTCTCCTCTCCACTCGACCTCCCAGTAGCAGCGACCAGTCAGAACATTTCCACAAAGCAGCTGAAGACAGTTAAATCTGTCTGGATGATCAGGATATGACTGAAACTCCTCCACACATGTCACCTTCCTGTTGTTGTCAGACAGTTTGAGTTTTATGTTCACTGTGTTTGTGTCGATAGTGAGTGGACAGGAATCTGATGGAGAGAACAAACACAATCCAGCTGCAGTTATTGATCTATTGACACTTTGATGCTGACTGATGAATGAGTGATGGGACAGTGTGAAGATGGTTGAATGTGAAGAATCCAATGAAAAACACACTTACACTTCCTCACACCTCCTGGTCTCAACCATGGTTCTCCAGCAGGCTCCACCCTGAAAGGAGGAGGGGGGTCAGAGCAGCACCGTCATGCTAACATGGACATTACATGGCTCTCATACACACTTTGTTCTACACTGAGAAAGGTTCAGATTTATGAAGCCTTGTGAACATTCTTCTCTTTTAGATTGATTGATTTGTTAATTTCAGTGTCATGTCCACATGGGCTTACAAGACACTATACAATATAAATCTAGACAATTCAAAGATGGCAAACAGAAAAAGAAAAACCAGAAAACCAAGAACAAGTCTTGTGTATCCATCAACTTATACAACAACAACAAGATAAATCAAAATATACAAATGAAAGGATTGTGTTCTTATGTAGGAAACAATGTTTTCTGTCTTAATGTCCATCCTGTTTCAATAAATCTAGCTAAAGCATGAATCTCCTCCTTGAAGAACCAACTCAACATATCATACTCAGACATCCAAAACAAATCTGCTTTCTTCCTTTGTACGTTTTCAGACAGAGATTTCCTCAGTTCATCATACAGCGGACATTGGAACAAGAAATGAAGTTCATCTCCAACAACTTCAAGATCACATAAAACACATATACACTGTTCTTCAGGTACACCCTTATACCCGCCCACTTCAGTCGCTAGGGGCAACGTACCAGCTCTTCATTGTGCACACAATGACCTCTGACCTCTCCCTAAGTGTAGCGTCTTCTATATCTAAACCAAGCGTAGCCTGTTTGATTTCTTGGGCCAAGTCATTTACATAGAAAGTAAATAAAGTTGGGAAAGAACATCTCCTTGTTTAACTCCAAACGGAGCAGGAAACCAATCAGTTCTAAGATTATTTACCTGAATACAAGCAACAGGAACGTTGTACAGGGATTTAATAGCACCATAGAACTTACCTCCAATACCAGAAGAGATCAATTTATATTCCAAAAGGTCTCTATTTATCCAATCAAAAGCTTTTTTAAAGTCGACAAAAGAAAGTCTCTTTACCCTCCTGTAACCTTGCTCTCACAACGGAAGACAAACCATGCATGTCCTGTTTTCCCTGAAGCCATTTTGTTCTTCCACCATCACACCTGGAGACTCTAGGAAATCATTTCATCTACTGTTTAGAACCCTGAGTAGAATTTATAAGCGGTACTAAGAAGACTGATACCTCTGTAGTTTAAAGGAACTCGTGGGTCTGCTTTGGCAGATTTAGGAATGGGTTTAATTATTGATTTGTTCCACACTGAAGGGACAAAACCATCCTGGAAACACTTTAGAAACAAACCATGTAAGATCTTTAACATGCTGGGCGCTTTTAAAGCCTCATTAGGGATATCATCAACTCCTACAACTTTATTTAATTTGGCTTTATTAACAACCTTCTGCAGCTCCTCTAGAGAGATGTCCATATCCAATATATGATCAAAGTAAAGCCCAGCATTGTTCATGATATTCTCCAACTCACACTTTAATCTACAAACATTATTCAAGAAGTAAAAAGTCCTTTGAGGACCAAGATTATTTCTAACCTTCCAGAATTGCTGAGTGTAGCAGATTCCAGCGTCTTCAAAATAAAGATTGGAACTTTTGTTTAATCGTGACTGAATTAAACATCTTTGAGGATTTTCTCTCCTTACAGACTAACGGTCTCACTCCCAAAGTGGGGGTCTGACTCAAATTTATGACTTGGTTTCCAGCTCCACAGGTCAACAAAGGTCGACTCTCCCCCAACATGGACTGGAAAGGACTTCATTAGGTTATTTACGGACCTGGGAAATTTCTGAACTTTAATCTTCTGCAACATAAATTTGCTTTTTAGTTAACAACCAAAAGGTCCCAGATGCAACTCTTCATCCAAAATGTCCACTTTTGAAACAGTCTCTTTCTTAACTGGTGTCTTTCTTCAACTGATAAAAGAAAACCCCCTTTTCTAGGACATCTGGACACACCGAGGAATGTTTATCTTCACATTCCAGAGGGTACTAAAGTGTCTTAATGTTTCTCTGTGTCCCAGCACAGAGAAGACCAAGACTTTTGATGAATAGTAAAAGATTATACTTTACTAGTCTAAAATGTTCATTTAAATAGATACATATATACATATGTGTTTTATCTTGAGACCCTGCCCATGCATATAATCATTATCATTGTGTACAAGGTTTAATCAACAAGCTTGATTAATTGGTGACCTGAAACTTTATTACTGTGTTTGTGTGAGATATAACTTTTTTCTTTATTATTTTCTTGTCTTTTCAATGATTCACTGGAGTTTAATGATGTTTCATTTAAGGCTTCAATAACTTGGATATATATATATCTATATATATATAGATATATTCACAAAAATGTTTAATTTGATAACTCTTTACAAAATGATCAGACCAGCCCCTCTGGATCTGCTATCTGACCCCAAAACCAGCCCACAAGACTGTTATTGGTCAAGATAATGGTCCCATCCTTTCCATGGGGCGGGTTTTCAAACTAACACTTTTTGAACTCAGAACAAAGAGTTTAGTTCTCTCTTCCTCTTTTGGCTCTCTTCCTTAAGTGGACTTCAAGTTCTCTTCAACCCATCCTCTCCAGACATGGCTCTTTTTCAGAGTTAGGACTTCGCCTGAACGCAAGAGAGAGAGATGCTGCCAGAGAATTAAGTTTGCAGTGATGTGAAGAACATCACTACCGATACTAAAGTTTGTGCCTGCATTCAAGATGCAAGATTGACAATTTAGTTTTCTTTTTGGACTGATTAACTCTGTAGTTCATTCCTTTTTCCGGCTAATACTTCGCTTTTCTTTAGTTGTGTTTTTTTATCTTTTGGACTTTTAATATTGATCCTAAATTTTGATCTTTCCTTTGGATAACTGGTTAACGCAGGCTGACCAAAGCTTCAGAACCAGTGCTACAGAGTTTCTCTTTTAGGACTGACCTAAAGCTGGACATTTTTCATCTCTTGCCATATCACCGCAAGTCATTCACTGTCCATTATCCCAGCCGAGCCGCGGGAGAGTCCAAACCGCAGAGCTGCCTGATCCAAACCTTCGGACCACCACGTGACACATCTTCTGGCCTTCTGGAAGTCGATCGGGATCCAAACCACCTGCGCCAACTTCCTCACTTGCCATCAGAGTCACCACAACGGTCGTAAGTCGGCTCGATCCAAACAGAACCGGACGAGTCCTGCTCGGATCAATTCTCTGCCTATCTGCTCAAGAATGGTTGGTTGTCTGACAGTGACCTGGTAGTTCTACATCTTAGTTAAACTTACAGTTTAAACAGACGAGATTCAGTTTTCCCTCTTTTTCTTTTAGAATCCAGAGATGCTTTTTCAGTCCTGAACCTTAGTTTAATTAACACTGCAGGTTAATTAACTTTTGTTCATTTCTTGCACACATTTCATTCATTCTGACACATTGAAATAAGATTCTGGGTTGAACTCCATATTCTGCATTTACCAATGTTTGATTCATTTTCCCACTTAACACTGGTCAACATTGCTTTGCTTATTCTGGCCATTTTCCAGCTCATGAAGAATCTCTAGAAGCTTTATGGCAAATTTCAGAAGATAAAAAATGAACAGGGAAATTCTTCTTTTTTCTTTTACCCTTAAGTTCAGTTTATACCCTTTGAGGATTAATAAGATTCCCCGTTTGAAATGTCAAACACAATATTGAGTGGTCTGGAAATCTACAACACTCATCAATCAACCAGAGAGCATCATGTCCAACCCTCTCTACAAGATCCAGAGTAAACCTTCAGTTCAGTACACGTGTTAATATTAACATGGGGTGTCACAATATAATCCACTACAGCCTTTCCCCTGACAGAAACAGAAGTAAAGTTTTGATTTTCCACATTTAATCTGCCGTTCAGCACCAACATTTTCAATCCTTCAAGAAACATCAAACCATCTGTTTTACTGTCACTTTGAGGAACCATGAGAGTAGCCTACATTAACTAACTGGCGTTTCTTTTCTTGCTTAGTATACTACAAAGATCTAATAATCAACAGTAACAGAAACAGCAGAGAATAATTGTGATGTCTTCCTACCGTCATTTTAGTCTATTTATCCTAAACGGCCCATACAGCATCCATGCTGCTGTGTCCACCAGGGTCTCCGCACTGTTGATCCTCCGATACGATTTTGGCTTGTTTAGGATCCAACTGGCCAGATACTTTGAAAAACTTCAGCAAACTTACTTGTATTTTTGACATTTTTTCCATCTGAGTGAAAACTAACTGCAATCTCAAAATCATTGCGCGCCTGTGTAACGTGATCCTCTCTCTCCCTCCGTTTCTGTAGCCTAAAATTCACCTTAGAAAACCTCTAAATTATGCAAACACAAGATTTTTTTGTGTAACCTCAATGGGGAATATACAGTAACAAAACAGAAACTATTCTAAACACGAAACAAACATTTCTTTATGTACATTTTTATTTAGGGGATGTTTTTGTAGTAACACAGCAGGTTCCGGATCCAACGTCGGAGGTCCCGGAACGCGTTCCGGCTGGATCAGGTGTCTTGCCAAGACAGTTATCCCCACCAGAAATTGTATCCCCTGACGCGGGAGCGTGCACTCGTGTCTAGCGTTAATTTCTTCATTGTGCTGGATTTCACCTTGTGAACTTAAAATGAACAGCGTGCTTGTTGCTCAAGTTATTGTTTGAGGCTTTTTGTTCTGCCAGCAAAGTTCTGCTGAGTTTTTCTTAGCTTTTAGTGCGATATGTTTATTTTATTTATTTATTTATTTATTTATTTTTTGCGTTTCGCGTCGCAACATTCATTTTAAAGACTTGACAACACCCACATAAAACACTAAAACAGTAGTCTTGTAACCTAAAGCCTTCCCAACATCACACTGTACAATGTTTGGCTAATATTGAAAAGCCCTTCCATTAATTGTACGTATAAGGTACCAGGAAGTGGCCTGCATCTTAATGAAAGGACAGTCTGTCTTTTCCTCTCTATTTAAAGATCAAACTTTGGGTGTTTTATTCTGCATGCAGGGTTGATAATGAAATCAGAACTTTTTTCCATCCATAACATTCAATAAATGTGTAGTTTCACATTTTTATTCAGCATATATTAAGATAGAGTCTTTGTTCTTTTGTTATTAAAGTATCTTCTATGTTTTCTTTTTACAAAACATAAAAAGGGAAATTTGTTTTCTGTTTTTATTGCTTAAGAAATAAAATCCAGGTTCTGTTAACACCACTTTGTATTTGTATAACAGTTTGTTTAATTTATTTAATTTTTTAATTAAAATTTTTAATTTAATTTAGTTTATTTAAGATTTTTCTACACTGTAAAATCTGTTGAAGATTAATCCATCTGTTCCGCAGTCCACCAGGATCTGTGTCCCCAGCCAGTAGCACCTATATCCTACGTGTATGTGTTTGCATCTATATATTCCTTTTATAAAGCCTGATTAATGCAGCATACATGAGGAATTTATGTTTGTGTGGCAGGAGGGTGTTTTCCTCCTGGCCTCTATGTGGCATTGCCAGTCTGGCTACAACCACCTGGGTTGGAGCTGCCGCGGGTTGGGTTAGCCCTGACAGTGGATTCCTTTTCTTTTCCACAGTGCTACCGCTTCATTGGATTGTTTTAAACTTTAGTTAGTATTGCATTGTTTAATAAAGCCGTATTGTTTTATTTGACACGTCTCTGGCCTGTGGTATTCTTAGTAAGAACTTAACAGAGAGGGGGAGGCGTGGTTCCTGACTGTGTGACTAGTTGTGGAAACCGCGCTGCCCCATTTTCAATTACAAAAGTTAGACAGGGGATACAAATTCTGGCAGCACCATTACTCAGCCTGCCAGAATCTGTATCCCCCACCTTAATAGGATATTGTATATTTATTCACCAGGTGATTTTAACTATTGACACTTTAGAACTTACCTAATATCTGCAGTAAACATGAGGAAGTTTGGCCTTTATTTACAAAAGTTAGACAAGGGATACAAATTCTGGAAGACACCATTTCTCAGTCTGCCGGAATCTGTGTCACCTGTAAACACACAGATTACATGTAATCATCAGGTGTTTTACTGTTTACAGTCTTTAAATCATACTGTTTTTTCATATAATCAGAGGTTTCATTCACTATAGTGAATAAAATGTTAGACATTGCTGTAATTTTTACAGTAATTTACCACACATCCGACTGTGCAAAGCTGTAAAAGCATTTTTACAGTAACTGTAACTTCCATTGCATCATGGGAGTTTTAAGTCGCGTGATACATTTACTGTTTACTACTGTAGTTTTTAAAATTACTGTAAATCACTGTGATTAACGATCACTTGGCTCCGATTCTTTTTCAAAAATATAATTTAAGACGTATAAATCCGCCTTTTCTTTGGAGATTTTCGCGCTTCCACTGAATAAACTCAGCAGATTTTACCACTGAAGGAGTGTTGAAGAAGGACGCTGGATTATACCGGAGTGAATTTCACCTGTAATGAACCAATAAACACAGCTGTGTCCGAAAATTTATTTCTCCTTGAGAAAGGTCGTCCAGCAAGCTTTTCAGGTAAATATTTAAGCTTTTCACATGCCCTGGTAATTTCTTTTTTTACTTTCTTTCTTGTCAACATCCAGCAGTTAACTTTGGTGAGATTTGGTTTTATTTCACAGAGACGTATCGGGGTCTTTCTTTCTTGAAAATAATAATTATAGTGATTAAACAATAACGGAGCTATATTAAAAAAGATTAAAGCTTTTAGTCAACATAAAGATAAACAGACTTTGGTGAGGAACTGTAGTCAGAAGTGAATATTGTAACCACTGTGTGGCGCAGTAAAACGGATTTTAGCTAGTTTTCATTAGCGCACAAAGATGCATCAAAATAAAGCTTAAGACAAAGTTCAAGCTGTTTTTATGGCTGGAATTGATAGTTAATACAATATTTTAAACCACTGCCTTTAGGTTTTCTCTGAACTGACAAAAAAAAGTTATTATAAATTGTATGAGCATACACTGAAGTTGTAAAACCACTCATGGGTGATCTGTCTGAAAAATGACCACTGTGGAATTGCCATAATTGTGATAGTTACTATTAAATAAATGTTATGCCCTTTTATATGTAAAGTGATTATAATGTAAATGACTTAAACTTGTAAAAATCTGTTAATGTGTTTACTCTCTTAAAAGAACTGAAAGACTAAGTGAACACTGAAGTCAGCTCTGTGCCATGTGGAGAGACGGTGCCCCTCTCATCTTTGGATACAGAGAAATAAAATGGACGGTCCTACCTCACACTTCCTCAGACACAATCATATTTTCCTGGATCCACCCTCATAAAAACACAAAACTCTTGGATCAGCTTGTTCCAAAGTCCATGGGAACAGATGTCTGCTTCACTGTCCCAGGCAATGTTAAGAGGGCAGAGGGCAAGCCCAGCAGACAGGAGAGCAATGGTGCGAGCTGTAGTGTCTGCTATGCAGGAGCACTGTCCAAACCCCAACAGGACTGCATGCATTGAAATTGCAATGATGATTGTTTCTGAATATCCTTTGACCTTTTCAGACATGACTGAAGAAGGTGAACAGATGGGAATAGGGTACTATTCCCTCATTAACCAGCTGAAGACAAGAGTGGAACATGTTAATCAAACTAATACAAGTGAGAGGATACGGAGGACAATAACACAGACTAGCAATTCTAGTACTACAATCAAAAAATCACTGTATAAAGTGGACAGCTATGGCTGCGTAAACTGGCAGCCAAAATGTCTCCCAGAGGGAGAAACAGCTCAGTCTGTAGAGGAGAGAAGAAAACACATGGTTGCCACTTTTCAATCGGCTGGTAATTGATAATTCAATGAATCTGATATAAATATATCAGCGTCATATGATTAATTGCTGCCCTCCTCCTAGTATCAATGAGATTGAACAGCAGTGGGCATTTCTCTTTACAAAACGAGGACTCTGTGACCACTTCAGAATCCTGACTGAGACTGACATTTGTGATCGACTTGGAGAGGCTCTTCAGACTAAGGAAAAGATAATTCTGGACTTCTTCCAAAGGCAATATCAGAAAAAAGACATTCAATGCCTTCTCCAGGATCTCGACAGTAACACAACAACAATGCAGAAATGCCGGAAGGGCATTGCAGCAGTATTACTCCTGATGAAACACTTTGTGGAAAAGGAGGAGTCTATCTTCATTTTGGCAGATGTAAGTTGGCAAATAGTCCAAACAGCAATGTGCTGTATTGTTAACTGTGAGTTATTATTGGGCTTAAAAATGTTTGCTTTCTTGTATTTAAGACTACTTCAACAAAAGCATCCATTGAGAGAGACATGACATTGCCATCATCACCAAGACTGATAATGCTGGGTAAGAGAAGATGTACAAATTGTTCCAAAATAAGTATGTCCGATTTGAAGTGTGCCTTTTTAAAGTGTCTAGTGTTTTTGTCTTTTAGGGACCACCTTGATGCCACAAAATTGATGGTGAGCATCGAGGGAAGGGTGGCCTACACTTTGGATGAGCACCTTGGCTCATTGTCTATGTTTTTTGGATGTTTCTATGCTTTCAACATTGAATACCAGGAGCCAGCATGTGCAACGCTAGAATTCATTCAACAGTAAGTATCTTTTTTTTAAAAGGTTCTGGGAAGTCTTATCAACGGGATCAGCAACTCTGGTCGCTGAGGGCCACTGTCCTGAAGATTTGAGATTTCTCTGCTGCAAAACAAAGTCCTGGGCCATTGCCACACTTGTGCAGAACTTGACAAGTTAATGGTGAATAATTTAATTTGAGTCAGATGTGTTACAGCAGGGAAACATCTAAAACCTTCAGTATAGTGACCCCTCTTGCACTGGAGTTATTGATACATACCCTATTAAATCTTTAGACAGACTGGTGGTGATTGTATACACATGCAGCAGCAGGTCAGTGAAGCCCACACAATATATTATACACCATGTTGCTGCCATGTGGTTAGCCTTACCCCCTGCAAGTGATATCCATATTGTTTTGGGGGTTTGATTTCAAATTACAACACAGTTGTATGGTGTTTGTAGTTTGAAATTTGAATAATTTTGTTGTCTCTTACTTGTTTTAAACAATAGCCTGTAAAGTTATGATTTCTCTATCAGTGGAACAGATCATGTGTAATTATCCCACAATTTGATTTAGAATTGTTTCAAACTACATGGATTCTTCATTGATAATACATTTAAAAAGTTTTTTTTTTTTTATTTACATTATTTTTTCTCTTGCTTGAAGATTTTTCTTGAGAATAAATCCAGAACATGGAACTAAATGCACTGCAAGGACTGGAGTGAGTGGGAAGACCGGAGAGTTAGTCAAGAGGAAGACAACCACAATGAAGAGCAGGGTGCTGTCCTTTCTCCACCAGCTAACAGACTTTGAGTGGAAGAACTTGGATTAGGTGAGACACTTCACATTAGGTTATACTCAATATATACATTGGATGCAGAATTATTGAGGACATCTAAATAAAGCAAGTTCAGAAGATGATCTTGTTATTATTATATTAACATGTTGGTGGCAACTAATGGCCAATTTTTAGGTTTGTTCAGATCTTGACAAGAAGTATTTGATGAATCGTTTAATTTTAAATTGGTGTAGAGTCTTGTACACAGAGTATATATTCATTTTCCTTACCCTTTACAGAGTTGGTGCTGCTGCAGCTGAACCCAGCTCCTGTCAGACAAAAGGGGGCTACACCCTGGTCAGGTTCCCCATCCATCACACACACAATCAAAGAACTACATGTGTACTTATTCTTACCGGTGCTGTTAATTTTCAGTTAGCAGTCAACCCAACGTTTATGTTTTTGAACTTCGCGTAAATATGTTCTGTTAATATGAGGTTCTCATTTCTTTTTGAGTGGAATGAAATTGAATTCTAACAGGTCGTTGCACTGTTATGTTGTTGAGTGTTGTTTACAATATCAAAGGTTATGTATTCCAGTCTTTATAAGACTATGTTATTCCATTTATGTAATTAGTTATGCTGTTGTCTTGTCTTTGTGAAATTATATTCAAAAGATTTTTTTAAAACATGTTTGATACTGAAAGAATTTAAAAGTTTGTTACAACACAAGAGAGAAATTTCTGCTAAGACGTAAAGCGGCTCTTTACAACATCGAAGGTAAGACCCACCAAACGTCTTTTCTTAATGTTAGAATTAGTTTGACACCAGTATTTCCAATTGGAAAAAAACTTCTCTTTTTTGTGTGATTACTGTCAAGAATTTTCATATTAAATTATTTAAGATTGATAGTGATATATGACGTACCGTGTCCCTATACTGAGATTAAGTCATGAATAGGGCCTAACAACATCTGTTGCAGTCCACAGGACTTCTGTTATTAAGCTGTTGTGTTTAAATCCAGTTTATTTTTATTTTAACACATTGGTGTTTGTAATGGAGGAAAACCACTTGATATTATGTATGTTTGTATGTATATATATGTTTGTGTGTGTGTGTGTGTGTGTGTGTAGTTTAAGGCTTGCACAACGGATAACTGCGGTTTAATACATAAATAGAGAGACATATTTATATGAACATGTTCCATTAACACTGGATGACTGTAGTACTGCTATAGTAGTATCAAACTGTATTTAAGTCCAATTTTTAATTTATCCATCTGCCTTTATTTAGGAGAAGAGTTGTATTATTGGCGTCACAAGGGAACTTCAAAAACAGTTAAGACAAAAGTGGTCTGTGGTGCTGAGGAGGCCAACAACATTTTTATGGACTTTCATGCCAGTGCTACCGGTGCTCACTGTGGCCAAACAAAGACAAGAGACGCAAAATCAAAGCGATTCTACTGGCCAGACATGTCAGTAGACATCAACAACTGGGTGTGTAAGCACACAAAACATAATTATTCCGGAATAAATATGATAATACTTTGTATTTCATTAACAAATGTTTTAAAAAATTTTAAAATTTTTAAAGGGATATGTAAGAACGTTTGTCTAGTATTTACATTACTTTTAATAAAAACTTTATTATTTATTTACAGGTCTCACAGTGCTTAACCTGCCAGGCCAGTGGTCCGTCAATTAAAAAGCAACCAGAGTTTACCCCAATAAAAGTTAATTAACGCTTCATCACCTAAAGAAAATATCTTTTCTTTTAAACTTTGAAAACCATTTGAGAAACTTAATTTTATATATATGATAATTGGAGTTTGAAAAAGGTTCGTTAAATTTAAAATCTTTTGCTCTTTTTCCAGGTTTCGGAGCCATTTGAGTTGGTAGGAATGGGCCTTACTGGCAAATTAACGACATCAATTACTGGAAATCAGTACATATACGTAATGGGTGATTATTTTATCTACTCGATTCTATCTACATATTTTTTCTAACTGTGAGGGAGGTCCGGACACTCCCTCACTAAGCAGGTGCTTTATGGTAATACGTACACCTTGATACCATTTATTTGTTGTTTTTGTTGATGTCTCAGTTCACTAAAGATGGATCCTATTTGGTGTATTGATGCATTGATTTGGGCTTATTTTCAGTATGTTTTGATTTATTTCTAACCTCTCTCTATCTCTCTGAGGTGATTTTGGAGTTCAGCACAGTCATGGAGGCGCGCCCATGAGTGTAGCTGACAAGAACCTGGTGTGCTTGATTGGCACACTCCAAGTGGCCTGAGGAGAGGAGGGGGAAGTTGGGGAAGGAGTAGTTAGTTTTTCTTTACTTTACTAGCTTTAGTTATTAGGTTAATTTAAGTAATGGTTATGGTGTAATGTAATTTAGCCTTTTTTGGATGGTGTTTAGCATTAGTTTTGTATTGAATGTTTTAATGGGCCACCCATGTAAATACACCTCTGCTTGTTGAGTCTTGGTGGTGGCCATAGACTTTATATACCTTGTGAGAAATGTGAGTCGAGGAGAGGATGAATGTATGCACTATGTAAATGCACCAAAGAAAGGATTAAAAAGAAACAGAGCTCTGTCAACTCTGGAGTCCCATGTGGTCTATTTTTGGATGTGCAACTCAGTGGACGTCGCCATTCTGCATTTTTAAAGGTTTTGGCTGGAGCTAAACCTTACACTAACCTTTTGTTTATAAATTCCTTCACAGAGTATTAATGCCTATATGTCGATCCTGGTGCTTGATCACAATTTCCACAACACAGAAAAAGCTGCTTTCATAGACTCCTATGCAATGACTGCAATGTGGTCTGGAAAATCCCCAAGACTTAAGGTGTGTATCAGTATCATCACTCTCTTGAATGTACTGTCAAATCCAGAATAATTACAGAATGTACTTTTAAAACATCATCATGTAATAATGAATATTTGATTATTTGGGTTTTTAAATAAATACAAATACATCTTGTAATTAAAAACTTTAGAAAAAAGTATTTTAAGCAAATATTTATATAGAATTCATTTGTTGTATTTATTCTCATATTTGGATTTTTGTATTATGACCAGCCCATCTTCTAAAATATTTTCTTTCTTTATTTTATGCTTTACAGATTAAACCCATGGACTATCAGGTTCTGTTGGGAATTATAAATGAACATCACCACTGGACCTTAGCGGTAAAATCTGTAAGACACAAAAAACTGAATGAGCATTCTTTACTGTATTTTAATTTTTATGAACATAATATTTAGGCAATCTACACACATGAAAAAAAAACCTGCTCCTGGATCCACTGGGGGAATCAAGACAAGACTTAAAACAATGTCTGGAAAGAACAAGGTAAGGACACACACATTATATTAATGATGTGTTTGCATTGAAAGTATGTGCTTCCTCCCTCAAATCGTTACATCATTATCCACCCTACACACACACACACACACCTACACACACAGTTAAATTTGCTTTTTTTATTTATACTCTGTGTCCATATTTTAACTTTTTAAATTTTCTCTTGGAATGTCAGTTTGCAGAAAAACTTGTGAAAAAGGAAACGGTAGATTTCAATGCTGCCCCACTGGCCATCAACAGACACAGGATGGAAATTTCAGTCGCACTCATCCTACAGACGGGTAAATTATGTGCTATAAGCATACGACATATAACTGAACAGGTCTGGTTTGACCACTTGGATAAAAATATGAAATCACACAGTTTGATGTTTTAATTATTTTAGCCATCTTCATTCCAAAACCTAAAAATTTAACACTTTTTGCTTGAAATTAAGACTCAACTAAACTCATTTATATTAAATCCCACCAGGTGTTAATTAAAGATTTATTGTTGCAGGTTAAAGTGCTGTACAAAACCATAAAACTATCCCATTGTACACGACCAAAATACACTGATCCCCCATAATATAATGAACACCCACCAAATACTAACAAGGTCCCTTTTGATAACAAACACATTTTTTTCTTGTCAGGCCTGAGAATGGAGTTTAGAGGCATAGAAAACACCTCACACTGTCTGTCTCTGAACATATTATGTAACCAGCCATGTTACTTTTGTGACAAACGTTGGAGCCATTTGTTGTTTTTTGTGTCACTTGCATTTGCCCACAGCCACAGGTGATGTGGGCATTCTAATTAGATTGGGTGTGGGAGAATGACACAGTTTTTACTGCTATCACATTTTTGTTATTGACACCTTTTATTTTGATTGTAAATGTGACCTGTCATCAACGCATACAATAAGAGATAATTGAAAATAAACGGGAACTTCACCCAACATGGACAGTGGTGTTTGGGTTGATTCTTGAAGCGCATTATAAACAGATCTCTTTCCCCCCACCCAGCTGAGTGACTTAAATAAGATAAAGGTCAAATATCATCTATCAACAAAGGTTAGGCTGTATAGCTACTACCACACTGTTATAGAATAAACATTCATGATTTCTTTCTTTGTTTTTTCTTTTTTTTAAACAGATGACCTTACAGACTTGTGCTTGTATTGTGGGGAAAAGGAGCACGAGAAAGATTTAAACTGGGTAAGAAAATTAAGTAATCTTTCATCTTAAATAGGAAATGAAATATGATTTTCTTATAGTTTTATAATTAGTCATGTTGGTATAAACTATTTTACATGGATGAAAAGGTGCCTGTTTGAATATTATTTTAATGTTAATCTGTGATAAAAGATTTTGAAGGTTGTAACAGTGTGTAATTTGAAAACAATTCTATCTTTTCCAGATTCAGTGTGATATTTGTCTGAGGTGGTTTCACCAGATGTGTGTTGGAGTGTTTAGCAAGCATAGCATGTTAAGTTACATGTCTCTAAAGTATTTTTTTATTTATTTCTTGCATTTGTTTCCAAAGATGTTTACATGTGTGTATATAGTTTGAAGATGTTTGAAGAAACAGTACGTAGATTGAAGATTTGTTAAAAGATTGAACACTGTCCTGTGAAATGAACAAAATAAGAGGATACAAACCATCTCTGTGAACTGCAGATGAGGTAAACAAATTCTGTCAGACAACGAATAAAGTCTGCTAGATTTAAGACCTTCCACAACTTTGAATAAAAAAGATGAGACTGAGAAAGACTGGCTGCCATCATTTGTATCCCCTTTTGTAAATAAAGGCCAAACTTCCTCATGTTTACTGCAGATATTAGGTAAGATCTAAAGTGTGAATAGTTAAAATCACCTGGTGAATAAATATACAATATCCTATTAAGGTGGGGGATACAGATTCTGGCAGGCTGAATAATGGTGCTGCCAGAATTTATATCCTCTGTCTAACTTTTGTAATTGCAAACATAAATTCCTCATGTATGCTGCATTAATCAGGCTTTATAAAAGGAATATATAGATGCAAACACATACACGTAGGATATAGGTGTTACTGGCTGGGGACACAGATCCTGGTGGACTGCGGAAAAGATGGATTAATGTTCAGCAGATTTTACAGTGTTGAAAAATCATGTGATACATGTGAATAAATTAAATACAAACAAACTGTTTTCAAAATACAAAGTGGTGTTAATAGAACCTGGATTTTATTTTTTAAGCAATAAAAACATTAAACAAATTGCCCGTTTTATGTTTTGTAAAAAGAAAACATAGAAGATACTTTAATAACAAAAGAACAAAAACTCTATCTTAATTTATGCTGAATAAAAATGTGAAACTACACATTTATTGAATGTTATGGATGGAAAAAAGTTCTGATTTCATTATCAACCCTGCATGCAGAATAAAACACCCAAAGTTTGATCTTTAAATAGAGAGGAAAAGACAGACTGTCCTTTCATTAAGATGCAGGCCACTTCCTGGTACCTTATACGTACAATTAATGGAAGGGCTTTTCAATATTAGCCAAACATTGTACAGTGTGATGTTGGGAAGGCTTTAGGTTACAAGACCACTGTTTTAGTGGTTTATGTGGGTGTTGTCAAGTCTTTAAAATGAATGTTGCGTGAAAAAAAAAAGAGAAAAGCTAAAAAAAAACTCAGCAGAACTTCGCTGGCAGAACAAAAACCCTCAAACAATAACTTGAGCAACAAGCACGCTGTTCATTTTAAGTTTAGAAGGTGAAATTCAGCACAATGAAGAAACTAACGCTAGACACAACGAGTGCGCGCTCCCACGTCAGGGGATACAATTTCTGGCAGGGATAACTGTCTTGCCATGACACCGGCTCAATTTAAGCCCTGATCCCAGTTTTAATCTTAGTTTTAGTCTTCAGAATGAAAATTATTAGTTTTAGTCACATTTTATTCATGTCTAAGTTTGATAGTTATAGTCAAATAAAAAAAGATTCGTAGTTGAACAAATTAATTTAGGTCAATAATACGTATTAAAAAGTGGAATCAAGGTTGACAGGTTATAACAAGCATTGTAATTCATAAAACAAGTTAAACTTAATGCTTTTACATAATAACCAGATCCTTTACCAGACTGATAGTTTTAGCCGAGACTTTCCCATCAACAGAGATTCAATGCTGCCGTGCTACTTAACTGCTGTTGGGCAGAAACCTTTTATTTCTATATTTTATCTTTTTTCATGAATTGATGCCCTACTTCATCATACAAACATGTCACACAAGAAAATAGCAGATCTATAAGTTCAACATATAGCAACACATTGTGAGCTTGTTTGGTTATTTTCATCAATAATTACAAAATTAAAAGGAATGGTTTTAGACTTCGAAGGTTTCCCAACCAACAGCAAATACTTTCTGATCTACTTAGGGTTATGCATCACACAGATAAAGTGCTAACTGTGGAATCAATTACTCCAAAAAACCAAAGAGCAACAACATCTTTACTTTGGTAACTGTGGCTTTATTTCTGAGAATTTTCTGAAGTGCAATACTACACCATGAACACACACATTTATGATATTATGAGCATTTTCTTCACCCCAAGTTCTGGTGAAAAGTAGAAAACAAGATATTCCTTTAGCTTTATCTTACACACATGATTACATGCTACATTCCCTGGTTTGTATGTTTCACTTCTTGAAAGTAGCCTACACACAGAAACTGTAGAAACTTCATAGAGGTGAGGTATGAGTCTTTCTAGTTAGAGCGGAGAAGCAATTCACAATGTCAACGCATAATGTGCAACACTTTGAAATGTCATCAAACTTTATTCAGATGATTATGTGTGAATATACCAAGACAAAGAGGACAAAGTCACAGATATATTTGCATGTCACAAACCATCCATTGTTAGGATGGACACTGTTGCGGCAAAACGATAAGTTATATGAGGGCCGCTGTGGGTTATCTGCCAGATGCAAGTTCCAAAGTATTCCCAAGCACTTCTGTATCAGCAGCGATATGTTTATTCTTTCCATGCATGGTTCCAAAACAAATCCAGACGACGAGTAAATGATATTCTAACTGAAACAGACTTATACTATAAATTATGCGATTACACAGTCAACAGAAAATATGACCACCACCGAGCTCACCCCACTTGCTCATCCATTCATCCAAAACACCTGTGAGTTGATACATTTCAAACTTCGTGACACACACACGCCCACAGCAACACACCCACCACCCAGATGCCGATGCTGCATGTCACCTGTGCAACCTCATAAATATGCAAATATACTAATATGGCACAAAACCAACTTTTCATCCTTATGGTTGTGCAATCTTTTGTGAAGTGAAGTTGTGAAGCTATGCACATCAACGCTTTGTGTAAGAATGAATGTGTGTAATTGCTGTGGATCCAGCAAGAAGTTGAGCATCTTACTACATGTGGATCAAAAGAACCAGCGTTTAATGACAGAGGAGAGCCTACAGAGTACGTCAAGCATAAAATCACAAGCCGTCTCCAGAGTTTCTTGTGCTTGATCGACATCATCATGTTGCTCTCCATCACTCAGTGCACAACCGAGCAAGACCGCAGGGCTGACCCAAGTTGCAGCTTGGCTGTTTATGAACTGATGGTCTTCATTTCAGTTTTGTTTAGCAGAGCAGCAACATCCAAAGTCAGAGCGGTGAGTGATGCTTGGTTGGAGCATTTCCTTGTGCCAGCCATAAAAGAAACAATGCCTCCAAACAGATTTCAAGTGATCATGAAACACCTGCGGTCTGATGACAAAGAAACCCGTGAGGAGAGTGTGAAAAAGGATAAGTTTGCTGCTATCTCTGACATCTGGCAACGTTTCATCAGGAACTGCATGTTGTCTTACAAGCCAGGACGACACATTACCGACGACGAACAGCTTTTCCCAACAAAGGTCCGCTGTCCTTTTATCCAATACACTGCATCCAAGGCCGACAAATTTGGAACCAAATTTTGGATCGCAGCAGATTTGGAAACCAAATTCATGTGCAGTGCCATTCCATACTTAGAAAAAGACCCCATTCGTCCCACAGGAGAGCGACTATCAGAGAACGTGGTCATAAAACTAATGGAGCCATTTATGGATGTGGGCAGGACTCTTACAACTGGCAATTTTTTTACATCGCTGTCTCTGGCTAACAGGCTCCTGCAAAGAAACACAACTCTTCTTGGCACCATGAACAAGATAAGACGGGAAGTTCCACCCCCAGCCAAAGATGCTTCACGATGCAAAGAATTCTCCACACAGGGGTTCACATCTGACAGTGCTTTGCTGATGGTGTTTGCACCCAAAAAGAACAAATCTGTCTGTATTCTCAGCACCATGCACTAGAAAGAGGAGATTGAAGAAACACGCAAAAGAAAACCCAACACTGTTACCAACTACAAACACCCGAAGTGTGGTGTTGACATTATGACCAGAAAGTACATGCCTACACAGTGAGTGCAGGAACACGGAGGTGGCCCATCGCTGTGTTTTACAACATGCTCGATCTGGCAGCGATGAACACGCATGTGTTGTACAAAGCATGTACAGGGTCCACTGAAAAAAGGCAACGTTTCTTGGTTCACCTTGCAGAGGAATTATGGAAGAGGTTTCTGCAAGAGAAGGCCCTGAAGTTTAAAAAAAGTTGCAGCTTCAACAAACCCCAGAACATTTCCTCAGAAAAAAGCAGAGTCAGGTGCTGAAGAAGAGCAACAGGAACCACAGAACTGAAAAGTGTTCACAATGTGATAAATACACATGCCACAAATGTAGGAAAGATAAACCATGGGTTTGTGTAGACTGCTGAACTGGACAATTTTAACTGAGCTGTTGAACGTGGCAATGCTGTAGGGAATGTTTTTTTTATTCTGCCTGCTCACCTACTGATCCACCCTGCTGCTGACTCAACCGCTTCATCTAGGAACCACACAGCCGAACACCTGGACTCTACCACTATCATCAGAGAACTCATCCTCTCTTGTTTGAGACTTTGTGTACAATCTAAACTCACTCAAAATTACAAATTGTAATCCACGACCACTGTCAAATAAAAAAAATAACAACTCATTTACTCAATGTTTTATTCAGATATGTTTCAGTTGTGATGAAAGATATAAAAAATATATAAAAAGTGAAAATGACAGTAACTTCTCTTTACACAGGATCTTTACAGTTATTGTAACAGTGGCATTAAAACTAAACAGATAGGTAGATAGATATATACATTATTAATCCAGAGGAAAAGTCAGCAGCTACATAAATAAAAAACTAAAAGACATGTTAGAATAAAAACCTCACAAAAACAAGTCATATTGACACAAACCTGCATGGTATAGTGCAGTAAAACATTTATCTAATGTAAACAGAAAAAAGATTCTATCATCTCTATGGATCTGAACTGAAGGGAAAGTTCGGTGCAGCTTGCACTTGTAATCTGGGTGGGGGGGGCAACATGCAGTCGACATAATTTGAAAAACAATGGGTCAGTAAGTGTGATTAACTATGGTAGAGGGAGGGGGGACTGCAGGAGAAACTGAAAATCCTGGTAATTCTAGTGTTAACAAACAAAGACATTCCTGAGTTCACCTCTGACACCTCCTCTGAGGCTAACCTAAACTTACGGAGTGTTTCCTGTGGTTAATGGATAATTGTCTTTGCTGAGTTCAAGTGATACTTTCTACTACTGAAGGTTGTTGTGTTTGCTAGATCCATGTGATACTCATAGAAACATATCCTTATGCCTACATTTGATCTTATATTTAAATCTAATTATACTACCTACATAAATAATTAGACACTAAAATACCAAATAAACTGTTTTGATTATTTAATTAAACCAATTAAAGACTGAAATGTCATCATTAATATACATTTAGTGTGTTTAGGTTTTAGGTTTATACAACCTGCTCTGATCACTTGGATGTTGCAACGACGTCCCTGCTAATTATTGACATGACTCATCAGTTTATACACAAATATTAATTGGCTGTTATAATGTGGAAGTTATCATCTTCAGTTCTGAGCGGAAATTCAGGTACAGGGCCCATCACTTCCTACCATAATATAATATAATATAATATAATATAATATAATATAATATAATATAATATAATATAATAAATATAATATAATATAATATAATATAATATAATATAATATAATATAATATAATATAATATAATATATAGTCCTGGGCACGTTAATCGCGCGTTAACGCAACGCTTAATTAACGTTGTTAATTTTTTTAATTTTTTTAATTTTTTAGCGGAGGCTGAAAATAAAAGTTTAGAGAAATTATATCCAGAAACCTGGGTAATGAAGCAGTGAAGCTGCATGGATGGAAGTTATTGTGCATATTGTGAATATTTCTCTCTCCTCACCACCTAGAAACTGTGAGATTCTAATCCTGCTTTCTGTCTGTTCACCTGATGCTGATATTCATCACATATTGTTCCTTCTGTGTTTAGAAGGAAGCAGCTTCACAGCTTTAAATTCATCCTGCTGACTTTTTACCTTTTAGTTAGTAAATCCTGAACATTTCATCCTTCTTTGTCATAAATATTTGATTTCATAAATATATATGAAGAAATATTTTATCTGAAAATTGCTGCTAAACATGTTTATGTGTTTAGTTCAGGGGTCTGCAGCCTTTCCAATCCAAAGAGCCATTTTTCCCTCAGCCAGCTAAATAAAACTACTTTAGAGACGCAAATGTTATGAGACTTTTCAAAAAGGCAACTTAATATATATTTTTAATGAAGAGCCACCATAGGATGTTTGTTATTTTTGAAGAACCACATTTTTATTTCCATTTTTAAGGTTTTAAAATAAAGAAAAACATGAAACCTTTATAAAAAGAAGACAAGAGGATAGACAGACTTTCTGCTTAGGAATGTAGAAAATTTATATATTTGTGGAAAATGATATAAAAGAAAGGGAAAAAAAAGTCCATGGTTTCCAACCTAATGACAATAAAGATAGATTTAAAAAAATATTTTAGCCACATATTTAGAGGCATTGTGGAAGGTCCAGAGAGACACTTGCAGCTCCAGAGTTGCAGATTGGAGACCCCTGATGTAGTGTTAGTAAACCAAAACATACTGCATTTTCTTTTTATAGCTCTAGGTCTTTTTTTAAAGGAAAGAGACATTTTGCACATGACGATGTGATTAATCGCAATTAAAAATTTGAATCGCTGCCCAGCACTAATAATATAATATAATAGAAGTCTGACAAAGGCTGGAATTGTGACGTGTCTGACAGTTAAGTTTAACCATCACTCATATACAGAATTCTACATCTACAGCCTGACTGTAGCAGCAGTGATGCACTTCTACATGTTCTTCTACATCAACACTGAAAAATATCATCACTTGTTTGTTTTTTTTCCATATTTAACTGATGATCTGATCAGAGCTTAAGTTGTAATAATCAGCTAATTGCTTAGTAAAATCCAGGCCTTAAAAAGATTTTTTTTTTTTTTAAATTCTCATTTGTGCCCACATTTCCCTAGTCGGTGCCCCTGCCTGGCCCCCTCATAAAACCTTTCTAGACCCGCCCCTGCATATAAACCCTTTATTTTACCTGTCAACCACCTGGTTAGAGAAGGGTTTTACTCTGATTTGTATTTCAGAACCTGTTCATAATTCCCCTTCACCACATTCATGGTAAACCTGCCAATCCAACATCTGCACAGAACCATTGATTTAGAGAAGACTTAATCTTGACACTCGCTAGATATCTGATCCTGATCCATCTGGCTGTATTATAACCAGCAGATTTTACAGCTGTGTCGCCAGCAAACCTGGCTAATTAAAACAGGCTACAGCTTTGTGTCAACATCCTGCTAGTTTCCTCTTCCTCAGCACGAGCTGAATGATAAACAAAGAACAAGGTAACACGATCGGATCACCGACAGTCTTGTCATAGTCAGGAGCAACAGGAGAGGACTGGTGCAGCAATGTTTGCAGAAAAGTAAAAAAAAAAATTTTGAGTTTGCTCATGAAAAATGTGGGTGTCAAAACACCTTGCACAGCTGCTTTATGAACGGTGTCCGACTCATGCCGTAACAAAACTTTTTTCAGCTTGTGGCGTATATCAATTTTTGAAAGCATAATGTGCAGAAACAGGTATCCAGTTCTCTTAATGTCTGCACCAGCTCCCGACTAATCTGATGCTGACGTTAAAGTTTCATCACTTTTAGCTGCAAAGCGCAAACTGGTTGCAGAAAAGCACAGAAATATCATTAAGAACAATGGAGGGAAAACGTTGGGAGAAACATTAACAGTTAAATGATGGCTATGGCTGAGAGTAACAGGTCTCCATTCAGCGTTGTTTTTTTTTTTATATTGTTTTTGCATGCATGTATCCTGCATTTGTTTATCCCATCACCCAATGCTCCACGCTGGAATTCCAGCATGGTGCAGGATTCTCATCACCCCTAGATGTGTGATGTGCCGGTACCTTTGTTTGTTGTTGTGTCTATCTGCTGCTTGTGTTTTCTTTTTCTTTTCTTTATTTTTTCATACAGGAGTCCTTTTGTCTTTATGTTCAGAAAAGGATACACATACTTTTCAATAAAAACTTTTTTCTCAAACACACAAAGGTTGTGCAACATGTGGCAGGGGGAGCAATCAGGTAGTGATTTGAGGTGTGTAGGTTGCGTGACAAAAAATTTACTGAACTTTAAGACATTGAAAATTTTATATAAAATAGAATGAGATGAAAATTGTCAAAATAAAGGATGTGCAACATTCATGGACACATGCTGAATAGTTTAGAATTGTTTTGACATTTATAGCTCATGTGGCTGAGGAGATATTGTTGTTTGAACACTGCTACCTGTAATTTGTTGACTGTCCCTAACTATCCGCCACTAGTGAAAACGCGGCGGTGAAACTGGGGTCACAACTCCACAACAAAGCAGCATAGGGTCAGCAAAACATGACTGGGTGTCCAAATATCTGTTGAATATCAAACTGAAAACTAACGTTACCACGGTGAAATAGTAACAAAAGAGTAATGTGAGAACCGATGCTCACCACATAAACAAAGGATTCCATCAAATGGTTTATCTGCTATGGTTACATTATACTGGTCAAAAATAGAGTTCTTAACAAAAATACTGACACCACCGGAGGCTTTCACGGCTCCTCCTGTGAGCAGTGCGATTATAACCAAACCACCAAATCCATCCAGTTCAGGTACAGAGCTCGATAAATGAGTCTCATTCAAACAGATGAAATCAGGTTCAAGTGAAGCAGAACTTTTATGAGTTCACAATTATTTACGGTCCATCCATTTACATTCCAGTTAACAAAACCAAACTGTTCATTGACAGGTTGGGTATATTCACCTCATAGCGGCTCTGCTCTGGCTAAGTTTTTCGTAGGCACCTGCTTCACCAATCCACCATTTCTTGCCACATAAAAGTCCTTCCCAGCTGGTGTCTCTCTGAGGAGGATCCTGGAGTTAGAATCCAACAATTGTTCTGTATGCGATTTGGCAGATGGAACATAGACTTTCTGGTAATGATTGTGGCTCTTCAACTTTGATTTCCTCCTGAGCACCACTTTCTCTTGCACTAAGCTCAAGTTTTACCAGCCCTGACTGGTGGCCTCCGGTGCGGATACGCTGCACTGAGACCTGGTCGGGTACTGAGTCACACTGAAGTCCTTCACAAAAAAGATCTTTCACCTTCACCATCAGATCTTCATTTTCCACGTGTGGTAACCCCACTATGATTAATGAGACATCTGGAGCAAAAAGACCTTTGTGTAGAACTTTGTCTTCAATTTTCAACTCAGTTGCTTCCATTCTTGAGCTCAGGATCCCCACTTCCAGATCCAAATCACGTTTCATTTCTTAGACAGTTTTTTCCAATTCCCTTTTCATTGCATCTTGGTTCTCTGAGTTTAAGTTTTCCAGCACACCAGCAGGCTGTCAGTTTTACTGTTCACCTGCTTCTCTAACGCGCTGCATACGGTCCATCTTCATATTGAGTACTTTCAGTTCATTCATTACAGCAGAGTTGCTGCTGCTTCTAGTAATGACAGAATGTTCCTTTAAAGGAACACTACAGATGTTTGTGACCCTTAAAACTCTGAAATTCAGACTCATTTTGAAGAACACCAACATCTGATCTGCAGATTCCTGAGCCGATAATTCTGTAGCTTCTAACTTTGGTTTCCAGTCTGACATGACACACTGGTTTGCTCTGCAGAACCACGTCACACACCAGCAAGTAGATAACAGCACGCTGCTGTCAGTATGAATAAACAACAAGGAGAAGACAACAATATCGGAGGAAATGAGGAAACAGAGCCAAAGTATGTGATCAGACTGAAAACCAGAACAAAGACCAGATTGGAGATAAAAACCAGGATGACGGCCGGATGCAGAGTTAGCTTGTTGTTGCTGTGTGTCAGTAATAACTGATCAGCTCTGCTTCTGTCTGGACTTTGCTTTGCTCGGCTCTGACTAAACACAGCTAAACTCTGTAGGAGACTTTAACCTGTAGAGACGTGTCCAAACTAAAGAATCTTTGTCCAACAGACAGTTATCACTGTTGTTCCTGCAGGTGTTCTCCTTGGAGACTCCCTCCACAATATCTGCTGTTTCAGCTGTGAGCAAAGGAAAAAGGCTCCTACATGTGTGATCGCTCATATTACATCATATCCAGCATGAAGCAGAGAGACAGAGCTGAATGAAGGACAGAGGAAATGTCTGCAGATCTTCCTCCTCTATCAGACATTGTGTGGCTGCAGCAGCCTCTCCATACCTGAGTCTGTGTGGATCCTTCAGTGCAGCCATCAGCAGCTTCACTCCTGACTCTCCTGGATGGTTGTATCTCAGGTCCAGCTCTCTCAGATGGGAGGGGTTGGAGGTCAGAGCTGAGGCCAGAGAAGCACAGCCTTCCTCTGTGATCAGACATCCTGACAGGCTGCAGAAAACAACACACATGAAGAAACTCTGAGAGAACTGCTGTGAAACTAGAGCGGAATGTCATCAGATGCTCAGAGAAACTGGACCTGTCTGACATTACTGGCTTTGTGTCTTCATGTTCTCCAAGTTTATGACTTCATGACTCAGTTTGTGACAAATGTCCCATTTTCAGGTTCCAGCAGAGACACTACAGGAACCGAAGCATCTGTAACTTCAGGTGTCAGATGCAGAAAACTGTGTGTAGATTCAGGACTTAACAAAGACAGAAATGTTTCTATGCTTCTCATTTATGGATCTCAGTCCTGGTGAAACTTTATAAACCTGATCTCCGCTTATATGGTGTTTTTATGGTGCTTTAGTCAAACTAAGTATACACTGCTTTTTCCATCATTTCCCCATGGATAATTAGCCATCTTTTCTGATTTGGAACAAGTTAGACTGAAATCATCAAGTAGTTGCCATGGTTACGCTGCAGATGTTCATTTATTGGTTCAGATTACAGAAAATGAAAGATGAATTTAACTGGAACTTTGATTCCATGCATGTGATGTACGAGACTTGAAGAGCAACTTTGGGGAAAAACAGACCAAATAGTCTGGACCTTCTCCAGACCTCGTCCCCCCAATATCTGTCCAGTGTTTTATTAATTGATGTTGGTTTAAGTGGATCAACAAGTTTGTGTTTTGTAAAACAGTGAAAAATAAACAGAGCGAGAAGACTTTACACATTGTTTCACCTTCAGGATGCAGGACAGGTTACAGGTTCAGGTCAGTTTCTGTGGTGTAAGACGGTGTAAGTCATACAGACTGACAGTCATACAAACACCTTCTACAGGTGTTCTGTTGCTCATTAATAAAAACTCATTTAAACACTCAGTGTGATGAATCCTGACCTGAGAGTTTCCAGTTTGCAGTTTGGACTCTTCAGTCCAGCAGACAGCTGCTTCACTCCTGAGTCCTGCAGGTCGTTGTTACTCAGGTCCAGTTCTGTCAGACTGGAGGACTGGGAGCTGAGAACTGAGGACAGAGCTTCACAGCTTCTCTCTGAGAGACCACACATACACAGCCTGAAGAGATAGTTAGAGAAAAATACAAAAATAAAAACATATGTGATCAAAATGAATCAATCCTCATATTAGATGTAGACTGAAAGATCATCTGTGGAGGAAAATCAGCTTTATAACCTCGTTATCACGTCCATGTGGTGGATTTTAATGTTCACATAGATCATGAGTGAAACAAAGATTCAACGTGGTGGCTGAGAACTTTCAGCTTGGAAATGTAGTTTATCAGAGACAGTCTGAACATCTGAATAAGACAGGTGAGGATTTCAGGTGAGGAGGAGCTGGAGAGTGTCTCTGAGGAGGGGTGTGTAGGATTCCCTCCTGATCCGTTAACTCTTTGACCCGACTTCAGGGAAGTGGAAGAAAACCAATGAATGGATCCATTTATATAAGTTCTTTTCTTTAGTGGTTTAGTATTTGTTCATTTCCATCAGTGATGTTCCTGAATAACATTTTTAGCTAAAAAGGAAAATATGATAATAATTGTAAGTGGGTCGACTCGATCCATACGAAACCAGACGAGTCCTACCAGTAACATCTCTGCTCGGCTGTTAAGAAGTATGGTTGGTCGTCTTACAGAATTGGTCGTAGTGAAATAATTTGCTTTTCCATTTATGTTTCCATCTTAAACAGACAATACCATTTAGGTACATAGGATTCAGAAATCTGTGCAGCCTTCTACAACATGTGAAGTCCAGGATCCGTCTGTGTGTGTTGGCTCTGGAAGCACTAACTCCAGCCTCAGTCCACTCCTTGTGAAGCTGCCCCACATTTCTGAACGGCCTTTTCCTGATGATCCTCTCCAGGCTGCTTCATCCCTGCTGGTTGTTCCACCTTTTCCTTCCACTCAACATTTTATCGATGTGCTTTGATGCAGGATTGTACTAAAATAGACTGAGAGACTATTTAAAAGCTCAGGAGTCGTTTGCAGGTGTTTTGGATGAATTAGCTGGTTAAAATGTGGCACTTAGAGGCTACAACACTGAACCTTTTCACACTATTCTAATTTTCTAAGATGTTGATTTGTGGGTTTTAATAATGTGTAAGCCACAATCATCATATAACAATGCTTGAAATCTCTCACGTTGCATATATTGACTCTATATAATATATTTACATATTTAGGTTAAATTACTGAAATAAATTAAGTATTGTGTGATATTCTCATTTATTTAGTTTCACCTGAACAGTATGGGTTAGTTCTCTGTTTCATGTTTATTCTTATTTGTCCTTTGGTAAAAGTAGAAAAAGACCTCCAGTCATCATTTTATAAACTCTTTTCCTGGACCTCTTTGTAAAATGTCCCAGGTTTAGAAGCCTGGCATGAACATCACATGGCTTCTGCCCAATATGTGTTTTCCTTGAACAGAGATAGTTTTCATCCCGCTGCTGTAGAAATCCTTTTCTTTTTTTAAATATAAAAAGGAAAAAGGTTTTGTGTTTTGTGTAAAAATATCATTGTGCAAACAGGCATAAAAAAGTAGAAAAATATGTGAGAGCAGCAGAGAAATCTGACCTGAGAGTTTCCAGTTTACAGTGTGGACTCTTCAGTCCATCAGACAGCTGCTTCACTCCTGAGTGGGAGATACTCAGGTCCAGTTCTGTCAGCCTGGAGGACTGGGAGCTGAGAACTGAGGACAGAGCTGAGCATCCTTCATCTGAGAGGGAACAGCTGCTCAGTCTGAAGAGAAGATACAGAAGAAAATGAAGAAGATTTGTCTTCAGATTTAGTCACAGGTACAATTTATCCACACCAATCACAGTCAGGACAACTGGATAAACCTGAACAAAACTCAGTACTGGACTGGACCTGATCTGCACACATATCTTCTTAAATATCTGTGCAGCAGTGATCAGAATGAAGTGATGGAGGTCTGGGGATTTTTCATTATATTTATTTAAACAGATTTCTGAAAATGTTTGAGATTATTGCATCACAGAGACGGTAGGAAAATGAGCTCCTGTTTACACCACAATGCTGAGACAGTAAAATGGAAACGTTTGTATGGCCTCTGGTTTTCATGGTAACAGAGTTTTGGGTGGTTCTGTTGTTGTGTTTTTGGGTCTTATGAGGATGTGGTGCACACCTGGATGTGTCTTTGTCAAGTTTCATTGCCCAGAACCCTGGCATGAAAACTACATGGTTTCTACCCAATATGTGTTTTCCCTGCACGGAGATAGTTTCCATCCTGCTGCTGTAGAAATCCTTTTCTTTTTTAAACATCGTTGCTGTCGAGAAAAAACCTCCTATGTCCAAAATTCGTGATCTTCTAATTACTTTTACTCTTTCAGACTCTTGGTAATTTTTCTAAAGCACAAGGCAGTTTATTTGTATAGCACATTTCATGTACAGGACAATTCAAATTGCTTTACATCAAACAAAGACATTACAGACATTTAGAAACAGTAAAAGGTATCAACACATAATCACAATAAAATAATAACTTACATTAAAATGATTAAAAGCAAGATAAGTTAAAAAGTTTCCGTGCAGATTTCATGCATAGGCGCATGAGAAAAGAAATGTTTTTAACCTGGATTTAAAAATGTCTACATTTGGGGAAAGTTTAATCTCCACTGGCAGTTTGTTCCATTTGTTTGCAGCATAACAGCTAAATGCTGCTTCTCCATATTTAGTCTGGACTCCTGTCTGGACTAGTTGACCAGAGTCTTTGGACCTAAGAGCTCTGCTAGGTTTCTATTCTCTGAACATATCACAGATGTATTCTGGGCCTAAACCATTCTGGGATTTGTAAACAAGCAGAAGGGTTTTAAAATCTATTCTGTGACTGACTAGAAGCCAGTGTAAAGATTTTAAAACTGGTGTGATGTGTTCAGATCTCTTAGTCCTGGTTAAAACTCTAGCGTTCTGGATGAGCTGCAGATGTTTAATGCTCTTTTTAGGAAGTCCTGTTAAAAGACCATTACAGTAATCCAGCCTACTGGAGATGAATGCATGGATGAGTTTCTCCTGGTCTTTCCGGGAGACTATTCTATTCTATTCTATTCTACAGTCATTTAGCAGACGCTTTTATCCAAAGCGACTTACATTTGAGAGGAAGAACAACACAAGCATGAATTCAAACAAGATGGGACGTCATAATTAAGTGATAGTCAGACCGCTTTTGAGTCCAGTTGGACCCAGGTGCTGTCATGTAGTGCTAGTGCAGTGCCTATAATTTTTTTTCTTTTTTTTTTCTTTTTTTTTTTTTTTAGTCATTTTATTTAAATACAGGATCACGATTTCATCACACAATATCAACTAGGTCATAAGTGCATGATTTCATCACATAATATCAACTTGGGCATAAGTGCATGATATCATCACACAATATCATCTTGGGCATAAGTGCATGATATCATCACACAATATCATCTTGGGCATAAGTGCACACAGCTTCTTCAGTACTTGGTTGAGCCAAAAAGCTGGACAAATCTTTCTGACTCATTTAGTTAAGCTAAATGTGGAAATGCTCCTTAAACAACTGAGTCTTTAGCTTGGTCTTAAAAGTGGATACGGACTCTGCGGATCGGACGGAGTTTGGTAGATCGTTCCACCACCGGGGAACAACAGAGGAGAAGAGTCTAGCTACTGATTTTGCGCCACGTTGTGGTGGGAGCACTAGGCGTCTTTCACTGGTAGAGCGTAAGTTTCGAGAGGGAGTGTAGCTCTGGATTAAGGAGTGAAGGTAGCCCGGAGCCGTTTGGGTTATTGTTTTGTAAGCCAGAAGCAGAGCTTTGAATTTGATGCGTGCTGCAACTGGAAGCCAGTGAAGAGCAATTAGCAGTGGAGTGACATGAGCTCTTTTGGGCTGGTTGAAGACCAGACGTGCTGCTGCGTTCTGGATCATCTGCAAAGGTTTAACTGAGCATGCAGGCAGGCCAGCCAGTAAGGAGTTGCAGTAGTCAATGCGTGAAATGACCAGAGCCTGGACCAGGAGCTGGGTCGTGTGTTCAGTCAGGTAGGGTCTGATCCTCCTGATGTTGTAGAGAGCAAATCGGCAAGACCGGGAAACCGAGGCAACATGGTCCTTAAAGGTCAGCTGGTTGTCTACCATGACACCAAGATTCCTGGTAGAAGATGTAGGCACTAGTGTGATTGAGTCAAGCTGCACACTTATCTGTGGTGGTAAAGAAGGACTGGCTGGGAAGACAATAAGCTCAGTCTTGGACAGATTTAGCTGAAGGTGGCGATCCTTCATCCATGCAGAGATATCAGCAAGGCATGCTGATATTCGCATTGAGACGGTTGTGTCATCAGGTGGGAAAGAAAGGAAAAGCTGAGTGTCATCTGCATAGCAGTGGTAGGAGAAACCATGAGAGCTAATGACTGCACCGAGTGAGGAGGTGTATAGGGAAAAGAGAAGGGGGCCGAGCACCGAGCCCTGAGGCACCCCTGTTGTCAGCCCATGTGATCTGGACACGCCCCCTCGCCAAGATACTTTGAATGATCTCCCTGTGAGGTAGGATGTAAACCACGAGAGGACAGATCCTGAGATGCCAAGCTCTAAGAGTTTGGAGAACAGTATATGATGGTTGACAGTGTCAAAGGCAGCCGACAGGTCCAGCAGTATAAGGACTGAGGATTGACCAGTGGATCTGGCAAGCCGTAGGGAATCAGTAACTGACAGGAGAGCAGTTTCAGTAGAGTGACTAAACTTTTAATTCTGTTGATGTTTCTGAGCTGGTAAAAAGCTTCTTAGTGAAGCTTTGATGTGGCTGCTGAAAGTCAGATCTGAATCTATCAACACTCCAAAGTTACGAACTTGGCTGGTGATTTTAAGAGCGAGTCTCCAGGTGTTTACCAATGCTGACCCTCTTCTCTTTGCTACCAAACAGAATAATCTCAGTTTTGTCTTCATTTAATTGTAGGAAATTCTCCCTCATCCAGGAGTTCATTTGCTCCAGACACTGACACAATAAATCTATTGGTCTGCAATAGCAATGCTGGTGATGGAGACACATAAAGTTGTGTATCATCTGCATAACTTTGATAATTAATGCTATAGTTCTGTGATATTTGACCCAAAGGGAGCATATACAAGTTGAACAGAAGAGGTCCAAGGACTGACCCCTGAGGGACTCCACAAGTCATGGCCACTCGCTCAGATTCATAGCTGCCAATTGGAACAAAATAACTCCGGCCTTCTAAATAGGACCTGAACCAGTTCAGAACCGCTCCAGAAAGTCCAACCCAGTTTTCCAGCTTGTGCAACAGGATTCTGTGATCTACAGTATCAAACACAGCACTGAGATCCAACAGAACCAGGACTGATACTTGACCAGAATCAGTATTAAACCTAATGTCATTTAACACTTTGACCAGAGCTGTTTCAGTGCTGTGCTAAGGTCGGAAGCCGGACTGAAATTTATCAAGATTTCCACTTTCATTTAAAAAGTCATTAAGCTGGTGAAATACAACTTTCTCAATAATCTTAAATAAAATAATAAATAAAAGAGAGGTTAGACACAGGTCTATAGTTGTTCATTCTAGAGGCGTCTAGAGTCCTTTTCTTTAGGAGTGGCTTAATAGCAGCTATCTATAGTGATTTGGGAAAAAGATAGTTTTCATCCCGCTGCTATAGAAATCCTTTTCTATTTAAATATGCAAAGAAAAAAGTTTTACATTTTGTGTGGAAACGTTTCATGCAAACAGGACGTAAAAAAGTAGAAAAACATGTGAGAGCAGCAGAGGAATCTGACCTGAGAGTTTCCAGTTTACAGTGTGGACTCTTCAGTCCATCAGACAGCTGCTTCACTCCTGAGTCGGAGATACTCAGGTCCAGTTCTGTCAGCCTGGAGGACTGGGAGCTGAGAACTGAGGACAGAGCTGAACATCCTTCATCTGAGAGGGAACAGCTGCTCAGTCTGAAGAGGAAATAATGAGACAAGTAGTTCTCTGTCACATTCTGTCCTATAAAACAGCAGCAGTATATTTCTCCACATCCTGCTTTATATGTACTTACAGAGCTTTGTTGGAGGCTTTGACCACTGGCAGCAGCCTCAGAAGAACCTTCTCTGAAGGAGAGTATTTCCGCAGATCAAACACCTCCAGATCTTCTTCTGATGACAGTAAGATGAAGATCAGAGCCGACCACTGAGCAGGAGACAGTTTATCTGTGGAGAGACGTCCTGATCTCAGGGACTGTTGGACCTCCTCCACTAGAGAACCATCATTCAGTTCATTCAGACAGTGGAACAGATTGATGCTTCTCTCTTCAGACACATTCTCACTGATCTTCGTCTTGATGTACTGAACTGTTTCCTGATTGGTCAGTGAGCTACTTCCTGCCTGTGTCAGCAGGTCTCGTAGGAGACTCTGATTGGTCTGCATTGAAAGACCCAGGAGGAAGCGGAGGAACAAATCTAGGTGTCCATTTGGACTCTGTAAGGCCTGATCCACAGCTGTCTGATGGAGATGTTGTAGATCTGGTTCATTTAATAACTTAGACCAAAATGAAACTGTTTGTTCGTGTTTCAGCAGGTTGACTCCAGACTTTATGAAAGTCAGACGGACATGAAGAGCAGCCAGAAACTCCTGAACACTCAGATGGACGAAGCTGAACAGCTTCTCCTGGTACAGTCCTCTCTCCTCTTTAAAGATCTGTGTGAACACTCCTGAGTAAACTGAGGCTGCTGTGATATCAATGCCACACTCTGTCAGGTCTGATTCATAGAAGATCAGGTTTCCTTTCTGCAGATGATCAAAAGCCAGTTTTCCCAGAGACTCAATCATCTTCCTGCTCTCTGGACTCCAGTGTGGATCTGTTTCAGCTCCTCCATCATACTTGACCTTCTTGACTTTGGTCTGGACCACCAGGAAGTGGATGTACATCTCAGTCAGGGTCTTGGGCAGCTCTCCTCCCTCTCTGGTTTTCAGCACATCCTCCAGAACTGTAGCAGTGATCCAGCAGAAGACTGGGATGTGGCACATGATGTGGAGGCTTCGTGATGTCTTCATGTGGGAGATGATCCTGCTGGCCTGCTCCTCATCTCTGAACCTCTTCCTGAAGTACTCCTCCTTCTGTGGGTCAGTGAACCCTCTGACCTCTGTCACCATGCCAACACAGTCAGGAGGGATCTGATTGGCTGCTGCAGGTCGTGTGGTTATCCAGAGGCGAGCAGAGGGAAGCAGTTTCCCCCTGATGAGGTTAGTCAGCAGCACATCCACTGAGGTGGACTCTGTAACATCAGTCAGGGTCTCATTGTTGTGGAAGTCCAGAGGAAGTCGACTCTCATCCAGACCGTCCAAGATGAAGACAACCTGGAACTCTTCAAAGCTGCAGATTCCTGCTTCTTTGGTTTCTGTAAAGAAGTGATGAACAAGTTCCACCAAGCTGAACTTTTCCTCTTTCAGCACATTCAGCTCTCTGAAAGTCAGTGGAAATGTAAACTGGATGTCCTGGTTGGCTTTGTCTTCAGCCCAGTCCAGAGTGAACTTCTGTGTTAAGACAGTTTTCCCAATGCCAGCCACTCCCTTCGTCATCACTGTTCTGATTGGTTCATCTCTTCCAGGTGGGACTTTAAAGATGTCTTCTTGTCTGATGGTTGTTTCTGGTCTGTGTGGTTTCCTGGATGCTGTTTCAATCTGTCTGACCTCATGTTCATCATTGACCTCTGCACTCCCTCCCTCTGTGATGTAGAGCTCTGTGTAGATCTGGTTCAGAAGGGTTGGGTTTCCTGCTTTAGCAATTCCCTCAAACACACACTGGAACTTCTTCTTCAGACCAGATTTTAGTTTACGGCCACAAGCTGCAGCCAAAAGTTCTGAATGAAAAGGAGAAATTAGATGAGTCAGTAAAGACTTGAAGCCTTAGATCCCAAGATGGAGGCATTGTGAACAGACATGTGAGTTTGCCTCCCAATAACTAAAACTTTTGTCTAATTAGCACCAAGTCCTTGGCCTGCTTTTTGCTCCTCCCAACCACTAAAAGTCTTATCTACCATTCCAGATTGACAAAATGAGTAAATCCCTCCACGATCGCGGTAAAAACCAACCTCAGCTTACTCAACACTTTAGCTCACAGAGCCAAGATGCTAGCGCAGCTACTCTCAGAGCAAAATCAACCAGCACAGAACCGCTAACTCTCAAAATGCTAACTCAAGAAACATAAAACAAAAGCTTTACAGATATTAGGAAAACATAAACGGCAGCAACAAATAGCAAGAATCACAATAAAATCATAAATTACATTAAACTGATTAAAAAGCAAAATAAATTAAAAAGTTACTGTGCAGAATTCATGCATTGGCACATGAGAAAAGAAATGTTTTTAACCTGGATTTAAAAGTGAACCGACACAGTGGCGTCTTACACCAGCACCATTTCCGAAATGGAATGGATGGAATGGAATGGACTCTCTCTGCTTGCTCCGACAGAATATCCATTCTGGAAAATGAGGTGTCCTTACTTGAATCCACAATGCAGGCGAACAAAACACTACAGCTGACAGTAAAGGATCTGATTTCTCACTCCAAATGTAAGAATGTCCGTATTATCAGCATTCCAGATGGGGCTGAGGGGAATGATGCCCGACTCTTTATGACTGAGCTGCTGAAGGAGATGACCAGCGAAGCATTGCAAGATTTGGATTTGAATTGTGCACACCACAGCGTGGCTCCGAAATCATCTGAAGGTTCCCAACCCTTTATCATCCGTTTCCACAAATAAACTCATAAGGAGCATGTGCTGTGTGTAAGTGACTGATGTGGAATCTGAATCTGAATTTTCTGGTGCACACATGTTACGTTTAAGGGATGCAACCCCAGGAATCCAGTGAGGTGTAATATCTCCTGCTTACTCCCCTGTGTCGCGGGATGAGTTTAGGACATTTGTGTTATGATTAGATTTTTCCAAATTTGTTGAAGCCAGTTATGGCTTCTGTTCTTGTCCGGATTCGCAGGGCGATGTTTTTTTTTTTTTTTTTTTTTCCTTCTTGCACACTGTCTACCTGTCATCCTAAATGGCCCAATTCAAATTAATTATAGATGTTACCTCAAACCATATAGCAGGGCTGGGTTCCATTAGGTTTACAATCCTATTAAGAGGACGAGAGTGTTTTCTTATTTAAAGAGCTTAAAATCGGAAGTATTCTATCTCCAGAAAAACTCATGTATCAGTGACCACACTAGACTGTGGAAACCCTAGATTGGTCAAGTTTTTCACTCAATTTTTAATAGTCATTCAAGAGGCACAGCTATACTTATACACAATAGTGGGAACGTTGCTTAAATTTCCAGTTATTCTGGCCTCTGTTTACACTCCAAACTGGGACTGCCCAAACCTTATGACTGCCCTATTTTCTCAAATATGTGTCTAAATTTGAGTGATTTAATTCTTGGAGGAGGCCTTAATTTGATTATAAACCCTACTCTTGACAAATCTAATCCAAAACTCTTGTTTCAGTTCAATATGGTGAAGGATCTTACTTCACTCATGGATCAGATTAGCTGTGTAGATGCATGGTGCTTTTATTACCCTTTATCCAAGGAGTTTTCATGTTATTCCTCAGTCCACCACACACACTCTCATATTGATTATTACTTTGTAGACAACATTCTAGTACCTTCAGTGAAATCATCCAAATACTCAACCATAGTAATTTTGCATAACGTCCCTATTCTGATGGATCTGTGTCCTAAACTGAAGCATCCTCAAGGCGACTTAACCCGGAGCTGTTATCTTCAGATGAATTCTGTAAATTTATATCAGAGAAAATCTCTTTTTTCATCCAAACCAATAAATCTGAATCAACCTTCGCCTCCCTCTTGTGGGAGACTTTGAAAGCAGTATTGCGAAGTGAGATTATTTCTTATAATGCTAGAATTAGTAAGCAGAGAAAACAACAACAATGTGAGTTGCTTGAGGCTATTCAGCGCATTCACCATCAGCACTCACTAACCTCTAATAATAATCTAAGAACTGAAAGGCTCAAGCTCCAAACAGAATTTATAATCTCTGTAAATAAGGCAGAGTTTCTCTTAAGATGTACCAGGAGCACACACTATGAACATGGAGACTGGTCCAGTAAACTATTCGCTATGCAACTGAAACACCAAGCCACTTCCCGATCCATTATCCAGATTCACAAAACCCCTTCTATCCATGTCTCAGAAGAAAAAGAAACTAATGAGGTATTCTCTCAGTTTTACATAACTCTATACAGATCAGAGGCTCCATCTGACACAACCGTAATGCAAAACCTTCTAGATAAATTAAACTTCCCTGTAATTGATGATACCACCACTTGTCAACTTGAGGTTCCACTCTCTCTAAATGAACTCTTAAACTGCCTTAAATCAAAGCAGAGCAGTAAGGCACCCGGACCTGACAGTTTTCCTGTTGAATTTCTAAAGAAATTCTCTGACCAACTTGCCCTATTAATGCTAGACATGTTCAACGATTCTTTAGAAAAAGGGACCCTTCCTCCATTTTTAACTCAGGCCTCAATTTCACTGATTCCCAAACCCAATAAAAATTTAAAAGAGTGTAGCAGCTGGAGGCCGATTAGTTTGCTCAATTCTGATGTCAATTAATTAGCTAAAATTCTTGCCAGCCGCTTTGACCCTTGCCTTCCCAAAATTATTTCTGATGATCACACTTGTTTTTATAAAAGGCAGGAGGCTTTTTTCAAACATTCAACATAATATTCTCCAGGCCTAACACAACAGAACCAGAAATGGTTATTTTAATGGATGCAGAGAAGGTCTTTGACCGAGTGGAGTGGGAATATTTATTTTCTGTCCTGAACAAATTTGGCTTTGGTCATAGATATATTTCATGGATTCGGCTGTTATATAATAACCCCACAGCATGCATTATTACCAACTACACCCATTTTTAAAGCCATTTTGACTAACTCAAGGTCATGAACGAGGTCTTACAGATTTTACAAACATTTGGATCCTTCTCAGGATATAAGTTTAATATCAGTGAGAGAGAATGTTTCCTTCTCAACGACACCGCAAAACAGATCTCAGCCCAAATGCTACCTTTCCACTTGACACCCTCCTCTTTCCACTATTTAGGTGTTAATATCTTAGATAATTTTTTTCTATTTGTAAAAAAAAAAAACCCTTGTCCCTTATAGGAAGAATTAACACAATAAAAATGAATGTAGCTCCACGACTCTTAAATGAAATTTAATCTCCAAAATCTTATTTATTTAGATATTTTCAAGTTTGTAACTTTGAGTGCCAAAATTTCACAAACTTCCCCCTTTTGCCTCCTGACTCGCTCACCGAGACGTTCTTGTCCTTTCCTACAGATTGCAAAATAATTTCTGTTCTTATGAGATCTGCGTCATCCTTCTCACCTCCCCTCACAGTTAAAGATGTTTGGGAACATAAATTGGGCATCACCTTCAAAACTGACTGGTGGGAAAAAGTCTTAGAAAGGATCAACACCACTTCCGCTTGTGCCAGTCTGACACTAATACAATTTAAGGTTGTTCATACACATCTCTCTAAAGTTAGACTCAAAAATTCTTCAGCACAAGTGATAAGTGTGATAAGTGCTCTGTTTCCTTGGCTAATCATACACACATGTTTTTCTCTTGAGCAAAACTGGGTTTTTTTGGTCCTCTTTTTATGACACATTGTCAAAAGCTCTCAACTGCCCTCTGATTCCCTCCCAGTCTATGACAATTTTCAGTGTTCTGGACATTTCACTAAAAGAGAAAATAATATCATTGCTTTTGCATTTTACTTCATTGGAAAGACTCAAAACCACCTCTTCTAATTCTTGGTTGAAAGACCTAATGTTTTTCTATAGTTAGAAAAAAATAAAACACTATGAGAGAGCACTGTGATCTCTTTCATAAAACTTGGGGTCCCTTTCTCTCTTATGTCAACTCTAACCAGGTTTTGGATGACTAACCTGTAGCACTCAACCAGACAGCGTTATGGTGTGCAACTACAGACCTCCTTTACATATATATATATATATATATATATATATATATATATATATATATATATATATATATATATATATATATATATATATATATATATATATATATATATATATATAACATACATACATATATATATATAAATATATATATATATATATATATATATATATATATATTTATTTATAAAATCAAATATTTATGACAAAGAAGGATGAAATGTTAAGGACTAACTAACTAAAAGGTAAAAAGTCAGCAGGATGAATTTAAAGCTGTGAAGCTGCTTCCTTCTAAACACAGAAGGAACAATATGTGATGAATATCAGCATCAGGTGAACAGACAGAAAGCAGGATGAGAATCTCACAGTTTCTAGATGGTGAGGAGAGATAAATATTCACAATATGCACAATAACTTCCATCCATGCACCTTCAGTGTTTCATTATCCAGATTTCTGACCTATAAATTGTCTAAACTTTAAATTTTAGGTTGACTGCACTTGCAGCCTCCGCTGCCGGGAGTTAAGGGGTTAACAGCTTGTTTCCGGGTGTAGCGTCTGTAGATGTAGCTCTAAACATGTGTAGTATTGCACGATTAAAAAAATTAACGGCGTTAATAAAGCGTTGCTAGAGAGAGAGAGAGAGAGAGAGAGAGAGAGAAAGAGAGAGAATTTATAACATCAAAATACCCTGGGTTCTTTGACCCCATGTTAATTATAAAGAATTGAATGAGTTGGTCAAACTTTAATAATAAAATGTGAAAATATAAAGAAAGATTTTAAGCCTCTGAGGAACGAGGATGTGAATATGTGATGTTTCATGTGTTGAGACATCAGTAAATGTGTCATTTATCCAGCAGCTTCAATCTTTAGAGAAATCCTCTTACTGCTCTGCAGACGCTCAGCCAGCTCCTCCTGCTTCATCCTCCTCAGGAAGTCCACTGTGATCTTCACTAACGCCTCTCTGCTGCTCTTCCTCTGCTCCTCATCCTCACCCTCCAACACTGAGCATTCTGGGTAATCTGGACTCAGAAGCTTCTGGATCTTCTTCAGCTCCTTCTTCACAAAAGTGATCATGTTGTCCTCCAGCAGCTGGAAGAGAAACGATATGAAGGACACAATCAGACTGAAATCATGGAGCCAAACATCAGATCCATGTTGGACACACTGACAATCCACTGGTCTACAAAGGTCAGCATGGAGACGATGTGGACAGAAGAGATGGAAAAGTAGTTGTTGTACATGTACAGACCATAAATATGGAGTCCAGCTGTGTTTGATGCTGCTGGGCAGACTGACCACTGGGAAGCTCTGAGCTCTGCTGGTCCACTCTGTGGAGGAATCAGGAAGAATCAGCTGATATTCTGTCTGTCCACACAGAGACAAACACAAGGTAAAGGTCCATGAAGTGATGTGAGGATGTGAACAGTGAATCAGAGACTCCCTGTAGTGGGAAAGCTTTACTGACAACCAGCAGCTCAGTCTGCAGCTGCTTGGAGATTTCAGCTCAGTTTGGATGAGTCCCAACAGCTCTCACCAACACCTTCAAGAAGCTTTACTTCCTGCTGAAGTGTCCTGGAGCAAGGCAGCCACAGCCAGTCTGTGGTTGGATCAGACTGGCTGGACTTGTCATGACTCTGCTTATCCTGGCAGTACTCTGTGTGTATGTGTGTGCGGGTGCATATGGATGTGGGCGTGCCTTCTTTGCAGGTGGTGTGTCTGTCTCTGGCAGCAGGTTTCACTCACAGCTGTGGATAATCACTTCATTACTCAAACAACATTTATGCTCTGCTCTGTTCACACACCTCTGCTGGATTGTTGCTTGCATTTGCGTGGTAAAGATTTGACTTTTGCACCTTTCTGGTGGTTTTTGTTCATGACCTGTGTGAAATAATTTTTGTTCCACTCTATTCAGAAGTTCTCCTGCCAGTTCGCTGTCTCTGCCTGCCAGCCTGCCCCGACGCCAGCATATTACTCTTTGCCAATAAAACACTTTTGTGATTTCAAGGCTTCTCGTCTGCTCTTGGGAACTCACAGCTTCCAATATGACAGGACTGGACAGCTCCCAGTGTGGATCATCATCAGGTTAACAACTAACATGCCTCGGCTAGTGACCCTCTGGATCAGCTCCTCCCTCTGCTCCCACTGCAAGGCCGTTTGCACTGAGTGACTGGTAACCATTATACTAAAGGTGATGGTTTACTGGATCATGTGTTCCTCTGGTACCAGCATGTCAAAGCTCATTTAATGAGTTGCTGTGTTAGCACATCTTCTTTTCTATTTCCTGGCAGGTTGTGCAGGTACGTTCTGCCACCTACTGTATACTGGCTCATTACTGCAGTCTAAGGCCCCCACCATCCCACCAGACGTCCACGGGTAAAGTCTCTCTGGCAAAACACATATTTGACCTCAGTGTGACTTCCTGGTAAAATAATAAAATGTCATTCTTTAACTTTAGTCTTTTTCTCGTAAATACCAACAGCAGAAAATCTAGAACTAAGGAGTCGACTATTTTTCTTAGTTTCTGGATCCTCAATGTGAGTGTCCTTCATACAAAAGAATAGAATGACTTTATTGTCATTGTGACTGTTGCAATGAAACTGGGTGGGCATTTATTCCACAGTGTCATAGAAAACATGGAATATAAATACATTCACCAAGTTTTTCTTTTTAAAAAAGAGAACAAATAAAACCAAATAACAACCGTGCGAACATACATGAATGAGAAACTATAACAAACATAAAAACTCCACACACACGAACACACACATTAATGTACATTGTAAAATACTGGACGGGTATGTTATAAATAATACAATAAAGAACATATACGTGTGTGGTTGATGTAGCAGTGATGGTGATGGTGCATGTGGGGGTTAGGCATTAAGAAGCCTGGTTGTTCAGGGGTAAAAACAGTTTCTGAGACAGTTTGTCCAGCTGTTAATGATTCTGAACCTCCTGCCAGAGGACAGGAGGTCAAAGAAGCCCCCATCCGGGGTGTGATGGGTCAGCCAGGATTTTCTACGCCGTATTTAGGCCACCACATTTTGCAACTTCCTCCAGAGAGGGCGGGGGGCAGCCAATGATTTTCTTTGCAGTTTTAATGACCCCTTGCAGGCTTTTTTATCCTTAGCTGTGCAGCCAGCATACCACGCCATGATGCAGCATGCTACCACACTTTCTATTGTGGTACGATCAAAGGTCTGTAGCAGCTTTGTCTCCAGCCAGCATTTCCTCAGCAGCCTCAGGAAGCAGAGCCTCTGCTGGGCTTTGCTGACCATCGCTGTTGTATTGGAGGATGTTCAGCATGATGGTATTAAATGCCGAACTAAAATCCAGGAAGAGCATCCTGACATAATTTCCCTGCTTCTCAGAGGCAGTGTGGAGGACAGTGGTGATGGCATCAGCTGGTGACCTGTTTGCTTTATAAGCGTACTGGTGTTGGTCAAAGTTCTGAGGGAGACAGGACTTAAGGTGGTGGAGGACAAGTCTCTCAAGGCTCTTCATAACTACTGAGGTCAGGGCCACCGGTCTGTAGTCATTTAGGCTGCTTATGGTGCTTTTCTTAGGAACAGGGACAATGGTGGCTGCTTTCAGGCAGGTTGGGACGGGGGCCTGTTTCAGGGAGGTGTTGAAAATCCTGGTTAGGACCCCGACAGCTGATCAGCACAGGCCTTTAGCACTTTGCTCAGTACTCCATCCGGTCCCGCTGCTTTGTGTGGGTCTACAGCTCAGAACCTTTGTCACCTGGTGTTCTTGCAGCTGGAGCAGGTGGGTACTGGGGGGCTGAGAGGGTGGTGGAGCAGGGTGGGATCTCTTCACCTCAAAGAGGGTGAAAAAGTAATTTAACTCCTCCACCAGGGAGGTGTCAGCATTTGATATTGAATTCTATTGATTTCTATTCATTTGTAGGCTACACAACATTTCATCCATGATAACTGAGAAAATGTCCAGATTAATAGTTAAAATACATGAATTAGTTTATAAGCTGGTTTTATGATTTCCTTCTGGGATCAATAAAGATTTAGTTTTTATGTCATTTGATTAATCTGATGTAACATTTGTAGAACGTTGTCCTTCTGCCTTTTTGTTAACATAATCAGCCCTTAATGAAGAATGAATGTTGTGTGAACGGCTGATTTATTGAAATATTATCTGGTAATGTGGATGGTATAGGGGTAGAACAGCTGTTTCTCATTTTCTCTTCATACACTCACAGAGTGACTGAAACATGAAGTTTGGATCTTGTGATCATCACAGTAAAACTGGGCCTTTATTCCTATTTTCCCTCTAATGGCACCAGAACCTGTTTAAGTGTGTTAAAAAGGTGAATTATGGAGCTGCTATGTTTCCTGTCCAGCACTGAGACTGAGTCCTGCTGATTATTCTCAGCTCACCAGAAAAGTGGCTTTTTAAAGGAGAGCTCCCACTTTCTGCAGCTCTCTGAACTCAGACACAGTAAATCTGAAACTGCTGAGAAATCCTCCTGAAAACTTTCCTCTGTGGGAAAAACTCACATGTTTATCACACTGTTTTATTATTGGAGCTTTTATCTGGATGTTTCAGCTCATTTAGTAAAGAACTGAACATTAAATCAGTTTCACATCTGAGCATAGAAACGTGAAAAAGAGCTGAAACACATGTTGGAATAAAAACTGTTCAATCTGACTCTGATACAACATTTACACCCAGCTCACCTCTGTTCCTCTGTACTGAAGAAAGGAGGCTCATCCTTCGACCAGTCGCTCTTAAAGGACACACAGCTGGGTCCTGGTCCTGGTTCTGGTCCTGGTCCTGGTTCTGGTCCTGGATCTGGTTCAGGTCCTGGTTCTGGTTCTGGTTCAGGTTTATTACTGTGAATAAAGATGGTTTAATGATTTCACTGCTGAATTCTGAAATTGTTCAACAACATTTTATTAAAATAAAAATCTGGAAGACAAATCAGAATCTAAATTCCAACCATGATACAGAAACTAGTCTCAGCAGAGACGTCAAGAACTGATTCAACTGAAACTGGTTTTCATCTGAAATATGATCCAACCTCCACTGAACACTGACAGATACTGACTGTTGGTCTGAGGAAACTCCAGCTTTGAACTTAATACTTCGACCCATCGACCGGTCACTTTTCATGGACGCACAGCTGGGCTCAGGTCCTGATTCAGGGCTGGTTTCAGGTCCAGGTTTGTTCCTGTGAATCCAGATGTTTGGTGTGAGTTCTGAGCTGTGACATGGAGAAGAGTCATGGACAGTTAGAGATGGACATCTCACCTCTGAGTGCTTTTAGAGGGAGGGACTCCCTCCTCTCTGTCCTCACACTGATCCATGATGCTGGATTCACATCAGCTCACACACACTTTCTACCTTCACCTGCAGAGGAAACACACATCATTCATCTGAACATCAAGTGAAATCCTCCTTTCCATCATCTGCTGTAGGAAGATCAGCTGCTCCTCCTCTGATTGGCTCTGAGTTTCTGTTTCATATCAGTGTCAGATGGATGCAGTCAGACAGCAGTGAGGAAGAGGAAGCTGCCTTCAGCTGCTGGACTTCTATCAGGACACTAGATGGAGGGATGGAGCTGCAGACCAGCACACACACACTTTCACTGGAAGTTTCAGTCAGCTGAACATTTGAATCATTTCAGCTGATTCATGATGCAGCAGATCATCTTCAGTGTTAAAAAGATCAGAAGAATTCTTCCTGTTTAGTTTTCAGACTAAAAACTTTCTTCCTTTTTACCAGGAAATACCAGCAGCACCATGTTAGATCTCAGCTGCTGGGAGGCCTTTAATAAAGCAGATGAAAAGTGGAAATATTTCTTCTCCTTTTATTACCATGAAAAAGAGACTGAAACTAAATCAGATGGAAGATTTGAAATCAGGAAACAGGACGAAATGTTAGACATTTTCTGTCAGCAAACAGAAACTAAAGGATGATGTTAAAGAAGGAAAAATGAAGTGATTCTAGTCTGGATGGAAAGTCTGACTGAAGGAGCAGCAGAATCACACTGTAGGTTCTGATCCGTTAAACTGCTCCCTGCAGCACAAAGGAGGAAGTCCCTGCTCATCTTCATCATCGTCATCAAGCTGTACAGTGGATTATCGGCTCCATCAAACCTGCACACAGCTTCATCACCGACTACAATCAGACAGTTAAAACTGACTTGGATGACGTATTTAACATCAGGATGATGAAGAAAGTGAAGACAGAACTCATCCTCTGAACCATGAATACCAGCTCCTTCCTTCTGGTCTCCGCCTGTCTGCTCCTCCAGCTACTAAAACAGATCCAGGTTGTCCTCTGTGCCTCTCCATCCGGGCTCTAAACACCACAGAGACGAAGAGGTAGCTGCTCTGTGCTGCAGATACTCTGCACCTCCATTTATTGCTTATTTTTATTATTTACCTTGTTTTTAGATGAGTGGATGGAGCACTTGATGCATCTGTTTGAATTTGCTGCTCATAATTTATATATTCTCATGTTTTATGTTTTATTTAGAATAGACTAGAATAGAATAGAATAGAATATAATAGAATAGAATAGAATAGAATGTCTGATGTTTAAAAATGTGACGGATGATTGTTCATGTCTGCTGCAAACCAGATTAAACTTTCCAGGGACAAATTAATGAAGTGAAGTAATATAATAACAAGATATATTAATAAGCTAGAAGTCAAAGTACAGTAGAAAAAGGTCAAATATCTCCTCTGAAATGAAGTCAAAGCAGTGGATTATCTGCTCCATCAAACCTGCACACAGCTTCATCACCGACTACAATCAGACAGTTTAACTGACTTTCATCATATTTTAGAGTTTATTTTGAAAGGTGGAACAGGAAGCAGCAGGAAGCTGCTGAGTCTGACTTTAAGGTGGAGACGACAGTTTGATTCCAGGAAATAAAAACATGACGCAGTTTGTGAAGGAAACAAAAACATCAGCTGATCCAGTTAAAAATCATCATTAACATAAACATCAATAATGATCAGCTGATCATGAAGAAGCTTTAACTTATCAATAAACATCAACTGATCACCATGTAGTTTGATTCCAGTTAATCAATAATCTGATCATCATGTAGATTTGTCTTCAAACAGCAGAATGATCAAAGCTGGAGCTGAAATCAGAAGTGAACATGTTCTCCAAACATTCCAGAAACAAAGAGGAAAGTTCAGACTTACAGTTTGTTCAGAGATGAAGACGAAGACTCTCCACCCACACAGGTGAGCTGCTACCTGGAATGAGCCAGACTCTACCTGAGAGGGAGACAGGACAGGTAGGAGGGACTCTGATGGTAAAAGTTTAACATTTCAAATGTAACTTTACTCGTCTGACAAGCTCAGATTATCATTCCCTGCATTTCTACCAGGTGAGGCAGGTACACCTGGACATGTCTCCAGTCCCCTGCAGGACCAACACAGAGAGACAAACAACCGCTCACACTTACTCCCAGGGAGAATTTAGAGTGAGCAGTTAACATAACCTGCATGTCTTTGGACTGTGGGAAGAGTCCGTAGTACCTGGAGAGAAGCCACGCATACACGAGGAGAACATTCAAACTCCAACCAGGAACCATCTTGCTGAGGCAACAGTGTTAGACACTACACCACCATGCAGCCATCCTGATTATTAAAGAAATACATGTAAATAAATAAATAAAAAGATCAAAGTATGAAAGATTGAACTCAGACATTTATGAAGAAATGAAAAAGTTTCCCCAGAAAAAGAAAAGAAGAAGAAATCATGTGTCTTTCTGCTGGAGCACAAAGGAATTATTGCACTTTGGTTCAAAAGTCATTTTCATCAAGTTAATGCACTTTTTGTTGTCCTTCATCAGTGTGTGCAGCCACACCTTCATCTCCTCGCTGTGATAACATGTGGTCTGACTGGTCTGACTGGTCTGACTGGGGCTGACATGCTCAGTCACAGAAGAAGAGAAGAAGAAAGATTCTGCGGATCATCAGCTGAGCTGCAGCTGGAACTTTCTCTTTATTCTACTGGACCCATCCAGCTACAGAAGTTGACTTCAGAGTCTCTGATTGGCTGTTTTCATTGTTCAGAAGTGAATCAAAGACTCACCCTGACACAGCTGACAGTACAATCTCTGTCTGTGTTAACAGTCTCTCTCTGCTGGTCAGAGGATGAACTGCATGATGTCAGCTTAATGAACCCAGATGACATGAAGTGTTTCAGTGGTTCAGATACTTCAGGATCATCATTAGAATGAAAGTCACGAGTGATGTTAACCACACTGATGCTAACAGGTAATTAGGTCCTCTTAGACCCAATTCCCACATCACTTTTAAAAACATTTTATGGTTTCTTTGAGCCTGAGCTTTTAAACATAGTAAATTGCTCTCTTCAGACAGGTGTCTTCCCTGCAGCCTTTAACACAGCAGTGGTGAGGCCCCTTCTGAAGAAGAGTCATTTAGATCCAAACATTCCTAATAACTACCGACCTGTATCCAACTTACCGTTTTTAAGTAAACTGACAGAAAGAACTGTTTTTATTTAATTGCATGAGTTTTTGAATGAACACAAGATTTTAGAAAAATATCAGTCTGGTTTTAGGACAAACCACAGTACCGAGACGGCCCTTTTAAAAATTGTTAATGACCTTAGACTTAATTTAGACTCACAGAAACTTTCTGTCCTGGTTTTACTGGATCTTAGTGTCGCCTTCGATACAGTTGATCACCAGATTTTACTAGATAGACTCAGAAGTCTGGTGGGCCTCTCAGGTACTGTTCTTAAATGGTTTTACTCCTATCTCACAGATCGCCAGTTTTATGTAAGTATGGATACATGCTCCTCAAGGATCCATAAAGTCAAGTGTGGGGTTCCCCAAGGATCAATTTTAGGCCCAATACTTTTTAATTTGTACATGTTACCTCTTGGGGATGTCATCAGGAGACACGACATTGATTTTCACAGCTATGCTGATGATACACAGCTTTACATTGCCGTGTCTCCTGATGACCTGGAGCCAGTTAACGTCCTTTTAAACTGTATTTTAGATATTAAGTCATGGATGGCAGAGAACTTCTTACAGCTCAATCAGGACAAAACTGAAGTTTTAATTATCGGTCCTGAGGGCAAGAGAGAGATCATTTTATCAAAATTACATCATTTTAATCCCTCTCAGTGTGTGAGAAACCTAGGTGTTCTTTTCGACTCTGAGCTTGATTTTATTCCACACATCAGAAATGTCACAAAGACAGAATTTTATCATCTTAAAAACATCGCCAGAGTCTGCCCATTTTGCTCCCTTGCCAGCATGGAGGTGAGGATGCATGCCTTTATTTCAAGTAGATTAGATTACTGTAATGCCCTGCTCTCTGGTCTTCCTAAAAAGTCCACCTTAAACTTACAACTTCTTCAGAACTCAGCGGCATGTGTTCTGACGAGGACCAGAGGGCGGGAACACATCACACCAGTTTTAAAATTGCTGCATTGGCTCCCTGTGCGCTTCAGGATTGATTTTAAGGTCCTTTTAGTAGTTTATAAATGTCTTAATGGTCTTCTGCCCTCTTATTTATCCGACTCGCTTTTAAATTATGAACCCTCGCTGACCCTGAGGTCCTCTGGTACTGGCCTTTTAGTTGTTCCAAGGGTGAGGACCAAGACATACGGCGAGGCCTCTTTCCATTGTTACGGCCCTCGTTTGTGGAACAGTCTGCCAGAGGGCCTCAGGGCTGCAGAGACCGTTGACGTTTTTAAAAAGAGGCTTAAGACCTACCTTTTTAGCTTGGCTTTTAACTAAATTTATTTGATCTTAATTTATTTTAGATTATTTTATTTTCATGTTATTTTATTTTCATTTTATTCAACTGTACTATTTATTTATTTACTTATTTATTCATTCATTCATTTACTTATTTATTTATTTATTCTTAAGCTGTTCTTATTGTTTCTTAAGGTTGTTTAATTTTAATTTTAACTCCAGTGTTTTCCTCGTTGGGATCCTCCACGCCGGGGGGCTTTGCCTGCTTGGTCTGGGGGCTGCTGTCAGGTGATTGCACCTATCGGGGTGGCTGGGGCCCTGCACTGTGGCCTTTTGGCTGTGGTGTGGGCCCCTGTCTGTTCTGATGGGGGTGGTTGCCACTGTTTGACATGGGTGGACTGGCCCCTGGTGTGGATGGATCCCCATGACACCAATATTGTTTCCTCACAGCAGCATCAGGCCAGATGCTTATCACTTTTAGTATTTTTAATAACATTCAGTTCGAGACAGAAATAAAAGAATCATGTTTTCATAGAATGGGGAGGGAAGGCTACTTGGTGTGTGTGTGTGTGTGTGTGTGTGTGTGTGTGTGTGTGTGTGTGTGTGTGTGTGTGTGTGTGTGTGTGCGTGTGTGTGTATAGGTGTGTGTGTGTGTGTGTGTGTGTGTATATGTGTGTGTGTGTATATATATGTATATATATATAGTGTGTGTGTGTATATATATATAATGTGTGTGCGTATATATATGTATATATATATAATGTGTGTGTGTATATATATATGTATATATATATAATGTGTGTGTGTATATATATATGTATATATATTTAATGTGTGTGTGTATATATATATGTATATATATTTAATGTGTGTGTGTATATATATATGTATATATATATAATGTGTGTATATATATATGTATATATATATATAATGTGTGTGTGTATATATATATGTATATATATATAATGTGTGTGTGTATATATATGTATATATATATAATGTGTGTGTGTATATATATATGTATATATATATATAATGTGTGTGTATATATATATATATGTATATATATATAATGTGTGTGTATATATATATGTATATATATATAATGTGTGTGTATATATGTGTATATATATATAATGTGTGTGTATATATGTGTATATATATATAATGTGTGTGTATATATATATGTGTATATATATATAATGTGTGTGTATATATATATGTGTATATATATATATAATGTGTGTGTATATATATATGTATGTTTGTTTCATCTTGATACCATGCAAATGCATACAATCATTTTTGTACAAGTTTAATCAACAAGCTTGATTAAATTGTGATCTGAAACTTTATCAACATGTGTTTGTTTAAGATATAACCTTCTTATTATTTTATTGTCTTTTCAATGATTCACTGATGATTTTAATGATGTTTCATTTAAGGCTTTAATAACTTGGACATGCAGATATATTTACAAAATGTTTAATTTGATACTCTTTACAAAATGATCAGAGCAGCCCTGTTATCTGACCCAAAACCAGCCCACAAGACTGTTTATTGGTCAAGATAATGGTCCCACATCCTTTTGTGGGGCGTGTCATCAACTAACACTTTTGGAACTCAGAACAAAGAGTTTTAGTTGGTCAGTGGGTCTATCTTCAACCTCCCCTGGAGTTGTACATCCTCGTCAGACATGGCTCTTTTCCAGAGTCACTTAGATTTCTCTCAGAGGTCCTAGAGACATGGATTTCTAAGGACTCTTAGAAAGAGAAGAGAAGAGAGAGAGAGAGAGATGATGCCGAAAAATGAAGTTTGCCATGATGTGAAGACCATCACTACAGATGCTAAGTTTGTGCCTGCATTCAAGATGCAAGATTGATTTAGTTTTTCTGGACTGACTAACTCCTTTTAGTTTATTCTTTTTCAGCTGATACTTCTCTTTTCTTTAGTTATGTTTGCATCTTTTGGACTTTTAATATTGATCCTAGACTTAGATTATTTTATTTGGATAACTGGTTAAAGCAGGCTGACCGAAGCTTCAGAACCAGTTCTACAGAGTTTTTTTTTTTTTTTTTTTGGACTGATCCAAAGCTGGACTTTTTATCTTCACTGACACCACCAGCCGAGCCGTGGGAGAGTCCGCATCAGCAGAGCTGCCTGATCCAAACCTTTGGACCACCACGTGACGCATCTTCTGGCCTTCTTGGTAGTCGTTCGGGTTCCAAACCACCTGTGCCAACTTCCTCATTTGCCCGGGAGAGTCACCACAACGGTTGTAAGTCGGCTCGATCCAAACAGAACCGGACGAGTCCTGCTCGGATCAATTCTCTGCTTGTCTGCTCAAGGAATGGTTGGTTGTCTGAAAGTGACCTTAGTAGTTCTACATCTTAGTTAAACTTCCAGCTTTAAACAGATGAGATTCAGTTTTGCCTCGTTTTCTTTTAGGATTCAGAGATCCTGTTTCAGTCCTAAACCTTAGTTTAATTAACACTGCAGGTTAATTAACTTGTTTCATTCCTTACATACATTTCCTTCATTCTGACACATTACATTGAAATAAGATTCTGGTTTGAACTCCATATTCTGCATTTTACAATGTTTGATTCATTTTTCCATGCGAAGTCCTATGTAAATATTTCCTTTTCATTTATGCAGGATTAGACTAGTAATAAATATTTCATATTTATCCTAAACTGGTCTGGTTATTGTGGTGCCGGAGGTATGTTCAATATTTTGACGAATAATTAATAATTCTATGAAATTATTAAAAGTAATAATTTTATTAAACATCTTTAATGTTTAATAGGGCTGCAACTAATGACTATTCTGATGGTTGATTAGTCACCGACTATTAAAACGACTAGTCGACCAATCAGATTATGTATCATAATTATTAAATGGATCTTATTTCACTTTCAGCTTTGAAATTTTGCATACGGTTGTTAAGTTCGACGTGCCCCCTCTTTAGATGTTCGAGCGTTGCAGACGTACTTCCGTGGTACACAAGGTCCACTTTACAAATCTCATATGTATTTAATTTATTTTGTAAGTTTAACGTGAAGTTACCACAGACTTTTAACGTTCCCCGCCGCCGTTTTCTTCCCGAGTCCACCACCATATTTTTCCCCTGGCGGACTTTACTGCGCTTGTGCAACTCTCAGCAGAGATTAAAAAAGAAGACGATGTCTCACTCTGTATTATTTTCCCCTCTTTGTGCATGTGCATTGTGCAACTCTCAGCAGAGATAGGATTAGAAGACGATGTCTCACTCTGTAGTTTTTTTTTTTTCTTTTTGCAGACAATAGTCGACGGCTAAATTCGTTGTCGACTATTGTCAACAACGTTGACTAATCGTTGCAGCCCTAATGTTTAATGACTCTAAATCGCTACAGTCTACCCCCTCATCAAATATTATAAGAGTCCCCGATTAGATGGGGTTCAAGCCAAAAAACTATACAGATTTCTGGAACAGGAAAAGGCTGCAGCTCGTGTTCTGGGTTCAGACAAGAAAAGCCGGCATCTTATGCCCACTTGGCAAGACATAGATGTTTTAGAGTCTGTAAATAAGGCTGTTAGACCACTCCAAGACTTTACTGATGCCCTGTCTGTTGAGGCTTACGTCAGTGTTTCCTATATTAAACCGGTACTCCATTTGATCAAAACTAGTCTCCTACAGCCAGCGGAGGAAGACAGTGAACTCACTAAAACAATAAAAAAAACATACAGCAGTACCTTAATGATAAATACAGCGACCTTGTGAAGGATGAACTCTTGGACATGGTCTCACTGATGGACCCCAGGTTCTGGACAACATACATTGATCCAAACAGGGTGGAACACATAAAAAAAGCTCTCACTGAACTGATGTCTCTGCCTGCTGAAACAAGTTCAGCCCGAGAGCTTCCTGATCCAGCTGTGCGGAGAAGAACAGGCTCCACCCAATAAGAAAATTACTTATTGGCACACTTCTTCATAAAAAGTGTGCCAGTGCCATCTCCTCAACAATCGGAGGCTGTGAAAATCGAGACAGAGCTGGCAACCTACCTGTTGACACCTGAGACAGACCCAGACACCGATCCACTTCAATGGTGGAAGCACCACAAACCGAACTTTCCAAGGCTCAGTAAACTGGCCAAGAAATATCTCTCTGTCCCTGCAACAAGTGCCCCATCAGAGAGGGTTTTCAGTGTGGGAGGGGGCATTGTTACATGCTGCAGGGCATGCCTGAAGCCAGATGCAGTAGACAGGCTTGTCTTCCTTCCCAAAAATGTGTAGTTTAAAAAAAAAACATCAAGAATGTTCTAATGAATGTATGTTTAAAATATGACTTTAATTTTGTTAACATGTTCAGGGATTTCTTAAAATAGTGTTTTGTATAGAAGAGGTATGTTTACACGTTAAGTGTAATGAAACTTTGATTTGCATTATTTCATTCCCAAAAGAGGAAATTGTTTCTTTGTTTATTGTCTAAATACTCTAAAACAGTGACTATTTTCTTCCAAGAGGAGGCACTTTTATTTATTAATGTATTCTTTTTTTTATTAGATTAAAGTTACACAAATGAAATGAGGCCTGTTCTTAAATGTATGCTCAAACTTTAAAAACTAGCTCATTGTGGAATACCACGAAGTACAAACATGTTGTGTGTAATATGTACATTGTTTACAGTGGCAGCGCCTCCATCTCATTTTACAAGCTTGTTTCACAGCTCGTATAGTTGCACTTTAAATCCAGGCCAACTCCCAGAAGGGTTGATTACAATACAATCATTTTTGAAAAAGAATGTTTTACTGGTTGTAATTTTTATTATTATTATTATTAATGGAAGGGGAGAAAAAAGAAGCAATTACAATCAGAAATTGGATTTGGTTTAAAAGAATTAGGAGTTTTTATTTTTAGGCCATGTCGCCCAGCCCTACAGAAAATCAAACATGAATTTTACTGGAACTTTGATTCCATGCATGTGATGAACGAGACTTGATCAGCAACTTTGGGTAAAACAGACCAAATATTCTGGACCTTCTCCAGACCCCGTCCCCCCAATATCTGTCCAATGTTTTATTAATTCCTGTTGTTTTTAAGTGGATCTACAAGTTTGTGTTTTGTAAAACAGTAAAAATAAAACAGATTTAGAAAACTTAACACATTGTTTCACCTTCAGGATGCAGGACAGGTTACAGGTTCAGGTCAGTTTCTGTGGTGTAAGACGGTGTAAGTCATACAGACTGACAGTCATACAAACACCTTCTACAGGTGTTCTGTTGTTCATTAATAAAAACTCATTTAAACACTCAGTGTGATGAATCCTGACCTGAGAGTTTCCAGTTTGCAGTTTGGACTCTTCAGTCCAGCAGACAGCTGCTTCACTCCTGAGTCCTGCAGGTCGTTGTTACTCAGGTCCAGTTCTGTCAGACTGGAGGACTGGGAGCTGAGAACTGAGGACAGAGCTTCACAGCTTCTCTCTGAGAGACCACACATACACAGCCTGAAGAGACAGTTAGAGGAAAATACTAAAATAAAAATATATGTGATCAAAATGAATCAATCCTCATATTGGATGTAGACTGAAAGATCATCTGTGGAGGAAAATCAGCTTTATAACCTCGTTATCACGTCCATGTGGTGGATTTTAATGCTCACATAGATCATGAGTGAAACAAAGATTCAACGTGGTGGCTGAGAACTTTCAGCTTGGAAATGTAGTTTATCAGAGACAGTCTGAACATCTGAATAAGACAGGTGAGGATTTCAGGTGAGGAGGAGCTGGAGAGTGTCTCTGAGGAGGGGTGTGTAGGATTCCCTCCTGATCCGTTAACTCTTTGATCCGACTTCAGGGAAGTGGAAGAAAACCAATGAATGGATCCATTTATATAAGTTCTTTTCTTTAGTGGTTTAGTATTTGTTCATTTCCATCAGTGATGTTCCAGAATAATATTTTTAGCTAAAAATTGAAATATGTTCTTGTACTGTTTTTATCATGATGCTTTTTATTTCATAGGCATTGCTGTTGTGTAAAACTCCAAGACTTTCCACGTTTGGAAGACCAGCAATAGTGTCATGTACCAGGGATGGGCAGAACGATGAGTACAGACAGCTGATTGATAATTTCATCTAGAACTATCTGATCCTGAACACCATGTAGACCTTCTGGTCCACATAGACCACCATCTAGACTGGTCCAGGAATACCAATGTTATGTATGAGAAAGGAAAGAGCTGTTTGTATTTACTCAGGAGGTTAAAGTCCTTCAATATCTGCAGAAGATGCTCCACATGTTCTATCAATCTGTGGTGGCGAGCACATTGTTTTATGCTGATGTCTGCTGGGGAGGCAGCATTAAAGAGAAGGACAAGAGGAGGCTGGAGAAACTGCTGGAAAAGGCTTCTTCAGTGATGGAACTAAGGCTGGACTCACTGAGCACTGTGGTGGAGAAATGTATGTTTGGATCTACTTGTATTAGATGTATTTGTGGACAGGTCACTCTGGGAAATGAGACCTTGTGTCTCAATGAGTTAAACGTGTGTAACCCCAGTCCCATGTAGCTAATGAATTTAGACGGCCAAAACGTAGTTGTGTTGTAGTACAGTGGGACAGGGCCTGAGTTCGTCTGGCGCAACCTATGATAATATAAAATAATTTGCCGGTGCCTCCAATTATGTTCTAAGAAGTACACAAGAGTTAGTACTTCCCATTAAAATAAAAGTTCACTGAAACTTGTTTTCACTTTATCCTGAAGTTAGACCATTGGCAATGATACACAGGATTTAGTAAGACAAGAATACTAATTTATTTTACAATTTTGAACTGGATCTGGAAAATATTAACTGTGTTCACTGTTGACCTTTAAGTTACACAGATCACTCCAAACTCTAACTGGTAAGTACAGCTCACAAATAATCCCTGATAACTTGCATGAAAATGATAGATCAAATGACCAGTGAATTCAGAATCCCACAGCCCACACTCACACACTCATTCATTCTGGGCTAAAATAATAAACGTTGTAGGCCCGGACGATGCTTGTGAGCGTGGAGGCCAGAAACAAATGGCCGGTTCGCTGTCTTGAATCAGCATAAACAAAAGGCACGTGCAAAGCGTTAAGAGTACTCACAAATCGGTACAGTCATAGATGGAGAAGGGGGGAAAGGGCAAATGGCAGGTTGTAGTTTCAGCGGCAAGGGGGTGAAGTGCACAGCCACACGTGGCAACGAACCACAGTCAAGTACAGCAGCTATAGCCTTTCCCACGGTCCAGGGCTCTCCCGGTCCTTACTCTCTCCCTCGTATGGCCAATGTCCGGTCCTCTGGCAGCTTCACAGAGTTCACACACATAGACCACAGGACGACTCTTTGTCAGTCTGGGAAGTTAGGAATTCTTTCAGAATGCGTTTACAGCTTACAGCAGTCCTTCTCGGACACCTATAAAACAGCCTCTGCTATTACCAACGTGTTGTCAACGTAGGTGACGCTAAGTCCCTCCTACCTAGTGTGCCTCTAGAGAGAGAGTGGCGCCATCTCCGTTCACTGCAATGGTTCAGTTTTTTCACAACAATGGCGGCGTATGGAGCCCCTCAAAAGTTCCCGGAAGTTAGCAAAAGCTAAGCGACGGTCAATGTATTTCAATGGAGCAGATTGTCGGAGTTACACTTCTTCAAGGTAAGATGTTTTAATAGTCATATTTCCATATCAGTTGTGCATCTAAATCAACTTGACATGAGTAATTAAATATGTTGGCGGATTGTCACCGTCTAGATTAATATATTTAGAGATTACAAACCGATAAAAGTTTATGCTAGCACACTGATAGCAACAGATGCCACAGGCTGATGAATGTAAATTCTGTTCGTCAATATAAATTGATCCAACACCGTTGATAGCGAGGTTAATGTGTAGGGAGAGCGATTGTAGTTACATTTTTATTTAATTTTAATGTATTTATAAGGCTGTGGAATTATGGACAAAGATATGAAGATGATTCTGTATGTGGGTTATAATGTGTGACCACCGCATTTCACACATTTAACACTATAGGCCAGGCCAATAATTACACCGTTCATTTTACATAATAACTAGAAAGTGAGCTGTTTTGTGGAATAGTACAGCCCATACAATTATACAATATTAGGGCTGTCATTTGATATTGCAGGGTGAAAAGTTCAGTCATATATATTCACTATATATTATACTATTATATATTAATTATGTTGTATTATCAGTTCTGGGGTTGCCTGACGTTAACTGGGATACTGTTCTTCTTCACCTTCCTGGTTTGGCCACTTTTAAGTGTTGTCTGTCTCTTTGGACAGTTTCCTGTCTTTTTTTCTATATTCTGCAACCTCAACCATATAAATCTCCCTGTGATGTGTTTAATTTAAAAATAAACTTCCCAATGATATGGTCTTTGAAAATGTGTAAATGCATTGTTTTAACATGATTGCCTCACATATTTTTTTGTTTTCACAGTCCCTGATGGTGGTCAGATGTATCCTGCTGACTTTGGCCATCCATATTTTCCTTCTGTCCCTGTCTTTGGGGAAGCCATACATACGCACGCCGTTCTCTGAGCAATTGGAGCATCCCCATGCAGCACAGCATACCATGGTGAAGACTGTATTCAAGGATAGCAGAGAAAAGAAATGGCTAGACATGCTGATCTAGTCGAGTTTTATTGTAAAGGAATTCTTTTAGGTATTAAATGCATTTGGAAAACAAAGGGTGTTTGTCTGATTTATTATGTATATGTAGGGAGTAAGTCTTGGGATAGTTAACAAATAGTGATAGAAAGCCATGTATTTATCATTAATTGAAATCAAAATTTTATTTATTTGCCATGGATTTTCTGTAAGAACACATTATATTGTGAGTCAGTCTGCCCCAGTCAAAATAAGTCTTAAGACTTAAAAGCAATTCACACAAGTAGATACTAATAAGTAAGAATAGATAACCCATTTATTTGAAATGAATTGGGGATCTAAATTTTATTTATTGGATATAGATTTCCTGTAAGAACAATTATCATTATGCTGTGAGCCTAGATTTATTGTGTAGTCACTTGGTAAACCATTGTCGTCACCTGTTTGTATGCCTCAGTCTGAAAGATAAAGTTAAAAAAACAGAAAATATTATGATTTACATTGCTGTTGATGTCAAACAGGTTTAGTAAAACTTTGATGATTCATATCAATGAACACAACTATAAAAATATTGCAAAGCAAAGCCTTCATTTATCATTATTTACAGATTATCGTAGTTTTCCTATTATTTTGTATTGGCCGCCAAGCACTTCCTGGAACTTTTGGAGGCTACATGGACCACGTGATCGGCAAGCGTTTTGAGCTTCTGGTGGCGCCACTCTCTCTCTAGAGGCACACTACTCCTACCGAAATAAACTGCGGACAGGATTGGTTAAGAATACACATACAAAGCTGAGAGAATAAAGGGATGCTTCACTACCCCACAATAAACGTGGTCTTATGTCATTTGTGCCAACAACCCAATATGAATGCATTTTACAACTAAACCTCTTTTAACTCTGACTTCTAACTGTATGTAACATGACTGTTTTTAACATTGTATAATCCACATTTCCAACATGTTTACACTTCATGAACTACTGTTTATTACACAAACATTTTAATTTGAGAAGGAATGAATGACAAGAATAGCCTTAGGGCTACACGTGTATAAATAAAGGTAAAAATAAAACAATGGAGAAGGTGGAAGCAGTTCTGAATAACAAAGACCACCCTCTCCACGACATCTTAGCTGGTCTAAAGAGCAGCTGCAGTGAACATCTCATTACTCTGAGCTACATAACAGAGGTTTAGAGGCTCCTTTGTCCCGTCTGCTATCAGACGCTTTAATCTGAAGACACATTCACACCGCCACTATTTGGCCCACTTTAAACGAACCCTGGCCCACTTCCATGGATAGTAAGGTTCATCTGAAGTAAACACTCATTCACATTCTGCTGCAGACCAAAGAAGAAAACTCTGGTCCGCTGAAAACTGGTGGTCTCAGTTCACTTGGAAGTAAACAAGTTGTGCAGAAACTTGTTATTGCTCCATGGTTTACTTGCAGAGAAGGTCCTGGCCAATCCATGAGCTGGTTTTCTTCTTATTCCTGCTTTCTTTCTTGCTTAGTGGTGTTTTTGGGGAATATCAGCCCTAGCGAGTAGCTGTTGGAACTGCATGATGTTCTCCAGGCAGTTTGTTCACTAAAGTGAAGATCAGTGTGAAAACAAACCGAACCAAAGGAAGGTGTGAAATGTTTCAATGGAAACCGAGCCCCCCAGAAAATTCTTGTGCGAATGCTCCTTTAGTGATTAGCATCAGTCCTTTTTCATCCCTTTACTTTATCTGACTTGTTGATGTACTTCTATTGATGTTTTATTTCTGATCACACTGCATTAAAGTCTCCATTTACTAATTTAACTTTCGGACTGTTGTTGTGCCTTTAAATGTGAAATGCTGGACAACTGACTTTCCCTCTGGAGATTAATGAAGGACGTCTGATGTTTGATGATAAAAACTCATCCCACTTTGCTCGGTATGAAAACAAGCTCACCTGAGAGTTTCCAGCTGACTGTGTGGACTCTGCAGACTCGACAGCAGCTTCACTCCTGAATCCTGCAGGTTGCTGCTACTCAGCTGCAGCTTTTTCAGCCTGAAGGACTGGGAGCTGAGAAATGAGGACACAGCTGCAACGTTTCCCTCTGAGAGGCCACAGACACTCAGTCTGAAGAGAAGATATTGAAGAAAATGAAGAAGGTTTGTTTTCAGATTTAGTCACATGTACAATTTAACTTAAAGTCAGAGAAAATCATTGAAAAATTCATTCACATTTCCTCAGTGAAACCAAAAAATCATCTTTTTTTTATTGGACAGTTAATAAACTCAGTAATATGCAGGTGAAACTCAAAAAATTTGAATTTTGTGCAAAACATAATTTACTTCAGTAATTCAGCTGAAAAGGTGAAACTGATATATAGATTCATTATATGCAAAGTGAGACATTTCAAGCATTTATTTGTTATCATTTTGATCATTATGGCTTACAGGTTAGAGCAGCAGAGAAATCTGACCTGAGAGTTTCCAGTTTACAGTGTGGACTCTTCAGTCCATCAGACAGCTGCTTCACTCCTGAGTTGGAGATTCTCAGGTCCAGTTCTGTCAGCCTGAAGGACTGGGAGCTGAGAACTGAGGACACAACTGCAACGTTTCTCTCTGAGAGGCCACAGACACTCAGTCTGAAGAGAAGATATTGAAAAAAAATGAAGAAGGTTTGTTTTCAGATTTAGTCACATGTACAATTTAACTTAAAGTCAGAGAATCATTGAAAAAATTTATTCACATTTCTTCAGTGAAACCAAAATATCATCTTTTCTTCTGTTGGACAGTTAATAAACTGAGTGATGTACAGAATGGTTTAGTTCTCTGTTTCATGTTTATTCTTATTTGACCTTTGGAATCCACATTAGACATCTTTAAAAGTCACCTGTCAGTCATAAATATCTTGCTTTCACAAACGCACGGGAGTATTTTTCTATCTTTAATCAAGAGCGCAGTTGTTTGCGCAGTTGTTTGCTTTGAGAACAAGATTTCTGGTTTTCACGCTCAAATATCATCCTGCTCTCTCTCAAAACTCTGCTGTCACACTCAGAAAGTCCCTCTTGCTTTCAAATAAATCGTTCTTCCTTTCAAAACTCTGCGCTCAGACTTGGTCTCTTTCCCTCACACTCAGACACTTTCTCTGCGCACTAAAAACTTCTGCTCTTGGATATTTTTTCCTGTCTCTTGGGTTACAGAAAGAGCTGTCTGTCAAACCTCCTCCAGCCAATAGAATACGAGCTAATTCGAGCAGATCGTCCTCACCTTCTACAGGGTGCGCATGTTTTACTTGACACAGTGACTCCACACTCTTAGCTATGGAAGCCCATTTCCGTCACTCTGATGAAAAAAAAAAAAACATAGTATCTCATAATTATGACTTAAGTATCTCATAATAATGAGATACTATCTCATTATTATGAGATAGTATTTCATTATTATGAGATACTATCTCATAATTATGACTTAGTATCTCATAATTATGAGATACTATCTCATAATAATGAGATAGTATCTCATAATTATGACTTAAGTATCTCATTATTTTGAGATACTATCTCATAATAATGAGATAGTATCTCATTATTATGAGATACTTAAGTCATAATTATGAGATACTATGTTTTTTTTTTTTCATCAGAGTGACGGAAATGGGCTTCCATACTTAGCCCACATTTTGTTTGAATATAAACTATTTAGTAGTGACTAATTATCATTTTATGTTTTATATAACAGTGTCTCATTAATAAAACAAATAAGTTGTTTCTAATAGTTTTCTACATTGTGCAGTGTAATAATAATGATTAGCAAAGAAAACTCAACATGTTACGTTTCTGTGACAGGGGGCGGGGCTATTTTCAAAACTCAACATATCCCGACCGCAAAGGCTCATGGGAGATACAGATTCAGCTGAAATTTAACCTTTTTCTTAATTGTTGTACTATAAATTTGAGTTTTCTGCTTCAATTCATGTGTCATGTTAACAAGTAGACAATGTCATAAAGTTCTGCCCTCTGAATTTTTAATGTGGCACCATGAATGCAAAGGACGGTTCAGGAAAAGAAACCACCGCTAGCATCCATTTTTAAACACAGTGTACTGATAAAAATAAAGTATAATTAGTAAGACATGACATGGTTAAATTCAAAGTTCCACTTGTTGTGGTTTTGGATGAGTAAGTGAGAATAAGCATCTACAAGTTATTGTTTATGTGTGTCAAAGTTCAGTGAAAATACTGAACAGCATGTGTAAATCTAATGTTAGAGAATTCAGTTACAACTACTGGAGGCTTTAAAGAAATTTAGATAAGTTAACTAATGGGTGTTTAATTCTAATGGTTGGTCATGTTGATATAACTTGACATGTTTCAGCATTTGTAAAAACTGGTATGGTTTAAGGCAACGGGTTTCCACAAAAATTTCTAATAAGCTTTAATTTTCACGAAGTCAAAGCAGATAAAGCATTGTTTGGCAACTGGCAGTCTGCAGGCTGCTAATAATATCTAGCCTACCAGATTAAATTAATTAAATGAAAAAATAAAGAAGTGAAATTACTTGCACTCTAATCCTGGATTAGTTGAGTTTACAAGAAAGATAGAAAAATACCCCCATACAAACGTGCTTCTTTTATTTATGATATAAAGTATGAGACAGCAGGGGTCTGGTAAAAGTAGAAAAAGACCTCCAATCATCTTTTCATAAACTCTTTTCCTGGACCTCATTGTAAAATGTCCCAGGTTTAAGAAAAGGTAATGGGAGACATTCAGCAGGTCTAAGGGGAAGATGACGGTCTCTGATGAGAACTGGACCACACTGAGACCTGGCTATGATGCTGGTCTGCAGTTCTGAGCCGACACAAGATCAATACATATTCTCCACAAAGAGCTTCAGATACTTCATCTAAAGCCATCTGATCACAGGGTTCCAGTTAAATTATACATCATATTAGTATGTTCACATATCAAACATGACTCCATCATCAAGATTGTTGGTTAAAGGAAAGAAAAAGTCAGAAGACTGAAACATGTTGCTGTCACAGATCCTCTTACTCCACTGTCCTCCCATTTATCCACACCAATCACAGTCAGTACAACTGGATAAACCTGAACAAAACTCAGAACTGGACTGGACCTGATCTGCACACATATCTTCCAAACCAAATGAAATGAGCCAAAAGTATCTGAGCAGCAGTGATCAGAATGAAGTGATGGAGATCTGGGGATGTTTCATTTCATTTATTTAAACATATTTCTGAAAATGTTTGAGATTATTGCATCACAGAGACGGTAGGAAAATGAGCTCCTGTTTACACCACAATGCTGAGACCGTAAAATGGAAACATTTTGTTGCCTGTTTTCGGTTCTTATGAGGATGTGGTGCACAACTGGATGTATCGTTGCCAAGTTTCACTGCCCACTAGAAGCCTGACATGAACACTACATGGTTTCTACCCAATATGTGTTTTCCCTGCACGGAGATAGTTTTCATCCCACTGCTGTAGAAATCCTTTTCTTTTTAAATACACTAAGAATTAAGTTTTACATTTTGTGTGGAAATGTTATCGTGCAAACAGGCATAAAAAAGTAGAAAAATATGTGAGAGCAGCAGAGAAATCTGACCTGAGAGTTTCTAGTTTACAGTGTGGACTCTTCAGTCCATCAGACAGCTGCTTCACTCCTGAGTCAGAGATCCTCAGGTCCAGTTCTGTCAGCCTGGAGGACTGGGAGCTGAGAACTGAGGACAGAGCTGAACATCCTTCATCTGAGAGGGAACAGCTGCTCAGTCTGAAGAGGAAATAATGAGACAAGTAGTTCTCTGTCACATTCTGTCCTATAAAACAGCAGCAGTATATTTCTCCACATCCTGCTATATATGTACTTACAGAGCTTTGTTGGAGGCTTTGACCACTGGCAGCAGCCTCAGAAGAACCTCCTCTGAAGGAGAGTATTTCTGCAGGTCAAACACCTCCAGATCTTCTTCTGATGACAGTAAGATGAAGGCCAGAGCCGACCACTGAGCAGGAGACAGTTTATCTGTGGAGAGACGTCCTGATCTCAGGGACTGTTGGACCTCCTCCACTAGAGAACCATCATTCAGTTCATTCAGACAGTGGAACAGATTGATGCTTCTCTCTGCAGACACATTCTCACTGATCTTCTTCTTGATGTACTGAACTGTTTCCCGATTGGTCAGCGAGCTACTTCCTGTCTGTGTCATCAGGCCTCGTAGGAGTCTCTGATTGGTCTGCAGTGAAAGACCCAGGAGGAATCGGAGGAACAAGTCCAGGTGTCCATTTGGACTCTGTAAGGCCTGATCCACAGCTGTCTGATGGAGACGTTGTCGATCTGGTTTATTTAATAACTTAGACCAAACAGAAACAGTTTGTTCTTGTTTCAGCAGGTTGATTCCAGACCTGATGAAGGTCAGACGGACATGAAGAGCAGCCAGAAACTCCTGAACACTCAGATGGACGAAGCTGAACAGCTTCTCCTGGTACAGTCCTCTCTCCTCTTTAAAGATCTGTGTGAACACTCCTGAGTAAACTGAGGCTGCTGTGATATCAATGCCACACTCTGTCAGGTCTGATTCATAGAAGATCAGGTTTCCTTTCTGCAGCTGATCAAAAGCCAGTTTTCCCAGAGACTCAATCATCTTCCTGTTGTTTGGACTCCAGTGTGGATCTGTCTCAGCTCCTCCATCATACTTGACCTTCTTGACTTTGGTCTGGACCACCAGGAAGTGGATGTACATCTCAGTCAGGGTCTTGGGCAGCTCTCCTCCCTCTCTGGTTTTCAGCACATCCTCCAGAACTGTAGCAGTGATCCAGCAGAAGACTGGGATGTGGCACATGATGTGGAGGCTTCGTGATGTCTTCATGTGGGAGATGATCCTGCTGGCCTGCTCCTCATCTCTGAACCTCTTCCTGAAGTACTCCTCCTTCTGTGGGTCAGTGAACCCTCTGACCTCTGTCACCATGCCAACACAGTCAGGAGGGATCTGATTGGCTGCTGCAGGTCGTGTGGTTATCCAGAGACGAGCAGAGGGAAGCAGTTTCCCCCTGATGAGGTTAGTCAGCAGCACATCCACTGAGGTGGACTCTGTAATATCAGTCAGGGTCTCATTGTTGTGGAAGTCCAGAGGAAGTCGACTCTCATCCAGACCGTCCAAGATGAAGACAACCTGGATCTCTTCAAAGCTGCAGATTCCTGCTTCTTTAGTTTCAGTAAAGAAGTGATGAACAAGTTCCACCAAGCTGAACTTTTTCTCTTTCAGCACATTCAGCGCTCTGAAAGTCAGTGGAAATGTAAACTGGATGTCCTGGTTGGCTTTGTTTTCAGCCCAGTCCAGAGTGAACTTCTGTGTTAAGACAGTTTTCCCAATGCCAGCCACTCCCTTCGTCATCACTGTTCTGATTGGTTCATCTCTTCCAGGTGGGACTTTAAAGATGTCTTCTTGTCTGATGGTTGTTTCTGGTCTGTGTGGTTTCCTGGATGCTGTTTCAATCTGTCTGACCTCATGTTCATCATTGACCTCTGCAGTCCCTCCCTCTGTAATGTAGAGCTCTGTGTAGATCTGGTTCAGAAGGGTTGGGTTTCCTGCTTTAGCAATCCCCTCAAACACACACTGGAACTTCTTCTTCAGACCAGATTTTAGTTTACGGCCACAAACTGAAGCCAGAAGTTCTGAATGAAAAGAAGAAATTAGAAGGGTCAGTAAAGACTTGAAGCCTCTGAGGAATGAGGATGTGAATATGTGATGTTTCATGTGTTGAGACATCAGTAAATGTGTCATTTATCCAGCAGCTTCAATCTTTAGAGAAATCCTCTTACTGCTCTGCAGACGCTCAGCCAGCTCCTCCTGCTTCATCCTCCTCAGGAAGTCCACTGTGATCTTCACTAACGCCTCTCTGCTGCTCTTCCTCTGCTCCTCATCCTCACCCTCCAACACTGAGCATTCTGGGTAATCTGGACTCAGAAGCTTCTGGATCTTCTTCAGCTCCTTCTTCACAAAAGTGATCATGTTGTCCTCCAGCAGCTGGAAGAGAAACGATATGAAGGACACAATCAGACTGAAATCATGGAGCCAAACATCAGATCCATGTTGGACACATTGACAATCCACTGGTCTACAAAGGTCAGCATGGAGACGATGTGGACAGAAGAGATGGAAAAGTAGTTGTTGTACATGTACAGACCATAAATATGGAGTCCAGCTGTGTTTGATGCTGCTGGGCAGACTGACCAGTGGGAAGCTCTGAGCTCTGCTGGTCCACTCTGTGGAGGAATCAGGAAGAATCAGCTGATATTCTGTCTGTCCACACAGAGACAAACACAAGGTAAAGGTCCATGAAGGGATGTGAGGATGTGAACAGTGAATCAGAGACTCCCTGTAGTGGGAAAGCTTTACTGACAACCAGCAGCTCAGTCTGCAGCTGCTTGGAGATTTCAGCTCAGTTTGGATGAGTCCCAACAGCTCTCACCAACACCTTCATGAAGCTTTACTTCCTGCTGAAGTGCCCTGGAGCAAGGCAGCCACAGCCAGTCTGTAGTTGGATCAGACTGGTTGGACTGGGCAGCTCCCAGTGTGGATCATCATCAGGTTAACAACTAGCATGCCTCGGCTAGTGACCCTCTGGATCAGATCCTCCCTCTGCTCCCACTGCAAGGCTGTTTGCACTGAGTGACTGGTAACCATTATACTAAAGGTGATGGTTTACTGGATCATCTGTTCCTCTGGTACCAGCATGTCAAAGCTCATTTAATGAGTTGCTGTGTTAGCACATCTTCTTTTCTATTTCCTGGCAGGTTGTGCAGATACGTTCTGCCACCTACTGTATACTGGCTCATTACTGCAGTCTAAGGCTCCCATCATCCCACCAGACGTCCACGGGTAAAGTCTCTCTGGAAAAACACATATTTGACCTCAGTGTGACTTCCTGGTAAAATAAAGAAAATAATAAAATGTTGTTTTTTAACTTTAATGTTTTTCTTGTAAATAGCAACAGCAGAAAATCTAGAACTAAGAAGTCGACTAATTTTCTTCTCCGTTTTGGATTATCAATGATTGCCTTGATAGAATATAATAGAACAGAACAGAGTAGAATAGAATAGAATAGAATAGAATAGAATAGAATAGAATAGAATAGAATAGAATAATAGAATCACTTTATTGTCATTCCGACAGTTGTTGCAATGAAACTGGGTGGGTATTTATTCCACATTGGCAAAAAAAACATAGCATATAAATACATTTATCAAGTTTTTTTTTTTTAAAGAAAGAAGAAATAAAACCAAATAACAATCGTGCGAGCTGGGGCACCGAAAAGGGGGGGTAAATGGGAAGGATTCTTGGGGCCGATGACTGACAGGGGCCCAGAAGGCCCTCAATCCAACTGTAATACTAACAAAATTATGTACTACTCAGAGATAAACTTATAATCACGCAAAAAAATGGCTTAAATGGTTCAGTCTAACTGCTCCAGACAGACAGAGAGTGGATAGTAAGATGGCAGGATGCCTCAAAAATCGGGAAGTTTAAAAAGAAAAGACAAAAGCTGAGACTGGAGAGAGAACAGAGGGTTCGACAGTACGTCATCCAGTTCTTTCAGAGGCGAGGTGGGTCGGTTAGTTTGTCTGATTGAAAGTTGTGGAACATCAGCTTCTTGTCTCTTCTAAACTTTGTCCATATAAGCTAGCTCACTTTGCTCCCATATTAGCTCATATATCAGAACTCTGGATTTGATTCATTTCACTGTTGTTTTAGTCAAATAATCAACGCAGGCAAATGATCGGCAAGCTGCTCTGCTAAAAGAACAATCATGCATGATCCAAACAGACACGAGAGCAGCCGAAGCAGATGCCTGCCAGACCCCTACATGAGAGAGACGATGATGTGGAGTATTGGTAGTCAAATCAATTTCCCTTGACATTGTTGGTGAAATCACAGAAAGCACCTTTAAGTAAAATAAAATAGTGGGAGGCCGCCTGACATAATGATTGTGATGCTATTACACATGACATTACATGTTGGAGATACTAATAATAGAACAGCTGGATAGAATAGAAAGCTGGACTTCAAGGACTTGGGAGAAAACTCTACGTTGGGCTCTTGGTGAAAAACGCTGAGCAAGGACAGTGATTGTGAATGAAACTGCAAGAACTTAACTCAGCAATAGTGTACCTTTACCTCTCCTTGATATCTTATTACACAAAGTTCTACCTTTTAAAATGTGATTATTTATTTTGACTCCCAAACAATGTTTGACTGTAAATCTCCACAGTGGTTTGCTTGTGACCGTTTTACATTCAGTTCATATAATACAATAAACCATGTGAGGTCCTGTTATTTTTTGTTTCTGAGCCTACCTAATTTATTTTACCATTTGCATCTGATTTAATGATGATAATGCTCACAATACAATAAATCATAAAAAATGAAGGGCCATTTTGTTTTTGATGGTGTTTTAGCTGAAATTTGATTTGTTTTTCCACAGGTTATAAATGCATTTCATTTTCATGGAAGAGGTTATTTTTTATTTAAGTTTAGTATTTGTAATTTTTTTGTAATTATCATGAGATAATTAATTGTTTGAGTATTTAAAAAAAAAACAGATGTTTTTAAACAAGCATCCGTCTTGCAGCAAATAACTGAATCTAAATTAACTTTATTGTATTTTTAGTGCTTCCCCTGCAAAGTAACCTGTCATGTTTTTCTTTTCATTTCTATTAATTTAATTTCTTTTAATGCTATTTTGATGGTCACTTCAGTTTCTTTTCACAGGACCCAAAATCTCTAGGAGTCCCCCTGCCTGCGAACATACATGAGTGAGAAACTATAACAAACATAAAAACTCCTCCACACACACGAACACACACACTAATTCACATTGTAAAATCCTGGATGAGGTATGTTATAAATAATACTATAAACAACATAAGAACATACAATAAGTGTGTGGTTGATGTAGCAGTGATGGTGATGGTGCATGTGGGGGTTAGGCATTAAGAAGCCTGGTTGTCCAGGGGTAAAAACAGTTTTTGAGACAGTTTGTCCAGCTGTTAATGATTCTGAACCTCCTGCCAGAGGATAGGAGGTCAACGAGGCCCCGACCGGGGTGTGATGGGTCAGCTAGAATTTTCTTTGCCGTACTTAGGCTTCTACATTTTGCAATGTCCTCCAAGGAGGGTGGGGGGCAGCCAATGATTTTCTGTGCAGTTTTAATGACCCCTTGCAGGGCTTTTTATCCTTAGCTGTGCAGCCAGCATACCACACCATGATGCAGCATGCTACCACACTTTCTATTGTGGTACGATAAAAGGTTTGTAGCAGCTTTGTCTCCAGCCAGCATTTCCTCAGCAGCCTCAGGAAGTGGAGCCTCTGCTGAGCTTTGCTGACCATCGCTGTTGTATTGGTGGACCATGTGAGGTCGTCAGATACATGCACCCCCAAGACCCACCACTGTCCTTTCATCTGCAAGTTTCATGATGCAGTTTGAGTGATGGATGGGATGCAGTCGTGTGTGTACAGTGCATACAGGAAGGGGCCTAGCATGCAGCCCTGGGGGGTGCCCATGCTTAGTGCCAGGGTGGATGATGTGTGGAGCCCCATCCTCACTGTTTGTGGACGCTCTGTTAAAAAACTCTAGATCCAGTCACAGATGAGGGGTGGGAAGTCCAGGTCAGTGAACTTCCTGATGAGGATGTTCAGTACGATGGTATTTAACACTGAACAAAAATCCAGGAAGATCATCCTGACATAATTTCCCTGCTTCTCAGAGGCTCGCAGCAGTGTGGAGGACAGTGGTGATGGCATCAGCTGGTGACCTGTTTGCTTTATAAGCGTACTGGTGTTGGTCAAAGTTCTGAGGGAGACAGGACTTAAGGTGGTGGAGGACAAGTCTCTCAAAGCTCTTCATAACTACTGAGGTCAGGGCCACCGGTCTGTAGTCATTTAGGCTGCTTATGGTGCTTTTCTTAGGAACAGGGACAATGGTGGCTGCTTTCAGGCAGGTTGGGACGGGGGCCTGTTTCAGGGAGGTGTTGAAAATCCTGGTTAGGACCCCAACAGCTGATCAGCACAGGCCTTTAGCACTTTGCTCAGTACTCCATCCGGTCCCGCTGCTTTGTGTGGATCTACAGCTCAGAACCTTTGTCACCTGGTGTTCTTGCAGCTGGAGCAGGTGGGTACTGGGGGGCTGAGAGGGTGGTGGAGCAGGGTGGGATCTCTCCACCTCAAAGCGGGTGAAAAAGTAATTTAACTCCTCCACCAGGGAGGCGTCAGCATTTGATATTGAATTTGACTGATTTCTATTCATTTGTAGGCTACACAACATTTCATCCATGATAACTGAGAAAATGTCCAGATTAATAGTTAAAATACATGAATTAGTTTATAAGCTGGTTTTATGATTTCCTTCTGGGATCAATAAAGATTTAGTTTTTATGTCATTTGATTAATCTGATGTAACATTTGTAGAACGTCGTCCTTCTGCCTTTTTGTTAACATAATCAGCCCTTAATGAAGAATGAATGTTGTGTGAACGGCTGATTTATTGAAATATTATCTGGTAATGTGGATGGTATAGGGGTAGAACAGCTGTTTCTCATTTTCTCTTCATACACTCACAGAGTGACTGAAACATGAAGTTTGGATCTTGTGATCATCACAGTAAAACTGGGTCTTTATTCCTATTTTCCCTCTAATGGCACCAGAACCTGTTTAAGTGTGTTAAAAAGGTGAACTATGGAGCTGCTATGTTTCCTGTCCAGCACTGAGACTGAGTCCTGCTGATTATTCTCAGCTCACCAGAAAAGTGACTTTTTAAAGGAGAGCTCCCACTTTCTGCAGCTCTCTGAACTCAGACACAGTAAATCTGAAACTGCTGAGAAATCCTCCTGAAAACTTTCCTCTGTGGGAAAAACTCACATGTTTATCACACTGTTTTATTATTGGAGCTTTTATCTGGATGTTTCAGCTCATTTAGTAAAGAACTGAACATTAAATCAGTTTCACATCTGAGCATAGAAACGTGAAAAAGAGCTGAAACACATGTTGGAATAAAAACTGTTCAATCTGACTCTGATACAACATTTACACCCAGCTCACCTCTGTTCCTCTAAGCTGAAATAAGGAGGCTCATCCTTCGACCAGTCGCTCTTCAAAGACACACAGCTGGGTTTTGGTCCTGGTCCTGGTTCTGGTTCTGGTTCAGGCTGATTCCTGTGAATAAAGATGGTTTAATGATTTCACTGCTGAATTCTGAAATTGTTCAACAACATTTTATTAAAATAAGAATCTGGAAGACAAATCAGAAACTAAATTCCAACCATGATGCAGAAACTAGTCTCAGCAGAGACGTCAAGAACTGATTCAACTGAAACTGGTTTTCATCTGAAATATGATCCAACCTCCACTGAACGCTGACAGATACTGACTGTTGGTCTGAGGAAACTCCAGCTTTGAACATAATAAACCGATCCAATGACCGGTCACTCTTCATGGACACACAGCTGGGCTCAGGTCCTGATTCAGGGCTGGTTTCAGGTCCAGGTTTGTTCCTGTGAATCCAGATGTTTGGTGTGAGTTCTGAGCTGTGACATGGAGAAGAGTCATGGACAGTTAGAGATGGACATCTCACCTCTGAGTGCTTTTAGAGGGAGGGACTCCCTCCTCTCTTTTTTTTTTTTTTTTTTTTTTTTTTTTAAGACATAGACATCATACTTATATCTGCAAATAACTAGAGTGTGCACATCTGTTTTATTTCTGTAAATATTTTATACCTTAGATCTTTTATTTATTATTTATTTCTATACTGCTCTCTTTGCACTGACACTGGGGATGGCTTAATCTCGTTGTACATATGTATAATGACAATAAAAGGCATTCTATTCTATTCTATTCTATTCTGTCCTCACACTGATCCATGATGCTGGATTCACATCAGCTCACACACACTTTCTACCTTCACCTGCAGAGGAAACACACATCATTCATCTGAACATCAAGTGAAATCCTCCTTTCCATCATCTGCTGTAGGAAGATCAGCTGCTCCTCCTCTGATTGGCTCTGAGTTTCTGTTTCATATCAGTGTCAGATGGATGCAGTCAGACAGCAGTGAGGAAGAGGAAGCTGCCTTCAGCTGCTGGACTTCTATCAGGACACTAGATGGAGGGATGGAGCTGCAGACCAGCACACACAACGATGACGATGATGATGAAGTAACAACATTTTTATTCCCTGACTTTGACTGGAAGTTTCAGTCAGCTGAACATTTGAATCATTTCAGCTGATTCATGATGCAGCAGATCATCTTCAGTGTTAAAAAGATCAGAAGAATTCTTCCTGTTTAGTTTTCAGACTAAAAACTTTCTTCCTTTTTACCAGGAAATACCAGCAGCACCATGTTAGATCTCAGCTGCTGGGAGGCCTTTAATAAAGCAGATGAAAAGTGGAAATATTTCTTCTCCTTTTGTTACCATGAAAAAGAGACTGAAACTAAATCAGATGGAAGATTTGAAATCAGGAAACAGGACGAAATGTTGGACATTTTCTGTCAGCAAACAGAAACGATGTTCAAAGGTGGAGCAGGAAGCAGCAGGAAGCTGCTGAGTGTGACTTTGATTGTGTTAGCAGCACACAGACGGCTTCATTATAAAATACGCAGACGTTTCAGGTCTAGTTCGCCTGCTGAATGCTGATGATGAAGACGGCCACGGCCAGGTTCTGGAGGATTTTATATGCTGGTGTGAAGAAGCCTTCCTCCTCATCAATGTCTCAAAAACAAAGGAGGTTTGCTCTGATTTTAGACGAGCATCTCCAGTTCCCCAGTGTAGTGTTATTAATAACCAGCTAGTTGAGCTGGTGACCAGCTACAAACATCTCGGCACTATTACTGATAATAAGTTAAGTTTGATATGAACTGTGAAGCTTTGCTAGAAAGACCAGCTACGCCTCTTTTTGTTGGAGGAAACTTGCTGAATTCCAGATAGATCGGAGCCTGATGAAAATGTTTTATAGAGCTTATATTGAATCTGTCATTTCCTTTTCAGTCATTTGTTGCTATGGAAACCTTCCATCAAGGAAAAGGACTCCCTGGGGAGAATTGTGCACACAGCATCTACAGTATGGGGTGAAATTCATCAGCCTGGATGACGTTTTAAACATCAGGGTGATGAAGAAAGTGAAGACTGAACTCATCCTCTGAACCATGAATACCAGCTACTTCCTTCTGGTCTCCACCTGTCTGCTCCTCCAGCTACTAAAACAGATCCAGGTTTTCCTCTGTGCCTCTCCATCCGGGTTCTAAACACCACGGAGACGAAGAGGTAGCTGCTCTGTGCTGCCGATACTCTGCATCTTTATTTATTGCTTATTTTTATTATCTACCTTGTTTTTAGATGAGTGGATTGAGCACTTAGTGCATCTGTTTGAATTTGCTGCTCATAATTTATAAATTCTCATGTTTTATCTTTTTATGTCTGATGTTTAAAAATGTGACGGATGATTGTTCATGTCTGCTTCAAACCAGATTAACCTCTCCAGGGACTAATTAATAAAGTGAAGTGATATAATAACAATATATATTAATAAACTAGAAGTCAAAGTGCAGCAGAAAAAGGTCAAATATCTCCTCTAAAATTTAGTCAAAGCAGTGGATTATCGGCTCCATTAAACCTGCACACAGCTTCATCACCGACTACAATCAGACAGTTTAACTGACTTTCATCATATTTTAGAGTTTATTTTGAAAGGTGGAACAGGAAGCAGCAGGAAGCTGCTGAGTCTGACTTTAAGGTGGAGACGACAGTTTGATTCCAGAAAATAAAAACATGATGCAGTTTGTGAAGGAAACAAAAACATCAGCTGATCCAGTTAAAAATCATCATTAACATAAACATCAATAATGATCAGCTGATCATGAAGAAGCTTTAACTTATCAATAAACATCAACTGATCACCATGTAGTTTGATTCCAGTTAATCAATAATCTGATCATCATGTAGATTTGTCTTCAAACAGCAGAGTGATCAAAGCTGGAGCTGAAATCAGAAGTGAACATGTTCTCCAAACATTCCAGAAACAAAGAGGAAAGTTCAGACTTACAGTTTGTTCAGAGATGAAGACGAAGACTCTCCACACACACAGGTGAGCTGCTACCTGGAATGAACCAGACTCTTCCTGAGATGGAGACAGGACAGGTAGGAAGAGCAGCAGTAGATTCATTTTCTAACAAAAGTTCAAACTCTAAAAGGTAAAAGTCCAACATCTCAGGTGACTCATTAATTCTGTGTTAATAGTCTCCCTCTGCTGGTCAGAAGATGAACTGCATGATGTCAGCTTGATGAACCCAGATGACATGAAGTGTTTCAGTGGTTCAGATACTTCAGGATCATCATTAGAATGAAAGTCATGAGTGATGTTAACCACACTGATGCTAACAGTCATGTGTTCATATTAATGTCCATGAATGTCTCAGGTGTGCTGGAATCACAGCTCCATCCATCTGGAATCAGTAACTGGAGACCAGTATTCAGTCTCTATTCCCAGTGAAACACGAGGAACTGTCTCTAACAGCTGGATGAAGATCTTTTAAAGAACAGAGTTCAGGATTTGTAGCATCAGGTTTCAGATCCAATCACAGCACAGACACAGATCTGATCAAAGTGATCAATGATCTGAAGATCAACAGTGACTCACAAACTCGTTGCCTCAAAAAATGGAACTTTTTGTTACCTTGAATGACTTTAATGAACTGGGATGATGTGAGCTTGTAGAAGTTAAATGAAGCTGATAAATCTGAGTTTGCTGGAAGTTCATGAGGGTGTGGAAGAAACTTCATGTGATCAATTCCACCGAAATTAGAAGAGAAGCTTCACAAAATCTGGTTTTATTGAACACAGATGATGACTCCAAGTTAGCTTAATCAGAGTAACTGATGAAGTCCAAGTAGTTGTTGCTTTGCAGCAGGAACTTGCTGTGAGTTAAACTCATGTTCCACCAGCACAGAGCTCTGCAGCAGCTACCTGTCTGGTTTTAATCCCAGCAGCACCTGGAGAGCAGTCACACCAGCTCCCAGCATTCATTAGAAATCCTTCATTTTCCTCATCAGTCATCATTCTAACAGCTAAACCGTCTTTTTATGTCTACAACATGTTTCTAGAAACTGAAACTAAGCTGGAAGGTGGATTATTGCTGAAATGAGCTCAATATGGAGACCAGAACATGTTTTCCTGTCTGGATTCCTCACGTTTGAAGCAGGAGATCATCAAGGGTGACATGAGATGATTTATTGATTTATTTACATGTTATTATTCCTAAATCACTTTTTATTCATCACAACAGCCAGAAACAAGAAGATAAAAGAAAAGTAAAGAAGAGAAACTGGACATGACGTCAGAGTTTATTTCTCTTCTTTTACCTCTGAAATCATTAGAAACCTGTTTGTGTCGTTTGAATTATTGATCAACCAAATAAATATAATAAAACTGAATAAAATAGAATAAAGGTCTTTAAAAAACTCAGGCTGGTTTCAACTAAGTTCCTAAAGTTACATGAAATGAATTCATTTGTTAACAGAAGTCATCACCATTTTTCATGAACTCATCTTATTTCCACTGATTCAACTTAAGTTCATTTATTGAACCTTTTTCAATCCAAAGTTCATACGACTCATTTCAGATTAGAATTAATAACCAGATTAAAATGAAGTTCTGTCCACTAAATCTATTTAATTAAAGCCAATGTAACATTTTACAGTGTGTGTAACATGTGTGATAGAAATAAAGCCCCACTGCTCAACCATTCCTTCACATCTCTGAGGACACGTCTCTGCTCTCCAAGGACCTGCAGACACAGGGAATGGATGTTCTGGCAGCACAGAGTCTGGCTGAGGTAACAGAGGAGAACCTGAAGAAATCCATCAGAGACTTTGAGGGACAGAAAACAGCAGCTGATGAGTTTGTGTGTTGGGCCAATAAAAAGCTGCAGGACTGGATAGAAAGCTGCTGATGCAGACCACTCTTCCTGAGAAACATCTCCCATCCTGCTCCCTGTGGACACAGATAACATCAGCTTTGACGGAGGAGGAAGGACTCTTTGTAAATCAGCTGATGACGTGGTCCTGGTGGCTCAGCTGACAGACCAGACTGCACTGACCAGCTCTCAGCAGGCAGGCAGTGATTTGCTTCAGACTTTCAGCCAAGATTTCCTGGAGCTAAATCCTACAAAGACCAAGGAGTTGTGCTGTGGGGGCAGAGAGAGGTTTTTACCCTCCTTAGTATCCAGAGTCAAGCCACTGAACAGGGAGGCATTTTTAAATATGTGGGAACAGAGACGGACTCCTGCCGGTCTTTTAGTCACCACGCAGACTCTGATTGGAAGAAAGCAGAAAAAGGCTCCACCTGCTGAGGAAATCTTCAATATTTCATCCTGCTACGGCTTCCTGTCCATCAAACACAAAAGCAAACTCTCTGCTTTCCTCAGTCAGGCCAGCAAAATGATGCTCAGCACAAACAGCTCTTTCTGAGCTGCAGCAGCTCTCTGTGATCAGGAAAACCTCCCAGATCACAGAGGACCATCACACCCTCTTCATCCCTCCTTCCAGCTGCTGCCATCAGGCCCACGCTAGAAAGCTCCTCTGGCCCGTAAGAACATCTACAAACAATCTTTCATTGGCTCTGCAGGACCCATCCTGAACAAGTCCAGCAGCCACCACCGCTCATCATTTCACCTTTTAATGCCACTTTTACACCAGTTTGAACTGGTTTCTTCTTTAATCCTGTTAGTTTTCACTGTCAATGTGTTTTATTGTATTTAATGAAGTCGCCTCCAAAACTTGTTACTGAAGTCAGAATAATGAAACCAGGACCAGCATCCGTCATACTGGACTTCTTCTTCTTTCATGGAGAAAACTGTTGTCCAGCACATTCATTGATGAGGACACAGTCATTGATTCTGGATCAGTTTCACAGATGTGTAGCCGGCTGGCCCAGAAGCACCAGCAGCGCCTCGGTTCTGTCCAGTTCTGACCTGAACCTGAAGGCAGAGGACCGCCCAGATGCTTCCCTGTTCCCCAGAGAGGTGAGTCCCCATCCATCCCTGTGGTCCAGACCTCCAGCTCCATCCACCTGCTCTGAATGATGAAGAGGAGCAGCTGCAGAAGGTCTGAGTTTGACTTCATCTCATTAAATCTGGATCTTTTAAATCTCACATTTCACAAGTTAAAGACTCAAAGCCTGAAAACATCAAGAAATTCTCTAATAAATGAAGTAAAAACTGTCTGAAGCAACTAATGGAAATAAATAAAGGAGCAGAAAGTTTAATCATAAAATTAAATCCTCAAAGATGGAAATAAAAATAAAAATATGATGAAAATATTTTAATGTGATCTTTATTATTTGGTGGACAGGATATGAGTCTGATATCAAGCTGAGTGTTTACGTCGTGTTATTTCCTTGTTGTGTCATCACTGTTCTTTGTTGAACGATCATCATCTAATCCAAAGATAAAAGCTGGATATGCCCGATGTTCCATTCATAGCAACTAGCTGCTGCTCTCTGTGTGTTGTAATCCAGACCCACAGGGTGGATGTGGAACGCTGGAAACAGAAGACACAGAGGAGGAGAGGTGTACATGTTCCATCCATCACAAAGCCTTTTCTTTCTGAGGAGACCAAAGGGCCGAAGGTAAAGGTGACATGATGTTAATAATCAGCATGTGTTGGGATTAACGTGCTATGTGCTGATATAATCACAGACAAAAAGGGATTCTCAGTCTACCGCTGTCCACGTTTCTCCACACAGAAGAACATAAAGACGACTGAGAGCTTCACAATGATTTCCACAGCACACCACATCTCACTTTATTGTTTAAGGTTGTAGTCTGTCAGCCTGGACAATAAAAGCTCATTTTCTTTCTACTGACTAGTTTTTATTCTGCTTTTAGAAACACAGAATTCCTGCACAGAAGCAACGTTATATTGTGAAGATCTTTTGATGCTTTTTAAAACTTTTCCTGCTGGAATATTTTTCTGTCTCCAGCTGTTGTGTTTATTCAGGACATGCCTTCCCTCACATCTCAGTCAACACACGTCCTGTCTGAGGAACATGGAAAACCAAGAAATGGCCACAGCAAGCCTTCCCCACAGTCTGACACATCACAGCTGATCTTACATGTATTTTGCTTTACATGGAAAAAAGAAGTTATTCCAGATGAAGATTTCTGCTCCATGTGGTAACTTCTGCTTTAACTATTTTATGTTGCTGACTACAGCTGTGGTTCAGAGATAGTTTAAGCCCTTTGGCTTTCCCAGTGTTTCATATCAAGGATAGAGATCGTGGATTAAGCTCATTTCTTCCTTGTGTCTTTTGTCCAGAGTCCCAGAGACAGGATCCATGCTCACGTTGCAATATAGTTTATATTTGCTGGAATACAATTATTTAAAGATGTTCTTGGACCCTGATGATGGACGATGATATTATAAAACTATTGACGTATGTATACATACTGTATGTCTACAGTCACATGTTTTAGTCCAACTGTACTTCCTGCTTGTGCAGCTGCTGCTGCTGTATGTTGCTTTTAGATGGATTATGTGTTTCAATCCATCATATTATCAGATGTTCTAGTTTTCTTGTTCTTTAGCAAACGTGCTGCTCTGTTGACATCAGACTTGTTCATGTTTGTGTTGGTCGTCTGCTGCAAACACCCCCTTCTATGTGAACGTGCTTGTAGATAGACTGGGCTTTATTAATCCTGGTTTGATTTACAAAGCTGATAACCAGTCACATGACCAGTTATCAGACGTTGTTTGCGATGACTGCTACAAGGTACGGCAGCGACAACATGTGTGTTAATAACATGAGTCAATGTTTCTGTGTACTTCAGTTAGAACGGGGTGATATCAGCATTTCATGGGATTCTTCATGTTCACAGCTTGTTTCCCCAACTACCCAACATCTGTGGTCACTGACGGACAGGAACAGAAACCCTCTCCAGAACACGTGTCATCACGGTGAGTTTAGTAATACTAGTTATCACAGCTAAATAAAACATAGTCTAAGGAACATGAAGATGTACTGTGCAGTTTACCAAAGTACAATCTATATTTAGCTATTTGTCAGTGTCTTAACAGAAAGCCTGAGTTCACTTTATAAAGTTTGATGAGTCATGATATTTTTACGATATTAATCCAGGGGAGACACAACTGTGACGATGCATAAATGGTAATATAGTGAGAGTCTACTAGAGTACATGACATTCAGTCTAAGCTAATATATAACATGTGTACAGTTTGATGCAGATGCAGCTGACATGGTGAGAATGTCCAGTGTGGCTTCAGGAGACGTTGCACCATCCCTGATGCTACAAAGTGATGGACGTTTACATCCTGATTCATCAGCAGCAAAAAGGAGGCCAGATAACGTGAAGAAGTTGTCAGCTGAACTGTCTCAAAGCAGGAAAACCTGTGTATGGAAGGCAGACTGAACAAGCTTTGTTGTTGATGGTGTTGTCAATGCTGCCAATGAAAAGCTGCAGCATCATGGCGGCCTTGCTCTAGCTCTGACCAAAGCTGGAGGCCACTGATGGAAGCAGAGAGCAAACTCCATGTCCGGAAGTATGGGACATTAAAAACTGGAGAGGCAGCTGTAACCACTGCTGCTAATCTACCTTGTAAAAAGATCATTCATGCAGTTGGGCCACGTGTCACAAAACCATCCATCTCCAGCAGCGTTGTCCAAAGCAAGAAAAGATTTAAAAACCTGATCTGGAGCATCCTACGCAAAGTAAGGAACACAAGCTGCAGTCTGTTGCTGTTCCAGCCAGAAGCTCTGGGAGATTCAGCTTCCCCTTGCGACTGTGTGCAGACATAATAGCGTCCACAGTGAAAGACGAGCACCACAAGACAGAAGTGAAAAATCAGCACCTTCCTGTTCACCTTGTGAAGCCATCGCTCAACCAAATAGAAAGAGCATGTAGAGAGAAACTTCTATCACCTACGTCAACTAACAGCACGACAGCCACAAAGAAAATGAGTCATCATCAAGACCAGCAGGTAGGAATTATCCTCAGAAGTGTCTTTATGTTCCACACTGCTCACTCACAGCAGGAGTTCCACTTGGACAATGTAAAGTGATGATACTGAAAAGTGTTTTATTCAGCCGTGATAACATGTTAGAAAAGCAGAATAGTTTCCAGTAAAATGTCCTCTAGTACAAACCAGCATGCACTGCAGCTTCAATCACAACTAGAATCTGAAATGAAACATTTTGAAGTGTGAAGGAAAAATGAGGAAACAATAACTTAGTAAAAGTGCTGTTCATGGCAGAGATACTGTGTGACATTAAATTGTGCAGCTTTTCTGAATGTTGGGACTGAACGGTGTGAATTTCATGATATATTCACAATGTGATCAAACTCTTTTTTCCATGACAAAGCAGTGATTGTTAGAGCAGTAATTCTAAAGCATTTCCACACATTCATTCCATCTATTTTACTCTCATTTATCTTAAACTTTGTGCAGCTTATTTTTAATGATTATTTATTGATGGATTGATGAGTGAACAAGGTGCTGCTTGGCTTTTGCAGCTGACATCACTGTGGAGAAGGAAGGACACAGACGTTGTTGTTGCTGAGCTCCCTCCATGTAAGAGGGAACATTTCTGTGATCCGCCATAGCGAGCTGCGCTCACTGCGACCTCACCAGTGGCTAACAGGCCCAAACAAAGACACAGTGAGGTTCAACATCTGCAGATACCTCAGTTTAGTCCAGCGTCTTATTGCTGGAATGTTTCTCAAACAGCATTTAATCTGTGTTGTTTTCTATCTTGATCTCAATCCTCTGCTTCAGGTTATTGAGCCTCTTTCAGCTTTCTGCCAACCAGTCCAGCGTTGGAAAGAACATTTCCATCCTTCATCATTACACAGCAGGTGGAAAACTTTGGGTGAAACGCGCTGAGCTCAGTGGACACGGCCTCTCCAAGGTAAAGTTGCTTTTCATGCATTTTACCTCCACACACCTTGTACAGGAGAAAATATTTAGACAGTGAAACGGCTGACTTCCATGTACACACTTTCTGTTAGAGGACTTTGTCTTTTCTATGTTTCACTTGTAATTTTAGAGGATTTTAATTCTACATTTCTTTTGAATCTCTTTTTCTTCCTGTTCCAGATCAGCTGTGACGACTACCAGGCCATTCTGTCCTTTGTAAACACTGACAGAGCCACTGGAAGCTGCTGCTCACTGATACTTTCTGCAAACATCACTTTATATTAACTCTGTTTATATGATTTATAAAGTTGTTCTGAATCTTATTATGTGCTTTATAAAAGGTTTTTTCTAGTATATATTTCCTGCCATAAGATGAGTGTTTTTGGTGGATCCAGCATCTGATTCATCTGAGGAGGCAGCAAAAAGAGTCGACACATTAGATATCACGTCTCAGTAAAAATGATGATTGATTTGGCTAAAAAGAGGTAAATATCCCAAAAATAAAAGCATTTAAACATGTCTGATTTGTATTTAAAGCTTTGTGTTGGAGGAAAAATGGATGCAGACAAGTTTCCAAACCCAGACCAGTGAAGCACTTTGTTTGCTGGCTGGTTTTAGCTCTTTGTTCCTACACCTCCCAGTCACACCATCAGTACCTATATACCATATACTAAATGAGATATCCCAGAAAACAAGATAAACTAGATCAGGCATCACCAAATGGTGGACCTCGGTCCAGATCCGGACCGATCATGGATCTGTCCGGACCCGTGAACAATCTCTGATAAATTTACAACCATAGGTCATTTTCATGGTGCACTTTTTTTCTGACGGTCGCAGAGACACACAACATGCGCTGGTACTGCTGTTATTACGACAATAGCTTCACTCAGTTGAACCAATCAAATCGTTTGTCTACGCTGCGCGTCGGGAGAATCAGAAAGAGAGAGACGAAGAGGGGATGACAGCATGGCTTGCTCCAAAAGATGGAAGGTTGATGGAGAAAACCGTTCTTTTAAAGATGAATGGACGGAGAAGTATATGTTCATTCTTCCACCCAGCAGTTCAAACCCAGTGCGCCTCATATGCTCCCAAAACGTGGCATAAAACACAGCTCCTTTGAGCAAAGTTATCCCCTGAAGTCCGAGAGCACGCAAAATAACTGAACTGCAGGCCCAGTATGACCGATCCACGAGACTTATCACCCATCCAATTACAGCCCAGCAACGTGCAAACGTTTGCTCTCTAAAGGTAAGGTGGATTTTGGGACAACATAAAGAAACGTTTAGTGATGGGACAGTTGTCAAGGAGTGCTTAAACGTGGTTGTTGACACATTAGTTGACGGAAAACAAAAAGATGAAATATGTGAAAAAATCAAACAAATCCCGATGTCAGCTTCAACAGTAACCAGAAAATCAGAAATATTAGCAGATGATGTACTGGCACAGCTCGATGTGGCTATTCAGAGTGCACCTTGTCTTTGGCTATTGATGAGTCTACAGATGTTGCTGATAATGCCCAGCTTTTGGTGTATGTAAGATTTTTTCACAAAGATAGGAAGGAGCTCTGTGAGGACCTGTTGGGTGTAATGCTACTATTAACACACACAAGAGGAGAGGACATCTATGCAGCAATAAAAGAGATGCTGAGTAAGAGGGGCATAGATCTGAAGCGGGTTGTCTCTGTAACCACAGATTCCCACCCTGCCATGGTGGGAAAAGAGAGGGGGGCTGTGTCCCGGATGAAAGAGGACAATCCAGATCTTATTGCTTACCACTGTCTCATCCATCAGACTGTTCTGTGTGCTACTCTTTCAGAACATTTTGCTGAAGTAATGAATAGAGTGATGAAACTCATCAACTTCCTTAGGGCATCCTCATCTCTTCAGCATCGCCTCCTGAGAGAATTCCTGGAAGATGTTGAGGCAAATGCCAATGACCTACTAGTGCACAACAATGTGAGGTGGCTGAGTAAAGGCAATGCACTGGGACATTTCTGGTCTGTTCGAAAAGAAATTACAGCTTTCTTAGAGCAGGTCAAGAGTCAGAGAGCAACACAGTTTTTGCTTTTTCTGCAAGATGAGCACAAGATGGATATGGTTGCTTTTTTGGTTGACATTACATCACATCTTAATGAACTCAATTTAAAGCTGCAGGGCCAGAACAATTCAGTTGCTGATTTGATGACTGCAGTTCGCTCTTTCCAGAGGAAGTTGGACATTTTCAAAGAAGATCTGGAAGGAGAGTGTGAACACTTCCCAAAACTGCATGAACAGATTCAGAATGAGAGAGATGTTTCTCCCTATGTTGACTTCATAAACAAGTTGATTGAAAACTTCAGTAAACGATTCAACAGCCTCTGCCTTGGGCAACAGCTCCTTCTGCTAATCCAGAAGCCTTTCCTCATCAGAGAAGTCAGAGGATTTTCAAAGGAGGTGACACAGACATTCAAGTGGGCACATGCAGGACCTCTACAGCTTGAGCTCATTGATCTGCAAGGAAATGTTGCATTAAGAGAGCATTTTGAGGCAACTGACCCTGTCTCTTTCTGGCTGCAGACTGTCTGAGAGTGCATTTCCCAGTCTAACCAAAGTAGCACTGCACACCTTGACTATGTTTGGATAGACTTACAGCTGTGAGTCAGCTTTTTCCACTATGAACATTATCAAAAACAAGTACCGTTCTAGACTCACCAATGAACACCTACATGTCTGCATGAGAATGGCACTGACTCCATTCCAGCCAAGATTTAAATTACTGGCAGGGCAGTCACATGCCCATTTCTCTCATTAAGAAAAGTAAAAAAAAAAAAATAAAAAAAAAAAGAGCTGTGTAGTGTTCAAAGCTCTGTTTGCATTTTTTCTCCACTTTTTATTTATTGTTTGCTGAAGATGTTGACTTTTACTTGAAAAGAAGGCCTTCACTTTTTTGTTTTTAGGCTGGGAAATCTTTGAAAAAAGAAGAGAAAATGTATAGTTAATGGTCTGTTGCACTTGTTTTTTCCCTAAAAGAGCCACTTTTTATTTATTGTTTTCTAAAGATTTTTTAATTGAAGTGTAGGGCTTCAGTTGTTAAAACCTATTTAATTTAAGAGCAAAAAGGGTTACTCAGCTCTGTTTTTTATTATTAATTTTTATTTTATTCTGAGGTTTCTCTTTTCTTTCATCTGAAATAAAGGCCTTAAATTTATTTGCCTTGGACTACTTTTATTTATGGTAAAAAGAGCTATGCACTCAATTAAATATTTCCTGCATTGTAAATTGATGATAAAAATTGTTGAAACCATATGAAAATGTGGACATAGGGGAGGGCTATTAGACACAAGCAGGACATCAGTTCGGACCTTTTAGTTGGCAGAAATTTTAATAACTGGACCTCAGTGACTTTTAATTGAATAACCCTGACTTAGATGATATTCCAGCTGCATACTGATAGGATGCAGTGGAGACTAATACAGCAGATATTTTAAAAGGGAAAAGTTGAAGATGAGGAGAAGCTGCTATGGCGAGGAGGAGTGGGGGAGGAGCAACCATCCAGCATCCAGTTCAACAAGATGACAGTAGCTGTGGGCTCATAGTCACCACGGTATATTTCTGTCTGCATGACTGTGTACAAAGTTCACTGTGTGCATGTGGGACTAACTGTCCACCTTTGATTTCAGTGTCTTTTTCTGAAAGAATCAAATATTACTAGATACATACGTCCCCAGAGAGCCAATAAAACGCCGTGTTCTTATTATGTTGAGCGCATGCTTCTAAAACAAACATCAGAACAGACGATACACCTGAATTAATGGTGTGACAGCACATGGCAGCGATGGTAAAAAAGAACATCAGGCAGTGAGGTCCTAATTCTACATTTATACTTCAGTTTTGGGGGGATTTATGTGAACGGTACTGAAGGCTGTCTGCTGGCTGAAAAAGCCCATGTAGTGTGTAATGTACATTAAACATATTGTATTAATTACCTCTGGACAAATAGAAGGAAGAATAATACTATGTATACAGATTTAAAGTAAATAATACATGAAGTCAAAGTGGAAACGTTTGTTGGGAAAAGTGTGTGACTGATGACTTTTCAGACTGTGTGTTGGTGTAGATGGCGAGGGCGATGATGGAAGCCTTTCCTGCATCACCGGCTATGACCTTTGACACATCTAGAAAGAAGATGCTGATGAGAGGAGAACGTTTGCACTTTCCATCCTCAGTGAATCAGGTTTACAGTCGTTGTTAATATTGTTTACATCAGGTAAACCAGATCACCAGAGCTGGTCCAGATTCTAAAAAGCAGGTTTTTCCTCCTGCAATACAGACAGCATTTATTTCTAGAAAGCGCTGTGAAGGAAATGAATGGAGACTGAACAGGCAGCAGTTTAAATGTGTTTTATTGAAGAAAGAAGCTTCTAGACAGGGTGGTAGGTAGACACATAAAACAGCACAGGGCAGATAGTGGCCCAAACAGGCAGAGGAATAAATGTAGAGAGCAGGTAAATACAATCTTCTTCTCATTTCTACTTTTGCTGCATCCACGTCTCCTCTGTCCTCCATCCTTTTCTTGGAGTGTTTGACATGGAAAACAATTGTGCAATGTGCTCAGCGTCAAAGCCTCCAGGATCTGGGCCTCCCACCACTGACTGGGGAAGTGTTTCTCACTGTTTGCACTTTGTTTCCAGTTTTACATTTAATCACCAATATTAACTGATTTAGAAATAAAACAGTTTTATTTCCCTAAGATGTCAGTTCCTTTACAATTTACAATATAATGTACATGCATGAAGTCAATGAAATGACATGTAACTAGAAAAGGCTGTTATTAGCATAACAGCAAGTGTGAATGCTGCCACGCTGAATGATCGGACCGAAACGCTCAAAGATGGTCAAAGAAGGTCAAAAAAGGCTGAAATGTCTTTTTTGAAGAAGTATTTATTAAGCTGAAGTGAAAAGTCGAAGAACTTAAAGCTCAAACTGGAGTGAAAACCTGCTGAAAGGCGGAAAAGGTGAACTGAAATGTGCTTAAGATTGCTGAAGATGGCTGAAAAGGGCTGAAATATGGTTGTTGAAGAAGTATATATGAAGCCCAAGTCAATAGTTGGAAGGATTTAAAGCTCAAATTGGTGTTTAAATGTAGTTAAAATGGTGTAAAGTTGAACTGAAATGTGCTTAAGATAGTTCAACATGGCTGAAAATGGCTGAAGTCTGCTTGCAGAAGCGTCAGCTGAAGTAATTGATGGGTATTTTTCCATCATAGAATAAGACACCAAGAACTCAGAGTGAAGTCAGCTTCATCGCGATGGGGAGAGACTGTGGTTCAGCACTCAGAGAGTGTCTGGTGTCAACTCCGAAGTCTCAACCCCAGTACACCCTTTTTATTGAGCAGCTATCACACTTCAGTAGAGCAAGCAAAGTTCTCGCAAACTTCAAACAGGGAAACACATTAGCATACAACACTTTATGACCCTTATCACACAGAGCTGTGACCACCACATCCTGTCCTCTGCAGGATGGGTGAGACCACAAATCATTACCCATCCTTAAGGGAGAAAGTTTAAACTGTTAACTTTAAACTGTCAACTTTGCTTACTCTAACATTTCCCTCCTGTTTGACATTTAAAGTTATCAATTCCAAGCATAAACTAAACATAAATCAAAACATAAATCAAAAATATGTGAAGAAATGCAAATATAAAACGAAGTCCACTTTTCAAAGCATCAGACTGTATCACTTGTCTTCACATTTTCAATACAGGGGGGGGCACTGTCACGGCCCGTGCGAATCTGCAATCAGTGCTTCCTGTTGCCCATATTTGGACTGCCTATTGTCACCGCGATTAGGACGGCGCAGCTGGAAGACATCAGATCATCACCTCACCTCCATATAACCACCACACAGACATCCAGTCATCGCTGGATTATACTACTCATCGTGGTAACCAGTCGTGTACGTTGTCTGATTCTGTTGTGTAAAACTGAGACTAACCTGTTGACATCTCTCTCCCAAGAACCTGTCCGCACTTCACCTGCATCCCGGAAAGTCCAGTCTGCCCGCTCCAGTCCGTCCGTCCAGCGAACCCTGCATCTCTTCAGCACATTCAATAAACTGTTCTTTATCATTCTCCATTCGCTTCACTCCTTGGCTCCATACACCACCCCCTGACAGAGGCATCATAACAGTGAACATTACAGACCTATGTCTGTAGCATCAACTGGGAGTGGAGCATACTCCCGTGACAACATAAGTTGTTGCGCATAAGCATGTGAAATTGCTCGAGAAATCATGGATTTAAGACATGGAATCACACAAGAAATCAGAATGCAAAACAGAATCAATACTGATAGGAATGGAGCACACACTCTTAATATCACAGTCCACCATGGTCCACTAGTAAGCCATGACCAGAAACCCCACTCAGGGGGTGGCGCACGATCTGCAGCCATACTGTCCCTGAGATTCTGCAGGCCAGCCATTGCCTGCGCCACATCTCCATTAACTTCATCAGGAATATAGGTACAACAGGTGGTAGGTCACCCTGAGGAAGGCGGCCTCTGCGGGCCATAAAGATATTGAGGTGAGAGATGTTAAACTGTGTTTTGCGGCAGTCACATCCCCCGAAACGGTACGGGTTGTACCCTCTGCTTGTGAGATAAGCAAAACATATGGCACCACAGTAGGTCATGGCTCGTGCATAAAGGTCAGGTTGGCTGGATGACTTTGGTATGACTGAGCAAACATAGCAGTCGGTCTGGTTCTTCAAGGCGGCCAACATTTTGGCACACGCATACCAGAGGTTGACGTCCTGTAGCTCCAAGGGGTTATGGTCTTTCCACAGGTGTGCAGGATGGTGCACATACCTCTTGATCATTGTTTCTGGTAGCGGTGCAGGGTAGAACCATCTGTAGATTGTTGGCCACAGCAAGAATAATGCAAAGGACAAGGTGGTGAGACATGCTACAGTCACAGCGCACGCGTAGGTCCAGCAGCAGTGACGCCTTGGTCTACGTCTCTGCTCCAGATCCTCCATTTGTGCTGGTTTCTGAGTTAAAGGTGCTGCTTAAGGTGAAATGGGATCCGTTGGTTTCTTCACTGGCGTTGATACGAATTATCACTAAAAGATAATCCCCATTTGTAGCCAGAGGCTGTGGGTTTTAATCACAGCCCTCCTTCCCCCACTCACAGCAGCCTTACTTTGCACTCAGAAGTTTGCAGTGACTGAGATGTATCCAGCTGGGTCTTTCCGCTATCTTGACTGCTGTAGGCGTTGTCAGCAGCACTTGGTAGGGCCCCTCCCACCGTGGGCTGGACCAGGTTTTGCGCTTGATGACTTTAATGAAGACCCAGTCTCCTGGTTTCACCAGCTCAGGAACGTCCTGTAGGGAAATATAATCGGAGGGCAATAAACTTGCATTGATTACATCTTTTTGCTGCAGAACTTTCCTCATGTAGTCTGCTAAAGTGTTTTCATCATTAGCATGCTGTAAGTCTTTAGAAAACACTGGTAGTCTGTAAGGTCTGCCATGAATGATCTCAAAAGGAGTTAATCCTTTGTCAGAAGGGGTTATTCTCATGTATAGCTTTACTAAATCCAAACATTCTGGCCAGGGCTTTTTAGTTTCTTCCATACACTTTTTCAGTCTGGATTTAACTGTCCCGTTTGTCCGTTCTATTAATCCGGCACTTTGAGGATGGTATGCGCAGTGATTTTTCAAAGTCATTTTGAGGTGTTCTGCCATATCTGAGATTAGTTTGTTCACAAAGTGTGGTCCATTGTCACTATAGATTATTTCTGGAATACCATGGTTAGGTATAATGTGTTTACAAATTGCTTTTGCCACAGTCAGTGCATCAGCATGTTTAGCTGGGACTATTTCAACCCATTTAGAATAAGCATCAATCATTACCAGACAGTATTTATGTGGTCCGCTCTGGTTTAGTTCAATAAAGTCCATGTGGAGTGTCTGAAAAGGATATTTTGGTTCAGGGAACCTGCCCCTCTGTGGTCTCATGTTGCCTTGTGGGTTATGTTTAATACAGATCACGCAGGATTTACAGAAGTTTTTTAAGTAAGATTTTAATCCAAAGGCTGTGAACTGCTTCTCTATAATGTCACTCATCCCCCCTGTTGACACATGACATACACCATGTGTCACCAATGCTGCTGCTTTAAATAAAGATTTTGGGAGAACAGGTTTACCATTAAGTTCATAAAGTCGTGTTCTCTGACTTGTAGCTGCTCCTTTAGTAAGCCAGAGTTGTTTCTCTGTCTTAGACTCTGCTTCCTGCATGTCACCCAGCACCGTGTGGTCAATAAAGACCCCCTGCTGCTCCTTAGCAGAGTAGAGATCATTGACCCCAAATTGCCTTGCTGCTGCTTGCTTCGCAGTTGCATCTGCAAACCTGTTTCCTGTTGACACGTCATCTTGTCCAACAGGGCTGTTTTAAGCTGTTGCTGATACGGGCCTTTTTCGTCAGTATCATATCAAAAAACAAAAACCCATGGCGAGTCCTCCTTTTATTTCTACGGCCCTAGTATGTGGAATTGTCTGCCTGAGGACGTGAGGGGAGCACCTAGTGTGGATATTTTTAAAAACAGACTCAAGACCCACCTTTTTAGTTAAGCATTTTAATCATTACTTTTATTATTACTATTGTATTTATTCATTTCTTTATTCTTAACACACAGGCTGTATTCAGCTTCTATTTATATTATTAATTCTCTTATTTCACGGGTTCTCTTATTTTATGGGTCTTAGCAATATTACTATTACTTTTATACCCAGGTTGGTTTTTAGATTGTTTTAGATTTGGTTTTACAGTGTTTTATCTCAGTGTTTCCCCACACCACTAGACCCCAGAATTTACGACAGGCTTTCCTTGGTCCTTTTAACTTGCTTTTACCCTCTGTGATGTGTGTGTGTGTTTGATGGGAAGGGGGGTTGGGGCTTGCTGCTATTGGGTTGGGGTTCTGGGGGATTTTACCATCTGTAAAGCACATTGAGTTGCTATTTTTATGTATGAAAGGTGCTATATAAATAAAGTTTGATTTGATTTGATTTGATAGAGAATGCCTCTGTGTATTTTAAATTCTTTCTCAAACTGTATGCGGAAATCATCCACTTCTTCATTTGGCTTCTGTTTTACAGCTGCAAGGTGGCTGTAATAAGCCATTTTCTTAAAGGCAACACGCACACGGTCAAAAAGTGCATCTAACTGAGTTTTATAGGCTCCAGTTATGTCACCATCTGCTGGGTAGGGGCTAACTGCTCCTACCGCATCTCTGCCTGTATAATCTCCTCTCACTCTGCCCCAGTCTTTCCCCAAAGAGGACATCATAGCTTCTCCTGCCTCGTGAGCATTCAGTCTGTAGGAATGTATAATGTCAGTTATGTCCTGGACCCAGTCATCAGGATTCTCACGAGGAGGAGTCACACCTGCTACTGCTTTGGCAGCTTCTTCAAGAGTCCATGGTCTGAACACATACATGTGTCTGTCAGCTGTCTCAGGATTAGGATTAGCAACCTGAATCATGGGGAAAGTCTCTGTGTATCTGGCTGGTGGGCGCACACTATCTGAAGGTCTTAAGTCATATGCAGGTGGCAGCACCGGATATAACGGGGCTTCCGGGCCTGGTTTAAGTGAATCTGTTACTGGTGGAGCAGTAAGAGATGCAAGCGGGGACGAGGTCGGGGTCAGAGTAGGTGGTAGGCTGCCTCTTCTGGGAGTACCCTGGGTGGCCGAAGCAGCTCCACCCGAGGGGCCTGGTGCGGGCTGAACAGGTTGGTCCCGTCTCCTTGGGTAGACGGCACCGGTCTCGTTATCACCAGGTCTTACAAAAGCTGCCATAGCAGCCTCTTCGCCCTTCTTTCTTTCTTTAGACTTTCTAATATTATCCCTGCGAATCTTAGACTCCTCTAACCACCTGTGCGCACACTCCAGCTCCTTCTTTTTCTTATCTGCCTTCTTACCAGTCTTACCACTTACACTTGCTTCCAGCTTATCTACTACTGTCTGCCACTCATCTACCTTCAACTTCCCTGTCACCCCATATTTGGGGACCCATTTTTCCAGAAACTTGACGTTATCCGGATTCCTCTGATTCATGTACTTCACATCGCCCTCTAAGGCGACTGAAGATTCACTGTTTCCCATATTGGGTCTGCGTTGTGTTATGAACTTATGACCTTAATCTCGAGAGGTAAATTGACCTACTTCACCAGACCACTGGCTTGTGTTATCACCGTCAGGTTTCCACCAGTGCGATGCTTCAGTCAAATCTACTTCGAGCACTCACTCTCACAGTCACTCACTCACACACACTTCTGCCTAGGCTCGGTCCCTGTGACTTCTTTCAGACGCTTTACCTTTAACACTGCTCCCAAGGGTTCTCTGGCGTGCGTTTTTACACTGCTCCCAGAAAATTTCTGGCGTGTTCTATAGTGCTGCTCCCAGACTTGGTCTGGCGCACTAAGTGACTGCTCCCAAGAAAAAACTTGGCGTCTATAGCACTGCTCCCAGGAACCACTTGGCGTGTTTTACCAACACTGCCCCAGATTTAATCTGGCGTGTTATAACAAAGACTGCTCCCAGGTTTAACCTGGCGTCTATTATTTCTTTCCCTAGCGTCACTCTCTTGCTTATACTCACTCCGAGTTCGGTGTCCTCTTCAGTCACGGATCCCGTCAATCCACCGCTGGCAGGATGAGCATGAAGTAAATCACCGGCCTGTTGGACAATTCAGTCGTCAGGTCTTTCCTCTCAGCCGTCCTGATGATGGCTGCCCGCGCGGGTTTCGGTGTTCAGGCCTCCTCCTGTCAACGAATGGGTATGTTGGGATCCGGGTCACGGCACCAAAAATGATGGGTATTTTTCCATCATAGAATAAGACACAAAGAACTCAGAGTGAAGTCAGCTTCATCGCGATGGGGAGAGACTGTGGTTCAGCACTCAGAGAGTGTCTGGTGTCAACTCCGAAGTCTCAACCCCAGTACACCCTTTTTATTGAGCAGCTATCACACTTCAGTAGAGCAAGCAAAGTTCTCGCAAACTTCAAACAGGGAAGCACATTAGCATACAACACTTTATGACCCTTATCACACAGAGCTGTGACCACCACATCCTGTCCTCTGCAGGATGGGTGAGACCACAAATCATTGCCCATCCTTAAGGGAGAAAGTTTAAACTGTTAACTTTAAACTGTCAACTTTGCTTACTCTAACAGTAATCATGAAGCTGAAGTCAATAGTTAAAGTATTTAAAGCTGAAACTGAATATTAAAGGTGCTGAACAGGATGAATGTAGCCCAAATCACTGTAAAAGGCAGAAAGATCTGAAACAGAGTTTCAGCAATTCTCAACATGATTGGAAAATGTGCAGAATGGCCACTAGATGGCGGTCTAGTCATGCTTAATGTGCAAAAATGTTTACATGGGGACTTTCAATAAAACTGGTAAGTTTCAAGATCTTTGCTCAACCCAGTCCATAATTAGAGTCACTTGCTGTTTTTGTATGTGTGTGTGTGTGTGTGTGTGTGTGTGTGTGTGTGTGTGTGTGTGTGTGTGTGTGTGTGTGTGGGTGGGGGGGGGGAGGGGGGGGGGGGGGGGGGGGGGGGCTGTGGTGTTGACAACACCTGGACATCTAGATGAAAAGTGACAGAGAAAAAAAAAGGTTAATCTCAGCATGATTGCAGAATGAGAGGTATGAAAGGGTTAAACATTGGCTCTTTGCTGAGACAGCAGCTGAGACCACCCATAATGATAATAGCAATAGTAATATGTTGCCAATGCCTTCAGCATTGGCACCCATAATTAAAGGTGCTGAACTGGTTGAATGTAGAACAAATGATTGTAAAAGGCAGAAAGAGCTGAAACAGAGTAGAATTGGCAGCATAACCACAGTCCATGTAAGTGAGCAGCAAAGGACATGATGACAGGACAGAGGAGGAGAGACAGAGGAGGACATGTGGCCTGTAGTAATGAGTAGGACAAGGAGGAGAAAGGAGAGGGGGACAGAGAGACATACCTGGACTTATTAGGAGGACCAATCCAGGTGAAAAGTCCATAATCTGTATCAATAGGACTGAATGAATTAGGTAAAAGGTCATCTGCCTGCTGAAAGCTGCAGCAGTGAGTGAGTTGTCATGACAACTGCCCCTGACTTAGCAGGCAGACTGAGACGAGGGAGAGCTGAACTGCCAAATCACTCTGCGCACCTCCCGAACTCCTTGCTCCTGTCCGGAAACTATAACACATATGGAAATAATTCTTTCACCGTGAGCGGCAGGAGGGTCTGAGGAACACAGGGATGTAATTTATTTGTCCCTACGTGGAACAGAATTTAAATGGTGGCGAGTTTAAAACACATGAAAAAAGCGCTTTGAACCAGAATACTGCCTCTGATTTGAATGGAAGTCAATGGGAGCAAAAGTAGACTTTTGCTCACTTGGAGAGGCCTAGCTCCAAATCTATAAGTCCCAGCTCTGTCATTCTTGGTTCTGCTCGAAGCCAACTTAAATTCCTCCGTTTTGATGTATACTTTATGTCTCTACGATGAAAATTGTAGGAGTTATGAGAATTTGTTTGGAGTAGCGGGACAGGCTGAAAAGTTACAGTGTGCCAGAGCATGAGAGACTTTGGTGAAGATTGTAAAAGTTATGGTTTTTTAAACTGCCATAATCATAAACCGTAAAACCATAAATGCTTCCAGCATTCACACAATAAATAAATAATAATAAGTTGAAGCAAACATCGTCCTGACAGTAACAAGAAATGATTCTCTGCTGCACATTTACCTCTTTATTTGCATTGTAGATGCAGGATTAATCCCATGTTATTTTACTGCTGTTATTGTGCAGATACAGTGTGATACCTGTGGAAGATGCTACCATGAGCAGTGTTTGGGGATGAAGCTGCACCAACTCCAAGAGGCCAGAGCAAGCAGGTGGAATAGTTTGGTCTGCATGTGGGACAAAAGATGGAAACGGAGGATTCCAGTTGTACATGACAGAAAACATGAAGATTGTCTTCTTGTTTGTGTTTAGTTTTAAAGGACAGCAGGGAGAACATGTTTAGTTTAGAAAAGACTGAACAATTCTATAGTTTGCTTTAATGTCCAGCTGTTAACCCATTTTTGTTCCATATTTACAATCACTGAATGAAAGTCTTTCATTTAATGATGGAAACTGTATTTTTTACTTTTCTTAAGAATGAAAATAGTGTAGTTGTGTGTGTGTGAATATATTTACATGTTTTCATGTCTAACAATTTTGAATGTGTTCATATTTAAATATTTACAACTATAGATATTATATTTTTATCAGGTTATTATTATGTTAGTACTATTATCATATTAGAAATTGTAACACAAATGTAAAGAGTAAATTTGTGTGTGAAATAGATGCTTATAATAGATGCTACTGTGTGATGGTGGGACTGAAGTTGGTTAGTTACTGCCCTCTGCTGGCTGATGGTGGAACTGCAGTTCGTGGAACTACCAGGTATCTGTCCACCTGAAATTCTCTTACTAGGCAAGGCAAGGCAAGGCAAGGCAGTTTATTTGTACAGCACATTTCATGTACAGGACAATTCAAAGTGCTTTACATAAAACAAAGACATTACAGATATTTAGAATAGTAAAAGGCATCAACACATAATCAACACATAATCACAATAAAATAATAAATTACATTAAAATGATTAAAAGCAAGATAAGTTAAAAAAAAAGTTACCGTGCAGATTTCATGCATAGGCGCATGAGAAAAGAAAAGTTTTTAACCTGGATTTAAAAATGTCTACATTTGGGGAAAGTTTAATCTCCACTGGCAGTTTGTTCCATTTGTTTGCAGCATAACAGCTAAATGCTGCTTCTCCATGTTTAGTCTGGACTCTGGTCTGGACTAGTTGACCAGAGTCTTTGGATCTAAGAGCTCTGCTAGGTTTATATTCTCTGAACATATCACAGATGTATTCTGGGCCTAAACCATTCTGGGATTTGTAAATGATCAGAAGGGTTTTAAAATCTATTCTGTGACTGACTGGAAGCCAGTGTAAAGATTTTAAAACTGGTGTGATGTGTTCAGATCTCTTAGTCCTGGTTAAAACTCTAGCAGCAGCGTTCTGGATGAGCTGCAGATGTTTAATGCTCTTTTTAGGAAGTCCTGTTAAAAGACCATTACAGTAATCCAGCCTACTGGAGATGAATGCATGGATGAGTTTCTCCTGGTCTTTCTGGGAGACTAAACTTTTAATTCTGTTGATGTTTCTGAGCTGGTAAAAAGCTGTCTTAGTGACAGCTTTGTTATGGCTGCTGAAAGTCAGATCTGAGTCTATCAACACTCCCAGGTTACGAACTTGGTTGGTAATTTTAAGAGCCCGAGTCTCCAGGTGTTTGCCAATGCTGACCCTCTTCTCTTTGCTACCAAACAGAATAATCTCAGTTTTGTCTTCATTTAATTGTAGGAAATTCTCCCTCATCCAGGTGTTTATTTGCTCCAGACACTGACACATTAAGTCTATTGGACTGCAGTCATCTGGTGACAGAGACACATAAAGTTGTGTATCATCTGCATAACTTTGATAACTAATGCTATAGTTTTGTAATATTTTACCCAAAGGGAGCATATACAAGTTGAACAGAAGAGGTCCAAGGACTGACCCCTGGGGGACTCCACAAGCCATGGCCACTCGCTCGGATTCATAGCTGCCGATCGTAACAAAATAACTCCGGCCTTCTAAATAGGACCTGAACCAGTTAAGAACCGCTCCAGAAAGTCCAACCCAGTTTTCCAGCCTGTGCAACAGGATTCTGTGATCTACAGTATCAAACGCAGCACTGAGATCCAACAGAACCAGGACTGATACTTGACCAGAATCGGTATTCAACCTAATGTCATTTAACACTTTGACCAGAGCTGTTTCAGTGCTGTGATGAGGTCGGAAGCCGGACTGAAATTTATCAAGATTTCCACTTTCATTTAAAAAGTCATGAAGCTGGTGAAATACAACTTTTTCAATAATCTTGGAAATAAAAGAGAGGTTAGAGACAGGTCTATAGTTGTTCATTATTGAGGCGTCTAGAGTCCTTTTCTTTAGGAGTGGCTTAATAGCAGCTATCTTTAGTGACTTGGGAAAAATGCCTGATGCCAGCGAGCTGTTAACTATCAGTAGTAGATCACTTTCTACTGAGGTAAAAACTGTTTTTAAAAAGTCGGATGGTATCATGTCCAGAGTGCATGTTGTTGATTTCAAATGCCAAACTGTTTCTTGTAGGACTTTTAAATTCACCATTTTAAATTGTGACATGACATCAGAATTATTTCCGGGTTTTGGACACAGACTAATTTTCTTGTTTGACTGTGTGGAATTAATATTTTGCCTAATTGTTTTAATTTTTTGGCTAAAAAAGTTTGCAAATTGGTTGCATTTCTCAGTGGAAAGGAGCTCTGGGCTTATCTGTTTAGGAGGATTTGTAAGTTTTTCAATCATAGCAAACAGAGTGCGAGAATTGTTGACATTCCTGTTAATCATTTCAGATAAATGCAGCTCTCTGGCCTTGCACAGCTCATTGTTATAGTTACGTAGACTTTGTTTGTACAGCTCATAGTAAATTTGAAGTTTATTTTTCCGCCATTTCCGCTCAGTTTTTCTGCATTCTCTTTTTAGGCTGGTAACCACAGTATTGTTTCTCCATGGTGTTTTCTGTTTGCTCAAGTTGCTCTTGATTCTTATCGGTGCAACTACTACTACTACTACTACTTCTGTTACTACTACTACTACTTCTATTACTACTACTACTACTACTACTACTACTAATAATAATAATAATAATAATAACAATAAAATTATTATAATCTTTTTTTGTCAAACACATGCATGTTAGGTTAATTGGTGACTCTAAATAAAGTGAGTGTGTGTGTGTGTGTGTGTGTGTGTGTGTGTGTGTGTGTGTGTGTGTGTGTGTGTGTGTGTGTGTGTGTGTGTGTGTGTGTGTGTGTGTGTGTGAGTAAATGATTGTTTGTCTCTATCTGTGTTGGTCCTGCCTCTCAACTGTCAAAATGCTGGGATAGGCTCCAGCTTACCTGCGACCCGTAATGGACTAAGTGGTACAGAATGAAAGAAAGAAAATGATTGAAATGTTTTAAATTCAGTTTAAAATTATGTAAAATAATAAGGAAGGCAAACAAATGTATTATTAGAATGTTTAAGAAAATAAATTTACAACTTAAAGTTTTATTGAAATGTTTATTCTTTATTTTCCGTGTAGATATTTTTGGAATGAATTATTTTATTTTAATTGAACAAACATAGAAATTATATACAAAAAGAAAATGATATAAAAAAGAAATAATTCATGTAATAAAAATAATGATTATTGCACGATCAAATAATAAAATAAAGAAGTTAGAAAAAGTTTGTATTAACTATAAAAAAAACACATTAAAGATTAAACTTTTTCTTTTACAAGGACCAAACCGATCATATTATATTCACATCAGCCAAATTATTATAAACAAGTCAGATTGAGCAAAGTAAGAAACCATCTGTGTCAGAAATAAGATAAAATACAAGAAAACATCCTGAATAAAGTCAGAAAAACATAACCAGCTAAAAAATAGCTGTAAAAATATGAATAACATGAAACTAGAAGAGGATTTCTGCAGATAGTGAATGGAAGTACCAGAACCTGCTACTGCCTCATATTGCTGTACGGCTGTTACCGTCTGTTTAAACTGTAGCAGCCTGATGGTTGTTGGATAAAAACCGTCCAGTTCTGATGTCAGACTGCGGTTCCTTCTGCCCGAAGCAGGACAGAAAACAGGGGTGAGTGGGGTCCATGATGATTTCCACCACCCTGGACAGGCAGCGCTGCGTTGCTAGCTCCTCAATGGGGGCAATGTGACTCCAGGGATCCTCTGGGCAGCCCTCACCACCCTCCTCAGAGACTTTGAGCTGCTGCTGCTCTCGTGCTACAGAGAGATGCTGCTGGTCAGCTCTCTCTCCATGGTGCCTCTGCAGAAACTGCTGAGGATGGACCTTTCACCTCTGCAGGAAGTGCAGGCGCTGGTGGGCTTTTTTACAGAGGAGGAGGTGAGCAGGGACCAGGTGAGGTTGTCGGCTACGTCACCTCCCAGGAACTTAATGTGTGGGAGGATCTCCACAGCAGCGTGAACAGGCCGTCCATCACCAGATCTTTGGTTTTTTCCACATTCAGGATCACGTTGTTGTTACTGCACCAGTCCACAAAAAGTCTCACCTCCTCCCTGCAGAGCCTCTCCTCACCGTCCTGGATGAGACCCACCACTGGTGTGTCGTCCGCTTACTGGATGGTGTGGGTTGTACCGTACTTAGTACAACAGTCGCAGGTCATCAAGGTGTCAGTTTTAAAAGTACATGAAGAGTCTACATTTCACATATAAAGTCAGACATTTGGAGACAGAATGAAAAATGAAGATTGTGGTGAATAAAGAGGCAAAAAGTGAAAAATCAATAATTCAACATGTGAAAATGTCAGAAAGTCCAAATAAAGACAGAATGAAGCAAACAAACTAAGAGTGAAACACTGGGAGGATTTTCATTTCCAGCATCATGAAGTGAAACTAACTGCAGCTGACATGAAGTGAACACAACATCCTGATATTCAGTGTGAAGCTTTGACTGGAAACAAAATGTGGATCCTGGAAGAAGCACAGCTTCCATCTTTAAAGGACTGGAAGAGGAAGAAGTTTCCAAGGAATCATTTAGAAGAGTTTCACACAGAAACTGGTTGAATCTGAAAAGATGTTTCTGAGTGAAAGAGACAGACATGTACAGACTGAACTATCTGTTCACCAGTCAGAGTTTCTCTGACACGATCAAACTCTTTACACTCAACACAGAGACATCCAGGAACCAGACAAGGACCAGAACCCAAAACCAGCATAGAGAGGATGAGTGAATGTGGTGATGAAGGTGTGGAGGTGGATCAGTGAGTCAGAGGAGACTCTGTAGAAGGACAGAGAGCCAGCAGGACAGTCCACATACACTGCTACTCTGTTAGAGACAGAGGAGGAGGAGGAGGAGGAGGAGGAGGAGGAGGAGATGGGTGCTTTTCTGTTATTGTGCCAGACAGAGTAACCTTCATCATCAGAACATTTTAGATTCCAGGACTGATCATTGAATCCAAACCAGCAGTCTCTGATGTCTCCTCTCCTCCTGATTTCTTTATAACACACTGATATATCAACATCTCCTCTCCACTCGACCTCCCAGTAGCAGCGACCAGTCAGAACATTTCCACACAGCAGCTGAGGCCTGTAAAATCTGTCTGGATGATCAGGATATGACTGAATCTCCTTCACACGTGTCACCTTCCTGTTGTTGTCAGACAGTTTAAGTTTTCTGTCCACTGTGTTCATGTCGATAGTGAGTGGACAGGAATCTGATGGAGAGAACAAACACAATCCAGCTGCAGTTATTGATCTATTGACACTTTGATGCTGACTGATGAATGAGTGATGGGACAGTGTGAAGATGGTTGAATGTGATGAAATCAATAAAAAACACACTTACACTTCCTCACACCTCCTGGTTTCAACCATGGTTCTCCAGCAGGCTCCACCCTGAAAGGAGGAGGGGGGTCAGAGCAGCACCGTCATGCTAACATGGACATTACATGGCTCTCATACACACTTTGTTCTACACTGAGAAAGGTTCAGATTTATGAAGCCATGTGAACATTCTTCTCTTTTAGATTGATTGATTTGTTAATTCCAGTGTCATGTCCACATGGGCTTACAAGACACTATACAATATAAATCTAGACAATTCAAAGATGGCAAACAGAAAAAGAAAAACCAGAAAACCAAGAACAAGTCTCGTGTATCCATCAACTTATACAACAACAACAAGATAAATCAAAATATACAAATGAAAGGATTGTGTTCTTATGTAGGAAACAATGTTTTCTGTCTTAATGTCCATCCTGTGTCAATAAATCTAGCTAAAGCATGAATCTCCTCCTTGAAGAACCAACTCAACATATCATACTCAGACATCCAAAACAAATCTGCTTTCTTCCTTTGTACGTTTTCAGACAGAGATTTCCTCAGTTCATCATACAGCGGACATTGGAACAAGAAATTAAGTTTATCTCCAACAACTTCAAGATCACACAAAACACATATACACTGTTCTTCAGGTACACCCTTATACCCACTCACTTCAGTCGCTAGGGGCAACGTACCAGATCTTCATTGTGCACACAATGACCTCTGACCTCTCCCTAAGTGTAGCGTCTTCTATATCTAAACCAAGCTTAGCCTGTTTGATTTCGTGGGCCAAGTCATTTACATAGAAAGTAAATAAAGTTGGGAAAGAACATCTCCTTGTTTAACTCCAAACAGAGCAGGAAACCAATCAGTTCTAAGATTATTTACCTGAATACAAGCAACGGGAACGTTGTACAGGGATTTAATAGTACCATAGAATTCACCTCCAATACCAGAAGAGATCAATTTATATTCCAAAAGATCTCTCTTTATCCAATCAAAAGATTTTTTAAAGTCTACAAAACAAAGTCTCTTTACCCTCCTGTAACCTTGCTCTCACAACGGAAGACAAACCATGCATGCCCTGTTTTCCCTGAAGCCATTTTGTTCTTCCACCATCATACCTGGAGACTCTAGGAAATCATTTCATCTACTGTTTAGAACCCTATAAAATTCCCCGTTTGAGATGAGATGTTTGAGATCAACCTGAGAGCATCATGTCCAACCCTCTCTACAAGATCCAGAGTAAACCTTCAGTTCAGTACACGTGTTAATATTAACATGGGTGTCACAATATAATCCACTACAGCCTTTCCCCTGACAGAAACAGAAGGAAAGTTTTCATTTTCCAGATTTAATCTGCCATTCAGCACACAACATTTTCAATCCTTCAAGAAACACCAAACCATCTGTTTTACGGTCACTTTGAGGAACCATGATAGTAGCCTACATTAACTAACTGGCGTTTCTTTTCTTGCTTAGTATACTGCAAATATCTAATAATCAGCGGCAACAGAAACAGCAGAGAATAATTGTGATGTCTTCCTACGTCACTTTTAGTCTATTTATCCAAAACGGCCCATACAGCATCCATGCTGCTGTGTCCACCGGGGTCTCCGCACTGTTGATCCACTGATACGATTTTGGCTTGTTTAGGATCCGACTGGCCAGCTACTTTGAAAAACTTCAGCAGACTTACTTGTATTTTTTACACTTTTTCCATCTGAGTGAAAACTAACTGCAATCTCAAAATCATTGCACGCCTGCGTAACGTGATCCTCTCCCTCCCTCCGTTTCCGCAACCTAAAATTCGCCTTAGAATACCTCTAAATTATGCAAACACAAGATTTTTTGTGTAATCTCAATGGAGAATATACAGTAACAAAACAGAAAACTATTCTAAACACGAAACAAACATTTATTTATCTACATTATTATTTAGGTGATTTTTTGTAGTAACACAGCAGGTGGGGGAGCCAATGAAATACGTTCCGGATCCAACTATGGCGGTCTGTGAGGAAGCTGCATACATTTCCTCACTAAGTAGGTGCTCAGTATGAGACCACACACCTACATGCCCTGCATACACTTTGATATCCTTTTATTTGTGTTTCTTTAGTTTTTGTTAATGTATTTATCCACTAACATTGGATCCTATTAGGTTGGGTAATACATTGGGTTTGGATTATTTTCAGTATGTGTTTTTGTTGCTAATCTCTCTCTCTCCCTCTGAGGTGGTTTGGGGAACAGCACCTTCATGGAGGCGCGCCCATGAGGGTGTTAACCAGGGCCTGGTGTGCTGAATTGGCTGATTTGGCACGCACCAAGTGGCCAGAGAAAGGGGGGAGGATGGGATGATAGTGTTTATTTTTTGTATTTGCTTTATTGATTTATGTAATTGTGTTAAGTTAAGCATTTGGGTTAAAGGGGGTTGTAATGGTGTATTTGGTGGGAAATGGTGTATGTTAATCTGTGGTAGTGTTTTGGGAGTTACAATTGTATATACACCCGTTTCTGTATGGTAATGGGGCTGACTGTAGGTTTTTATGCACTATGTAAATATGTAGGTGGTTGGCCTTGTGAGGGTCGGTCAGAGAACGTAGGTGTATACGGCTTATTGTAACTGGAGATCTGTGAAGTAAAAATCCTGAGCTCAGTGAAGACTGGAGTTGAAGTGTGTTCTGTTCGTCTTTGCTGGAATTACTCCGGAGGAAGTCGGTGTTCAATCTCTTTAAAGGATTGAGAATCCGTATGGTGGGAGCCTCAAAACCTAACACGGTCCCAGAACATGTTTCCGGCTGGATCAGGTGTCGGCTCCCGCATCAGGGGATACAATTATTGTGTTGTGTCTAGCTTTAATTTCTTCATTGTGCTGGATTTCACCTTGTAAACTTAAAATGAACAGCGTGCTTGTTGTTCAAGTTATTGTTTGAGGGTTGTTGTTCTGCCAGCGAGGTTCTGCTGAGTTTTTCTTAGCTTTTAGTGTGATTAATATATATAAGATAATTATTATATACATACATATATATATATATATATATATATATATATATATATATATATATATATATATATATATATGCTCACCACCTGCAGGAGGGGCCATAGGGGTCGGGTGCAGTGTGAGCTGGGCGGCTGCCAGAGGCGGGGACCCTGGTGGTCTGATCCTCGGCTGCAAAAGCTAGCTCTAGGGAAGGAAGGCGGGGAAGGAAGCTGAGCTGGTGCGCGAGGTTGAGCGGCTCCGACTAGATATAGTTGGACTCACCTCGACGCACGGCTTGGGCTCTGGAACCACTGCCTTCGAGAGGGGCTGGACCCTCTTCCATTCTGGAGTTGCTCCCGGTGAGAGGCGCCGAGCAGGTATGGACATGCTCATTGCCCCCCAACCTGTACGTTGGGGTATACCCCGGTGGATGAAAGGGTAGCCTCCCTTCGGGTGGGGGGACGGGTCTTGACTGTTGTTTGTGCTTATGCACCAAATAGCAGCTCAGAGTACCCACCCTTTTTGGAGTCCTTGAGGGGGGTGTTGGAGAGCACTCCTTCTAGAGATGGGATTTATGGCTCTTTGAAGGGAGCCGGATCTTGAGGAGCCGTTCCTTTCAAAGAGCCATTCAAAAGACTGGCTCTTTCTCACAATATCTTACAAAATTTCACAATATATAAGAATGACAAACAAAATCAAAATAAATATATAAAATCTGCTATACAAGATTAAATAATTATAGGAAAAATATAGATAAAAAAGGATAAACCTGAGAAGTCAGTGCAAATTCTAGTAAATGTTTTGGATAGAACTCACAGTATTTGTTTCCAAACAATACACTCTGCCCATAGATGCTTCATATGAATTGGACTTCTGTGATTTCACACGTTATTTTATTTTCATTTTAATCAACTGTACAGCTGTACTACTTCTTCTTATTTACTTATTTATTCATTTATTTATTTATTCAGCCATTTTTAGCTGTGGGGGGGGGGGGGCTTGGTGTGTGTGTATACGTGTGTGCGTGTGACTGTGTGAAAGATTTCATTGAGTGTTTTTATTCTTACGTTTTTAATCATGTAAAGAGCTTTGTGTGTCCTATGGCATGAAAAGAACTTTATAAATAAAGTTTGATTTGATGAAGGCAGTGTCAAAAATTTGTATATAAAAAGTCTCACAAATGAACGGCTCACAGCTGTGAATCGGTTCCCATCGTTCATTTAATAATAATAATAATAATAATACATTTTATTTTAAAAAAGCGCCTTATCAAAGCACCCAAGGACACTGTACAAACATAAGACACTAAAAGTAAGCAAAACATTAAAAGCACAAAACAGAATAAGTGATAGAGGAAGGAAACACTGTGGAAAGATGTATATGGACTTAGGGGGGATAAGACTGTCTGAACAGATGAGTTTTGAGTCTGGATTTGAAGAGAAGGAAGGAGTCCACTGTACGGAGATCAGGAGGGAGGGAATTCCAGAGATGAGGAGCCGAGCGACTAAACGCCCTGCTCCCCATTGTTGCCAGACGTGCCGGGGGAACGGAAAGCTGATGGGTATGGGAGGAACGCAGTGTGCGGGAAGGGGTGTGTGGATGAAGGAGATCAGAGATGTAAGATGGAGCCAAGTTATGGAGTGCCTTAAAAGTGATGATCAGTATTTTGTAGATGATCCTTTGTTTGATGGGGAGCCAGTGGAGTTGTTGCAAGATGGGCGGGAGCGAGGCAGATGGTTGAGTTGAGAGGTAGAGCTGGGTGTCGTCCGCGTAGCAGTGGAAATTGATATTATATTTACGAAGGATGTGGCCGAGTGGGAGTATGTAGATGATAAAAAGGAGGGGGCCCAGTACAGAACCTTGGGGCACTCCAGCGGAAACGGGGTAGGAAATAGATTTATGAGATTTGAGTTGTATGAACTGTGTTCGATCAGAGAGATATGAAGTAAACCAGGCTATTGGGGTGTGAGTGATGCCAAGAAATGAGAGTCGACTTAGAAGAGTAGCGTGAGAAATGGTATCAAAGGCTGCTGTGAGGTCCAGGAGAATGAGGATGGAAAGCAGTCCAGAGTCGGAAGCCATGAGTAGGTCATCAGAAATTTTGATAAGTGCAGTCTCGGTGCTGTGGAGGGGACGGAAGCCAGATTGAAACTGCTCATAAATATTGTTGGACAGCAGATGATTATGAAGTTGAGAGGCAACAGATTTTTCTAAAATTTTGGAAATGAAGGGGAGATTAGATATGGGACGAAGGTTGATGAAGTTGGTTGGGTCATTTAAAAGAGTTGTTCAAAGGAATCGATTTGTTCATGACCGCCACATCTCTAACTCCTTCCGGGGACTCCCTCGTTCTGCTGGGGGATTTCAATGCTCACGTGGGCAATGACAGCGAGACCTGTAGGGGTTTGATTGGGAGGAACGGCCCCCCTAATCTAAATCCGAGTGGTGCTTTGTTGTTGGACTTCTGTGCTCGTCATGGACTGTCCATAACCAACACCTTGTTCAGACATAAGAGTGTCCACATGTGCACTTGGCACCAGGACACTCTAGACCGCAGTTCGATGATGGACTTTGTAGTCGTGTCGTCGGACTTGCGGCCGTATGTTCTGGACACTCGGGTGAAGAGAGGGGCGGAGCTGTCAACTGATCACCACCTGGTGGTGAGTTGGCTCAGATGGTGGGGGAGGATGCCTTGTCAGGCCTGGCAGACAGATTTTGGCCTGTGGGGCTCCAGAGGCAGCTGATAGGTATTGGCGAGCTAAGCGGAGCGCAGCTTCTGCGGTCGCTAAGGCAAAAGCTTGGGCATTGGAGGAGTTTGGAGAGGCCATGGAGAATGACTTCCGGACGGCTTCGAGGAGATTCTGGTCCACCATCCAGCGGCTCAGGAGGGGAAAGCGGTGCTCCGTCAACACTGTGTACTGTGGGGATGGGGGGCTGCTGACCTCGACTCGGGATGTTGTGAGGCGGTGGAGGGAATACTTCGAAGACCTCCTCAATCCCACCAACACGTCTTCTGATGAGGAAGCAGAGTCTGGGGTAGCTGGTGCTGGCTCTCCTATCTCTGGGGCTGAGGTCGCTGAGGTGGTTAAAAAGGCCCAGAGTTCCTTAGGGCTCTAGATGCTGTAGGGCTGTCTTGGCTGACACGCCTCTGCAGCATTGCATAGACATCTGGGACAGTCCCCACTGGACTGGCAGACTGGGGTGGTGGTCCCCCTCTTCAAAAAGGGGAACCGGAGGGTGTACTCCAACTACAGGGGGATCACACTCCTCAGCCTCCCCGGTAAGGTCTATTCAGGGGTGCTGCAGAGGAGGGTCCGTCAGATAGTCGAACCTCGAATTGAGGAGGAGCAGTGTGGTTTTCGTCCCGGTCGTGGAACAGTGGACCAGCCCTACACCCTCTATGGGGTCTTTGAGGGGGCATGGGAGTTTGCCCAACCAATCTACATGTGTTTTGTGGATTTGGAGAAGGCATTCAACCGTGTTCCCCGGGGACTCCTGTGGGGGTTACTCTGAGAGTATGGAGTGCCGGACTCGCTTGTACGAGCTGTCCGATCCCTGTACGACCGGTGTCAGAGCTTGGTCCGCATTGCCGGCAGTAAATCAGAATCGTTTCCAGTGTGGGTTGGACTCCGCCAAGGCTGTCCTCTGTCACCGATTCTGTTCATAACTTTTATGGACAGAATTTGTATGCGCAGCCGAGGTGTCGAGGGGATCCGGTTCGGTGGCCTCAGGATTGGGTCTTTGCTCTTTGCGGATGACGTAGTTCTGTTGGCTTCATCGGGCCGTGATCTTCAGCTCTCACTGGAGCGATTCGCAGCCAAGTGTGAAGCAGCTGGGATGAGAATCAGCACCTCCAAGTCCGAGATCATGGTCGTCAGCCGGAAAAGGCTGGAGTGCTCTCTCCGGGTCTGCGATAGATTCACGAGTGAGAGAAGGATGGAGCGGGAGATCGACAGGCGGATCGGTGCGGCATCCACAGTGATGCAGATTCTGCATCAGTCTGTCGTGGTGAAGAGGGAGCTGAGCCAAAAGGCAAAGCTCTCGATTTACCAGTCGATCTACGTTCCTACCCTCACCTATGGTCATGAGCTATGGGTAAAAACCAAAAGAACGAGATTGCGAATACAAGCGGCTGAAATTAGTTTTCTCCTCAGGGTGGCCGGGCTCTCCCTTAGAGACAGGGTGAGAAGCTCGGTGATCCGGGAGGGGCTCAGAGTAGAGCCGCTGCTCCTCCACATCGAGAGGAACCAGATGAGGTGGCTCGGGCATCTGGTTAGGATGCCTCCTGGACGCCTCCCTGGTGAGGTGTTCCGGGCACGTCCCGTTGGAAAGAGGCCCTGGGGCCGACCCAGGACACGCTGGACGGACTACATCTCTCGGCTGGCCTGGGAACGCCTCGGGATCCCTCCGGATGAGCTGGTGAATGTGGCTGGGGAGAGGGAAGTCTGGGTTTCCTTGCTTAGGCAGCTTCCCCCGCGACCTGACTCCAGATAAGCAGAAGAAAATGGATGGATGGATGGATGGATATATATATATATATATACATATATATATATATTAGTATTTTAAGAAAAATTATTTTATGTCAGTGATACATAAAAAGTGGAATCAAGGTTGACAGGTTACAATAAGTATTGCAATTCATAAAACAAGTTAACCTTAATGCTTTTACATAATAACCAGATCCTTTACCAGACTGATAACTTTAGCCAAGACTTTCCCAACAACAGGGATGCAATGCTGCCGTGCTTTACTTAACTGCTGTTGGGCAGAAACCTTTTATTTCTATATTTGATCTTTTTTCATGAATTGATGATTTCATGATGAACTGATACTTCATCATACAGAAACGCCCCAAAAAAATAGCAAATCTATAAGTTCAACATATAGCAACACACTGTAAGCTTGTTGTTTGGTTATTTTCATCAATAATTACATAATTAAAAGGAATGGTTTTAGACTGCAAACGTTTCCCAACAGCTAATACTTTCTGATCTACTTAGGGTTATGCATCGCACAGATAAAGTGCTAACTGTGGAATCAATTGCTCAAAAAACGCGAAGAGCAACAACATCTTTACTTTGGTAACTGTGGCTTTATTTCTGAGAATTTTCTGAAGTGCAATACTACACCCTGGACATACACATTTATGATATTATGAGCATTTTCTTCACCCCAAGTTCCGGTGAAAAGTAGAAAACCTGATATTCCTTTAGATTTATCTTACACACATGATTACATGCTAAATTCCCTGATTTGTATGTTTCACTTCTTCAAAGTGGCCTACACACAGAAACTGTAGAAACTTCATAGAGGTGAGGTATGAGTCTTTCTAGTTAGAGTGGAGAAGCAATTCGCAATCTCAATGCATAATGTGCAACACTTTGCAATGTCATCAAGCTTTATACAGACGATAATGTGTGAATATACCAAGACAAAGAGGACAAAGTCACAGATATATTTGCATGTCATCCATTGTTAGGATGGGCACAAAACCAACTTTTCATCCTTATGGTTGTGCAATCTTTTGTAAAGTGAAGCTTTGGATCCAGTAAGAAGTTAAGCATCTTACTACATGTGGATCAAAAGAACCAGCATTGAAAGACAGAGGAGAGCCTACAGAGTACGTCAAGCATAAAATCACTAGCCGTCTCCAGAGTTTCTTGAGTTTGATCGACATCATCATGTTGCTCTCCATCACTCAGTGCACAACCGAGCAAGACCGCAGGGCTGACCCAAGTTGCAGCTTGGCTGTTTATGAGCTGATGGCCTTCATTTCAGTTTTGTTTACCAGAGCAGCAACATCCAAAGTGAGAGCGGTGAGTGATGCTTGGTCGGAGCATTTCCTTGTGCCAGCCATAAAAGAAACAATGCCTCCAAACAGATTTCAAGCGATCATGAAACACCTGTGGTTTGATGACAAAGACACCTGCAAGGGGAGTGTGAAAAAGGATAAGTTTGCTGCTATCTCTGACATCTGGCAACATTTCATCAGGAACTACATGTTGTCTTACAAGCCAGGACGACACATTACCGACGACGAACAGCTTTTCCCAACAAAGGTCCACTGTCCTTTTATCCAATACACTGCATCCAAGACTGACAAATTTGGAATCAAATTTTGGATCGCAGCAGATTTGGAGACCAAATTCATGTACAGTGCCGTTCCATACTTAGAAAAACAGGCTAACAGGCTCCTGCAAAGAAACACAACTCTTCTTGGCACCATGATCAAGAAAAGATGGGAAGTTCCACCCCCAGCCAAAGATGCTTCACGATGCGAAGAATTCTCCACACAGGGGTTCACATCTGACAGTGCTTTGCTGACGGTGTTTGCACCCAAAAAGAACAAATCTGTCTGTATTCTCAGCACCATGCACTAGAAAGAGGAGATTGAAGAAACACGCAAAAGAAAACCCAACACTGTTACCGACTACAACCACCTGAAGTGTGGTGTTATGACCAGAAAGTACATGCCTACACAGTGCGTGCAGGAACATGGAGGTGGTCCATCGCTGTGTTTTACAACATGCTCGATCTGGCAGCGATGAACACACACGTGTTGTACAAAGCATGTACAGGGTCCACTGAAAAAAGGCAACTTTTCTTGGTTCACCTTGCAGAGGAATTATGGAAGAGGTTTCTGCAAGAGAAGGCCCTGAAGTTGAAAAAAAGTTGCAGCTTCAACAAACCCAAGGACATTTCCTCAGAAAAAAGCAGAGTCAGGTGCTGAAGAAGAGCAACAGGAACCACAGAACTGAAAAGTGTTCACAATGTGATACATACACATGCCACAAATGTAGGAAAGATAAACTATGGGTTTGTGTAGACTGCTGAACTGGACAATTTTAACTGAGCTGTTGAACGTGGCAATGCTGTAGGGAATGTTTTTTTTATTCTGCCTGCTCACCTACTGATCCACCCTGCTGCTGACTCAACCGCTTCATCTAGGAACCACACAGCCGAACACCTGGACTCTACCACTATCATCAGAGAACTCATGCTCTCTTGTTTGAGACTTTGTGTACAATCTAAACTCACTCAAAATTACAAACTGTAATCCACGACCACTGTCAAATAAAAGAAATAACAATTAATTTACTCAATGTTTTATTCAGATATGTTTCAGTTGTGATGAAAAATATAAAAAAATATATAAAAAGTGAAAATGACAGTAACTTCTCTTTACACAGGATCTTTACAGTTATTGTAACAGTGGCATTAAAACTAAACAGATAGGTAGATAGATATATACATTATTAATCCAGAGGGAAATTCGTGTGCTGCAGCTACATAAATAAAAAACTAAAAGGCATGTTAGAATAAAAACCTCACAAAAACAAGTCATAATGGCACAAACCTGCATGGTATAGTGCAGTAAAACATTTATCTAATGTAAACAGAAAAAAGATTCTATCATCTCTATGGATCTGAACTGAAGGGAAGTTTGGTGCAGCTTGCACTTGTAATCTGGGTGGGGGGGGGCAACACGCAGTCGACATAATTTGAAAAACAATGGGTCAGTAAGTGTGGTGATTAACTATGGTAGAGGGAGGGGGGACTGCAGGAGAAACTGAAAATCCTGGTAATTCTAGTGTTAACAAACAAAGACATTCCTGAGTTCACCTCTGACACCTCCTCTGAGGCTAACCTAAACTTACGGAGTGTTTCCTGTGGTTAATGGATAATTGTCTTTGCTGAGTTCAAGTGATACTTTCTACTACTGAAGGTTGTTGTGTTTGCTAGATCCATGTGATACTCACAGAAACATTTCCTTATGCCTAAATTTGTTCTTATATCTAAATCTAATTATACTACCTACATAAATAATTAGACACTAAAACACCAAATAAACTGTTTTGATTATTTTACTAAGCCAATTAAAGACTGAAATGTCATCATTAATATACATTTAGTGTGTTTATGTTTTAGGTTTATACAACCTGCTCTGATCACTTGGATGTTACAATGACTTCCCTGCTAATTATTGACATGACTCATCAGTTTTCACACAAAACATTAATTGGCTGTTATAATGTGGAAGTTTCTTCTACTTCAGTTCTGAGAGGAAATTCAGGTACAGGGCCCATCAATTCCTACCACAATATAATATAATATAATATAATATAATATAATATAATATAATATAATATAATATAATATAATATAATATAATTTACTGTTACTGTTACCAAACCAAAAGAAATGTTACAAATGTGGTAAATGCAGTGGACACCATTTGTTTTTGTTTCTAAAAGAAATATTGTTGTTGATAAATGACCAGAAATGCCTGATGTGTCAAATATGATTAAAAATAATAACAGGCTTTTAATGCTATAAAGTTTCTAGCTGTCATTGTGTTAGTATAACCCCAACAGAACTACAGGGAGAGATGTTTTTATCCCAAATTCATATATGATCATTCTTAGTTCTGCACATGCTGCAGCTGACTGTAATCCACAAATTACGTGCCAAGGTTTGTTAGATTGAGGGACAGGAATACAAGTGTCACACAATTTATCGTTACTGAAAATATATTACATCCAAAACAATCAAAGGTACCAGCAAACAGACTTGTTGATTTATGTCTTTAATAATGTTACATGTCCATTTAAGTGTGTAGCTTATGCATGTGACAGGAAATAAGTCAGTGGTGTTTATGTGTCACCTCAATAATGATGAAGTTGTGGTTGTCTGTAGCTGTTCTTGCCTTTTGGCTGTACCGAGTCAGAGGTTAATGTCCCTTCATTAGTGTGGTTTACTCGCTCATGGTGTGGTATTTACATAGTCATATGCAAGGTGTATATTATTATCCTGGGTGTTTATGTTATGTAGGAGGTCAGATTTCCAATTAAAATGTTTTCATTCGGACCATGATGATGCAGCAGAACACTAACTGTTTATTTCCTCTATACAACATATTAGGTTAAAGCAAATTGCTGATACAAACATAAACTAATCTGGGGCAAACATATCTTTTGTTAATGAGAGAATACTTCAAGATGTGAAGGACATGCCACAAAAAAAGTGGACAGGTGGGGTGATAAACCCTATCATACAACAGGACACATTCAGCTGTGGTGTACTGGTGATGCAGGTGAGTTCATACTGTAAGGTGTTTATTGTTTGTATTACAACAGTCTGACAACACATGATCTTTCACTTCAGTGCATAAAACATGTTTTATGAAAATCCCAACATGTTTTGTATGATGGCCCAGATGGACATGAAGGTGGTGGAAAACCACCCTTATGTCCCCGAAGACATGAACATTGACACATGAAAAGAATCAACGTCATCCAAGCGATGGGAGATGGCAGTTGACATTCTGGAGAGCTCAGGTGTGTAGATGCAAGAAAAAGTTAAATAAAAAATAAAATCAGTTTAATTAAACTGTAACTTTTATAGTGAAATATGCTGTACAGGCTTTTGTTGCAGTTTTTTATGAAGACAGAAACTGTTCAATGTGTGCAACAGACAAACCCCCTGGAGGCGCCAAAGACAGTGTGGGTCAGTTATTTTGTTTTATACAACACTGGTGTAGAAGGTGATTACCACAACATCACTTCCTAAAAGACTCTCAATGCAATCAGCATGATCTAAACAAATCTATACATTATCAGTTTTTGTATATTTTGTACATATTTTATATGTCAAAAGTTGCCAGATGAGTAAAATGGTCTTGAATGTGAAGTTTAAACTGACCTAGATGTACCACGTCCCATCTGCAATGAACAATGTGATTCCTGTTTTATCAGATAATGACTAAAGAATTAATAATATCACATGAGATTATCTGAACTAAGGTGAGTAAGTGTATGTGTAAGATTTAGTTGCTCTTATTGTTTGTTAATTACATTTTAGATTCAGACTCGTGAAAACGATGGTTCCACCAACTGTGCCTTGGCATGACTACAACACTCCTCAAACGGTTTAAGAAAGGAAGATGGAACTGCTTTCTCTGTTGCTGATGTACATTTGTAAGTCTCAAAAATATATTTTATTTTTAAAAAACACAGTACAATGTTTTACTTTAGACAACTGAGACACATACCATAAAATATTCCCTGTAAAAATGTAAAATGGTGATAAATCTATCTTTCAAAAAATCCTGAGCCTGAACATTTTTTAGGCGTTCCTCAATGTACACTGCTAAATTTCAGCACAATATTATCACACAGAACACATTACACCTTTTCCCACAATAACGTCCTGTTGAATTCAGGACTTTTTCTATTTCAGTTTCTTTTTCTAAATTGGTTACAAGCAAAAATGTCCTTAGACAGAACCGGATTTGTGGTTATGGTAAAGCAATATATAAAAATCATAGTACTAGTATAACTCCATGTGACTATAATGTTGTCCTCACATATGTAATGCTTTTAATATCCAAAAATAAAGTTCATAAATAGTCATTTACAAAGTGAATATACTACTATACCCTGTGCTGGAGTGCCCATGTTAATTATCTGTGCTGCAGACTAGAGAAAAGGCTTAATTTCTTACACAGATTCAGGCTGTTTGGGGTCTGACCTGAGATCATGCTCATTTTCTATGAAGCTGTTCTTGGTAGCATCATCAGGTACGGTATGGCTGCATGGTTTAACACTTTAACAGTTCAGTCTAAATCTAGACTCACAAATATAGATGAAAGTAATTTGGTTAAATATTCAGCAAACAGTAGCTGTTCTGTACTGGGATGACTCAGCACAGTCAAGCCAGCAACAGATACAAGCTGATGTCACATCCATCGCTGATCAATACATCAATTTGATTTCTATCAAGTCTGACAAAGGCTGGAATTGTGACGTGTCTGACAATTAAGTTTAACCATCACTCATTTACAGAATTCTACATCTACACCCTGACTGTAGCAGCAGTGATGCACTTCTACATGTTCTTCTACATCAGTTTTAGGCCCTGTTCTTTTTAATTTGTATATGCTCCCTCTTGGCAGCGTCATCAGGAGGCATGGAGTAAACTTCCACAGTTATGCTGATGATACTCAGCTGTACATCTCCATGTCTCCTGATGACACGAGACCAATGGATGCCCTTTTCAACTGTATTTTAGACATCAAATCCTGGATGGCAGAAAACTTTTTACAGCTTAACCAGGACAAAACTGAAGTTTTAATCATTGGTCCTGAGGCTCAGAGAGAGAAACTCTTAGCTAAATTACAGGCATCCGCATTAAACCCATCATCACAAGTAAAAAACCTGGGCGTTATCTTTGACTCTGAGCTTGGTTTTATTCCACATATTAAACATATTACTAAAATAGGATTTTATCACCTAAAAAACATAGCCAGAGTCCGTCCCATTCTCTCTCGGGCCAACACGGAGATGCTGATGCATGCTTTTATCACCAGTCGTATTGACTACTGTAATGCCCTGCTCTCTGGTCTTCCCAAAAAGAGTACTGCACCTCTACAACTCCTACAGAACTCAGCTGCTCGTGTGCTGACGAAGACCAGAGGGCGGGCCCACATTACACCGGTTTTAGAATCACTGCATTGGCTCCCCGTGTGTTTCAGGATCAATTTTAAGGTTCTCTTATTGGTTTTTAAATGTCTTAATGGTCTTGGGCCTTCTTATCTTTTAGATTTGCTTTTACCTTATGAACCCTCGCGGCCCCTGAGGTCTTCCGGTACTGGCCTCTTGACTGTACCTAAAGTCAGGACACATACTCATGGAGAGGCAGCTTTCCAGTGGTATGGCCCTCGTCTATGGAACAGCCTGCCGGAGGAGCTCAGGGCTGCAGAGAATGTTAATGTTTTTAAGAGCAGGCTCAAGACCCACCTTTTTAATTTAGCTTTTACTTAATATTTATTCATTTTATTTTTATTTATTTTATTCCCCTAGCCTATTTATTTTTCTATGTTAACACATTTTTATTTATTTTATGCTTTTATTCTGTTTATATTATTTTTAGGTTATTTCCCCAGTGTTTCCTCGGAGGGGGCTCTCTGCACCTGGGGCTTTTCATCGGCTGTGGCTGCTGCGGCTCTGTCCTGCGGGTTCTTTCGGTCTAGTTGGGTGGCTCCTCTGCCTCTCAATTGGCCGTGTCCCCTGGGTCGGTGTCATGGCGGTCGTGGTCGGTGGGCGGCTCCCGGTGCAGACGGCTCCCTGTGATAGTGTTTCCTTACCAGGCTCATCTGTGCTCAACCTCACATTAGTCTTTTAATATGTGCAAGTATGTGTGTGTGTATGTGTATGTGTATGCTTGCTTGTACACAAGCGGGGAGGGAGGGGGTTATCTGTGGGGGTGGGGGAGGGGGGTTGTTTTAACCATGGAAAGCACTTTGTGCTGCATTCTTGTATGAAAAGTGCTATATAAATAAAGATTGATTGATTGATTGATTGATCAACACTGAAAAATATCATGCTGTTTGTTTTTCCAAATTTAACATCGGATGAGAACTTAAGTTGTAATAATCAGCTAATTATTTACTAAAATCCAGGCCTTAAAAAAGATTTTTTTTAAAAACATTCTCATTTGTGCCCACATTTCCCTAGTTGGTGCCCCTGCCTGGCCCCCTCATCAAACCTTTCTAGACCCGCCCCTGCATATAAATCCTTTATTTTACCTGTCAACCACCTGGTTAGAGAAGGGTTCTACTCTGACTTGTATTTCAGAACCTGTTCATAATTTCCCTTCACCACATTCAAACCTGCCTATCCAACATCTGTACAGTACCAACGATTTAGAGAAGACTTAATCTTGACACTCGCTAGATATCTGATCCTGATCCATCTGGCTGTATTATAACCAACAGATTTTACAGCTTTGTCGGCAGTAAACCTGGCTAATTAAAACAGACTACCGTTTTGCGTCAACATCCTGCTAGTTTCCTCTTCCTCAGCACGAGCTGAATGATAAACAAACAACAAGGCAACACGATCAGCTAATCACCGACAGTCCTGTCATAGTCAGGAGCAACAGGAGAGGGAGGAGGAGAGGAGGTCGTGCAGGAGCAACTGGTGCAGCAATGTTTGCGCTAAAGTAAAAAAAAATGTCGAGTTTGCTCATGAAAAATGTGGGTGTCAAAACACCTCGCACAGCTGCTTTATTAACGGTGTCTGACTCATGCCGTAACAAAACTTTTTTCAGCTTGTGGCGTATATCAATTTTTGAAAGCATAATGTGCAGAAACAGGTATCCGGTTCTCTTAATGTCTGCACCAGCTCCCGACTAATCTGAAGCTGACTTTAAAGTAAAATCACTTGCAGCTGCAAAGCGTAAACTGGTTGCAGAAAAGTACAGAAGTATCATTAAGAACAACGGGGGGGAAAACGTTTGGAGAAACATTAATGGTTAAATGATGGATATGGCTGAGAGCAACAGGTCTCCATTCAGCAGTCAGCAGTCAGCATTTTTTTTTTTTTTTTTTTTTTGTATTTGGTTCTTTTGCAAGCATGTATCCTGCATTTTTTTTTTTATCCCATCACCCAATTCTCCACGCTGGAATTCCGGTATGGTACCGGATTCCTATCACCCCTGCATGTGTGATGTGCTGGTTCCACTGTTTGTTGTTGTGTCTATCTGCTGCTTGTGTTTTCTTTTTCTTTTTTGTTTGTTTGTTTTTCATACAGGAGGCCTTTTGTCACTATGTTCAGAAAAGGATACACATATTTCTCAATGAAAACTTTTTTTCTCAAACAAAGGCTGTGCAACATGTGGCAGGATGAGCAATCAGGTAGTGATTTGAGGTGTGTAAGTCATGTGACTAAAAAGTTATTGAACTTTGAAACATTGAAAAATTTATATAAAATAGCATGAGATGAAAATGGGCAAAATAAAGGAGGTGCAACATTCATGGACACATGTTGAATAGTTTAGAATCATTTTGACATTTACAGCTCATGTGGCTGAGGAGATATTGTTCTTTGAAAACTGCTACCTGTAATTTGCTGACGGCCCCTAACTATCCGCCAGTAGTGAAAACGTGGCGGTGAAACTGGGGTCACAACCCCACAATAAAACAGCATGGGGTCAGCAAAACATGACTGGGTGTCCAAATATCTGTTGAATATCAAACTGAAAACTAACGTTACCACGGTGAAATAATAACAAAGTATAATGTGACAACTGATGCTCACCACATACACAAAGGATTCCATCAAATGGTTTCTCTGCTATGGTTACATCATACTAGTCAAAAACAGAGTTCTTAAAAAAAATACCGACACCACCGGAGGCTTTCACGGCTCTCCTGTGAGCAATGTGATTATAACCATCCATCCATCCTTTTTCTGCCGCTTATCCAGAGTCGGGTCACGGAGGTAGCTGCCTAAGCAGGGAAACCCAGACTTCCCTCTCCCTGGCCACGTTCACCAGCTTATCCGGAGGGATCCCGAGGCATTCCCAGGCCAGCCGAGAGATGTAATCGTCCAGAGTGTCCTGGGTCTTTCCCAGGGCCCAGAACACTTCAGCAGGGAGGCCTCTAGGAGGCATCCTAACCAGATGCCCTCTCGATGTGGAGGAGTAGCAGCTCTGCTCTGAGCCCCTCCCAGATCACGAGCTTCTCACTCTAACTCTAAAGGAGACCCCGGCCACCCTGTGGAGAAAACTTATTTCGGTCGCTTGTATTCGCGATCTTGTTCTTTTGGTCACTACCCACAGCTCGTGACCATAGGTGAGGGTAGGAACGTAGATCGACTGGTAAATCGAGAGCTTTGCCTTTTGGATCAGCTCCTTTTTCACCACAACAGACCAATGCAAAGTCCACATCACTGCAGACGCCGCACCGATCTGTCTGGTGATCTTCCGCTCCATCCTTCCTTCACTCGTGAACAAGACCCCAAGATACGTGAACTCCTCCACTTGAGGCAGGATCCTATTACAGACCTGGAGAAAGCACTCCACCCTTTTCTGGCTGAGGACCATGGTCTCGGACTTGGAGGTGCTGATTCTCATCCCACCAGAAGATCACGGCCAGACGAAGCCAACAGAACCACATCATCCGCAAAGAGCAGAGACCCAATCCAGAGGCCACTGAACCAGATCCCCTCAACACCTCGGCTGCGCCTAGAAATTCTGTCCAGAATTGGTGACAGAGGACAGCCTTGGCAGAGTCCAACCCGCACTGGAAACGATTCTGATTTACTGCCGGCAATGCGGACCAAGCTCTGACACTGGGCATACAGGGATCGGACAGCTCGTACAAGCGGGTCCGGCACTCCACACTCCCGGAGTACCCCCCACAAGAGTCCCCAGGGGACACGGTCGAATGCCTTCTCCAAGTCCACAAAGCACATGTAGATTGGTTGGGTAAACTCCCATGCCCCCTCAAAGACCCTGAAGAGGGTGTAGAGCTGGTCCACTGTTCCACGACCGGGACGAAAACCACACTGCTCCTCCTCAATCCGAGGTTCGACTATCCGACGGACCCTCCTCTCCAGCACCCCTGAATAGACCTTACCAGGGAGGCTGAGGAGTGTGATCCCCCTGTAGTTGGAGCACACCCTCCGGTTCCCCTTTTTGAAGAGGGGGACCACCACCCCAGTCTGCCAGTCCAGTGGGGACTGTCCCCGATGTCTATGCGATGCTGCAGAGGCGTGTCAGCCAAGACAGCCCTACAGCATCTAGAGCCCTAAGGAACTCTGGGCGGACCTCATCCACCCCCAGGGCCTTGCCACCGAGGAGCTTTTTAACCACCTCAGCGACCTCAGCGACCTCAGCCCCAGAGATAGGAGAACCAGCACCAGCTACCCCAGACTCTGCTTCCTAATCGGAAGACGTGTTGGTGGGATTGAGAAGGTCTTCAAAGTATTCCCTCCACCGCCTCACAACATCCCGAGTTGAGGTCAGCAGCCCCCCATCCCAACTGTACACAGTGTTGACGGAGCACCGCTTTCCCCTCCTGAGCCGCTGGATGGTGGACCAGAATCTCCTCGAAGCCGTCCGGAAGTCATTCTCCATGGCCTCTCCAAACACCTCCCATGCCCGAGATTTTGCATTAGCGACCGCTGAAACTGCGCTCCGCTTAGCCCGCCGATACCCATCAGCTGCCTCTGGAGTCCCACAGGCCAAGAAAAGACCATCTTTACATCATGTTTAGAAACATTTATGCTAAGCTAGGCTAACATGTCCTGGACCAGCTCTGATCCAGAGTCAGAGGACAGAAAGGATGTTTCTAGTAATGACAGAATGTTCCTTTAAAGCAACACTACAGATGTTTGTGACCCTGAAAACTCTGAAATTCAGACTCATTTTGAAGAACACCAACATCTGATCTGCAGATTCCTGAGCTGAAGAACCAGGAAGATTCTGCAGCTTCTAACTTTGGTTTCCAGTCTGACATGACACACTGGTTTGCTCTGCAGAACCATGTCACACACCAGCAACTAGATAACAGCACACTGCTGTCAGTATGAATAAACAACAACAACAAGGCAACACTATCAGAGGAAATGAGGAAACAGAGATAAAATGTGTGATCAGACTGAAAATAAGAACAAAAACCAGATTGGAGATAAAAACCAGGATGACAGCTGGATGCAGAGTTAGCTTGTTTTTGCTGTGTGTCAGTAATAACTGATCACCTCTGCTTCTGTCTGGACTTTGCTTTGCTCGGCTCTGACTAAACACAGCTAAACTCTGTAGGAGGCTTTAACCTGTAGAGATGTGTCCAAACTAAAGAATCTTTGTCCAACAGACAGTTATCACTGTTGTTCCTGCAGGTGTTCTCCTTGGAGACTCCCTCCACAATATCTGCTGTTTCAGCTGTGAGCAAAGGAAAAAGGCTCCTACATGTGTGATTGCTCATATTACATCATATCCAGCATGAAGCAAAGAGACAGAGCTGAATGAACGACAGAGAAAATGTCTGCAGATCTTCCTCCTCTATCAGACATTGTGTGGCTGCAGCAGCTTCTCCATACCTGAGTCTGTGTGGATCCTTCAGTGCAGCCATCAGCAGCTTCACTCCTGACTCTCCTGGATGGTTGTAGCTCAGGTCCAGCTCTCTCAGATGGGAGGGGTTGGAGGTCAGAGCTGAGGCCAGAGAAGCACAGCCTTCCTCTGTGATCAGACATCCTGACAGGCTGCAGAAAACAACACACATGAAGAAACTCTGAGAGAACTGCTGTGAAACTAGAGCTGAATGTCATCAGATGCTCAGAGAAACTGGACCTGTCTGACATTACTGGCTTTGTGTCTTCATGTTCTCCAAGTTTATGGCTTCATGACTCAGTTTGTGACAAATGTCCCATTTTCAGGTTCCAGCAGAGACACTACAGGAACATCTCCTCAATTATTTGGAGCTGGTTTCCTTTTGCAACCTCAGATTTGGAGCAACAAAGGCACGTTGCAAAATCTGTTTAAAGGCTGTTGCTACCAAAGGCGGGAGCACAACGAATTTACTTCAACACCTGAAACAGAGGCACTCCATGGAGTGGGAGAAATCCTGCAGTCTACGACATCCTCAAAGCAACAACAGCCTACAAAACCCCACCAAGAGACAATCGATGGTAGGGGAGTTATTTTCACACTGTGTCCCCTATGATTAGACAGAGGCCTGATGGAAAGCGATCACGGATGTGGTCGCGTTGTATATTGCCAAAGACATGATGCCTATTTATACGGTGGAAAAACGCGGCTTTATTAACCTGCTAAAAACATTAGACCCCAGGTATGTGCTACCTAGCGGGAAATACTTTGCAGAAGTTGCGTTGCCTCACCTGTACAACTGGACACATGAAAGGATCGCAAGAGAGCTGAATGGTGTGCGTTTTTATTCTGCCACAACAGACCTGTGGTCTAGACGAACAATGGAGCCATATATGAGTTTATTTTGTCGATGATAACTGGGCTCTAAGAAGTTTCTGCCTGCAAACAGCCTACTTTCCCGATGATCACAAAAGTGAGGAAATTGCTGAGGGGTTAAAAGATGCTCTGAGCTCCTGGAACGTTACTGAAGAACAACTCATCTGTATGACAACAGACAGCAGCACCAACATTATCAAAGCTCTGAAAGTCATCTGGTGGCCAAATCTGCAGTACTTTGGACATAAACTACACAAATGCCATAAGTAAGAGTCTAATCTGTATGTAGTATACTTATTTTGTATGTGATGGACGTTTCATATGTAACCTTTCAAATTATTTCGTATGTGCGTTTATGCCAATTTTCCCACAAAGAACATTGACATGAACAGTTAATCCGTGAAGCAATTCTTGTATTTTACTCTAATACACCTAATACATATTTATGCAAGATATACATGTGTGACTTATAATGGTAAATGTGCCATGTGAGTGTGTGTGTGCCTGAGTGTGTGCGCGTGGCTATGTCAGTAAAATGTTGTAATTTGAAGAAAATGTTTTGACATATTGATCTTTATGTTTAACATAATTTGTTATAACAGTAAAACTGATGCATCTGTGTTGTCATTATTATACACAGAATGGTGTGAAGGAGCCACGGACTGAACGTGCCATTGGGTGTGTAAAAAGGCGGTTGCTGCATTTTCCTATAGTTGGAAAAAAGAAGAGAGATAAGTGAAGTACAGGCTGAGCTTTGTCTTGTAGCAGATTCGGCCTCAGAAAATAAAGAGTGGAACTTTTGTTTAATCCTGACTGAATTAAACATCTTTGAGGATTTTTCTACTTACAAACAGTCTCTCTCACTCCCAAAGTGGTGGTCTGACTCAAATTTATTACTTGGTTTTCAGCTCCACATGTCAAGAAGGTCAACCCTCCAAACCTGGACTCAGGAGTACTTTGTTTAAGTTATATCAAAGATCTAGGAAATTTCTTAACTTTAATCTTCTGCAACACAAATCTGCTTTTTTAATTAACGAGCTAAAAATGTGTATGGATCCCAGATGCAACTCCTCATTCAAAACGTCCGCTTTGAAGCTGTTCCTCTCTAAACTTGTGTTTTTCTTCAACTGATAAGGCCTTCCTGCAGCTTTCAGCTCTAATGAAACAGGACATCTGGAAACAGCCAAGAAATGTTTATCTTACATACCAACGGGGTAATAAAAGCATGTAAAATGTTTCTCTGTGTCCCAGCACAAGACAAAGAATTTGTATGAAGAGTAAAAGATTACACTTTATTATTTTAAAATGTTCATTTAAAGAGATACATATATATATATATATATATATATATATATATATATGTTAGTGCTCAGCACGTTAACGTGTTAATCACGCGTTAACGCAATGCTTAATTAACGCCGTTAATTTTTTTAATCGCACTTTAATTTTTTTTTTTTATTTGTTTTTTTGCTGGCCGCTGGCTTTGATAACAGAAACATGGCGTCCATGTCTCCCTTCCCTGCTGCAGCGGTGTGTCTGATGTAATCAGGAGAGAGCGGGTTTATTAAAATGAGACATTTTCTGTCTGGAACTTAAGAAAGAAGAAATTTATTTTTAATAAATACGGTTTTAATTTATGCAAGACAGCAAAGGTAAGACGTGCTTTCTGACTTTTACAAACGTGAAGCATAAATCGGGTCTTCTTCTACCTCTGGTTTAGCGAATCTTGGTCGTAGCAAGATAAAACTTCCAGCTGTGGAATCTGTGACATGTGAGTTTTCAGTAGAGGAGTCGTTTGTTCATGTTCATGCTATCGGGTGCACACGGGGAGACATCATTTGTGTTTACATATTTTTCGGACTTTGTGCAGCTGCTCTTTAAATTATTTGTTGTCTTAACTGTGTTTGTTGGTGATAGAAATGACTTTGCTGAGCTGTTGAAATTCTGGACTTTCTGCAGATACCACACATGTTTACATTTACATCTACAGAACTGACGCTACACCCTGAAACGAGATGTTAACCCCTTAACTCCCAGTAGCGGAGGCTGCAGGTGCATTCAAAAAAATAAAGTTTAGAGAATTTATAGGCCAGAAATCTGGATAATGAAGCAGTGAAGGTGCATGGATGGAAGTTATTGTGCATATTGTGAATATTTCTCTCTCCTCACCATCTAGAAGCTGTGAGATTCTCATCCTGCTTTCTGTCTGTTCACCTGATGCTGATATTCATCACATATTGTTCCTTCTGTGTTTAGAAGGAAGCAGCTTCACAGCTTTAAATTCATCCTGCTGACTTTTTACCTTTTAGTTAGTAAATCCTGAACATTTCATCCTTCTTTCTCATAAATATGTGATTTTATAAATATATATGAAGAAATATTTTAACTGTTGCTGTTTAGAGAAAACTGCTGCTAAATCTGTTTATGTGTTTAGTTCAGGGGTCTGCAGCCTTTCCAATCCAAAGACCCATTTTTCCCTCAGCCAGCTAAATAAAACTCCTTTAGAGACGCAAATGTTATGAGACTTTTCCAAAAGGCAACTTAATATTTATTTTTAATGAAGAGCCACCATAGAATATTTGTTATTTTTGAAGAACCACATTTTTATTTCAATTTTTAAGGTTTTAAAATAAAGGAAAAATATAAAATCTTTATAAAAAGAGGATAGACAGACTTTCTTCTAAGGGCTGTAGATATTTGTGGAAAATGATGTAAAGTAAAAGAAAAAAAGTCCCTGGTTTCCAACCTAATGACAAGAAAGATAGATTTTAAAAAAGTATTTTAGTCACGTATTTAGAGGCATTGTGGAAGGTTCAGAAAGCCACTTGCAGCTCCAGAGTCGCAGGTTGGAGACCCCTGATGTCATGTTTGTAAACAAAAATTGACTGCATTTTCTTTACATAGCTGTAAACCTTCTTTTAAAGGAAAGAGACATTTTGCGCCCAAAGATGCGATTAATTGCGATTAATCGCAGCATGTCATGCAATTATTCACGATTAAAAATTTTAATCGTTGCCCAGCACTTATATATATATATATATATATTTGTTTTATCTTGATACCATGCAAATGCATACAATCATTTTTGTACAAGTTTAATCAACAAGCTTGATTAATTTGTGATCTGAAACTTTATCAACATGTGTTTGTTTGAGATATAACCTTCTTACTATTTTATTGTCTTTTCAATGATTCTCTAATGATTTTAATGATGTTTCATTTAAGGCTTTAATAACTTGGACATGCAGATATATTCACAAAATGTTTCATTTGATACTCTTTACAAAATGATCAGAGCAGCCCTGTTATCTGACCCAAAACCAGCCCACAAGTCAAGATAATGGCCCCACATGCTTTTGTGGGGCGTGTCATCAAACTAACACTTTTGGAACTCAGAAGAAAGAGTTTTAGTCGGTTTGTCTTCAACCTCCCCTGGAGTTGTACATCCTCATCAGACATGACTCTTTTCCAGAGTCACTTAGATTTCTCTCAGAGGTCCTAGAAACATGGATTTCCAAGGACACTTAGTCTGAACACAAGAGAGAGAGAGAGAGAGAGAGAGAGAGAGAGAGAGAGAGAGATGATGCCGGAAAATTAAGTTTGCCATGATGTGAAGAACATCACTAGAGATGCTAAGTTTGTGCCTGCATTCAAGATGCAAGATTGATTTAGTTTTTCTGGACTGATTAACTCCGTTTAGTTTGTTCTTTTTCAGCTGATACTTCTCTTTTCTTTAGTTATGTTTGCATCTTTTGGACTTTTAATATTGATCCTAGACTTGGATTATTTTATTTGGATAACTGGTTAACGCAGGCAGACCGAAGCTTCAGAACCAGTTCTACAGAGTTTTTTTTTTTTTTTTTGGACTGATCCAAAGCTGGACTTTTTATCTTCACTGACACCACCAGCCGAGCCGCAGAGTTCAGCAGAGCTGCCTGATCCAAACCTTCAGACCACCATGTGACGCATCTTCTGGCCTTCTTGGGAGTCGTTTGGGATCCAAACATCCTGTGCCAACTTCTTCATTTGCCCGGGAGAGTCACCACAATGATTGTAAGTCGGCTCGATCCAAACAGAACTGGACGAGTCCTGCTTGGATCAATTCTCTGCTTGTCTGTGTAAAGGGTCAAATAGATAAGGGGATAAAAATGGACACCCCTATTCTAATTTCATTAAGTTTTCTTTTATTTGTTATGCATTATATTACTGCAATCTCAGTTACTGCAGCGCTATTCTACATCCAGCCACTAGGGGGCGCCTATTGCGCTGGTGGTGAAGAGTAGATTAGGTCACAGAGGAAGAATAAACCTTCCGGTATGAAAGTAACACCAGCTCAACGTGTGTATCTCCTCTATTCTTCACCACAGGTCGGTTAATGTTTATTTAAACAAGTGTATATGGCAGACTTTACTAGTTAAAATGGTTGTTTTTGAGTAGTTTGTACCTGTTGCAGACGAAGCGGTTTGATAAGACATGTATAAGGAAACAACAATTAAGATCGTCTGCTAGCTAATGCTAATGCTAGCGGATTTGAACAATGTGGAGTAGTGTGTGTGTGATTAGCTATCCCATAACAACTGAGAAACTAGTGGACTCACTTTTAAACTTAATTCACTTAGCACCTTATGAAAGTTGTTCATGCAGTATGATATTTGCTGATGTCAAAGTTAAGCGTCTTCTTGGTTGATACCAAACCAGAAATGTTATATTGTAGGTGATTGAGTGAGTATATGGTTGCATGAGAAAAACAGAGAAAGGAACCATTAAAGGGAAAGTGCATTTTCTTGTTTGCTGTTAGTTAAATGTGTAAATTTTTTATATACTATTATATACACTCAAAGCAGGCAGTAAAATGGTTTTCAGTGCTTGTGTTTAAAATCTTGAATAAGAGTAATTATCTTAAAGCTAAAGAAAATGTGTTGATTGTTTTAAATAGACAGTTAAAAACAACAATTAAGAACAAGTTAAAATAAGTGGCAAAATTCATTTGTAAATGCTATTGTGTTCAAGTAAACTTGCTGGAAATATGTTCAGTTGATGGAATGTTAGAAAAGTAAGATTGTCCTAAATAGCCAGGTTATAAATGGGACTGAAAATGATGGTCATCTGTCAAATTGTTAATACCTGATTTCTGTGAAGAATAAACCTTCCGGTATGAAAGTAACGCCAGCTCAACGTGTGTATCTCCTCTATTCTTCACCACAGCTAGACACGTTAAGACAACAAAACCTTTGTTGCCTTCTGACGGTAATGCCAGAGGGGCAACATCTGCTCAAGGAATGGTTGGTTGTCTGACAGTGACCTTAGCAGTTCTACATCTTAGTTAAACTTCCAGCTTTAAACAGATGAGATTCAGTTTTCCCTCTTTTTCTTTTAGGATTCAGAGATCCTGTTTCAGTCCTAAACCTGAGTTTAATTAACACAGCAGGTTAATTAACTTTTGTTCCTTACATACATTTCATTCATTCTGACACATTACATTGAAAAATGTAAAACTGATCGATTGATAACTGACTGATTTGACAAGCTTGAATTAATTTATTAAACTGATTAATCTAGTACTCCAATGGTGTCTGCACAGCCGTTAGATTAGTATAAAGCTATCTCTGCGGTGGTACCCGAGGTATATTCAATATTTTGACTAATAATTCGTAATTTTATGAAATTATTAAAAGTAATAATTTTATTAAACATCTTTAATGTTTAATGACTCTAAATCGCTACAGTCTCATCAACTAATGTAAGAGTCCCTGATTAGATGGGGTTTAAGCCAAAAAACTATACAGATTTCTGGAACAGGAAAAGGCTGCAGCTCGTGTTCTGGGTTCAGACAAGAAAAGCCGGCATCTTGTGCCCACTTGGCAAGACATAGACGTTTTAGAGTCTGTAAGTAAGGCTGTTAGACCACTCCAAGACTTTACTGATGCCCTGTCTGGTGAGGCTTACGTCAGTGTTACCTATATTAAACCGGTACTCCATTTGATCAAAACTAGTCTCCTACAGCCAGAGGAGGAAGACAGTGAGCTCACTAAAACAATAAAAAACATACAGCGGTACCTCAATGATAAATACAGCGACCTTGTGAAGGATGAACTCTTGGACATGGTTTCACTGATGGACTCCAGGTTCTGGACAACATACATTGATCCAGACAGGGTGGAACACATAAAAAAAAGCTCTCACTGAACTGATGTCTCTGCCTGCTGAAACAAGTTTACACCGACAGCTTCTGGTCCAGCTGTGCAGAGAAGAACAGGCTCCACCCACACAGTAAACTGGCCAAGAAATATCTCTCTGTCCCTGCAACAAGTGTTGTAACATTGTTACATGCTGCAGGGCATGCCTGAAGCCAGATGCAGTAGACAGGCTTGTCTTCCTTCCCAAAAATGTGTAGTTTAAAAAAACAAAGACAACAAGAATGTTCTAATGAATGTATGTTTGAAATATGACTTTAATTTTGTTAACATGTTCAGTGATTTCTTAAAATAGTGTTTTGTATACAAGAGGTACGTTTTCTTAAAACACATGTTAAGTGTAATGAAATTTCGATTTGCATTATTTCATTCCCAAAATGGGAAATTGTTTATTTGTTTATTGTCAAAATACTCTAAAAGAGTGACTATTTTCTTCCAGGAGGAGGCACTTTTATTTATTAATGTATTCATTTTTTTTTTTGGATTAAAGTTACACAAGTGAAGTGAGGCCTGTTCTTAGATGTATGCTCAAACCTTAAAAACTAGCTCATTGTGGAATACCACGAAGTACAAACATGTTGTGTGTTATATGTTCATTGTTTACAGTGGCAGCGCCTCCATCTCATTTTACAAGCTTGTTTCACAGCTCGTATAGTTGCACTTTAAATCCAGGTCAACTCCCAGAAGGGTTGATTACAATACAAGCATTTTTGAAAAAGAATGTTTTTTTCTTTAACGGAAGGGGAGAAAAAAGAAGCAATTACAATCAGAAATTGGATTTGATTTAAAAGAATTAGAAGTTTTTATTTTTAGGCCATGTCGCCCAGCCCTACAGAAAATCAAACATGAATTTTACTGGAACTTTGATTCCATGCATGTGATGAACGAGACTTGATCAGCAAGTTTGGGAAAAACAGACCAAATAGTCTGGACCTTCTCCAGACCCCGTCCCCCCAATATCTGTCCTATGTTTTATTAATTCCTGTTGTTTTTAAGGGAATCTACAAGTTTGTGTTTTGTAAAACAGTGAATATAAAACAGAATTAGATGACTTTATACATTCTTTCACCTTCAGGATTCAGGACAGGTTACAGGTTCAGGTCAGTTTCTGTGGTGTAAGACGGTGTAAGTCATACAGACTGACAGTCATACAAACACCTTCTACATGTGTTTCCTGTTGTTCATTAATAAAAATTCATTTAAACACTCAGTGTGATTAATCCTGACCTGAGAGTTTCCAGTTTGCAGTTTGGACTCTTCAGTCCAGCAGACAGCTGCTTCACTCCTGAGTCCTGCAGGTCGTTGTTACTCAGGTCCAGTTCTGTCAGACTGGAGGACTGGGAGCTGAGAACTGAGGACAGAGCTTCACAGCTTCTCTCTGAGAGACCACACATATACAGCCTGAAGAGACAGTTAGAGAAAAATACAAAAATAAAAATATATGTGATCAAACTAAATCAATCCTCATATTGGATGTAGACTGAAAGATCATCTGTGGAGGAAAATCAGCTTTATAACCTCGTTATCACGTCCATGTGGTGGATTTTAATGCTCACATAGATCATGAGTGAAACAAAGATTCAACGTGGTGGCTGAGAACTTTCAGCTTGGAAATGTAGTTTATCAGAGACAGTCTGAACATGTGAATAAGACAGGTGAGGATTTCAGGTGAGGAGGAGCTGGAGAGTGTCTCTGAGGAGGGGTGTGTAGGAATCCCTCCTGATCCGTTAACTCTTTGATCCGACTTCAGGGAAGTGGAAGAAAACCAATGAATGGATCCATTCATATAAGTTCTTTTCTTTAGTGGTTTAGTATTTGTTCATTTCCATCAGTGAAGTTCCTGAATAAGTTTTTTAGCTAAAAATGAAAATATCTTCTTCTACTGTTTTCATCATGATGCTTTTTATTTCATAGGCATTGCTGTTGTGTAAAACTCCAAGACTTTCCACGTTTGGAAGATCAGCAATAGTGGCATGTACCAGGGATGGGTAGAAAGATGAGCACAGTCAGCTGATTGATAATTTTATAAGAATTGTCTGATCCTGAACACCTTGTAGACCTCCTGGTCCACATAGACCACCATCTAGACTGGTCCAGGAATACCAATGTTCTGTACGAGAAAGGAAAGAGCTGTTTGTATTTACTCAGGAGGTTAAGGTCCTTCAATGTCTGCAGAAGATGCTCCACATGTTCTATCAATCTGTGGTGGCGAGCACATTGTTTTATGCTGATGTCTGCTGGGGAGGCAGCATTAAAGAGAAGGACAAGAGGAGGCTGGAGAAACTGCTGGAAAAGGCTTCTTCAGTGATGGAACTAAGGCTGGACTCACTGAGCACTGTGGTGGAGAAATGTATGTTTGGAACTACTTGTATTAGATGTATTTGTGGACAGGTCATTCTGGGAAATGAGACCTCGTGTCTCAATGAGTTAAATGTGTATAAATAAAGGTAAAAAATAAATCAATGGAGAAGATGGAAGCAGTGCTGGACAACAAAGACCACCCTCTCCACGACATCTTAGCTGGTCTAAAGAGCAGCTGCAGTGAACGTCTCATTACTCTGAGCTACATAACAGAGGTTTAGAGGCTCCTTTGTCCCATCTGCCATCAGACGCTTTAATCTGAGGACACATTCACACCGCCACTATTTGGTCCACTTTAAACGAACCCTGGCCCACTTCCATGGATAGTAAGGTTCATCTGAAGTAAACACTCATTCACATTCTGCTGCAGAGCAAAGAAGAGAACTCTGGTCCGCTGAAAACCAGGCGTGAACTCTTGTGTAGTTCGTTTGCAGTGTGAAAGCAGATGGACTATCCAGTCAACCAAAGACAGGAAGTGTATTCCTGCTTTTTTTCTTGCTCAGTGGTCGTTTTGGAGAATTTCAGCCCTAGCGAGTAGTTGCTTGAACTGCATGATGTTCTCCAGGCAGGTTGCTGGCTAAAGCACTGTTCCCAACTCCTCAGTAAGAAAAGTAGCTATTGGCTGTCCTGAAAGTTGCTAGAAGTCGCTAGACGACGTCATCGCCTAATTTGCATAATTGTCCATTTGCATGTAATGTAATGGCCATTGTAGGAGAAAGAAATGACATCGTGGAGAGACAAAAGTACAGTCAAAAACACCCTACATGTGTTTAGAACTACAAATAGTTTTTTCTGTTGATTCTTGGTTTGTTTCTTTGTTTTTGTCATTGAAATTGGCCATCACTTTTAAAAATAAGCTTTGATAACGTTTGTCAAGATCCACATTGCATAAATCAATTTTGTCCTTTATTGTTAAATGTTAGAATATCAAATTTAACCAAAGGAATGTTAAGTTGCGTGGAATTGCTAGCTCTGTGTCTAACCCTCCTCCATTATCCGGGCTTGGGGCCGGTAAAGTAATACAAAAGAGACACTTTAGCAGAGTTACTAAGTTTTTTTTTTTTTTTTTTTTTTTTTTAGCTTTTTTTCTTTACTTATCTTACTTTTAGTTTAGTTTCTAACCTTATGCTCCAATTAGAAGTCTACAACGAGTCACAGTAAAACATGATCATTTTTTCATTCTTAACTATTTTTGGGATAGACAGTTTTCAGACCCCCCTGCTGTGCTGGCTCACAGAAAGAGTAGGTTATCTTCATTTTGGTCAAGGCTTTCTATGCCAGGTTCTGAGGGAGGTCTTGAATGAGTAAGCAGCTCAGTGTGTTTTTTGTTTCATTCCTCTTACTGAGATGGATGGCATGCCATTGCTGGACAATCTTGTCTATCTCTACAGGAGAGTAGCCAATGAGATTGGCTATTTTTTCTATTTGTCCCAGGCTATTATTGTGCTTTAGAGTTTCTTCTACATTGAAAACTGACATGTACTGCAATGCTTTGATGTTGTCCGGCAGTCTCACCCTCAACTCGTTAGTGAGGGAGCGGTTACACACCGCTTTTGAACATTGTTCTCCTCAGGTGCAAGGTGGAGCTCAGCTGCCTTTGACTCAAAAAGGTAACCAAGGTACGGCTTGGGACTGACGTATCCATCAATTAGCTCTTTGAGCACATCAGTATTTGCCATTGGATTCAGCACCCTGCTACTCACAGACTTTATCAGGTTAACCAAGCTGTCAAGAAGTTAAAGAGGATCTACCTGCTCACCCTCAAAGGTCTTCATGGCCAACTGTACCTCACCAAGCACTGACTTCCAAAAAGTAAGATACAAGATGTTTTGAGGATCATTGTAAATGGAGTATAAAACTTTAGCCATGTAACAGTGTTCACTGGACTTATTCACTACAATTATTTATTTTAGTGTGACAGCGAAAAAAACATTTACATTTACATCCTGCTCTGTAAGCCAGGGAGGGATCAGCGGCGCCTTTGGCAATGCACAATTCATTTTCAGTGTGTAATCGGAGCGGTGTGGGTCTCCTTTTTGCTGCTCTGACTGCAGCCTCTGCCCGAGCTGCTGTGAGACTGAACAACTGTGTGAGTGCTTTGGGACGGGGAGGGGCTCCTGCAGCACACGCTGCTCGTTCACGACAGTAACTGCAGAACAATATGTGCCTTCAAAGAGTCTCTAAAACACCAGAAAGTCTCCAATAACTACAGTAAAAGTTGCTAGATTTGTCGCTAGTCGCTTTCGACAAAAAAAGTCGCCAAGAGGGTTTGAAAAGTCGCCAGATTTAGCGAGAAAGTCGCCAAGTTGGCAACACTGTGCTAAAGTGAAGGGCAGTGTGAAAGCAAACTGAACCAAAGGAAGGTGTGAAATGTTTCAATGGAAACTGAGCCCCCTGGAATATTCAGGTGTGAATGCTCCCTTAGTGTTTAGCATGAGTCCTTTTTCGTCCCTTTTATTTTATCTGAGGACGTCTGATGTCTGATGACAATCTCATCCCACTTTGCTCGGTATGAAAACAAGCTCACCTGAGAGTTTCCAGCTGACTGTGTGGACTCTGCAGACTTGACAGCAGCTTCACTCCTGAATCCTGCAGGTTGCTGCTACTCAGCTGCAGCTTTTTCAGCCTGAAGGACTGGGAGCTGAGAAATGAGGACACAGCTGCAACGTTTCCCTCTGAGAGGCCACAGACACTCAGTCTGAAGAGAAGATATTGAAGAAAATGAAGAATGTTTGTTTTCAGATTTAGTCACATGTACAATTTAACTTAAAGTCAGACAGAATCAAAAAATTCATTCACATTTCCTCAGTGAACCCAAAATATCATCTCTTCTTCTGTTGGACAGTTAATAAACTGAGTGATATGTCGGTGAATTTTGTGCAAAACATGATTTACTTCAGTAATTCAGCTGAAAAGGTGAAACTGATATATAGATTCATTATATGCAAAGTGAGACATTTGAAGCATTTATTTGTTATCATTTTGATCATTATGGCTTACAGGTTAGAGCAGCAGAGAAATCTGACCTGAGAGTTTCCAGTTTACAGTGTGGACTCTTCAGTCCATCAGACAGCTGCTTCACTCCTGAGTCAGAGATACTCAGGTCCAGTTCTGTCAGCCTGGAGGACTGGGAGCTGAGAAATGAGGACACAGCTGCAACGTTTCTCTGTGAGAGGCCACAGACACTCAGTCTGAAGAGAAGATATTGAAGAAAATGAAGATGGTTTGTTTTCAGATTTAGTCACGTGTACAATTTAACTTAAAGTCAGAGAATCATTGAAAAATTATTCACATTTCCTCAGTGAAACCAAAATATCATCTTTTCTTCTGTTGGACAGTTAATAAACTGAGTGAAGTACAGAATGGTTTAGTTCTCTGTTTCATGTTTATTCTTATTTGATCTTTGGAATCCACATTAGACATCTTTAAAAGTCACCTGTCAGTCATAAAAATCTTGCTTTCACAAATGTGCTTCTTTTATTTATGATATAAAGTATGAGACAGCAGGGGTCTGGTAAAAGTAGAAAAAGACCTCCAATCATCTTTTCATAAACTCTTTTCCTGGACCTCATTGTAAAATGTCCCAGGTTTAAGAAAAGGTAATGGGAGACATTCAGCAGGTCTAAGGGAAAGATGACGGTCTCTGATGAGAACTGGACCACACTGAGACCTGGCTATGATGCTGGTCTGCAGTTCTGAGCCGACACAAGATCAATACATATTCTCCACAAAGAGCTTCAGATACTTCATCTAAAACCATCTGATCACAGGGTTCCAGTTAAATTATACATCATATTAGTATGTTCACATATCAAACATGACTCCATCATCAAGATTGTTGGTTAAAGGAAAGAAAAAGTCAGAAGACTGAAACATGTTGCTGTCACAGATCCTCTTACTCCACTGTCCTCCCATTTATCCACACCAATCACAGTCAGTACAACTGGATAAACCTGAACAAAACTCAGTACTGGACTGGAACTGATCTGCACACATATCTTCCGAACCAAATGAAATGAGCCAAAAGTATCTGAGCAGCAGTGATCAGAATGAAGTGATGGAGATCTGGGGATGTTTCATTTCATTTATTTAAATATATTTCTGAAAATGTTTGAGATTATTGCATCACAGAGACGGTAGGAAAATGAGCTCCTGTTTACACCACAATGCTGAGACAGTACAATAGAAACGTTTTGTTGCCTTCTGGCCTCTGGTTTCCACGGTAACAGAGTTCGAGGTGATTCTGTTGTTGTGTTTTCGGGTCTTATGAGGATGTGGTGCACACCTGGGTGGGTCGTTGGCAAGTTTCACTGCCCACTAGAAGCCTGGCATGAACACTACATGGTTTCTACCCAATATGTGTTTTCCCTGAACGGAGATAGTTTTCATTCCGCTGCTGTAGAAATCCTTTTCTTTTTTAAATATGCAAAGAAAATAGTTTTGTGTTTTGTGTGGAACTGTTATCATGCAAACAGGCATAAAAAGTAGAAAAAATATGTGAGAGCAGCAGAGAAATCTGACCTGAGAGTTTCTAGTTTACAGTGTCGACTCTTCAGTCCATCAGACAGCTGCTCCACTCCTGAGTCGGAGATACTCAGGTCCAGTTCTGTCAGCCTGAAGGACTGGGAGCTGAGAAATGAGGACACAGCTGCAACGTTTCCCTCTGAGAGGCCACAGACACTCAGTCTGAAGAGAAGATATTGAAGAAAATGAAGAATGTTTGTTTTCATATTTAGTCACATGTACAATTTAACTTAAAGTCAGAGAGAATCATTGAAAAATTTATTCACATTTCCTCAGTGAAACCAAAATATCATCTTTTCTTCTGTTGGACAGCTAATAAACTGAGTAATGTACAGAATGGTTTAGTTCTCTGTTTCATGTTCTTAAACCTGTGAGATCAGCAGACAAAACTGACCTGAGAGTTTCCAGTTTACAGTGTGGACTCTTCAGTCCATCAGACAACTGCTTCACTCCTGAGTCGGAGATACTCAGGTCCAGTTCTGTCAGCCTGGAGGACTGGGAGCTGAGAGCTGAGGACAGAGCTGAACATCCTTCATCTGAGAGGGAACAGCTGCTCAGTCTGAAGAGGAAATAATGAGACAAGTAGTTCTCTGTCACATTCTGTCCTATAAAACAGCAGCAGTATATTTCTCCACATCCTGCTTTATATGTACTTACAGAGCTTTGTTGGAGGCTTTGACCACTGGCAGCAGCCTCAGAAGAACCTCCTCTGAAGGAGAGTATTTCTGCAGGTCAAACACCTCCAGATCTTCTTCTGATGACACTAAGATGAAGGCCAGAGCCGACCACTGAGCAGGAGACAGTTTATCTGTGGAGAGACGTCCTGATCTCAGGGACTGTTGGACCTCCTCCACTAGAGAACCATCATTCAGTTCATTCAGACAGTGGAACAGATTGATGCTTCTCTCTGCAGACACATTCTCACTGATCTTCTTCTTGATGTACTGAACTGTTTCCTGATTGGTCAGTGAGCTACTTCCTGTCTGTGTCAGCAGGCCTCGTAGGAGTCTCTGATTGGTCTGCAGTGAAAGACCCAGGAGGAAGCGGAGGAACAAGTCCAGGTGTCCATTTGGACTCTGTAAGGCCTGATCCACAGCTGTCTGATGGAGACGTTGTAGATCTGGTTCATTTAATAACTTAGACCAAAAAGAAACTGTTTGTTCTTGTTTCAGCAGGTTGACTCCAGACTTGATGAAGGTCAGACGGACATGAAGAGCAGCCAGAAACTCCTGAACACTCAGATGGACGAAGCTGAACAGCTTCTCCTGGTACAGTCCTCTCTCCTCTTTAAAGATCTGTGTGAACACTCCTGAGTAAACTGAGGCTGCTGTGATATCGATGCCACACTCTGTCAGGTCTGATTCATAGAAGATCAGGTTTCCTTTCTGCAGCTGATCAAAAGCCAGTTTTCCCAGAGACTCAATCATCTTCCTGCTCTCTGGAGTCCAGTGTGAATCTGTCTCAGCTCCTCCATCATACTTGACCGTCTTGACTTTGGTCTGGACCACCAGGAAGTGGATGTACATGTCAGTCAGGGTCTTGGGCAGCTCTCCTCCCTCACTGGTTTCCAGCACATCCTCCAGAACTGTAGCAGTGATCCAGCAGAAGACTGGGATGTGGTACATGATGTGGAGGCTTCGTGATGTCTTTATATGGGAGATGATCCTGCTGGCCTGCTCCTTATCTCTGAACCTCTTCCTGAAGTACTCCTCCTTCTGTGGGCCAGTGAACCCTCTGACCTCTGTCACCATGCCAACATAGTCAGGAGGGATCTGATTGGCTGCTGCAGGTCGTGTGGTTATCCAGAGGCGAGCAGAGGGAAGCAGTTTTCCCCTGATGAGGTTAGTCAGCAGCACATCCACTGAGGTGGACTCTGTAACATCAGTCATGGTCTCATTGTTGTGGAAGTCCAGAGGAAGTCGATTCTCATCCAGACCGTCCAAGATGAAGACAACCTGGAACTCTTCAAAGCTGCAGATTCCTGCTTCTTTGGTTTCAGTAAAGAAGTGATGAACAAGTTCCACCAAGCTGAACTTTTTCTCTTTCAGCACATTCAGCTCTCTGAAAGTCAGTGGAAATGTAAACTGGATGTCCTGGTTGGCTTTGTCTTCAGCCCAGTCAAGAGTGAACTTCTGTGTTAAGACAGTTTTCCCAATGCCAGCCACTCCCTTCGTCATCACTGTTCTGATTGGTTCATCTCTTCCAGGTGGGACTTTAAAGATGTCTTCATGTCTGATGGTTGTTTCTGGTCTGTGTGGTTTCCTGGATGCTGTTTCAATCTGTCTGACCTCATGTTCATCATTGACCTCTGCAGTCCCTCCCTCTGTGATGTAGAGCTCTGTGTAGATCTGGTTCAGAAGGGTTGGGTTTCCTGCTTTAACAATCCCCTCAAACACACACTGGAACCTCTTCTTCAGACCAGATTTTAGTTTACGGCCACAAACTGAAGCCAGAAGTTCTGAAAGAGAAGAAGAAATAAGAAGAGTCAGTAAAGACTTGAAGCCTCTGAGGAATGAGGATGTGAATATGTGATGTTCATGTGTAGAGACATCAGTAAATGTGTCATTTATCCAGCAGCTTCAATCTTTAGAGAAATCCTCTTACTGCTCTGCAGATGCTCAGCCAGCTCCTCCTGCTTCATCCTCCTCAGGAAGTCCACTGTGATCTTCACTAACGCCTCTCTGCTGCTCTTCCTCTGCTCCTCGTCCTCACCCTCCAACACTGAGCATTCTGGGTAATCCGGGCTCAGAAGCTTCTGGATCTTCTTCAGCTCCTTCTTCACAAAAGTGATCATGTTGTCCTCCAGCAGCTGGAAGAGAAACGATATGAAGGACACAATCAGACTGAAATCATGGAGCCAAACATCAGATCCATGTTGGACACACTGACAATCCACTGGTCTACAAAGGTCAGCATGGAGACGATGTGGACAAAAGAGATGGAAAAGTAGTTGTTGTACATGTACAGACCATAAATATGGAGTCCAGCTGTGTTTGATGCTGCTGGGCAGACTGACCAGTGGGAAGCTCTGAGCTCTGCTGGTCCACTCTGTGGAGGAATCAGGAAGAATCAGCTGATATTCAGTTTGTCCACACAGAGACAAACACAAGGTAAAGGTCCATGAAGGGATGTGAGGATGTGAACAGTGAATCAGAGACTCCCTGTAGTGGGAAAGCTTTACTGACAACCAGCAGCTCAGTCTGCAGCTGCTTGGAGATTTCAGCTCAGTTTGGATGAGTCCCAACAGCTCTCACCAACACCTTCATGAAGCTTTACTTCCTGCTGAAGTGCCCTGGAGCAAGGCAGCCACAGCCAGTCTGTGGTTGTATCAGACTGGTTGGACTGGGCAGCTCCCAGTGTGGATTATGATCAGGTTAACAACTAGCATGCCTCGGCTAGTGACCCTCTGGATCAGATCCTCCCTCTGCTCCCACTGCAAGGCTGTTTGCACTGAGTGACTGGTAACCATTATACTAAAGGTGATGGTTTACTGGATCATCTGTTCCTCTGGTACCAGCATGTCAAAGCTCATTTAATGAGTTGCTGTGTTAGCACATCTTTTTTTCTATTTCCTGGCAGGTTGTGCAGGTACGTTCCTGCCACCTACTGTATACTGGCTCAGTACTGCAGTCTAAGGCTCCCACCATCCCACCAGACGTCCACGGGTAAAGTCTCTCTGGCAAAATACTTATTTGACCTCAGTGTGACTTCCTGGTAAAATAAAGAGAAATAATAAAATGCCATTCTTTAACTTTAGTGTGTTTGTTGTAAATACCAACAGTAGAAAATCTAGAACTAAGAATAAAGGATCAAATAAGATAAGATAAGATAAGATAATCTTTTAATAGTCCCACAGTGGGGAACTTGCAGTGCTACCGCAGCAAAGGTGATAGTGTAAAACCAGTGTAAAAACACAGCATTACAGAGGTAAAACAACAAACTGTACAGAACAAAATCTATTTAATAAAGTCTATATAAAAGCTATTATTGCACAGTTATAGGTATTGCCCATATGTTTACACTATTAGTTTTTTAGTCATGGCAGTGTGGGCTACTGGGAGCACATAAAACAAACATAAAAACTCCTCCACACACACTAATGGACATGGTATGTTATAAATAATACTATAAACAACATAAGAACATACAATAAGTGTGTGGTTGATGTAGCAGTGATGGCGACGGAGCATGTGGGGGTTAGGCATTAAGAAGCCTGGTTGTCCAGGGGTAAAAACAGTTTCTGAGACAGTTTGCCTGCCTGCTGATGATTCTGAACCTCCTTCCAGAGGACAGGAGGTCAAAGAAGCCCCGACCGGGGTGTGATGGGTCAGCCAGGATTTTCTTTGCCATATTCAGGCCTCTACATTTTACAATGTCTTCCAGGGAAGGCAGGAAGTCTTAATGACCCCTTTTCAGGGCTTTTTATCCTTAGCTGTGCAGCCAGCATACCACACCATGATGCAGCATTCTATCACACTTTCTATTGTGGTACAATAAAAGGTTTGTAGCAGCTTTGTCTCCAGCCAGCATTTCCTCAGCAGCCTCAGGAAGTGGAGCCTCTGCTGAGTTTTGCTGACCATCGCTGTTGTATTGGTGGACCATGTGAGGTAGTCAGACAGGTGCACCCCCAGGAATTTAAAGGAGACACTTTCCACACACTTGCTGTTAATCCACAGTGGAGAAGGGTCTTCTCTCTTCCTCCTCTAGTCCATCAACCATCTCCTTGGTTTCCAGTGTTCAGAAGGAGGTTGTTGGCTGTACACCAGGCCACAAGCCTCTGGACCTCCTCCTTGTATGCTCTCATCATCACCAGACATAAGACTCACCACTGTTCTGTCATCTGACAATTCCATGATGCAGTATGAGTGATGGATGGGATTCAGTCGTGTGTGTACAGTGAATACAGGAAGGGGCCTAGCACGCAGCCCTGGGGGGTGCCCGTGCTTAGTGCCAGAGTGGACAACGTGTGAGGCCCATCTTCACTGTTTGTGGACAGTCTATTAAAAAATGGTGGATCCAGTCACAGATGAGGGGTGGGAAGTCCAGGTCAGTGAGCTCCCTGATGAGGATGTTCAGTATGATGGTGCACTGATCCAGGAACAGCATCCTGACATAATTTCCCTGCTTCTCAGAGGCTCGCAGCAGTGAGGAGGGCAGTGGTGATGGCATCAGCTAGTGACCTGTTTGCTTCATAAGTGTACTGGTGTTGGTCAAAGTTCTGGCTTCATCCGCAGGTTCTGGTTTCATCCGCAGGTTCTGGCTTCATCCGCAGGTTCTGGCTTCAGGTATGTGTGGACATGTCAACATGGTTTAATGTAATATTCCTACAATCCCCGCACTATGTCTACTAGGTGACTTGGGTAACATTAATATGGCAATTAACTCTTCACACATGATACGCACAGCATTATGCATTGCAAAGAAAACTATCCTTGTGAACTAGGAAAAACAAAAATAATCTGTGTATTCAGCAGTTTAGGAATCTCTTAGTTGACCACATCAGTAGTGAGACAAAGTCTGCCTCCTCAAAGAACTATTTAGCTGAATCTCATTCCCTCTGGTCCCCTGTGCTTAGTTCCATCACTTAGTGTAGGTGGAAGACTGTGACCTCGTTGCTATGGGGATTTGGGAAATGGCCGGGAGTGACTGGTGGTTGCGGGTTCTTTGTGGTTGCCCATGGTGCGGGACCGGGCTGCTCTGCTATGGGGGTGGCTCTGGGTCTGGCCCCGTCAGGGGCTGTGGGGGCCAGCGGTTGGAGTCGCCTTGTGGCGGGGGGTGAGGCCACTGGTGGCGCCTGGGTTGGTGGGCGTTGGTCCTGGGCCGGGTGGCCGGGCTATTCCGGGGCGGGCTGGGCGGGGGTTCTGGGCTCTGGTGCCCGGGGGTGGTCCTCCTCCCTCCGGGGTGGTGGGGTCCGTATGTGCCGGGGGTCTGGGCCTGCCCGAATGTGCTGCCGTGGTGTGGGTTGGTACATTTTTTTTTTTATTTATCTTGCTTTTAATCATTTTAATGTAATTTATTATTTTATTGTGATTATGTGTTGATTATGTGTTGATGCCTTTTACTGTTCTAAATATCTGTATTGTCTTTGTTTTATGTAAAGCACTTTGAATTGTCCTGTACATGAATGTGCTGTACAAATAAACTGCCTTGCCTTGCCTTGCCTTACATGCCCTGGTGTCTGGTTGACGCCCTGGGACCCAGGATATGGCCCAGGGGCAGGGGGGGTGTAGGGGTTTAAAGTAGGGCTGAGTGGAATTCGGGGGATTATAGGGGGAGGTGCTGGGGTGTGAGACAGGGATGCTTGTATGTTGTGTGTGTGTGTCTATACTTTGGATGATGTTTGTGTGGATGTGGGGGTATGTTTGTGTGTGTGCGTATGTATGTGTTAGGATGAGTGGGGGTGTGTCTTGGGAGTGAGCGTGGGAGGGTTGGATGCTGTGTGAGTGTTTATATTGTGTGGGTGGAGCTAAGAGGGCATATATGAGTTAAGTGCACTTGTGGGGGGGCCAGGGCGGGCCTATTTTTCTGGGGTTGGTGACGGCTCACTGGCTGTGGTCCCTGAATGGCCCGGTCGTGGGGGGCGGCCTCTCCTGGTCTGTCTTGCCCTGGGGGGCCTCCTGGGGAGCGGGGGTGCCTAATGCCACTAGAGGCTCATCATCCAGAGGGAAGTTTGCTTACATTCCCGGACCCCTCTTACTTCCCGCTCTCTCTGTCTCACACACACACACACACACACACACGTAGGTGGCCAGGTCCTGGGGTGGCTGCGCTTGCTTGGGGCTCGCTGTCCTCTGGTCCGCCTGGGGTGTCCCCCACGGGGCATGGTGGGTGGGTTGCGTGACTGTGTTGTGGTGAGTACTTGTGGGTGCGGCGCAGGGGAGGGTGTGAGTGTGGGGTTATATGGGGTGCAGATTGGAGTAGGTGGGGAGTGGGGGGAGGGGCCGATAGCACCCTAGTTCCTGGGGTTTGTAGCTGGGACATCGGGGTGTGTGCTGGCCTACGCCGGGTGGCTGTCTGGGGGGGCCTGGTCCTCCTAGGCATGTTGCGGGCTCTCTGCCTTGGGGGGTGGGGCGGCCGCCTCTGGGCTCCTGGGGTACTGGACCCTTCGCTTGGGCTGCCCTGGGTGGCCGGTCCCTGGCTGGGCCGGCGGCTGCTGATCTTGGCCCACTGGGACCTGTGCCCCGGGACCGTGGGGGGGCTCTATCTGGGGCTCTCCTCTGCCGCCCTTCGGGTGGGGCTGGAGTCGTCTTTGTGGTGGGGTGGCTTGGGTTGGTGCTCCGGGTCTGCTGCTTATACTAAGCGATAATTATTTTTTTAATTTTTTTTATTTTTCTGTGAGTTAATATCTGGTTGCTGTTATGTCTTTTTGATTTGGTTATTATTTAAAAACTCTTAATGACTAGCAGCCCTGTTTTTTCTGTGTGTGTGTTTCTGCTTTTGTAAAAGTTGTAGGAAATTTTCTGGTGTGTTCATGTACAGGTGTAACAGTTTTTTGTCTGGTGATGGTGTGGACTGAAGGGTTGTTGCCTTCTGTGTGTGATCTTTTTGTCTCCTTTCTTCTTTCCCTTTTGCTCTTTTTGCTATTTTCCATCTTTTTCTCCCCTCTGGTCAGGTCCAGCAAGATTACATAGATTCCGTGATTCAAAGTAAATAAATAAATAAATTAATCACATTATCAAGAGGAGCCTTATCCATAGGCCTCCCCTTGGCAGAGCAAATTTGTTCAGCACGATACAGCAACCAGATTATCATTTTGCTTTCTATGATGCTGGACAGGACAAGTTAAAAAAAACAAAAAAAGTTCTGAGGGAGACAGGACTTAAAGTGTAACTCCACCACCTATTTTTCTGTGTAACTCCACCTACTGCCGAATTTGAAAACTGCTTAAAGCTGCAAGAGTTGGGGTTGGGATGTTTGGAGTGATCAGGGAGTGGAGAGTGGGTGGGTCGGGATACATACGCAGAATTATTGACAGACAGCAGCTCAGCTCATTAGCGAAATGGAAAGCGAGATTCACAAAGCACCTACGCCAAGGTGTGGTCTTTGGAGTGGAGGTATCCTCAGCTATACATGAACCAGGTGGTCCTGAACCGTATCAGTCTGAGCCCTTAGCGCTGTTATGCTGGCCCGCCAGCAGCGCCAGCAGCTCTGGAAAGCTGTGGAGAATCGCAGCAGGTTGTGGCAGCTGCAGGAAGTGCTGCTCCTACGATTTGAGCTGCTGAGGGTTAGCAGATAACGAATAAAGTCCGGAGTTACTTTTCCATCCCTCAAAAGCAAAATCTGTCCCATTGCAGGAATATCTCATCAGAAACTCTGTGAAAGAATAGAAGTTTGAAACTAGCAGATCTAAACAAGATAAGTTAAAATCCCTTCATATGCGTTGGTGTGTGTGGTTTTCTATGCCTGCAAGGCGAAGACCTGCCAACCTGCATCTGGAGGAAGATAAGCTTTTTATGTCACAAAAAACACAACCTGGTTTTACCCTGTAGGGGGCATTATGAGACATTTTTTACCCACAACATTTTAAATTTTTTTGTTTTCAAAATAAATTTTAAAAAATGCTAATTTTATCAACAGTATACATGATTTTCATCACTATTAAGTAATTCTGTGTTGTTTACAGCTAAAAAACAAACAAACATATTTTTGGGTGCACTACCCCTTTAAGCTGGTGGAGGACAAGTCTCTGAGAGCATAAATACTGAGGTCAGGGCCACCGGTCTGTTGTCATTTAGGCTGCTTATGGTGCTTTTCTTAGGAACAGGGACAATGGTGGCTGCTTTCAGGCAGGTTGGGACGGGGGCCTGTTTCAGGGAGGTGTTGAAAATCCTGGTTAGGCCCCCGACAGCTGATCAGCACAGACACTGAGACTGAGTCCTGCTGATTATTTTCAGCTCACCAGAAAAGTATTTTTTTTAAAGGAGAGCTCCCACTTTCTGCAGCTCCCTGAACTCAGACACAGTAAATCTGAAACTGCTGAGAAATCCTCCTGAAAACTTTCCTCTGTGGGAAAAACTCACATGTTTATCACACTGTTTTATTATTGAAGCTTTTATCTGGATGTTTCAGCTCATTTAGTAAAGAACTGAACATTAAATCAGTTTCAAGTCTGAGCATAGAAACGTGAAAAAGAGCTGAAACACATGTTGGAATAAAAACTGTTCAATCTGACTCTGATACAACATTTACACCCAGCTCACCTCTGTTCCTCTGAGCTGAACTCAGGAGGATGATTCATTGACCGGTCACTCTTAAAGGACACACAGCTGGGTTCTGGTTCTGGTTCTGGTTCAGGCTGATTCCTGTGAATAAAGATGGTTTAATTATTTCACTGCTGAATTCTGAAATTGTTCAACAACATTTTATTAAAATAAGAATCTGGAAGACAAATCAGAAACTAAATTCCAACCACGATGCAGAAACTAGTCTCAGCAGAGACGTCAAGAACTGATTCAACTGAAACTGGTTTTCATCTGAAATATGATCCAACCTCCACTGAACAGTGACAGATACTGACTGTTGGTCTAAGGAAACTCCAGCTTTGAACTCAATAATCTGATCCATCGACCGGTCACTCTTCATGGACACACAGCTGGGCTCAGGTCCTGATTCAGGGCTGGTTTCAGGTCCAGGTTTGTTCCTGTGAATCCAGATGTTTGGTGTGAGTTCTGAGCTGTGACATGGAGAAGAGTCATGGACAGTTAGAGACGGACATCTCACCTCTGAGTGCTTTTAGAGGGAGGGACTCCCTCCTCTCTGTCCTCACACTGATCCATGATGCTGGATTCACATCAGCTCACACACACTTTCTACCTTCACCTGCAGAGGAAACACACATCATTCATCTGAACATCAAGTGAAATCCTCCTTTCCATCATCTGCTGTAGGAAGATCAGCTGCTCCTCCTCTGATTGGCTCTGAGTTTGTGTTTCATATCAGTGTCAGATGGATGCAGTCAGACAGCAGTGAGGAAGAGGAAGCTGCCTTCAGCTGCTGGACTTCTATCAGGACACTAGATGGAGGGATGGAGCTGCAGACCAGCACACACAACAATGACGATGATCAAGAATCAAGAATCAAGAGTCTTTATTGTCATTGTGCAAGGCACAACGAAATTTTGTTTCAGAAGTTCTCGGCTTAAAAGGCACACTGTAACACACGAAGATAAGAGTATGGAAAGGCAAAAGGCAATATATCTTTAGATAAATATATATATATATATATATATATATAAAAGAGTAAAAGGAATAAAATGGAATAACAGTGCAAATCAAACAAGTATTTAAAGTGTTTAAAGTGACTGGCATGGAAGTGATCCACATATTGCAGCATATTGTCCCAAAGTGCAGTGCAGTCTGAGTGTCTGCCTGTCTGCAGGAGTTTAGTGTTCAGTCTATGGATGGGGGGTGGGGGGAGATGGGGTGATGGATTTCACAGCTCTGGGGAAGAAGCTGTGTTTCAGTCTGTTGGTGTGGGCTTTGATGTTTCTGTATCTCTTTCCAGAGGGAAGAGGTACAAACAGTTCGTGTCCTGGGTGGGTGGGGTCTGCAGCTATACGACTGGCCCTTCTCTGGACCCGGCTGTCGTATATTGAGTCCAGGAGTGGGAGAGGACTCCCTACAATCCCCTGTGCTGTTTTCACCACCCGGGCCAAGACCTTCCTGTCGTGTGCAGTGCAGCTCCCGTACCACACTGTTGCACTCAGACAGAGAATGCTCTCTATGGTGGCTCTGTAGAAGTTTGTCAGAAGCTGAGAGGAGAGTCCAGTCCTTTTGAGCTTCCTGAGGAAGAAGAGCCTTTGTTTGACCCTCTTCACCAGGTGCGATGTGTGTGCGGACCAAGTGAGGTCAGATGTAATGTGGATGCCCAGGAACTTGATGTTGTCCACCCGCTCCACCTCCTCCCCATGGATGAGGACAGGGGTGTGTTCCATCTTCCTGGATCTCCTAAAGTCCACAATGACCTCCTTGGTCTTGCTGGTGTTCAGAACAAGGTTGTTGTCTGAACACCATCCTGTCAGGTGCTGGATCTCCGCTCTGTAGAGGGTCTCATTGTTGTCCGATATGAGACCCACCACGGTGGTGTCATCTGCAAACTTCAGAACCATGTTTCTGGGATGAATAGCAAAACAGTCATGTGTGAATAGGGTGAAGAGGGCCGGGCTAAGCACACATCCCTGTGGTGTGCCTGTGCTCAGGAACCGTGTGGATGATGTGCAGTCCCCAATCCTCACCACCTGAGGCCTATTTGTGAGGAAGTCCCTGATCCAGAAGCATAGGGGGTTGGACAGTCCGAGGTTGTGGCGTTTCAGTGTCAGCTTGTCAGGGATCACTGTGTTGAAAGCCGAACTGAAGTCCACAAATAACATCCTGACGTAGGTGTTAGGATGCTCCAGGTGAGTGAGAGCCGTGTGCAGTGCCAGTGAGACTGCATCCTCTGTCGATCGCTTCTCCCTGTAGGCAAACTGATATCTGTCCAGAGTAGCAGGAATGACGTCCTTGATGTGACTTAAGACGATCCTCTCAAAGCACTTCATGATTACTGGTGTGAGAGCGACCGGGCGGTAGTCATTGAGGCAGGTGACAGCAGATTTTTTCGGCACAGGCACAATGATAGAGGATTTGATGCACACAGGAACTGAAGCAAGCTGCAAGGACAGGTTGAAAATGTCCAGAAAAACTCCAGCCAGCTGTTGTGCACACAGCTTCAGAACCCGACCTGATACCTTGTCTGGTCCTGCTGCTTTGCTAGTGCTGACCCTCCTCAGGGTGGAGCTAACCTGGTGTTGCTGCAGGACGAGAGGCTGCTCCTCACGCTGTGGAAGATAAACAGTCTCTCTGCTGCCAGGTGTGTCGAAGCGTGCAAAGGAACTGTTTAAGGTGTCAGGTAGGGTGGGGTCATGGCTGATCTGCTGGTTGCTATTCCTGTAGTCTGTTAAGGTTTTGATGCCTCTCCACATTTCACGTGGGTTGTTGTCAGTGAAATGCTCCTCAATGCGCTGTCTGTACCTATGTTTGGCCTGCTGGATGCCCTTCTTCAGTTCTGACCGGGTCCTGCTGTAGGCCAGCCTGTCACCTGACCTGTCGGCTGCTTTGAGCAGAAACCGCATTGTGCTGTCACACCATGGTTTCTGGTTTGGAAACACCTTGATGTTTCCAAACCATGATGACGAAGTAACAACATTTTTATTCCCTGACTTTGACTGGAAGTTTCAGTCAGCTGAACACTTGAATCATTTCAGCTGATTCATGATGCAGCAGATCATCTTCAGTGTTAAAAAGATCAGAAGAATTCTTCCTGTTTAGTTTTCAGACTAAAAACTTTCTTCCTTTTTACCAGGAAATACCAGCAGCACCATGTTAGATCTCAGCTGCTGGGAGGCCTTTAATAAAGCAGATGAAAAGTGGAAATTTTTCTTTTCCTTTTATTACCATGAAAAAGAGACTGAAACTAAATCAGATGGAAGGTTTGAAATCAGGAAACAGGACGAAATGTTGGACATTTTCTGTCAGCAAACAGAAACTAAAGGATGATGTTAAAGAAGGAAAAATGAAGTGATTCTAGTCTGGATGGAAAGTCTGACTGAAGGAGCAGCAGAATCACACACTGTAGGTTCTGATCCGTTAAACTGCTCCCTGCAGCACAAATGAGGAAGTCCCTGCTCATCTTCATCATCATCAAGCTGTACAGTGGATTATCGGCTCCATCAAACCTGCACACAGCTTCATCACCGACTACAATCAGACAGTTTAACTGACTTTCATCATATTTAGAGTTTATTTTGAAAGGTGGAACAGGAAGCAGCAGGAAGCTGCTGAGTCTGACTTTAAGGTGGAGACGACAGTTTGATTCCAGGAAATAAAAACATGAAGCAGTTTGTGAAGGAAACAAAAACATCAGCTGATCCAGTTAAAAATCATCATTAACATAAACATCAATAATGATCAGCTGATCATGAAGAAGCTTTAACTTATCAATAAACATCAACTGATCACCATGTAGTTTGATTCCAGTTAATCAATAATCTGATCATCATGTAGATTTTTCTTCAAACAGCAGAGTGATCAAAGCTGGAGCTGAAATCAGAAGTGAACATGTTCTCCAAACATTCCAGAAACAAAGAGGAAAGTTCAGACTTACAGTTTCTTCAGAGATGAAGACGAAGACTCTCCACCCACACAGGTGAGCTGCTGACTGGAATGAACCAGACTCTACCTGAGATGGAAACAGGACAGGTAGGAGGGAGGACAGGTAGGAGGGACTCTGATGGTAAAAGTCCAACATTTCAAATGTAACTTTACTCGTCTGACAAGCTCAGATCATCAATCCCTGCATTTCTACCAGGTGAGAGGCAGGTACACCTGGACAGGTCTCCAGTCCCCTGCAGGACCAACACAGAGAGACAAACAACCGCTCACACTCACTCCCAGGGAGAATTTAGAGTGAGCAGTTTACATAACCTGCATGTCTTTGGACTGTGGGAAGGGGCTGTAGTAACTGGAGAGAAGCCACGCATACACGAGGAGAACATGCAAACTCCAACCAGGAACCTTCTTGCTGAGGCAACAGAGTTAGACACAACACCACCATGCAGCCTCCTGATTATTAATGAAATACATGTAAATAAATAAATAAAAAGATCAAAGCATGAAAGATTGAACTCAGACATTTATGAAGAAATGAAAAAGTTTCCCCAGAAAAAGAAAAGAAGAAGAAATCATGTGTCTTTCTGCTAGAGCACAAAGAAATGGTTGTTTTTTGGTTCAAAAGTCATTTTCATCAAGTTGATTGAACTTTTTGTTTACTTTCATCAGTGTGTGCAGCCACACCTTCATCTCCTCACTGTGATAACATGTGGTCTGACTGGTTTGACTGGTCTGACATGCTGACGTCTGCAGACATGAATCATCTCATGACTCAGTGGAAACACACAAACTCTGCTGCTGTTTAAATGTTTGATTTTCAGGCTGCTGAAGCTCTAATGGACCTCAGATCTCCTGAAGTGGACTCTTCATAGATGGGTTTGTCTCTGTTAGCAGATAAATGAGGTGCAGCATTCTTGCATGTAAAGCCAACACTCGGTCACAGAAGAAGAGAAGAAGAAAGATTCTGCGGATCATCAGCTGAGCTGCAGCTGGAACTTTCTCTTTATTCTACTGGACCCATCCAGCTACAGAAGTTGACTTCAGAGTCTCTGATTGGCTGTTTTCATTGTTCAGAAGTGAATCAAAGACTCATCCTGACACACCTGATAGCACAATCTCTGTCTGTGTTAACAGTCTCCCTCTGCTGGTCAGAAGATGAACTGCATGATGTCAGCTTGATGAACCCAGATGACATGAAGTGTTTCAGTGGTTCAGATACTTCAGGATCATCATTAGAATGAAAGTCACGAGTGATGTTAACCACACTGATGCTAACAGTCATGTGTTCATATTAATGTCCATGAATGTCTCAGGTGTGCTGGAATCACAGCTCCATCCATCTGGAATCAGTAACTGGAGACCAGTATTCAGTTTCTATTCCCAGTGAAACACGAGGAACTGTCTCTAACAGCTGGATGAAGAGCTTTTAAAGAACAATGTTCAGGATTTGTAGCATCAGGTATCAGATCCAATCACAGCACAGACACAGATCTGATCAAAGTGATCAATGATCTGAAGATCAACAGTGACTCACAAACTCGTTGCCTCAAAAAATGGAACTTTTTGTTACCTTGAATGACTTTAATGAACTGGGATGATGTGAGCTTGTAGAAGTTAAATGAAGCTGATAAATCTGAGTTTGCTGGAAGTTCATGAGGGTGTGGAAGAAACTTCATGTGATCGATTCCACAGAAATTAGAGGAGAAGCTTCACAAAATCTGGTTTTATTGAACACAGATGATGACTCCAAGTTAGCTTAATCTGAGTAACTGATGAAGTCCAAGTAGTTGTTGCTTTGCAGCAGGAACTTGCTGTGAGTTAAACTCATGTTCCACCAGCACAGAGCTCTGCAGCAGCTACCTGTCTGGTTTTAATCCCAGCAGCACCTGGAGAGCAGTCACACCAGCTCCCAGCATTCATTAGAAATCCTTCATTTTCCTCATCAGTCATCATTCTAACAGCTAAACCGTCTTTTTATGTCTACAACATGTTCCTAGAAACTGAAACTAAGCTGGAAGGTGGATTATTGCTGATATGAGCTCAATATGGAGACCAGAACATGTTTTCCTGTCTGGATTCCTCACGTTTGAAGCAGGAGATCTTCAAGGGTGACATGAGATGATTTATTGATTTATTTACATGTTATTATTCCTAAATCACTTTTTATTCATCACAACAGCCAGAAACAAGAAGATAAAAGAAAAGTAAAGAAGAGAAACTGGACATGACGTCAGAGTTTATTTCTCTTCTTTTACCTCTGAAATCATTAGAAACCTGTTTGTGTCGTTTGAATTATTGATCAACCAAATAAATATAATAAAACTGAATAAAATAGAATAAAGGTCTTTAAAAAACTCAGGCTGGTTTCAACTAAGCTCCTAAAGTTACATGAAATGAATTAATTTGTTAACAGAAGTCATCACCATTTTTCATGAACTCATTTTATTTCCACTGATTCAACTTAAGTTTATTTATTGAACCTTTTGCAATCCAAAGTTCATACGACTCATTTCAGATTAGAATTAATAACCAGATTAAAATGAAGTTCTGTCCACTAAATCTATTTAATTAAAGCCAATGTAACATTTTACAGTGTGTGTAACATGTGTGATAGAAATAAAGCCCCACTGCTCAACCATTCCTTCACATCTCTGAGGACACGTCTCTGCTCTCCAAGGACCTGCAGACACAGGGAATGGATGTTCTGGCAGCTCAGAGTCTGGCTGAGGGGACAGAGGAGAACCTGAAGAAATCCATCAGAGACTTTGAGGGACAGAAAAGAGCAGCTGATGAGTTTGTGGGTTGGGCCAATAAAAAGCTGCTTTTATTGTATTTAATGAAGGCGCCTCCAAAATTTGTTCTTCTCTGTTCCCGTCTGGATCCGTTACTGAAGTCAGAATAATAAAACCAGGACCAGCATCCGTCATACTGGACTTCTTCTTCTTTCATGGAGAAAACTGTTGTCCAGCACATTCATTGATGAGGACACAGTCATTGATTCTGGATCAGTTTCACAGATGTGTAGCCGACTGGCCCAGAAGCACCAGCAGCGCCTCGGTTCTGTCCAGTTCTGACCTGAACCTGAAGGCAGAGGACCGCCCAGATGCTTCCCTGTTCCCCAGAGAGGTGAGTCACCGTCCATCCCTGTGGTCCAGACCTCCAGCTCCATCCACCTGCTCTGAATGATGAAGAGGAGCAGCTGCAGAAGGTCTGAGTTTGACTTCATCTCATTAAATCTGGATCTTTTAAATCTCACATTTCACAAGTTAAAGACTCAAAGCCTGAAAACATCAAGAAATTCTCTAATAAATGAAGTAAAAACTGTCTGAAGCAACTAATGGAAATAAATAAAGGAGCAGAAAGTTTAATCATGAAATTAAATCCTAAAAGATGGAAATAAAAATAAAAATATGATGAAAATATTTTAATGTGATCTTTATTATTTGGTGGACAGGATATGAGTCTGATATCAAGCTGAGTGTTTACGTCGTGTTGTTTCCTTGTTGCGTCATCACTGTTCTTTGTTGAACGATCATCATCTAATCCAAAGATAAAAGCTGGATATGCCCGATGTTCCATTCATAGCAACTAGCTGCTGCTCTCTGTGTGTTGTAATCCAGACCCACAGGGTGGATGTGGAACGCTGGAAACAGAAGACACAGAGGAGGAGAGGTGTACATGTTCCATCCATCACAAAGTCTTTTCTTTCTGAGGAGACCAAAGGGCCGAAGGTAAAGGTGACATGATGTTAATAATCAGCATGTGTTGGGATTAACGTGCTATGTGCTGATATAATCACAGACAAAAAGGGATTCTCAGTCTACCGCTGTCCACGTTTCTCCACACAGAAGAACATAAAGACGACTGAGAGCTTCACAATGATTTCCACAGCACACCACATCTCACTTTATTGTTTAAGGTTGTAGTCTGTCAGCCTGGACAATAAAAGCTCATTTTCTTTCTACTGACTAGTTTTTATTCTGCTTTTAGAAACACAGAATTCCTGCACAGAAGCAACGTTATATTGTGAAGATCTTTTGATGCTTTTTAAAACTTTTCCTGCTGGAATATTTTTCTGTCTCCAGCTGTTGTGTTTATTCAGGACATGCCTTCCCTCACATCTCAGTCAACACACGTCCTGTCTGAGGAACATGGAAAACCAAGAAATGACCACAGCAAGCCTTCCCCACAGTCTGACACATCACAGCTGATCTTACATGTATTTAGCTTTACATGGAAAAAAGAAGTTATTCCAGATGAAGATTTCTGCTCCATGTGGTAACTTCCACTTTAACTATTTTATGTTGCTGACTACAGCTGTGGTTCAGAGATAGTTTAAGCCCTTTGGCATTCCCAGTGTTTCATATCAAGGATAGAGATCGTGGATTAAGCTCATTTCTTCCTTGTGTCTTTTGTCCAGAGTCCGAGAGACAGGATCCATGCTCACATTGCAATATAGTTTATATTTGCTGGAATACAATTATTTAAAGATGTTCTTGGACCCTGATGATGGACGATGATATTAAAAAACTATTGACGTATGTATACATACTGTATGTCTACAGTCACATGTTTTAGTCCAACTGTACTTCCTGCTTGTGCAGCTGCTGCTGCTGTATGTTGCTTTTAGATGGATTATGTGTTTCAATCCATCATATTATCAAATGTTCTAGTTTTCTTGTTCTTTAGCAAACGTGCTGCTCTGTTGACATCAGACTTGTTCATGTTTGTGTTGGTCGTCTGCTGCAAACACCCCCTTCTATGTGAACGTGCTTGTAGATAGACTGGGCTTTATTAATCCTGGTTTGATTTACAAAGCTGATAACCAGTCACATGACCAGTTATCAGACATTGTTTGCGATGACTGCTACAAGGTACGGCAGCGACAACATGTGTGTTAATAACATGAGTCAATGTTTCTGTGTACTTCAGTTAGAACGGGGTGATATCAGCATTTCATGGGATTCTTCATGTTCACAGCTTGTTTCCCCAACTACCCAACATCTGTGGTCACTGACGGACAGGAACAGAAACCCTCTCCAGAACACGTGTCATCACGGTGAGTTTAGTAATACTAGTTATCACAGCTAAATAAAACATAGTCTAAGAAACATGAAGATGTACTGTGCAGTTTACCAAAGTACAATCTATATTTAGCTATTTGTCAGTGTCTTAACAGAAAGTCTGAGTTCACTTTATAAAGTTTGATGAGTCATGATATTTTTACGATATTAATCCAGGGGAGATACAACTGTGACGATGCATAAATGGTAATATAGTGAGAGTCTACTAGAGTACATGACATTCAGTCTAAGCTAATATATAACATGTGTACAGTTTGATGCAGATGCAGCTGACATGGTGAGAATGTCCAGTGTGGCTTCAGGAGACGATGCACCATCCCTGATGCTACAAAGTGATGGACGTTTACATCCTGATTCATCAGCAGCAAAAAGGAGGCCAGATAACGTGAAGAAGTTGTCAGCTGAACTGTCTCAAAGCAGGAAAACCTGTGTATGGAAGGCAGACTGAACAAGCTTTGTTGTTGATGGTGTTGTCAATGCTGCCAATGAAAAGCTGCAGCATCATGGCGGCCTTGCTCTAGCTCTGACCAAAGCTGGAGGCCACTGATGGAAGCAGAGAGCAAACTCCATGTCCGGAAGTATGGGACATTAAAAACTGGAGAGGCAGCTGTAACCACTGCTGCTAATCTACCTTGTAAAAAGGTCATTCATGCAGTTGGGCCACGTGTCACACACCATCCATCTCCAGCAGCGTTGTCCAAAGCAAGAAAAGATTTAAAAACCTGATCTGGAGCATCCTACGCAAAGTAAGGAACACAAGCTGCAGTCTGTTGCTGTTCCAGCCAGAAGCTCTGGGAGATTCAGCTTCCCCTTGCGACTGTGTGCAGACATAATAGCGTCCACAATGAAAGACGAGCACCACAAGACAGAAGTGAAAAATCAGCACCTTCCTGTTCACCTTGTGAAGCCATCGCTCAACCAAATAGAAAGAGCATGTAGAGAGAAACTTCTATCACCTACGTCAACTAACAGCACGACAGCCACAAAGAAAATGAGTCATCATCAAGACCAGCAGGTAGGAATTATCCTCAGAAGTGTCTTTATGTTCCACACTGCTCACTCACAGCAGGAGTTCCACGTGGACAATGTAAAGTGATGATACTGAAAAGTGTTTTATTCAGCCGTGATAACATGTTAGAAAAGCAGAATAGTTTCCAGTAAAATGTCCTCTAGTACAAACCAGCATGCACTGCAGCTTCAATCACAACTAGAATCTGAAATGAAACATTTTGAAGTGTGAAGGAAAAATGAGGAAACAATAACTTAGTAAAAGTGCTGTTCATGGCAGAGATACTGTGTGACATTAAATTGTGCAGCTTTTCTGAATGTTGGGACTGAACGGTGTGAATTTCATGATATATTCACAATGTGATCAAACTCTTTTTTCCATGACAAAGCAGTGATTGTTAGAGCAGTAATTCTAAAGCATTTCCTCACATTCATTCCATCTATTTTACTCTCATTTATCTTAAACTTTGTGCAGCTTATTTTTAATGATTATTTATTGATGGATTGATGAGTGAACAAGGTGCTGCTTGGCTTTTGCAGCTGACATCACTGTGGAGAAGGAAGGACACAGACGTTGTTGTTGCTGAACTCCCTCCATGTAAGAGGGAACATTTCTGTGATCCGCCATAGCGAGCTGCGCTCACTGCGACCTCACCAGTGGCTAACAGGCCCAAACAAAGACACAGTGAGGTTCAACATCTGCAGATACCTCAGTTTAGTCCAGCGTCTTATTGCTGGAATGTTTCTCAAACAGCATTTAATCTGTGTTGTTTTCTATCTTGATCTCAATCCTCTGCTTTAGGTTATTGAGCCTCTTTCAGCTTTCTGCCAACCAGTCCAGCGTTGGAAAGAACATTTCCATCCTTCATCATTACACAGCAGGTGGAAAACTTTGTGGGAAACGCGCTGAGCTCAGTGGACACGGCCTCTCCAAGGTAAAGTTGCTTTTCATGCATTTTACCTCCACACACCTTGTACAGGAGGAAATATTTAGACAGTGAAACAGCTGACTTCCATGTACACACTTTCTGTTAGAGGACTTTGTCTTTTCTATGTTTGACTTGTAATTTTAGATGATTTTAATTCTACATTTCTTTTGAATCTCTTTTTCTTCCTGTTCCAGATCAGCTGTGACGACTACCAGGCCATTCTGTCCTTTGTAAACACTGACAGAGCCACTGGAAGCTGCTGCTCACTGATACTTTCTGCAAACATCACTTTATATTAACTCTGTTTATATGATTTATAAAGTTGTTCTGAGTCTTATTATGTGCTTTATAAAAGCTTTTTTCTAGTATATACAGATGTGGATAAAATTGTTGGTAACCTTTAATAAATGAAAAAAAAATTCACAATGTTCACAAAAATAACTTCGGTCTGACAAAAGCAATAATAAATAAAAATTCTATTAAATTTAACCAATGAAAGTCAGACATTGCTTTTTAACCACACTTTAACAGAAATATTTTAAAAAATAAACTCATGAAACAGGCCTGGACAAAAATGATGGTACCTTTAACTTAATATTTTGTTGCACAACCTTTTGAGGCAATCACTGCAATCAAACGATGCCTGTAACTGTCAGTGAGACTTCTACACATCTCAGCAGGTATTTTGGCCACTCCTCATAAGCAAACTGCTCCAGTTGTCGCAGGTTTGAAGGGTGCCTTTTCCAAACTGCATGTTTCAGCTCCTTCCAAAGATGCTCAATAGGATTTAGGTCACAGCTTAAAGAAGACCACCTTAGAATAGTCCAGTGTTTTCCTCTTAGCCATTCTTGGGTGTTTTAGCTGTGTTTTGGGTCATTGTCCTGTTGCAAGACCTATGACCTGCAACAGAGACCAAGCTTTCTGACACTGGCCAGCACATTTCTCTCTAGAATCCCTTGATAGTCTTGAGATTTTATTGTACCGGCACAGACTCCAGACACCCTGTGCCAGATGCAGCAAAGCAGCCCCAGAACATAACAGAGCCTCCTCCATGTTTCACAGTAAGGACGGTGTTCTTTTTTTGATATGCTTCATTTTTCCATCTGTAAACATAGAGCTGATGAGCCTTGGCAAAAAGTTCCATTTTTGTCTCATCTGTCCATAGGACATTCTCCCAGAAGCTTTGTGGCTTGTCAACATGTAGTTTGGCTTTTTTATGATTTGTTTTCAACAATGGTGTCCTCCTTGGTCGTCTCCCATTAAGTTCACTTTGGCCCAAACAACGACGGATGGTGCGATCTGACACTGATGTTCCTTTAGCTTGAAGTTCACCTTTAATCTCTTTAGAAGTTTTTCTGGGCTCTTTTGTTACCATTCTTATTATCCGTCTCTTTAATTTGTCATCAATTTTCCTCCTGCGGCCACGTCCAGGGAGGTTGGCTACAGTCCCATGGATCTTAAATTTCTGAATAATATGTGCAACTGTAGTCTCAGGAACATTAAGCTGCTTGGAAATGTTCTTATAGCCTTTACCTTTAACATGCTTGTCTATAATTTTCTTTCTAATCTCCGGAGACAACTCTTTCCTTTGCTTCCTCTGGTCCATGTTGAGTGTGATACACACCATGTCACCAAACAGCACAGTGACTACCTGTAGTCCTATATATAGGCCCACTGACTGATTACAAGATTGTACACACCTGTGATGCTTATTAGTGGACACACCTTGGGTTAACATGTTCCTTTAGTCACATTATTTTCAATCTTTTCTAGGGGTACCATCATTTTTGTCCAGGCCTGATTCATGAATTTATTTTTTTAAATAATTCTGTTGAAGCATGATTGAAAAGCAATGTCTGACTTTCATTGGTTAAATTTCATAGAATTTTTATTTATTATTACTTTTGTTAGATAAAAGTTATTTCTGTGACCATTGTGAATTTTTCTTTCATTAACCGAAGGATACCAACAATTTTGTCCATGTCTGTATTTCCTGCCATAAGATGAGTGTTTTTGGTGGATCCAGCATCTGATTCATCTGAGGAGGCAGCAAAAAGAGTCGACACATTAGATATCACGTCTCAGTAAAAATGATGATTGATTTGGCTAAAAAGAGGTAAATATCCCAAAAATAAAAGCATTTAAACATGTTTGATTTCTATTTAAAGTTTTGTGTTGGAGTAAAAATGGATGCAGCATCGTTGACACAAGTTTCCAAACCCAGACCAGTGAAGCACTTTGTTTGCTGGCTGGTTTTAGCTCTTTGTTCCTACACCTCCCAGTCACACCATCAGTACCTATATACCATATACTAAATGAGATATCCCAGAAAACAAGATAACCTAGATGATATTCCAGCTGCATACTGATAGGATGCAGTGGAGACTAATACAGCAGATATTTTAAAAGGGAAAAGTTGAAGATGAGGAGAAGCTGCTATGGCGAGGAGGAGTGGGGGAGGAGCAACCATCCAGCATCCAGTTCAACAAGATGACAGTAGCTGTGGGCTCATAGTCACCACGGTATATTTCTGTCTGCATGACTGTGTACAAAGTTCACTGTGTGCATGTGGGACTAACTGTCCACCTTTGATTTCAGTGTCTTTTTCTGAAAGAATCAAACATTACTAGATACATACGTCCCCAGAGAGCCAATAAAACGCCGTGTTCTTATTATGTTGAGCGCATGCTTCTAAAACAAACATCAGAACAGACGATACACCTGAATTAATGGTGTGACAGCACATGGCAGCGATGGTAAAAAAGAACATCAGGCAGTGAGGTCCTAATTCTACATTTATACTTCAGTTTTGGGGGGATTTATGTGAACGGTATTGAAGGCTGTCTGCTGGCTGAAAAAGCCCATGTAGTGTGTAATGTACATTAAACATGTTGTATTAATTACCTCTGGACAAATAGAAGGAAGAATATTACTATGTATACAGATTTAAAGTAAATAATACATGAAGTCAAAGTGGAAACGTTTGTTGGGAAAAGTGTGTGACTGATGACTTTTCAGACTGTGTGTTGGTGTAGATGGCGAGGGCGATGATGGAAGCCTTTCCTGCATCACCGGCTATGACCTTTGACACATCTAGAAAGAAGATGCTGATGAGAGGAGAACGTTTGCACTTTCCATCCTCAGTGAATCAGGTTTACAGTCGTTGTTAATATTGTTTACATCAGGTAAACCAGATCACCAGAGCTGGTCCAGATTCTAAAAAGCAGGTTTTTCCTCCTGCAATACAGACAGCATTTATTTCTAGAAAGCGCTGTGAAGGAAATGAATGGAGACTGAACAGGCAGCAGTTTAAATGTGTTTTATTGAAGAAAGAAGCTTCTAGACAGGGTGGTAGGTAGACACATAAAACAGCACAGGGCAGATAGTGGCCCAAACAGGCAGAGGAATAAATGTAGAGAGCAGGTAAACACAATCTTCTTCTCATTTCTACTTTTGCTGCATCCACGTCTCCTCTGTCCTCCATCCTTTTCTTGGAGTGTTTGACATGGAAAACAATTGTGCAATGTGCTCAGTGTCAAAGCCTCCAGGATCTGGGCCTCCCACCACTGACTGGGGAAGTGTTTCTCACTGTTTGCACTTTGTTTCCAGTTTTACATTTAATCACCAATATTAACTGATTTAGAAATAAAACAGTTTTATTTCCCTAAGATGTCAATTCCTTTACAATTTACAATATAATGTACATGCATGAAGTCAATGAAATGACATGTAAATAATAAATAAATAATAATAAGTTGAAGCAAACATCGCCCTGACAGTAACAAGAAATGATTCTCTGCTGCACATTTACCTCTTTATTTGCATTGTAGATGCAGGATTAATCCCATGTTATTTTACTGCTGTTATTGTGCAGATACAGTGTGATACCTGTGGAAGATGCTACCATGAGCAGTGTCTGGGGATGAAGGTGCACCAACTCCAAGAGGCCAGAGCAAGCAGGTGGAATAGTTTGGTCTGCATGTGGGACAAAAGATGGAAACGGAGGATTCCAGTTGTACATGACAGAAAACATGAAGATTGTCTTCTTGTTTGTGTTTAGTTTTAAAGGACAGCAGGGAGAACATGTTTAGTTTAGAAAAGACTGAACAATACTATAGTTTGCTTTAATGTCCAGCTGTTAACCCATTTTTGTTCAATATTTACAATCACTGAATGAAAGTCTTTCAATTAATGATGGAAATTGTATTTTTGACTTTTCTTAAGTGTGTAAATAGTGTAGTTGTGTGTGTTTGTGAACAACTCTAGATATTATATTTATATCAGGTGATGAATTGTAACAAAAATGTAAAGAGTAAATTTGTGTGTGAAATAGATGCTTATAATAGATGCTACTGTGTGATGGTGGAACTGCAGTTTGTGGAACTGCCAGGTATCTGTCCACCTGTAACTCTCTTACTAAATTAATAAGAATAAGATAAACTTTTTAAATTCAGTTTAAAATTATGTAAAATAACCAAGAAGGCAAACAAATGTATCATTTGATTGTTTAACCAGAAAAAAAAAATACAATTTACAGTTTATAGTAGTAGTAGTAGTAGTAGTAGTAGTAGTATTTCTTTATTGCGGACTCATGGTCCAGAGTAAAAAGAAACGACAGACAGACAAATAACAATGTACAACATGGGCATAAAAATACCAATAAAAGGTTCCTCAATCTTTTAAAAGGCAATTATACCAGTGTCTCCACAGATCAAAGAAATAGCGGATGGCACTGTATTTAATATTTGTTAACAACAGAATCATCATATTTTCTGATGCATTCAAACGACACATAAATTTAAACATTAGATTCCTTAGAAGGGCTTGTAGTGTGTTCACTCTGTGAGACACAAACAGTTCACTAGCACTAGTCCATCTGGGTTTTTTTAACAGAAGCCTCAGGGCATCATTACAGGCAACTTTCAGTCTTTGTAGGCTAGATTCTTTTAAAGTTCACCCACAGATGAGCTGTGTATAGTGGGGTACAATAAGCTCTAAACAAAGTTACTTTCACTCCAACAGAACAAGAGCCAAACCTACGAGACAAGATATTTACCTGTGCATACAACATTCTGCACTGCGTCTGATAAAGAATCAGTCAGAATATGTCCAAGATATTTTACTGTATTAACAACAGTGAGAGTATTTCCAGACAATTTGAAATGAGGAAACACAAGAGCTCTGTCCTCCTTTGTGCGACATATCATGATGACACTTTTAGCAGAGTTGTATTTTACATCATTTTGTTTGTTCTGCATACATAAGGTGATTGACCACAGTCTCTCCAGCCATGCACACAGTTCTGCACTTGTTCAGATCTTCTTTATACTTTTCTGTGGAGATATTTTTGGAATGAATTGTTTTATTTCAATTGAACAGAGAAATTATAAACAAAAAGAAAATTATGAAAAAAGAAATAATTAATAAACTAACAAATAATAATTATTGCATAATCAAATCATAAAATAAAGGATTTGTAAAAAGTTTGTATTAACTATAAAAAAAAACACATTAAAGGTTAAACTTTTTTCTTTTACAAGGACCAAACCGATCATATCATATTCACATCAGCCAAATTATTATAAACAAGTCAGACTGAACAAAGTAAGAAACCATCTGTGTCAGAAATAAGATAAAATACAAGAAAACATCCTGAATAAATATTAGTCCTTTTATCTACATTCTTATGGTTAAATTTGTTCCAAATAGTATTTAGTAACTTGCTCTGCATATAAAAATAAGAAATAAAAAGAAGGGCAAGTTTGTTCAAACAACTCATCTTGACCACATTTACTTTTTATAATCTCAATTATTTTAGAAGATGAATAAAAGTCGTTCTTACAGGAAATAATTATGGCTTTAGTTTGGAAATACCTACAATTATAAATAAAGAATTTTCCCAATAATATCAAATTAAGTAAATATTCAGCTGTTTTATTATAATTTTCTAAACATCACACAATTATCAGCCAGCAGAGAGAAAATAATTCTTAACTGAAGCCGGACTTGTAGAATGATCCAGAAGTGATTAAATGCTTCATATAAGCTCCATGTTTCTCCAACAAAACAAAAATTTCATGTATTCAAATCCTTCCTGAGGGGTATTGCACGAAACCAGAATAAAGAAATCCAGGATAATTAAGCAAGCCCAGCTTGACCTAGCTTGCGCGGCCTATCCTGGCTTAATTGGTTGCACGTTTGCTGAGCCAGGATGAGAAGGTGCGGCTAGGTTAAGCCAGGTGAAGATAGTTGGGATAAGTCCGTGTGGACGGCATACTGAAGCAGACCTCGCGATCGCTCACAGAATCACCGATGGGGAAATGGATAAAAGTTGCGCGTCCTACTTCACGGCCGCTGAACAACAGCTCCTGACAGAGTTCTCTGACGAAGTTAAGGATATTATAAGGAAAAAAGGCAATACCAATGCCATAAGTAAAGAACGCGAGAGAGCCTGGCAGACAATTGCCGACCGGCTCAATGCGTAGTCAAAAACTGTACAATTAATAAATAGTGCTCCACTGGAACTGTCATAATTAGGCTACAATTAAAGGATTACTTTTGAAATCCACTAACTGTTGTATACTTTAAGAGTGACAAGCAGGTGCATGTTACTCAGGAAATGTAGAGTATGATTAGGTTCAAACAATTATCCACAATGTGTCATTTAATCTGTTTTCCTCATGTAACGTTTTTATCTATTTTATCTTTCTGTCCTTCATAAAGAACAAACCTGTCTGGCCATAAAAGGACCTGGCAGCAAGTAAAAATTAAATATAAGAATATTTTGCAGACTGGTAAGTGACTCCAAAGTAGATAACCGTGAACAAATGAGGTGAATAGATGAGGTGTCTGCTGACATGTTCAATGTCTGTATGATTGTAGCAGTTAAAAAAAGGCCTATAAACTGGCACAGGGGGCGGCCCACCAAGCCAGGATGTGACTCCAGCAGAGGAACTGGCACTCCATTTAAATAAAGGGAGGCCAGTGATGGAGGGGATCCAGGGAGGGACAGTAACTGCCTCTGTCCCAGCCACAGAAACTGTCCGCTTCATACAAGGTACATCACGTACTGCAATTCTACTGCACATGACATTTCCTTTACAGACCTCACAAACTGTCAGAACGCTTTATTCAGGGCACCTGGAGAGAGAGAGAGAGCTGGCAGATGTTAAAAGCTGACTCAAAAAGAGCAAACTCCAAGGAATGGAGCTGGATCTTGAGATTAAAAGCCGGACACTCAGAAAACTGGACCTGGAAATCCAGTAACCGAAAATCTGTATCTCTCAATGACATAGTCATCTCCAAAGGCCAGGGGATGTGAGCTGTCCCCGAAGACTCGTTCACGTCTGAATGCTCTTCTGAGGATGCGGGCTTCCTCGTCCAGCACATCCTCCGATAAAGGGCAAGCCATTATGAAGAGGGAACAGGTGAAGGGGAGTTGGACCTGAATATTCTACATTGCCCTCGTCACGGATTTCTTTGAATACACCTTTGTAACCTCATCCGCTGTGTTTTGTAATCTCAATTAATGCAATAAAACACATATTTATAAAACCTCTGACAGCAATTTGACGAGCAGTCTTCATTAGCATAGCAATATAACACTTGGCCTGATGAAATCATGCACTTATGACCAAGTTGATATTGTGTGATGAAATCGTGATCCTGTATTTAAATAAAATGACTAAAAAAAAAAAAATTATATGCACTGCACTAGCACTACACGACAGTACCTGGGTCCAACTGGACTCAAAAGTGGTCTGACTAACACTTAATGACGACGTCCCATCTTGTTTGAATTCATGCTTGTGTTGTTCTTACTCTCAAATGTAAGTCGCTTTGGATAAAAGCGTCTGCTAAATGACTGTAGAATAGAATAATAATACTACAACTCGAATCCATATAAAAAGGCTGTTGCGATTACGAACAGATTTCGATTAAATGTACAGTGACTGTATATGTAATATTTTAATACTGGATGATTAAAATGACGCGCCATACTTAGGAAGACCATGGACATGCTGTAAAACACATTAATTCCTCATAGAATTGACGTTGGACATGCAGGTGACTCGCTAGGATTAATCTTAGCCTGAGCAGTTAGCCTGGTCTGGAGCAGGCTAGCTGCAGCGGATAAATCACCACAGTAACTTGGCCGGGATTAGTTTGAGCTGCTTTCATGCAACTGACTTAGGGCTAAATTCAGCCAGGATAACCAACATATCCCGGCTTAATCCCTTATCTTGGTTTCGTGCAATACCCCTCAGGTGTTTCAGTATTGGAGGTTTTTGTTTGGGTTGTAAAGGACTCTGAGAGGAAGTCGTGGCTCCTCGTTGCCTTTCTGCAGCTGAACGTTGAGGACAGTTTGGGATCTCCATCAGTCCTGGATAGAGACGTCACCTTACAGATTTTCTTTGCTACGATTACTGTCAAACAAATAATCCTGTTTCTCTGATTATTCTGTGTTAATTCATTTCCATCTATAAATGTGTGAACTCACATGCTGTCAGAATGAACATGTTAATGCAAAGAGATGAAACTGTGGAATGAACACCTGGATTTTATTCTGTTTGTTGTCCGCATCAACAAAGTTCTACTCCTGCCGTGTTAAAGACCAGAATGTCTGATTTATCACAGAACTCGGATTTTGTTCCGTGTTCGTGGTTCAGACATGATCTTTCATGGAAAGTCATGATATTGAGGAATCTTTATGATTAATTAATCATGAGGTTTAAAACTGTGATTAATAGTGAAATGACGTAATCGTGGCGTCTCTAGTCAGATTAATTTATTGTTATTGAAGATTATTAGACCAGAGATGCAGAATGAAATTATGCTGCATCAAGCCTCCATTAAAGCAACACGGAGGTAAAAACATTGTCAGAAAAACGTATCCAGCTAAAAAATAGCTGTAAAAATATGAATAACATGAAACTAGAAGAGGATTTCTGCAGATAGTGAATGGACGTACCAGAACCTGCTACTGCCTCATATTGCTGTACGGCTGTTACCGAGTGTTTAAACTGTAGCAGCCTGATGGTTGTTCGATAAAAACCGTCCAGTTCTGATGTCAGACTGCGGTTCCTTCTGCCCGAAGCAGGACAGAAAACAGGGGTGAGTGGGGTCCATGATGATTTCCACCGCCCTGGACAGGCAGCGCTGCGTTGCTAGCTCCTCAATGGGGGCAGTGTGACTCCAGGGATCCTCTGGGCCGCCCTCACCACCCTCCTCAGAGACTTTGAGCTGCTGCTGCTCTCGTGCTACAGAGAGATGCTGCTGGTCAGCTCTCTCTCCATGGTGCCTCTGCAGAAACTGCTGAGGATGGACCTTTCACCTCTGCAGGAAGTGCAGGCGCTGGTGGGCTTTTTTACAGAGGAGGAGGTGAGCAGGGACCAGGTGAGTTTGTCGGCTACGTCACCTCCCAGGAACTTAATGTGTGGGAGGATCTCCACAGCAGTGTGAACGGGCCGTCCATCACCAGATCTTTGGTTTTTTCCACATTCAGGATCACGTTGTTGTTACTGCACCAGTCCACAAAAAGTCTCACCTCCTCCCTGCAGAGCCTCTCCTCACCGTCCTGGATGAGACCCACCACTGGTGTGTCGTCCGCTTACTGGATGGTGTGGTTTGTACCGTACTTAGTACAACAGTCGCAGGTCATCAAGGTGTCAGTTTTAAAAGTACATGAAGAGTCTACATTTCACATATAAAGTCAGACATTTGGAGACAGAATGAAAAATGAAGATTGTGGTGAATAAAGAGGCAAAAAGTGAAAAACCAATAATTCAACATGTGAAAATGTCAGAAAGTCCAAATAAAGACAGAATGAAGCAAACAAACTAAGAGTGAAACACTGGGAGGATTTTCATTTCCAGCATCATGAAGTGAAACTAACTGCAGCTGACATGAAGTGAACACAACATCCTGATATTCAGTGTGAAGCTTTGACTGGAAACAACATGTGAATCCTGGATGAAGCACAACTTCCATCTTTAAAGGACTGGAAGAGGAAGAAGTTTCCAAGGAATCATTTAGAAGAGTTTCACACAGAAACTGGTTGAATCTGAAAAGATGTTTCTGAGTGAAAGAGACAGACATGTACAGACTGAACTATCTGTTCACCAGTCAGAGTTTCTCTGACACGATCAAACTCTTTACACTCAACACAGAGACACCCAGGAACCAGACTTGAACCAGATCCCAAATCCAGCACAGAGAGGATGAGTGAATGTGGTGATGAAGGTGTGGAGGTGGATCAGTGAGTCAGAGGAGACTCTGTAGAAGGACAGAGAGCCAGCAGGACAGTCCACATACACTGCTACTCTGTTAGAGACAGAGGAGGAGGAGGAGGAGGAGGAGATGGGTGTGCTTCTCTCATTGTGCCAGACAGAGTAACCTCCATCATCAGAGCATCTCAGACTCCAGGACTGATCATTGAATCCAAAACAACAGTCTCTGAAGTTTCCACTCCTCCTGATTTCTTTATAACTCACTGATATATAAACCTCTCCTCTCCACTCGACCTCCCAGTAGCAGCGACCAGTCAGAACATTTCCACACAGCAGCTGAAGACAATTAAATCTGTCTGGATGATCAGGATATGACTGAAACTCCTCCAAACGTGTCACCTTCCTGTTGTTGTCAGACAGTTTGAGGTCTCTGCTCACTGTGTTTGTGTCGATAGTGAGTGGACAGGAATCTGATGGAGAGAACAAACACAATCCAGCTGCAGTTATTGATCTATTGACACTTTGATGCTGACTGATGAATGAGTGATGGGACAGTGTGAAGATGGTTGAATGTGATGAATCCAATGAAAAACACACTTACACTTCCTCACACCTCCTGGTCTCAACCATGGTTCTCCAGCAGGCTCCACCCTGAAAGGAGGAGGGGGGTCAGAGCAGCACCGTCATGCTAACATGGACATTACATGGCTCTCATACACACTTTGTTCTACACTGAGAAAGGTTCAGATTTATGAAGCCATGTGAACATTCTTCTCTTTTAGATTGATTGATTTGTTAATTTCAGTGTCATGTCCACATGGGCTTACAAGACACTATACAATATAAATCTAGACAATTCAAAGATGGCAAACAGAAAAAGAAAACCAGGAAACCAAGAACAAGTCTCGTGTATCCATCAACTTATACAACAACAACAAGATAAATCAAAATATACAAATGAAAGGATTGTGTTCTTATGTAGGAAACAATGTTTTCTGTCTTAATGTCCATCCTGTTTCAATAAATCTAGCTAAAGCATGAATCTCCTCCTTGAAGAACCAACTCAACATATCATACTCAGACATCCAAAACAAATCTGCTTTCTTCCTTTGTACGTTTTCAGACAGAGATTTCCTCCGTTCATCATACAGCGGACATTGGAACAAGAAATGAAGTTCATCTCCAACAACTCAAAGATCACACAAAACACATATACGCTGTTCTTCAGGTACACCCTTATACCCGCCCACTTCAGTCGCTAGGGGCAACGTACCAGATCTTCATTGTGCACACAATGACCTCTGACCTCTCCCTAAGTGTAGCGTCTTCTATATCTAAACCAAGCTTAGCCTGTTTGATTTCTTGGGCCAAGTTATTTACATAGAAAGTAAATAAGAACATCTCCTTGTTTAACTCCAAACGGAGCAGGAAACCAACCAGTTCTAAGATTATTTACCTGAATACAAGCAACAGGAACGTTGTACAGGGATGTAATAGTACCATAGAATTTACCTCCAATACCAGAAGAGATCAATTTATATTCCAAAAGGTCTCTATTTATCCAATCAAAAGCTTTTTTAAAGTCGACAAAACAAAGTCTCTTTACCCTCCTGTAACCTTGCTCTCACAACGGAAGACAAACCATGCATGCCCTGTTTTCCCTGAAGCCATTTTGTTCTTCCACCATCATACCTGGAGACTCTAGGAAATCATTTCATTTATTGATTAGAACCCCTGAGTAGAATTTATAAGCGGTACTAAGAAGACTGATACCTCTGTAGTTTAAAGGAACTTGTGGGTCTGCTTTGGCAGATTTAGGAATGGGTTTAATTATTGATTTGTTCCACACTGAAGGAACAAAACCATCCTGGAAACACTTTAGAAACAAACATGTAAGATCTTTAACATGCTGGGTGCTTTTAAAGCCTCATTAGGGATATCATCAACTCCTACAACTTTATTTAATTTGACTTTATTAACAACCTTCTGCAGCTCCTCTAGAGAGATGTCCATATCCAATATATGATCAAAGTAAAGCCCAGCATTGTTCATGATATTCTCCAACTCACACTTTAATCTACAAACATTATTCAAGAAGTAAAAAGTCCTTTGAGGACCAAGATTATTTCTAACCTTCCAGAATTGCTGAGGGTTTCTACTTTCTAGATGTTCTAGATGAAGTGCTTGTCCTCTTGTGAAGCGTCTCTTGAAGTACCGAAGCCTTCTGTCAACATTACATTGAAATGCTGAAATTTGTCTTTCAAATCCCTTTTCTTATATTTTTCCTCACATTTAAGACACATTTTTTCTGCAGAACGCAACTGAGTCCATAATTCACTTAGCTCAGTGTTCCAATATGGACGCTTCATGTTTTTTAATTGTTCCATATTTGTCCATCTCCTTATACAGCAGGTCACAGAGACGATCATAACACTGGTCAACACTGCTTTGCTTATTCTGGCCATTTTCCAGCTCATGAAGAATCTCTAGAAGCTTTATGGCATATTTCAGAAGATAAAAAATGAACAGGGAAATTCCTCTTTTTTCTTTTATCCTTGAGTTCAGTTTATACCCGGTTTTACTTGCAACAAACACACTCACCACAAAAAGTCATGAGCGGAGAGGAGGAGGAGGACAATGGGGACACCTCACACCCCTCTTCCCCAGGGCGTTGCCAGGGGCGGGCAGGGGGAGGTGGTTGAGGATGGCGGTGGGGGCCAGATCTGGGGCTTGCCGTATATTGGTCTGCCAGGGATGTCTCCCACAGGGCATGGCGGGAGGGAGGGGGGGCTGGGGAGTAAGACTGGGAGGGTTGTATGCTGTGTGAGTGTTTATACTGTGTAAGTGGGGGTGAGGAGGTGTGTGTGTTAGGATGAGCGGGAATGTGCAAGGATCACATGTAAATATATGTGTGTGTGTGTGTGCGCGCTTGTGTGTAGTTTAAGGCTTGCACAATGGATAACTGCGGTTTAATACATATACTACATAAATAGAGACATATTTATATGACATGGCATTATGAACATGTTCCATTAACATTGGATGACTGTAGTACTGCTATAGTAGTATCAAACTGTATTTAAACCCAGTTTTTAATTTATTCATCTGCCTTTATTTAGGAGAAGAGTTTTATTATTGGCGTCACAAGGGAACTGCAAAAACAGTTAAGACAAAAGTGGTGTGTGGTGCTGAGGAGGCCAACAACATTTTTATGGACTTTCATGCCAGTGCTACCGGTGCTCACTGTGGCCAAACAAAGACAAGAGACGCAAAATCAAAGCGATTCTACTGGCCAGGCATGTCAGTAGACATCAACAACTGGGTATGTGCACACAAAACATAATTATTCTGGAATAAATATGATAATACTTTGTATTTCATTAACAAAAGTTTTATAGAAATTTTTAATTTTTTAAAGGGATATGTAAGAACGTTTGTCTAGTATTTACATTACTTTTAATAAAAACTTGTTCTTTTTACTTAACATACTGTATTTACAGGTCTCACAGTGCTTAGCCTGCCAGGCCAGTGGTCCGTCAATTAAAAAGCAACCAGAGTTTACCCCAATAAAAGTTAATTAATGCTGCTTATTTTATACTTTTTGTCTATGAATGTTTAAAGAGTACATCACCTAAAGAAAATATCTTTTCTTTTAAACTTTGAAAACATTTTGAGAGACTTAATTTTATATATATGATAATTGGGGTTTGAAAAAGGTTCGTTAAATTTAAAATCTTTTGTTGTGTTTTCAGGTTTCTGAGCCATTTGAGTTGGTGGGAATGGACCTTATTGGCAAATTAACGACATCAATTACTGGAAATCAGTACATATGCTTAACGGTTGACTATTTTACTAAGTGGCCACAGGCTTATGCACTGAAGTCAAAGTCTGCCAAGGAGGTTACTGGATGTATACTTCAATTTGTTTATCAGTTTGGAGCCCCGAAAAGGATCCTTACTGACCAGGAAAGATAATTTGTTAATTCCGTAAGTACTCCTGTCCTATCACCATGGTATAAACATGTTTTAAACAAATTGTAATACTTTGCAAACATAGCCATTTTTAATCATCAAGTTAAAATTCAAATAACTTATAAAAACTCATATTTCATAATTGAATAATTTGGGAATTCTAGTTCTAAACAAAAGCTTTAAATCTGCAGATCAACAAAGAAGTGTGTGTCATTCTGAATATCCAAAGGAGCCTCTGTTCTCCATACCACCCACATACCAATGGACTGGTTGAGAGGATGAATGGGACAATTCAGAGGTGAGTCCTTTATTATTTTCTTTTGTGCACCTAACATTAATTTGTTGCTTTAAGTAAAACCCAATTAAATAGATTTGTATTCTTAAAAGTCATCTTTTCATGGAACTGTCATATGAAAATATCTATATACAATATCACAAAGTAATCCTGATACAAAATATTCATAATTTACTAATGTATTAACTTCAGAAATACCCTGGAAAGAACAAGGTAAGGACACACACATTATATTAATGATGTGTTTGCATTGAAAGTTGCATTGAAAGGTGCTTCCTCCCTCAAATCATTACATCATTATCCACCCTACACACAAAGAGACACACACCTACACACACAGCTAAATTTGCTTTTTTTTTATATTTATACTCTGTGTCCATATTTTAACTTTTTAAATTTTCTCTTGGAATGTCAGTTTGCAGAAAAACTTGTGAAAAAGGAAACGGTAGATTTCAATGCTGCCCCACTGGCCATCAACAGACACAGGATGGAAATGTCAGTCGCTCTCATCCTATAGACGGGTAAATTATGTGCTATAAGCATACGACATATAACTGAACAGGTCTGGTTTGACCACTTGGATAAAAATATGAAATCACACAGTTTGATGTTTTAACTATTTTAGCCATCTTCATTCCAAAACCTAAAAATTTAACACTTTTTGCTTGAAATTAAGACTCAACTGAACTCATTTATATTAAATCACACCAGGTGTTATTTAAATGATTTCTTGTTGCAGGTTAAAGCGCTGTACAAAACCATAAAACTATCCCATTTTACACGACCAAAATGCACTGATCACCCATAATATAATGAACACCCACCAAATACTAACAAGGTCCCTTTTGATAACAAACACATTGTTTACTTATCAGGCCTGAGAATGGAGTTTAGAGGCATAGAAAACACCTCACACTGTCTGTCTCTGAACATATTATGTAACCAGCCATGTTACTTTTGTGACAAACGTTGGAGCCATTTGTTGTTTTTTGTGTCACTTGCATTTGCCCACAGCCACAGGTGATGTGGGCATTTTAATTAGCTTGGGTGTGGGAGAATGACACAGTTTTTACTGCTATCACATTTTTGTTATTGACACCTTTTATTTTGATTGTAAATGTGACCTGTCATCAATGCATACAATAAGAGATAATTGAAAATAAACGGGAACTTCACCCAACATGGACAGTGGTGTTTGGGTTGATTCTTGAAGTGCATTATAAACAGATCTCTTTTCCCCCACCCAGCTGAGTGACTTAAATAAGATAAAGGTCAAATATCATCTATCAACAAAGGTTAGGTTGTATAGCTACTACCACACTGTTATAGAATAAACATTCATGATTTCTTTCTTTGTTTTTTCTTTTTTTAAACAGATGACCTTACAGACTTGTGCTTGTATTGTGGGGAAAAGGAGCAGGAGAAAGATTTAAACTGGGTAAGAAAATTAAGTAATCTTTCCTCTTAAATGGGAAATGAAATATGATTTTCTTATAGTTTTATAATTAGTAAAAAATATATATTGAAAAATATATATCAACAAAATCTGTGAAAAAAGATTTTGAAGGTTGTAACAGTGTGTAATTTGAAAACAATTCTATCTTTTCCAGATTCAGTGTGATATTTGTCTGAGGTGGTTTCACCAGATGTGTGTTGGAGTGTTTAGCAAGCATAGCATGTTAAGTTACATGTCTCTAAAGTTTTTTTTTTTTTTTTTGCATTTGTTTCCAAAAATGTTTACATGTGTGTATATAGTTTGAAGATGATAAAGATACAGTATGTAGATTGAAGATTTGTTAAAAGATTGAACACTGTCCTGTGAAATGAACAAAATAAGAGGATACAAACCCTTTCTGTGAACTGCAGATGAGGTAAACAAATTCTGTCAGACAACGAATAAAGTCTGCTAGATTTAAGGCCTTCCACAACTTTGAATAAAAAAGATGAGACTGAGAAAGACTGGCTGCCATCATTTGTATCCCCTTTTGTAAATAAAGGCCAAACTTCCTCGTGTTTACTGCGGATATTAGGTTAAATCTAAAGTGTCAATAGTTAAAATCACCTGGTGAATAAATATAAAATACCCTATTAAGGTGGGTGACACAGATTCTGGCAGGCTGAATAATGGTGCTGCCAGAATTTGTATCCTCTGTCTTGACTGGATACTTATTTTTATTCAGCATCTCAGCGAAATAAACTGTTTCGGAATAAGAATGTGTCTTTATTGCCAAACAAGTGTCCTGCAGGTTTTCAGTATGTTCATACTGCAGCACACCTGACTCAAATAATGGGTCGTTAAGAGGCTGGTGCAGACCTGAGCTGTGTCCCAATTCAGGGTCTGCACACTTCGAATGTGCGCAGACTACGTAGGCTACAGAGTGTCCTCCGTAGTCTACACACTTCGAAGTCTGCTTAACGTTCGTGAAATGGGACAGCCTACCTAGTCTAGAAGAATTTCCCATAGCAACAACACAGAACGTTGAATCACTTAAACCTCAGAAATTACTCGTAGGAAACGTCAGTAGACGCTGAACACGGAGCGGCAACACCGACAGTAAAAAAAAAAAAAAAAAAAAAAGAGAGAAAAACACTGTTTGAGGCTCTGTTGTTTTCCAGCCGGTACACACTTCATTAACCCCTTAAAAGTAATTGAATATCAAATATTACCGAATTTTAATGTCACCATTTAACAAACATGCTTTAAATGTATTTGATTTTGTAACGTTTATACTAAAGTGTAGTTAAAAAAACGTACTTTTTTTAAAATAAAACTTTATTTAAACTTAGTACGACTCTTCTGAGGTTACTGATTCACCACCGTCCTGTGCGCAATGAATTGTGGGAGAAAAGAGGCCGTGAAGGATGCATCACCAGCATCCTTCGTTTGAGGCCAAATGAAGTGCGGATTCGAAGGGTGGATTCGGAGGGTCCTTCAAATTCTGTGAATTGGGACAGTACTTCGCGCACCGCGATGACGTATGTGGCCTACGAATCCGCTCTTCGAAGTGTGCAGACCCTGAATTGGGACACACCCCTGGTTTATTCTTGCACACAAGACCGTTATAAGCAACACGGTGCGTCACCTGCCTGCACGCAGTGAGACGGTGCGTGCATGTGTCTGAGTGGCAATAGAGTGTGTGCGCTGCTTTCAGTTAATAATATGTTGTCTCCTGACAATAAAAATGAAAATTATAAAGGCTTTATGCACCGCTGGGACTGGGAGAAATAAGTTGCCGACACAAAGACGTGGTCCTGTCTACTTAAAGGGTGCAACTTCAACAAGTGTCCTCCAAGCTTCATCAAATCTCTCCAATGAAGTCAAACTTAATCCCATGTAGTAAATTAGGAATTTCTCTGGAAATAATAAACCCCACTGAAAACCTGCAGGACACTGGCTCAAGAGGTCCCAAGTTGGGGATGCCTGCTCTGTGGCAATTCAGACACAGGCACGCCCCGTCTCACTGCGTGCAGGCAGGTGACCTACGTGTTTCTCATACTGTAACTGTCCCACATTTCTGTACAACAATAAACCAGAGTAGAACAATTAATCATTGTCAAAAAGAACTGAAAAGTTTCTGCTTGATGAGTATATTTTCCATGAAATGTATTTTGCTCCAATATAGGTCGTAACAACATCTGCATACAGTACAGGCTGTGTTCTTATAATAAACTTATCACGTTATAACGTGATACGTTTCACGTTATTACAATAAACTTATCACGTTATAATGTGATACGTTTCACGTTATTACAATAAAGTATCACGTAATAACGTGATACGTTTTACGTTTTTACAATAAACATATCACGTTATAACGTGATAAGGTCCGATTTTTTTTAATTTGGGTGACAGCTCCACGCTTCCGTACTTAGTAAATGAGTCGTTCAAACAAAATGTAATTTAAAGGGGTAAAAATGGACGAGGGTCACCAGAGAGGGCACAATTCAGTTGTGTACGAGTTGGGTTATGAGATTTGTTATGTATTTTAAAATGTATACCTAATGCCCGACGACGTATCCAGGCGGAGGCGTTCGCGTTGATATTGGACACCTTGAAGGGAATTATCCCACTTATACCATGGTCACATACAAAATAAATTAAATAATAATATTAAATAAATTATTTATGTGTTATTGTTGTTTTTTTTACCGTTAAAATCGTAAGTTTTTCACAAGAAGCAGATGAGTGGATTATTTAATATGCTCGTTCTGACGCGTTGCCAAGACAACCGGCTCTGACACAGAACCTGCAGCTTGGTCGGCCGCAGTTGCGTGACACAAACATAACATTTCAGAGGGCAGGTGCAGCTCTTACAGCTTGTGTGTGTCCAGAGGATGATGCGACAACTTGTTTCAAACAGTCAAAGTCCAAAGATAGTTTCCTACATCGTTACATAAGCCTGCAGGCTGCTTTCATAGCGACGCCCCGTCACAGACGTGATGTGGCGTGTCTCGGCTCTAACACAGAACCTGCAGCCCGGTCGGCCGCAGCTTTTGTATTAGACCTGATCAGTGGAGAGAAGGGAGATGATTGCTTAACTATGTTACGTGACACAAACATTTCAGAGAGCGGGTGAAGCTCTTACAGCTTGTGTGTGTCCAGAGGATGATGCGTCATTTTGTTTCAAACAGTCAAAGTCCACAGATAGTTTCCTAAATCGTCAAAAATGCCTGCAGGCTGCTTTCATAGCGACGCCCCATCAAAGACGTGATCTGGCGTGTCTCGGCTCTAACACAGAACCTGCAGCCCGGTCGGCCGTAGCTTTTGTATTAGACCTGATCAGTGGAGAGAAGGGAGATGATTGCTGCCCTGCACCTGCTTTCATAGCAATGCCTCACAGACATGATCTGGCGCGTCTGCAGCACGGCGTCTGAGTTTCTGTTGCCACGGTTATAGTGAATAATAAATAAATAATTCAAACAAACTGTCATTTAAAGGGGTAAAAATGAACGAGGGTCATCAGAGAGGGCAAAATTAAGTTGTATATGAGGTGGGTTATGGGATTTGTTCCAGACGTATGTATGGAGGATATCTTATAGGATCTGTCACAGAAACGAACGCGGAGAATATGACGTAGGATCTGCGAGAGACGTGTATACGGAGAATGCCATACACTAGGATTTCTTAAAGTTGTGTATATGGAGGGTATCCAATGCTAGGATCTATCACAGATGTGTTTCCGCGGCATATCCCATACTAGGATTTATTATAGATGTGTATACGGAGGGTATCCTATAATAGGATCTGTTACACACCAATCTTCCCGTATATACTCGGAAACAGTCCGGAAGTGCCGCGGATACGGAGACTTGTATCCTCTTGGATCTCTCCGGATCTTAGGTGTTTTTGTCCAGTGTAAATTCCTCATGTATGCTGCATTAATCAGACTTTATAAAAGGAATATATATGTAGCGGATTCTATCATCTTCAAAATAAAGATTGGAACTTTTGTTTTATCCTGACTGAATAAAACATTTTGAGGATTTTTCTCCTTACAGTCTTTCTCACTCCCAAAGTGGGGGTCTGACTGGTAAAAGCCCGGGACTCAGATTTATCACTTGGTCTCCAGTTCCACAGGTCAACAAAGGTTGACTCTCTCCACCCTGGAGTGGGTAGTACTTCGTTAAGTTATATCAAAGACGTGGGAAGTTTCTGAACTTTAATCTTCTGCAACAAATCTGTCTTATAACCAGCTTAAAATGTGTATGGATCCCAGATGTAACTCCTCATTCAAAATGTCCACTTTGAAGCTGTTCCTCTCTAAAAGTTGTGTTTTTCTTCAACTGATAAGGTCTTCCTGCAGCTTTCAGCCCTAATGGCCCAGAACATCTGGAAAAAACCCAAGAAATGTTTATCTTACATTCTGAAGGGTAATAAAGCCTGTTAAGGTTTTCTCTGTTCACCCCACAGAAAGGAATTTCTTTGTCTGTATGGAGAGTAAAAGATTCTACTTTTATTAGTTTAAAATGTTCATTTATATATATATATATATATATATATATATATATATATATATATCAATTCTCTGCTCCAAGGAATGGTTGGTGTAAAGTAGTAAAGTAGTCCTACATCTTAGTTAAACTTCCGGCTTTGAACAGATGAGATTCAGTTTTCCCTCTTTTCCTTTTAGGATTCAGAGATCCCTTCTTTTTTTGCCAGTCATCTTAAAAATGAGTTGAATTAACACTGCGGGTTAATTTACTTTTGTTTGTTACTTTTCTTGCATACACTTAATTAATTCTGACACATTACATGATCTTGAAATAAGATTCTGGTTTGAACACCATATTCTGCATTTTAGAATGTTTGATTCATTTTCCCATGCAAAATCCTTTGTAAATATTTCCTTTCCATTTATGCAGGATTAGACTAGTAATAAATATTTCATATTTATTCTAAACTGGTCTGGTTATTGTGATCCCCTCCTTTGAGTCATGTTATGACCTTCAAATTAAGATTTCACGTTATCAGCGTCCTGAGACTGATCGATTGATAACCAACTGATTTGACAAGCTTGAATGAATTAATTTAGTACTCGAATGGTTTCCACACAGCCATTAGATTAGTATAAAGCTATCTGTGTGGTGGTGCTCTCAAGGTATAATCAATATTTTTAATAATAATTCATATTTTTATTAAATTACTAAAATTAATAATTTTATTAAACATCTTTAATGTTTAATGACGCTAAATTGCCACATATAGATGCAAACACATACACGTAGGTTATAGCTGCTACTGGCTGGGGACACAGATCCTTGTGGACTGCGGAAAAGATGGATTAATCTTTAACAGATTTTACAGTGTTAAAAAATCATGTGAAACACGTGAATAAATTAAACACAAACAAATTGTTTTTCAAATACAAAGTGGTGTTAATGGAACCTGGATTTTATTTTTCAAGCAATAAAAACATAAAACAAATTGCCCTTTTTATGTTTTGTAAAAAGAAAACATAGAAGATACTTTAATAACAAAAGAACAAAGACTCTATCTTAATATATGCTGAATAAAAATGTGAAACTACACATTTATTGAATGTTATGGATGGAAAAAAGTTCTAAATTCATTATCAACCCTGCATGCAGAATAAAACACCCAAAGTTTGAGTTTTAAATAGAGAGGAAAAGACAGACTGTCCTTTCATTAAGATGCAGGCCACTTCCTGGTACCTTATACGTACAATTAATGGAAGGGCTTTTAGCCAAACATTGTACAGTGTGATGTTGGGAAGGCTTTAGGTTACAAGACCACTGTTTTAGTGTTTTATGTGGGTGTTGTCAAGTCTTTATAATGAATGTTCAGACGCGAAACGTAAAATAATTAAATAAATATAACTTGCTTAAAGCTAACAAAAACTCAGCAGAACCTCGCTGGCAGAACAAAAACCCTCAAACAATAACTGGAGCAACAAGCACGCTGTTCATTTTAAGTTTACAAGGTGAAATTCAGCACAATGAAGAAACTAACGCTAGACACAACGAGTGCGCGCTCCCGTGTCGGGATACAATTTCTGACGGGGATAACTGTCTTGGCACGACACCGGCTCAACTTAAGCCCTGATCCCAGTTTTAGTCTTAGTTTCAGTCTTCAGGACGAAAATGATTATTAGTTTTAGTCATGTCTAAGTTTGATAGTTTTAGTCAAATAAAAAAAGTAACAAATTAATTTAGGTCAATAATACATATTAAAAAGTGGAATCAAGGTTGACAGGTTATAACAAGTATTGTAATTCATTAAACAAGTTAACCTTAATGCTTTTACATAATAACCAGATCCTTTACCAAACTGATAGCTTTAGCCGAGACTTTCCCATCAACAGAGATTCAATGCTGCCGTGTTACTTAACTGCTGTTGGGCAGAAACCTTTTATTTTTATATTTCATCTTTTTTCATGAAAAAAGCAGATCTATAAGTTCAACATATAGCAACACATTGTGAGCTTGTTGTTTGGTTATTTTATCAATAATTACAAAATTAAAAGGAATGGTTTTAGACTTCGAAGGTTTCCCAACAAACAGCAAATACTTTCTGATCTACTTAGGGTCATAACCCTAAGTAGATCAGAAAGTATTTATCGCACAGATAAAGTGATAACTGTGGAATCAATTACTCCAAAAAACCAAAGAGCAACAACATCTTTACTTTGGTAACTGTGGCTTTATTTCTGAGAATTTTCTGAAGTGCAATATTCCATCATGAACATCATGAAAAGCAGAAAACCTGATATTCCTTTAGATTTATCTTACACACATGATTACATGCTAACTTCCCTGGTTTGTATGTTTCACTTCTTGAAAGTGGCCTACACACAGAAACTGTAGAAACTTCATAGAGGTGAGGTATGAGTCTTTCTAGTTAGAGTGGAGAAGCAATTCACAATGTCAACGCATAATGTGCAACACTTTGCAATGTCATCAAACTTTATTCAGATGATTATGTGTGAATACACCAAGACAAAGAGGGCAAAGTCACAGATATATTTGCATGTCACAAACCATCCATTGTTAGGATGGACACAAAACCAACTTTTCATCCTTATAGTTGTGCAATCTTTTGTAAAGTGAAGCTGCGAAGCTATGCACATCAGCACTTTTTGTAAGCATGAATGTGTATAATTGCTGTGGATCCAGCAAGAAGTTAAGCATCTTACTACATGTGGATCAAAAGAACCGTTTATGCCTAAATTTGCTCTTATATCTAAATCTAATTATACTACCTATATAAATAGACACTAAAATACAAAATAAACTGATTTTATTATTTAATTAAGCCAATTAAAGACTGAAATGTCTGAAATGTGTTTAGGTTTAAGGTTTATACAACCTGCTCTAATCACTTGGATGTTACAATGACTTCCCTGCTAATTATTGACATGACTCATCAGTTTTCACACAAAACATTAATTGGCTGTTATAATGTGGAAGTTATCGTCTTCAGTTCTGAGAGGAAATTCAGGTACAGGGCCCATCACTTCCTACCACAAGATAATATAATATAATATAATATAATATAATATAATATAATATAATATAATATAATATAATATGTAATACGTTTATAAAAAGTTACTGTTGAAAAAATAAAGAACCAAACCAAATGAAATGTTCCAAATGTGGTAAATGCAGTGGACACCATTTGGTTTTGTTTCTAAAAGAAATATTGTTATTGATAAATGACCAGAAATGCCTGACATATCAAATATGATTTATGATAATAACAGGCTTTTAATGCTATAAAGTTTCTAGCTGTCATTGTGTTAGTATAACCACAACAGAACTACAGGAGAGATGTTTTTATCCCAAATTCATATATGATCATTCTTAATTCTGCACATGCTGCAGCTGACTGTAATCCATAAATCACGTGTCAAGGCTTGTTAGATTGAGGGACAGGAATACAAGTGTCACACAATCTATCATTAGTGAAAATATATTACATCCAAAACAATCAAAGGTTCCAGCAAACAGACTTGTTGACTTATGTCTTTAGTAATGTTACATGTCCATTTAAGTGTGTAGCTTATGCATGTGGCAGGAAATAAGTCAGTGGTGTTTATGTGTCACCTCAATAATGATGAAGTTGTGGTTGTCTGTAGCTGGGTAGAATAGTTTTTGCCTTTTGGCTGTACCGAGTCAGAGGTTAATGTCCCTTCATTAGTGTGGTTTACTCGCTCATGGTGTGGTATTTATATAGTCATATGCAAGGTGTATATTATTATCCTGGGTGATTATGTTATATAGGAGGTCAGATTTCCAATTAAAATGTTTTCATTCGGACCATGATGATGCAGCAGGACACTAACTGTTTATTTCCTCTATACAACATATTAGGTTAAAGTAAATTGCTGATACAAACATAAACTAATCTGGGGCAAATGTATCTTTTGTTAATGAGAGAATACTTCAAGATGCGACAGACATGCCACAGCAAAAGAGACTGGGTGGAAAAAGTGGACAGGTGGGGTGATAAACCCTATCATACAACAGGACACATTCAGCTGTGGTGTACTGGTGATGCAGTCGAGTTCCTACTGTAAGATGTTTATTGTTTGTATTACAACAGTCTGACAACACATGATCTTTCACTTCAATGCATAAAACAAGTTTTATGAAAATCCCAACATGTTTTGTATGATGGTCCAGATGGACATGAAGGTGGTGGACAAACACCCTTATGTCCCCGAAAACATGAACATTGTCAGAATTAGTTATTTTGTTTTATTCAACACTGGTGTAGAAGGTGATTACCACAACATCACTTCCTAAAAGACTTGCAATGCAATCAGCATGATCTAAACAAATCTATACATTATCAGTTTTTGTATATTTTGAAATATGTCACAAGTTGCCAGATGAGTAAAATGGTCTTGAATGTGAGGTTTAAACTGACCTAGATGTACCACGTCCCATCTGCAGTGAACAATGTGATTCCTGTTTTATCAGATAATGACTAAAGAATTAATAATATCACATGAGATTATCTAAACTCGGGTGAGTAAGTGTATGTGTAAGATTTAGTTGTTCTTATTGTTTGTTAATTAACTTTTAGATTCAGACTCGTGGAAACGATGTTTCCACCAACTGTGCCTTGGCATGACTACAACACTCCTCAAACAGTTTAAGAAAGGAAGATGGAAGTGCTTTCTCTGTTGCTGATGTACATTTGTAAGTCTCAAAATTATATTGTATTTTTTTAAAAAACACAGTACAATGTTTTACTTCAGACAACTGAGACACATACCATAAAATATTCCCTGTGAAAATATAAAATGGTGATAAACCTGTTTTTCAAAAAATCCTAAGCCTGAACACTTTTTAGGGGTTCCTTAATGGACACTGCTAAATTTCAGCACAATATTATCACATAGAACTCATTACACCTTTTTCCACAATAACGTCCTGTTGAATTCGGGACTTTTTCTATTTCAATTTCTTTTTCTAAATTGGTTACAAGCAAAAATGTCCTTAGGCAGAGCCAGATTTGTCCACTATGGTGGACCCTGACCTGCTCTTTCCTGAGCCTCCTCCCACAAGGTCCAGAAGGAGGAGGTCTTCCAGGCACCAGGGGCGGCGGCAAGGAAGGAAATAAGTGGAAAACTGCCTTCAACGTACCCATGGGTCACTTTGAATATTTGGTCATGCCCTTTGGCCTCACGAATGCTCCGGCAGTTTTTCAAGTTTTAGTGAACGACATTCTTTGTGATTTCCTGAATCGTTTTGTTTTTGTCTACCTGGATGATATTTTGATTTTCTTAGGCAATCGTGATGACCATGTTATCCATGTTCACCAGATTCTCCAACGGCTGTTGGAGAACAAACTGTCAAGGCGGAGAAGCGCGAATTGTGATAACCTCTGTAAAACAGTTAGGGGGTCCGTTACCCCTGTAAAACAGCTGCAACATTTTATTGGATTTGCCAATTTTTACAGGCGGTTTATTAGAAACTTCAGTCAAGTGGTAGCACCTCTGACCCATTTCACTTCATCCAAGATTCCTTTTGTTTGGTCAGGGGAGGTAGGAGGGGCATTTCACAGACTGAAAATGAGCTTCACTTCAGCTCCTGTGCTTCACCAGCCAGATCCCTTGAGACAGTTCATTGTAGAGGTTGACGCTTCTGATGTTGGGGTGGGGGCGGTACTTTCACAGAGGTCACCTCAAACCAGTCAGCTTCATCCTTGTGCCTTCTTCTTTCGACTCTTATCACCCTCTGAAAGGAATTACGATGTTGGAGATCGTGAATTGTTGGCTGTCAAACTGGCATTGGATGAGTGGCGGCACTGGTTGGAAGGGACGAAGTTGCCCTTTATCGTCTGGACAGATCACAAGAATCTGGAATACATCCAAACCGCAAAAAGATTGAACTCACGGCAGGCTCGCTGGGCCTTATTCTTCGGACGACCTTGTCATTACTTACAGACCTGGTTCCAAGAACACAAAGTCGATGCCCTGTCACGTCATATCAGCCCGGAAGACTCACCCTCCAGTCAAGACACCATCGTTCCCTCATCCTGTCTGGTTGCTGCCGTTACCTGGACTGTGGAACAAACCGTATGTGATGCGCTGCGGAACAACCCTGATCCATGTAACGGACCCCCTAACTGTTTGTTTGTGCCTGACACTGTTCGTTCCCAGGTCATCAGCTGGGGACATGCATCCTGGGTGGCTTGCCATCCTGGATCGGCTCGCACCCTCTCCTTGCTTCGGAGACGTTTTTGGTGGCCCTCCATGAACCGGGATATCCAGAAGTATGTTGCTGCTTGCCCCGTCTGTGCCAGAGGAAAGACTTCCACCCAGTCCCCTGCTGGTTTGGTTCGCCCACTCCCAGTTCCCAGCAGACCTTGGTCGCATATTGCCTTGGACTTTGTTACCGGTCTCCCAGCGTCTAAAGGTAACACCACAATCCTCACTATTGTTGACCATTTCTCTAAAGCGGTGCATTTTGTGGCCCTGCCAAAACTGCTCAGCGCTCTGGAAACAGCTGAACTCGTCACTCGTCATTTCTTCAGGCTCCACGGCATCCCTGTCGATGTCATTTCGGATCGCGGTCCCCAAATCATCTCGCAGGTTTGGAAGGCTTTTTGTCATGCCCTTGGTGCTACAGTCAGTCTAAGTTCTGGTTTCCATCCTCAGACTAATGGTCAGGCGGACAGGCCAATCAAGATTTGGAGTCCGCCCTGCGGTGTGTGGCCGCTGCCAACCCCTCGTCATGGAGTGACCAGCTAAGTTGGGTTGAATAAGCCCACAGCTCCCTGACATCTTCGGCTACAGGTCTCTCTCCTTTTGAGGCCTCTTTGGGGTACCAACTGCCCCTGTTAACTGTTCAGAAGGATGAGATTGCTGTGCCTTCTGTGCAACATCACGTACGCCACTGCTGGAGGTTCTGGCGTGAGACCAAAGTTGCCTTGCTGAGGACGGCTGAACGCAATCGCCGCTTGGCAGATCGCAGGTGGGTTCCAGCTCCAACCTACTGTCCGGGTCAGAAGGTCTGCTATCTTCTGAGCACATTCCCTTGAGAGTGGAATCTAGGAAGGTGTCACCTAGGTATTTGGGCCGGTTCGAGATTGTCAAAGTGATCAACCCGCCTGTCATGAAACTGCGCCTGCCCCCTTCGATGAGGGTCCACCCAGTTTTTCATGTTTCCAGATTGAAGCCGGTTCTGGACAGTGACCTGGTCCCTCCAACCAGGCCCCCTCCTCCCCCCTGGGTTGTTGATGGTCACCCGGCATTTGCTGTTCGCCAGCTGCTGGATGTCCGTCGCTGGGGTCGGGTTTCCAGTATCTTGTGGACTGGGAGGGCTATGGGCCCGAGGAGCGGTCATGGGATCCTCGTGCTTTCATCTTGGATCGTGCCATGGTTCGTGCTTTTCACCGGGGCTGTCCTGTTGGGTCGTCCAGAGGCTCCCCCTAGGGGTGGGGCACTGTCATGGACACCGGACTCTGGTGTCAGCTCTTTTTGTCGTTCTCCCCCTATGTGTGTTTGTGGGCATGATTGTTTCTTCAGACAGATTCCTATGGTGCAGCTGCCTCTCATCTAATCATCACAGCTGCCACCCATCTAATCATCATGGCTACCAGTCATCTACTGATCCTCCAGAGTATTTAGACCACATCCCTCCTTCACTCGACGCCAGAGCATTGTACCAACCACACTTGAGAATCCTGTGTAAGCCTTCCAGATCCAGAGCCACGCCTGCACTACTCTGCCCCTTCAGACCGAGGATCAGCAGTCTGCCCGCTTGCTGTTATACTAAACAATTTTTGTCATCAAATAAACCTTTCTCCCTCAGTTCTAGAACTCTGTCTGCATTTGGGTCCGCACATCCACTGTTTTGTGACAGGATGTTTCTACTAAAGACAGAATTTTCCTTTAAAGTAACACAACAGATGTTTGTGATGCTTAAAACTCTGAAATTCAGACTCATTTAAAAGAATACCAACATTTGATCTGAACTTAAGAACCAAGGAGAATCTGCACCTTCTAACTTTGGTTTCCAGTCTGACATGACACACTGGTTTGCTCTGCAGAACCACATCACACACCAGCAGCTAGATAACAGCACACTGCTGTCAGTATGAATAAACAACAACAACAAGACAACACTATCAGAAGAAATGAGGAAACAGAGCTAAAGTGTGTGATCAGACTGAAAACCAGAACAAAGACCAGATTGGAAATAAAAACCAGGATGACAGCTGGATGCAGAGTTAGCTTGTTTTTGCTGTGTGTCAGTAATAACTGATCAGCTCTGCTTCTGTCTGGACTTTGCTTTGCTCGGCTCTGACTAAACACAGCTAAACTCTGTAGGAGGCTTTAACCTGGTGAGATGTGTCCAAACTACAGAATCTTTGTCCAACAGTTATCACTGTTGTTCCTGCAGGTGTTCTCCTTGGAGACTCCCTCCACAATATCTGCTGTTTCAGCTGTGAGCAAAGGAAAAAGGCTCCTACATGTGTGATTGCTCATATTACATCATATCCAGCATGAAGCAAAGAGACAGAGCTGAATGAAGGACAGAGAAAATGTCTGCAGATCTTCCTCCTCTATCAGACATTGTGTGGCTGCAGCAGCCTCTCCATACCTGAGTCTGTGTGGATCCTTCAGTGCAGCCATCAGCAGCTTCACTCCTGACTCTCCTGGATGGTTGTATCTCAGGTCCAGCTCTCTCAGATGGGAGGGGTTGGAGGTCAGAGCTGAGGCCAGAGAAGCACAGCCTTCCTCTGTGATCAGACATCCTGACAGGCTGCAGAAAACAACACACATGAAGAAACTCTGAGAGAACTGCTGTGAAACTAGAGCTGAATGTCATCAGATGCTCAGAGAAACTGGACCTGTCTGACATTACTGGCTTTGTGTCTTCATGTTCTCCAAGTTTATGACTTCATGACTCAGTTTGTGACAAATGTCCCATTTTCAGGTTCCAGCAGAGACACTACAGGAACATCTCAGCTATTTGGAACTGGTTTCCTTTTGCAACCTCAGATTTGGAGGAACAAACGGCACATTGCAATTTATGTTTAAAGGCTGTTGCTACAACAAATTTACTTAAACTAAGTAGTTTCTGCATGCAAACAGCCTGCTTTCCAGATGATCACAAAAGCGAGGCAATTGTCGAGGGGTTAAAAGATGATCTGAGCTCCTGGAACGTCACTGAATGACAACAGATAACTGCACCAACATTATCAAAGCTCTGAAAGTCATCGGGGGCCAAATCTGCAGTACTTTGGACATAAACTTCACAATGCCATAAGTAAGAGTCTATTCTGTATGTAGTATACTTATTTTGTATGTGATGTACGTTTCATATGTTACCTTTCATTTTATTTCTTATGTACTTTTATGCCAATTTTCCCACAAAGAACATTGACATGAACAGTTAATACATGAAGCAATTCATGTATTTTAGTCTAATACACCTAATGCATATGCAAAGCATACGTGTGACTTATAATGTTACATGTGAAGCACCACAAACCGAACTTTCCAAGGCTCAGTAAACTGGCCAAGAAATATCTCTCTGTCCCTGCAACAAGTACCCCATCAGAGAGGGTTTTCAGTGTGGGAGGGGGCATTGTTACATGCTGTAGGGCATGCCTGAAGCCAGATGCAGTAGACAGGCTTGTCTTCCTTGCCAAAAATGTATGAATGTATGTTTGAAATATGACTTTAATTTTGTTAACATGTTCAGTGATTTCTTAAAATAGTGTTTTGTATACAAGAGGTACGTTTTCTTGAAACACATGTTAAGTGTAATGAAACTTCGATTTGCATTATTTCATTCCCAATATGGGAAATTGTTTATTTGTTTGTTGTCAAAATACTCTAAAAAAGTAACTATTTTCTTCCAAGAGGAGGCACTTTTATTTAATAATGTATTCATTTTTTTATTAGATTAAAGTTACACAAGTCAAATGAAGCCTGTTCTGAGATGTATGCTCAAAAATTAAAAAATAGCTCATTGTGGAATACCACGAAGTACAAACATGTTGTGTGTTATATGTTCATTGTTTACAGTGGCAGCGCCTCCATCTCATTTTACAAGCTTGTTTCACAGCTCGTATAGTTGCACTTTAAATCCAGGCCAACTCCCAGAAGGGTTGATTACAATACAAGCATTTTTGAAAAAGAATGTTTTACTGGTTGTAATTTTTTAAAAATAATTATTAATGGAAGGGGAGAAAAAAGAAGCAATTACAATCAGAAACTTCATTTAGTTTAAAAGAATTGGGAGTTTTTTTTTTAGGCCATATCGCCCAGCCCTACAGAAAATGAAACATGAATTTTACTGGAACTTTGATTCCATGCATGTGATGTACGAGACTTGAGCAGCAACTTTGGGAAAAACAGACTAAATATTCTGGACCTTCTCCAGACCCCATCCCCCCAATATCTGTCCAATGTTTTATTAATTCTTGTTGTTTTTAAGGGGATCTATAAGTTTGTGTTTTGTAAAACAGTGAAAATAAACAGAGTGAGAAGACTTTACATGTTGTTTCACCTTCAGGATGCAGGACAGGTTACAGGTTCAGGTCAGTTTCTGTGGTGTAAGACGGTGTAAGTCATACAGACTGACAGTCATACAAACACCTTCTACAGGTGTTCTGTTGCTCATTAATAAAAACTCATTTAAACACTCAGTGTGATGAATCCTGACCTGAGAGTTTCCAGTTTGCAGTTTGGACTCTTCAGTCCAGCAGACAGCTGCTTCACTCCTGAGTCCTGCAGGTCGTTGTTACTCAGGTCCAGTTCTGTCAGACTGGAGGACTGGGAGCTGAGAACTGAGGACAGAGCTTCACAGCTTCTCTCTGAGAGACCACACATACACAGCCTGAAGAGAGAGTTAGAGGAAAATACAAAAATAAAAATATATGTGATCAAAATGAATCAATCCTCGTATTGGATGTAGACTGAAAGATCATCTGTGGAGGAAAATCAGCTTTATAACCTCGTTATCACGTCCATGTGGTGGATTTTAATGCTCACATAGATCATGAGAGAAACAAAGAGTCAAAGTGGTGGCTGAGAACTTTCAGCTTGGAACTGTAGTTTATCAGAGACAGTCTGAACATCTAAATAAGACAGGTGAGGATTTCAGGTGAGGAGGAGCTGGAGAGTGTCTCTGAGGAGGGGTGTGTAGGATTCCCTCCTGATCCGTTAACTCCTTGACCCTACTTCATGGAAGTGGAAGAAAACCAATGAATGTATCCATTTATATAAGTTCTTTTCTTTAGTGGTTTAGTATTTGTTCATTTCCATCAGTGATGTTCCTGAATAACATTTTTGGCAAAAAATTAAAATATCTTCTTCTACTGTTTTTATCATGATGCTTTTTATTTCATAGGCATTGCTGTTGTGTAAAACTCCAAGATTTGCCACGTTTGGAAGATCAGCAATAGTGGCATGTACCAGGGATGGGCAGAAAGATGAGTACAGACAGCTGATTGATAATTTCATCTAGAACTATCTGATCCTGAACACCATGTAGACCTTCTGGTCTACATAGGCCACCATCTAGACTGGTCCAGGAATACCAATGTTCTGTATGAGAAAGGAAAGAGCTGTTTGTATTTACTCAGGAGGTTAAGGTCCTTCAATGTCTGCAGAAGGTGCTCCACATGTTCTATCAATCTGTGGTGGCGAGCACATTGTTTTATGCTGATGTCTGCTGGGGAGGCAGCATTAAAGAGAACGACAAGAGGAGGCTGGAGAAACTGCTGGAAAAGGCTTCTTCAGTGATGGAACTAAGGCTGAACTCACTGAGCACTGTGGTGGAGAAATGTATGTTTGGAACTACTTGTATTAGATGTATTTGTAGACAGGTCATTCTGGGAAATGAGACCTTATGTCTCAATGAGTTAAACGTATATAAATAAAGGTAAAAATAAAACAATGGAGAAGGTGGAAGCAGCGCTGGACAACAAAGACCACCCTCTCCACGTCATCTTAGCTGGTCTAAAGAGGAGCTGCAGTAAACGTCTCATTACTCTGAGCTACATAACAGAGGTTTAGAGGCTCCTTTGTCCCGTCTGCCATCAGACGCTTTAATCTGAGGACACATTCACACTGCCACTATTTGGTCCACTTTAATCAAACCCTGGTCCACTTCCATGGATAGTAAGGTTCATCTGAAGTAAACGCTCATTCACATTCTGCTGCAGACCAAAGAAGAGAACTCTGGACCACTGAAAACTGGGGGTCTCAGTTCACTTGGAAGTGAACCCTTGTGTAGCTCATTTGCAGTGTGAAAGCAGACGGACTATCCAGTCAACCAAAGACAGGAAGTGATGTAGAGAACGACACAGCACAACATGTTAGATAGTCCATTGCCTCTCCAGCTGCTCATACTGGGCAGCTTCTAGTGAAAACTGGATCTGGTCTGAATACCAGAGTAAAAACAGAAACCCCATGATTGCAGAAACTTATTATTGCTCCATGGTTTACATGCACTGAAGATCCTGGCCAATCCATGAACTGGGCTTTGTTCTTATTCCTGTTTTTGTTCTTGCTCAGTGGTCACTTTGGGGAATATCAGCCCTAGCGAGTAGCTGTTGGAACTGCATGATGTTCTCCAGGCAGTTTGCTGGCTAAAGTGAAAAGCAGTGTGAAAGCAAACCGAACCAAAGGAAGGTGTGAAATGTTTCAATGGAAACCGAGCCCCCTGGAATATTCTGGTGTAAATGCTCCCTTAGTGTTTAGCATCAGTCCTTTTTCATCCCTTTATTTTATCTGACCTGTTGACGTACTTCTATTGATGTTTTATTTTTGGTCGCACTGCATTTAAGTCTCAGTTTACTAATTTAACTAATTTAACTTAAATTTGTGCCTTTAAATGTGAAATGCTGGACAACTGACTTTCCCTCTGAGGATAAATAAAGGACGTCTGATGTCTGATGATAAAATCTCATCTCACTTTACTCGGTATGAAAACAAGCTCACCTGAGAGTTTCCAGCTGACTGTGTGGACTCTGCAGACTTGACAGCAGCTTCACTCCTGAATCCTGCAGGTTGCTGCTACTCAGCTGCAGCTTTTTCAGCTTGAAGGACTGGGAGCTGAGAAATGAGGACACAACTGCAACATTTCCCTCTGAGAGGCCACAGACACTCAGTCTGAAGAGAAGATATTGAAGAAAATGAAGAAGGTTTGTTTTCAGATTTAGTCTCATGTACAATTTAACCTAAAGTCAGAGAGAATCATTGAAAAATTAATTCACATTTCCTCAGTGAAACCAAAATATCATCTTTTCTTCTGTTGGACAGTTATTACGGTGATAAGGTGATTCTGTTGTTGTTATTCTACTCTCCTTGTGTGTGTCCAACACAATTTAGCAGTAAGCCTAACTCCACCTGAATGAACACGTGAGTCAGGATGTAGCTTCCTTAGCTCCTTTTATTCCGATGAACCACGTATACATTGCAACATGGAGTAAAACTGCAGAAAAGAAATTAAATAGCAACTATTAGCACAGAATATGTCTGTACCTCAGTAAACCAACATTAAACAATTGGCATGTTATCGTAATTAAAATTCACGTTTAGAGTAAACATTCTCCACAAATAAGGCTTAAACTAAACACTGCTCCTAAATATTAATAAAAACTTACAGACGGTGGTGTCGATGGCATAAACAGAAGGCAGATGCCAGTGGATGAACTTCCCCACATGTGGCTTACTGAGAACTAAAACAACATGGCTGACTTCCTGTCACTGACCCAAACTGACCTTCAAAATAAAAGACTCCATTGACTGAACTGAGACTAAAAGAACATAAAGCATTTACATTACAACACAATAAAGGGCAGAACACTCCCCGCCTGGTATCTGTTAAGATACCACATAATAACACCTAATAACCCTTCAGTCTTTGTTCTTTAGAAGCATAACAACTTCTGTTACAGGCCTGAGGAACTTCTTGGCTGCTCCATCCTTGACGACCTTGATCTCAATCTTGCAGACTTTTCCATCGCCACCAGGAAAGGTGTTTGTCACAAGGGCCATGGGCCATTCGTTTCGGCATGTGTGATCATCTTTCAGCAAGACAACGTCACCCTTTATGACATTGGGACATGACTCCTGCCATTTATGACGAAGTTGTAGCGTCTGCAGGTATTAACGTTTCCAACGATTCCAGAATTGGTCGGCCAATCTTTGAACTTGACGCCACTGTTGCTTATACAGATCCTTCTCAGTGAACTTCCCTGGAAGAGGTGGAACGCTTTGCTTCTGAGTGAGAAGCATTGCCGGGGTAGGAATCTGAGGGACATCTGGATCTGAGGAAACAGAAACTAAAGGCCTGGAGTTGATTATGGCTGTTAATTCTGCCATAAGGGTGCATAGGACTTCGTGGGACAAACTGGAAAATGGAGTGCGCAATAGCATTGAGTCTAAGATTCTCCTTGCAACTCCTATCATGCGTTCCCACACACCGCCCATGTGCGAGGAGTGAGGTGGGTTAAAATGCCAAGTGCATCCTTGGTTGCTGGCATACCTCTGGACTTCTGAGTCCGTCACTACTTTGTTGAACTCCAGCTCTTTGCAAGCACCAATGAAATTAGTCCCACAGTCTGAGTGCAGCTGTTTGGAAGGGCCACAGATTGCAAAGAATCTTCTCAAGGAGTTAATGAAGGAAGAAGTGTCTAGCGACTCAATCACTTCTATGTGGACTGCGCGTGTGCTCATGCATGTGAAGAGTACAGCCCAGCGCTTACTCTGAGCTATGCCTCCTCTTGTGCGCCTGGCTGTCAAGACCCAAGGGCCGAAAACATCTACACCAGTGTAGGTAAAAGGTGGTGAAGTGCTCAGTCGCTCTTGTGGGAGATCTGACATCTTTTGCTTCTCTCTTTTCCCACGAAGTTTTCGACAGACGACACATGCGTGGAGAACTGCACTTACACATTGCTTGCCACCAACTAGTCAAACTCCAGCAGCACGAATGGCACCTTCGGTGAAAGTCCGGCCTTGATGCTCGACATGCTCATGATAGTGTCTGATAAGCAGTGTGGACACATGGTGTTTGTCTGGCAAAATGATGAGGAAGCTTTTCCCTATCACTTAGATCGGCTTGCTTTAGCCTGCCTCCGATCCTCAGTAGGCCATCCGAATCTAAGGTTGGATTCAGCTTAGTCAGTGAGCTTTTCTTGGAAACGTCAGCTCCCTTGGAGAGAACATCCAACTCTCCGGGGAAGAATGCTTGCTTTACGGCAAGAAGGATTACTGTGGTTGCCTTAGACAACTCATCAGCTTAGAGAGGTTTCGGACACCAGTGCCAACCAGTACATCCAGTGGTACTTCTGTTTATCGACTTGAAAGAATGGACAACGTGAATAAGTGTTGCAACTGCTCTTTGTAAGGACTTCCAGTTAGAGAATTTTGTAAACCTCTCAGGATCTAATGGCTTGTCCTGTTGGCTTGTGACACAGCTTCTTACTTGTGGTCGGATTTCTGCATCAGAATCTGGGTTGATGAGCTCAAATATTTCTTGCTGCTCACTGGTTGTCTGAGGCTTATATAGGAATGCTGAACCTGTGAACCAGTTGGTCCTGGTGAGCTGCGAGGCTTGGACTGACCTAGATGCATGGTCAGCTGGGTTATGCTCTGTAGGTACATACTTCCATTGGTTTGGTTCTGTGGACTGGCGGATTCTTTGTACCCTGTTGTGGACATACACATGGAAACGTATGGACTGATTATGAATATAGCCCAGCACCACTTTACTGTCACAGTAGAAGCTAACCGCATCAAGTGGGATGTCGATCTCTTGAATAATAAGCTCAGCCATTTCTACGGCTAGCACTGCCGCACACAGTTCCAATCTAGGAATAGTGGGTTCGGTTGAAGATGCAAGTCTAGCTTTTCCTAGGACAAAACCCACATGGATTTGGCCATTTTCATCTGTTGTCCTGAGGTAAGCTACAGCACCGATTGCTTTGGTCGAGGCATCTGAGAAAATGCATATCTCTTTCCGGCTGGCATTGCAGCAGGAGGTAGTAGTATACGCTCGAGGGATGTGAAAATGTTGCAATTCTTGCAGCGGATCTCTCCATGTCTCCCAAACCTTACATTTGTCTTGAGGGAGTGAGTTGTCCCAATCAGTTCCATCCAGGGTTAGTTCTCTCAGCAAAGACTTCCCTTGAACGGTCACAGGAGCAATGAAGCCGAGGGGGTCAAAAAGACTGTTTATGGTGGAAAGGACACCACGTCGAGTGAACGGCTTGCCATTGATGGAAACTTGGAAGGTGAACGTGTCCATTTTGACATCCCAGCTCAATCCAAGACTTCGATGTGTGAGTACTGTGTCTCCATCCAAATAGAGATCTTTAATGTCCTTAGCATGATCCCCTGCTGGGAACGCTCTCAAGACTTCAGTGCTGTTGGACGTGATCTTATGAAGTCTCAAGTTTGACTCTGAGAGAGATGCTTGAGTTTTCTGTAGCAAAGAAATTGCCTCTCCCTCTGTGGCTGTGGACACAAGACCATCATCTACATAGAACTCGCGTTCTACGAAGTGCATGGTATCTGACCCGTACTGCTGTTCTCCTTTCTTAGCAGCTCTCCTGAGACAATACGTTGCCACAGCTGGAGAAGGGCTGTTGCCAAATACATGAACCCTCATTCTGTACTCAACTATGTCCTTGCTGGGGTCATTACCTCGATACCAGAAGAAGCGTAAGTAGTCTCGGTGGTCTTCCCTGACGATAAAACAATGGAACATCTGTTGAATGTCCACCATGACCGCTACTCGCTCTCTCCTGAAACGGATGAGGACTCCCAAAAGACTATTATTCAGGTCTGGCCCGGTGAGTAGCACATTGTTCAGTGAGATGCCATTGTATTGAGCACTTGAGTCGAAGACCACTCTGATTTGGTCGGGCTTCCTGGGATGATAGACCCCAAACATTGGCAAGTACCAGCACTCTTTTCCTTTCGGGAGTGCAGGTGCTGGCTCTGCATGGTTGTTGTCAAATATATTGCGCATGAAAGAGATAAACTGGTCTTTCATCTTTGGCTTTGGCTAATAATAAATATGCAAAGAAATAATTTTTATATTTTGTGTGGAAATGTTATCGTGCAAACAGGGTGTAAAAAAGTAGAAAAACGTGTGAGAGCAGCAGAGAAATCTGACCTGAGAGTTTCCAGTTTACAGTGTGGACTTTTCAGTCCATCAGACAGCTGCTTCACTCCTGAGTCGGAGATACTCAGGTCCAGTTCTGTCAGTTAATAAACTGAGTGATGTGCAGAATGGTTTAGTTCTCTGTTTCATGTTTATTCTTATTTGATCTTTGGAATCCACATTAGACATCTTTAAAAGTCACCTGTCAGTCATAAATATCTTGCTTTCACAAATGTGCTTCTTTTATTTATGATATAAAGTATGAGACAGCAGGGGTCTGGTAAAAGTAGAAAAAGACCTCCAATCATCTTTTCATAAACTCTTTTCCTGGACCTCATTGTGAAATGTCCCAGGTTTAAGAAAAGGTAATGGGAGATATTCAGCAGGTCTAAGGGAAAGATGACGTTCTCTGATGAGAACTGGACCACACTGAGACCTGGCTATGATGCTGGTCTGCACTTCTGAGTCGACACAAGATCAATACACATTCTCCACAAAGAGCTTCAGATACTTCATCTAAAGCCATCTGATCACAGGGTTCCAGTGAAATTATACATCATATATGTATGTTCACATATCAAACATGACTCCATCATCAAGATTGTTGGTTAAAGGAAAGAAAAAGTCAGAAGACTGAAACATGTTGCTGTCACAGATCCTCTTACTCCACTGTCCTCCCATTTATCCACACCAATCACAGTCAGTACAACTGGATAAACCTGAACAAAACTCAGTACTGGACTGGACCTGATCTGCACACATATCTTCTGAACCAAATGAAATGAGCCAAAAGTATCTGAGCAGCAGTGATCAGAATGAAGTGATGGAGATCTGGGGATGTTTCATTTCATTTATTTAAACATATTTCTGAAAATGTTTGAGATTATTGCATCACAGAGACGGTAGGAAAATGAGCTCCTGTTTACACCACAATGCTGAGACAGTAAAATAGAAACGTTTTGTTGCCTTCTGGTGTCTGGTTTCCATGGTAACAGCATTTGAGGTCATTCTGTTGTTGTGTTTTCGGGTCTTATGAGGATGTGGTGCACACCTGGGTGTGTCGTTGCCAAGTTTCACTGCCCACTAGAAGCCTGGCATGAACACTACATGGTTTCTACCCAACATGTGTTTTCCCTGCATGGAGATAGTTTTCATTCCGCTGCTGTAGAAATTCTTTTCTTTTTTAAATATGCAAATAAATGAGTTTTATATTTTGTGTGGAAATGTTATCGTGCAAACAGGCATAAAAAGGAGAAAAACATGTGAGAACAGCAGAGAAATCTGACCTGAGAGTTTCCAGTTTACAGTGTGGACTCTTCAGTCCATCAGACAGCTGCTTCACTCCTGAGTCAGAGATACTCAGGTCCAGTTCTGTCAGCCTGAAGGACTGGGAGCTGAGAACTGAGGACACAACTGAAACGTTTCCCTCTGAGAGGCCACAGACACTCAGCCTGAAGAGGAGATATTGAAGAAAATGAAGAAGATTTGTCTTCAGATTTAATCACATGTACAATTTAACTTAAAGTCAGAGAGAATCATTGAAAAATTAATTCACATTTCCTCAGTGAAACCAAAATATCATCTTTTCTTCTGTTGGACAGTTAATAAACTGAGTGATGTACAGAATGGTTTAGTTCTCTGTTTCATGTTTATTCTTATTTGATCTTTGGAATCCACATTAGACATCTTTAAAAGTCACCTGTCAGTCATAAATATCTTGCTTTCACAAATGTGCTTCTTTTATTTATGATATAAAGTATGAGACAGCAGGGGTCTGGTAAAAGTAGAAAAAGACCTCCAATCATCTTTTCATGAACTCTTTTCCTGGACCTCATTGTAAAATGTCCCAGGTTTAAGAAAAGGTAATGGGAGACATTCAGCAGGTCTAAGGGAAAGATGACGGTCTCTGATGAGAACTGGACCACACTGAGACCTGGCTATGATGCTGGTCTGCAGTTCTGAGTCGACACAAGATCAATACATATTCTCCACAAAGAGCTTCAGATACTTTATCTAAATGAATGAATGAATGAAAAATACTTTATTAATCCCAAAGGGAAATTCAATATTGTAGTAGTAGTAATTTTTTTTTTTTTTTTTTTTTTAAACAATCACATTAATTAATTAAGGGCTTTGTTCTTCAGCCTGATAGCTGCTGGAAGGAAGGATCTTCTGTATCTCTCTGTCTTGCATCGGACTTGAACAAGCCTCCCACTGAACACACTCTGTTGTTTCGTCACGGCGTTGTGTAGAGGGTGTGAAGGATCTTCCATTATAAATTTCACTTCTATGTGTGTTCTTGTTCCTCCTGAAGTCAACAATCATCTCCTTTGTTTTCTTGGTATTCAAGATGAGATGATTGTCACCGCACCATTTCACAAACTGACCAACCAGTTCTCTGTACTCTGCTTCTTGTCCATCACTGATACACCCAACAACTGCTGAGTCATCAGAGTATTTCTGCAGATGACAGAACTCAGAGTTGTACTGGAAGTCTGAGGTGTACAGCGTGAATAGAAATGGTGAAAGTACAGTCCCTTGTGGTGTTCCAGTGCAGCTGACCACCATCTCAGACACACAACCTTTCAGTCTCACAAACTGTGGTCTGTTTGTGAGGTAGTCGTAAATCCAGGTGGTTGTGGAGGGATCCACCTGGAATTTCTGCAGCTTCTCACACAGCAGAGCAGGCTGAATCGTATTAAAAGCACTTGAGAAATCAAAGAACATGACCCTCAAAGTGCTGCCTGACTGGTCCAGATGAGAGTGGGCTCTCTGAAGCAGGTATATGATGGCATCTTCAACCCCAAGCCCATTACGGTATGCAAACTGTAATGGGTCCTGAAAGGTGTTCACCTGCTTGCTGAGGTGAGCCAGTAAGAGTCTCTCCAGGACTTTCATGACGTGAGATGTCAGGGCGACTGGTCTGTAGTCTTTTGGTTCAGCTGGTTGTGGTTTTTTAGGCACTGGAACAAGGCAGGATGTTTTCCACAGCACCGGGATTCTTCTCTGGCTCAGGCTGGTGTTGAACAGGTGCTGGAGAATCGGACATAGCTGTTTTGAGCAGGTCTTGAGAACTCTGGGACTGACACCATCTGGACCTGCAGCCTTGTTCTGGTTCAGTTTCACCAGTTGTTGCATGACTTGGTTACAGGAGACAGACAGAGTGGAGGTGGAGGCAGAGGAGGTTTCAGGAAGTCCTGATGTGGAGGGAGATGAGGTTGTGTCCAGGTCCTTGACTGAGCTGCAGGGTGACAGAGTGGAGGTGTGACAGGAAAGCTGTGGGCTCATGGAGGGTGTGTGGCTAGTTGGGGTTGAAGCAGGAGGTGAGCTAAACCTATTGAAGAACATGTTCAGTTCATTCGCTCTGTCCAGACCTCCATCAGTCTGATCCTCCTTTATCCCGAAGCCAGTGATCTTCTTCATTCCTGACCACACATCCCTCACATTGTTTTTCTGAAGCTTACTTTCCAACTTCTTCCTGTAGTCCTCCTTGCACTTCTTCATTTGTGTTTTAAGTTGTTTTTGTGTGGACTTCAATAACTCCCTGTCTCCATCCCTAAAAGCTTTCTTTTTGATGTTCAGCAGCTTTTTCAGGTCACTGGTGATCCAGGGTTTGTTATTGGGGAAGCATCTCACTGTTCTTGTTGGAACAGTGCTGTCCACACAGAAGTTAATATAATCTGTCACACACTCAGTCAAGGCATTGATGTCATCTCCATGAGGTTCACATAGGACGTTCCAGTCTGTAGCCTCGAAGCATCCTCTCAGAGCATCTTCAGCTTCATTAGACCAGGTTCTAATAGCCTTTCTAATGACTGGTTGTTGCTGAACGATGGGCTTGTAGGAGGAGGAGAGAAGAACTAGGTTATGGTCTGATCTTCCTAAAGGTGGCAGGGCAAAGGAGCTGTATGCATTTTTAATATTTGCATAAAATAAGTCCAACGTTTTGTTTTCTCTGGTGGAGCAGCTGACAAACTGTTGGAAAGTTGGTAGAGTTGCAGAGAGGGAGATGTTGTTAAAATCTCCAGAGATCGCCACAAATGCGTTTGGATGTTGTGTTTGAAGCCTGGCCACTACAGAGTTAATGACATCACAGGCTGCGTCTGGAGCGGTACCAGGTAATATATATACCGCTACCAGAATAACGCATGTGAACTCTCTGGGTAAATAATACGGGCGGAGACTCACAGCTAGCAGTTCAATGTCTCTTTTGCAGATCTTCTCTTTAACAGTGACATGTTCAGGATGACACCAGCGCTGGTTTACCAGCACCGCAATTCCACCTCCCTTCAGCTTCCCGCTGAGTTGTTTATTGCGGTCTGCACGGACCGTCCTGAAGCCGTGTACAGACGCATTACAGTCTGGGATGTGTTCATGCAGCCATGTCTCGGTGAAGCACATAATACTGCACTCTCTGTATTCTTTAAGAGACCTGGTTAGCACCTGAAGTTCATCAATTTTGTTAACTAGCGATCTCACGTTTCCCATAACAACCGTTGGAAGAAACGGTTTGAATCGCCACCGTTTTTCTCTCTGCCTCGCTCCTGCCCTGCATCCTCTTCTCTTTCTTTTCAACTCCGTTGGGATTTGAAGTGTTGTTTCACTGATAATCTTGAGTTTGGAGAGTTTTATCAGTTGATCCCGATGGTAAACAAGTCTCGTTGCCATGGAGACTCACAATAACAAGTCTTGCAAAAAAGAAAAAAATATTCAGAAAAATCTCCCGTATAGCACAGCCTCTGACCAGTGCGAAAAATCTACCCGAACAGACACAGATTGACAGCTGATGTCTTAAAAAAGACGGCTATATTGCAAAAAATCACAAGTTAAAAACAGAGCTACTACAATTGCTGCTGCCACCTAGCGGCGCATTCTAGAATGTAGAAAGCCATCTGATCACAGGATTCCAGTGAAATTATACATCATATATGTATGTTTACATATCAAACATGACTCCATCACCAAGATTGTTGGTTAAAGGAAAGAAAAAGTCAGAAGACTGAAACATGTTGCTGTCACAGATCCTCTTACTCCACTGTCCTCCCATTTATCCACACCAATCACAGTCAGTACAACTGGATAAACCTGAACAAAACTCAGTACTGGACTGGACCTGATCTGCACACATATCTTCTGAACCAAATGAAATGAGCCAAAAGTATCTGAGCAGCAGTGATCAGAATGAAGTGATGGAGATCTGGGGATGTTTCATTTCATTTATTTATACATATTTCTGAAAATGTTTGAGATTATTGCATCACAGAGACGGCAGGAAAATGAGCTCCTGTTTACACCACAATGCTGAGACAGTAAAATAGAAACGTTTTGTTGCCTTCTGGTCTCTGGTTTCCATGGTAACAGCATTTGAGGTCATTCTGTTGTTGTGTTTTCGGGTCTTATGAGGATGTGTTGCACACCTGGGTGTGTCGTTGCCAAGTTTCACTGCCCACTAGAAGCCTGGCATGAACACTACATGGTTTCTACCCAACATGTGTTTTCCCTGCACGGAGATAGTTTTCATCCCACTGCTGTAGAAATCCTTTTCTTTTTTAAATATGCAAATAAATAAGTTTTATATTTTGTGTGGAAATGTTATCATGCAAACAGGCATAAAAAGGAGAAAAACATGTGAGAACAGCAGAGAAATCTGACCTGAGAGTTTCCAGTTTACAGTGTGGACTCTTCAGTCCATCAGACAGCTGCTCCACTCCTGAGTCGGAGATACTCAGGTCCAGTTCTGTCAGCCTGAAGGACTGGGAGCTGAGAAATGAGGACACAGCTGCAACGTTTCCCTCTGAGAGGCCACAGACACTCAGCCTGAAGAGAAGATATTGAAGAAAATGAAGAATGTTTGTTTTCAGATTTAATCCCATGTACAATTTAACTTAAAGTCAGAGAGAATCATTGAAAATTTATTCACATTTCCTCAGTGAAACCAAAATATCATCTTTTCTTCTGTTGGACAGTTAATAAACTGAGTGATGTACAGAATGGTTTAGTTCTCTGTTTCATGTTTATTCTTATTTGATCTTTGGAATCCACATTAGACATCTTTAAAAGTCACCTGTCAGTCATAAATATCTTGCTTTCACAAATGTGCTTCTTTTATTTATGATATAAAGTATGAGACAGCAGGGGTCTGGTAAAAGTAGAAAAAGACCTCCAATCATCTTTTCATAAACTCTTTTCCTGGACCTCATTGTAAAATGTCCCAGGTTTAAGAAAAGGTAATGGGAGACATTCAGCAGGTCTAAGGGAAAGATGACGGTCTCTGATGAGAACTGGACCACACTGAGACCTGGCTATGATGCTGGTCTGCAGTTCTGAGTCGACACAAGATCAATACATATTCTCCACAAAGAGCTTCAGATACTTCATCTAAAGCCATCTGATCACAGGATTCCAGTGAAATTATACATCATATATGTATGTTCACATATCAAACATGACTCCATCATCAAGATTGTTGGTTAAAGGAAAGAAAAAGTCAGAAGACTGAAACATGTTGCTGTCACAGATCCTCTTACTCCACTGTCCTCCCATTTATCCACACCAATCACAGTCAGTACAACTGGATAAACCTGAACAAAACTCAGTACTGGACTGGACCTGATCTGCACACATATCTTCCGAACCAAATGAAATGAGCCAAAACTATCTGAGCAGCAGTGATCAGAATGAAGTGATGGAGATCTGGGGATGTTTCATTTCATTTATTTAAACATATTTCTGAAAATGTTTGAGATTATTGCATCACAGAGACGGTAGGAAAATGAGCTCCTGTTTACACCACAATGCTGAGACAGTAAAATGGAAACGTTTTGTTGCCTTCTGGTCTCTGGTTTCCATGGTAACAGCATTTGAGGTCATTCTGTTGTTGTGTTTTCGTGTTTTATGAGGATGTGGTGAACACCTGGGTGTGTCGTTGCCAAGTTTCACTGCCCACTAGAAGCCTGGCATGAACACTACATGGTTTCTACCCAACATGTGTTTTCCCTGCACGGAGATAGTTTTCATCCCGCTGCTGTAGAAATCCTTTTCTTTTTTAAATATGCAAATAAATAAGTTTTATATTTTGTGTGGAAATGTTATCGTGCAAACAGGCATAAAAAGGAGAAAAACATGTGAGAACAGCAGAGAAATCTGACCTGAGAGTTTCCAGTTTACAGTGTGGACTCTTCAGTCCATCAGACAGCTGCTTCACTCCTGAGTCGGAGATACTCAGGTCCAGTTCTGTCAGCCTGAAGGACTGGGAGCTGAGAAATGAGGACACAACTGAAACGTTTCCCTCTGAGAGGCCACAGACACTCAGCCTGAAGAGAAGATATTGAAGAAAATGAAGAAGATTTGTCTTCAGATTTAATCACATGTACAATTTAACTTAAAGTCAGAGAGAATCATAGAAAAATTCATTCACATTTCCTCAGTGAAACCAAAATATCATCTTTTCTTCTGTTGGACAGTTAATAAACTGAGTGATGTACAGAATGGTTTAGTTCTCTGTTTCATGTTTATTCTTATTTGATCTTTGGAATCCACATTAGACATCTTTAAAAGTAACCTGTCAGTCATAAATATCTTGCTTTCACAAATGTGCTTCTTTTATTTATGATATAAAGTATGAGACAGAAGGGGTCTGGTAAAAGTAGAAAAAGACCTCCAATCATCTTTTCATAAACTCTTTTCCTGGACCTCATTGTAAATTGTCCCAGGTTTAAGAAAAGGTAATGGGAGACCTTCAGCAGGTCTAAGGGAAAGATGACGGTCTCTGATGAGAACTGGACCACACTGAGACCTGGCTATGATGCTGGTCTGCAGTTCTGAGTCGACACAAGATCAATACATATTCTCCACAAAGAGCTTCAGATACTTCATCTAAAACCATCTGATCACAGGGTTCCAGTTAAATTATACATCATATTAGTATGTTCACATATCAAACATGACTCCATCACCAAGATTGTTGGTTAAAGGAAAGAAAAAGTCAGAAGACTGAAACATGTTGCTGTCACAGATCCTCTTACTCCACTGTCCTCCCATTTATCCACACCAATCACAGTCAGTACAACTGGATAAACCTGAACAAAACTCAGTACTGGACTGGACCTGATCTGCACACATATCTTCCGAACCAAATAAAATGAGCCAAAAGTATCTTAACAGCAGTGATCAGAATGAAGTGATGGAGATCTGGGGATGTTTCATTTCATTTATTTAAACATATTTCTGAAAATGTTTGAGATTATTGCATCACAGAGACGGTAGGAAAATGAGCTCCTGTTTACACCACAATGCTGAGACAGTAAAATAGAAATGTTTTATTGCCTTCTGGTCTCTGGTTTTCATGGTAACAGCATTTGAGGTCATTCTGTTGTTGTGTTTTCGGGTCTTATGAGGATGTGGTGCACACCTGGGTGTGTCGTTGCCAAGTTTCACTGCCCACTAGAAGCCTGGCATGAACACTACATGGTTTCTACCCAACATGTGTTTTCCCTGCATGGAGATAGTTTTCATCCCACTGCTGTAGAAATCCTTTTCTTTTTTAAATATGCAAATAAATAAGTTTTATATTTTGTGTGGAAATTTCATCGTGCAAACAGGCATAAAAAGGAGAAAAACATGTGAGAACAGCAGAGAAATCTGACCTGAGAGTTTCCAGTTTACAGTGTGGACTCTTCAGTCCATCAGACAGCTGCTCCACTCCTGAGTCGGAGATACTCAGGTCCAGTTCTGTCAGCCTGGAGGACTGGGAGCTGAGAACTGAGGACAGAGCTGAACATCCTTCACCTGAGACGGAACAGCTGCTCAGTCTGAAGAGAAGATAGAGAAGGAAAAATGAAGAAATTTTGTATTCAGATTTAGTCACATTTACAATTTAACTTAAAGTCAGAGAGAATCATTGAAAAATTTATTCACATTTCCTCAGTGAAACCAAAATATCATGTTTTCTTCTGTTGGACAGTTAATAAACTGAGTGATGTACAGAATGGTTTAGTTCTCTGTTTCATGTTTATTCTTATTTGATCTTTGGAATCCACATTAGACATCTTTAAAAGTCACCTGTCAGTCATAAATATCTTGCTTTCACAAATGTGCTTCTTTTATTTATGATATAAAGTATGAGACAGCAGGGGTCTGGTAAAAGTAGAAAAAGACCTCCAATCATCTTTTCATAAACTCTTTTCCTGGACCTCATTGTAAAATGTCCCAGGTTTAAGAAAAGGTAATGGGAGACATTCAGCAGGTCTAAGGGAAAGATGACAGTCTCTGATGAGAACTGGACCACACTGAGACCTGGCTATGATGCTGGTCTGCAGTTCTGAGCCGACACAAGATCAATACATATTCTGTATATTTCAAATTTCTGAAAATGTTTGAGATTATTGCAACACAGAGACGGTAGGAAAATGAGCTCCTGTTTACACCACAATGCTGAGACAGTAAAATGGAAACGTTTTGTTGCCTTCTGGTCTCTGGTTTCCATGGTAACAGAGTTTGAGGTGATTTAGTTGTTGTGTTTTCGTGTTTTATGAGGATGTGGTGCACACCTGGGTGTGTCGTTGCCAAGTTTCACTGCCCACTAGAAGCCTGGCATGAACACTACATGGTTTCTACCCAATATGTGTTTTCCCAGTATGGAGATTCTATTCTAGCAAGAATTCAAACAGGAGGCACCAAGATGCTGTTGTGAAGTGATAGAGGCAGTAACATGGATTAAGAAGTGGCGGTAGACTGGAGCTGTTTGGGTTTTTGATTCGTAAGCCAGAATCAGAGTTTTGAATTTGATGCTTGCTGCAACTGGAAGCCAGTGAAGAGCGATTAGCAGCAGAGAAGACCAGACGTGCTGCTGCATTCTGAATCATCTGCAAGGGTTTTACTGAGCATGCTGGCAGTTCCAGCCAGTAAGGAGTTGTTTTAGTCAGTGCATGGAATGACCAGAGCCTGGACCAGGAGCTGTGCAGTGTATTCTGTCAGGTAGGGTCTGATATCGGCAAGACGGGGCAAGTGAGGCAATATGGACCTTAAAGGTCAGCTGGTTGTTTGATGTGACGGAGCTGTCTGAGAGGCACCCAACTGCAGATAAGATGGCGGACTCAGCGCCGCCATACCTCAACTCTATTCCGGAATGCAAGGAGACCTCGACACCGGAAAAGATTGGTGTAAACAAATAACATACCGTATATAGTCACTCCTAATAGCAGTTTTTATTAATTTTGTGGATACACAGAGTTGTAATTCCTCCTCCATTTGCTTTCTGTATTGGTAAAGGATTAACAGTGTACAACCTGCCAGCTTGTATTACAAGCTGTTCACTAATAAGTATTATGGTGACCTTCTCTTGTCCAGGTGCATCTATCAATAATTACTAAAGATAACCATTTGGAGCGAAACCGGTTGTTGCCTGGGTTTGGGTGTCCTCTCTGCCCTCATTTTAAGACTGCGAGTGATGGGGTGATTGACAGGCACTTAAGGAACCACAATGCAGTACATTTCCAAGGTATGTTGATAAGAATGATCTGTTTCTGGTCTTATACATTTTACATGTAACAGTTATGTTGAATTGGTATATTTGTTATTGCTTGTGTAAGGCTGTCATATTTTAACTGTTGTTGCTTTGAGTTCTAAGCTTGGTATGCTATTATAATCACCCAGATTAAAAACAAACCAGGTGTCCTTATTTAGTCCTACTTACCTTACTCCAGGGCTCCACAGTCAAGACTAACTCAAACAAATTTAAACTATATTAATGAAAACTAAATAAACATTCCACTTTAAATAGTTTGAATTAAGTTCTACGCCCATATTAAGTCCTTTTTGTGCAAGATGCCAGTAATATAAACATTTTTAAGAAAAATTACTTTCCTTTTACAGAAAACGTCATCTGCAGGTGCAATTTGTCCCGCCGAGTTGGAGGTCATTTCCATTGTCCTTTTTGTGATAAGACTATAATCTGTAAGGATGACGCAACTATACATCTGACCGAATGTAAAAAAAAAAGGTGATAAAACCCCTGCGGTCCAACCCACAATAGTGGTGTCCCCATCAGAGTCATCGTCACCAAAGGCCCAGCCAACAAAGGACTATATGCTATCATTAGTGAGTGTAGACCATTCATACTCGCTTACACCATCAGTGTCTTCACTAACTACAGACCACTCCTATGCTCAAACATCATCACCCAATACCCCCACAGTTTCCATAGATTTGAATCAGTCAACACCTACTACCGCCGCAGACCAACCCACAATTCAAGAGGAAGAAGTAAATGTGCCATTATCCCATGTCAGGTTCCCTCACTGCCTACTTATTTGTTGGTTCATATACAGAGAAAACATGGCCAAAATGAAGACATTACAGCAAAATCCCATTTAAAAAGCATATGTGTTGACCAAAGCAATGGGATCTATGCAGTCAGAAAAACATCTAGGGGTTTCAGTGTGCCAGTACATGTTCAGCGCAAGACATGGGGCGAACAACAAAAAACAAAATGTGCAACGTAGTGGACTGTCTTTTAGCATGTGCCATCACATTCAATCTGTCGATTATTGCACAACCACTGCCACTGAAGAACCACTACGACATGAAGTTCTACATAAAATAATGGAAAACAATTTTTTTTGGTGGCTCCAAGGTGGAGGTGTGCATCTTACAATAGACACTGCACCAAATGTAAAATGGTATCGATACCAAGAGTGGAGAGACGGACTACACAACTTCAGTGACCATGTCATTCTAACTCTGCAGCTTTGTGTGTACTTGAGGCACAAACCCCAGGTGAGTGTGAGAAACAACAAACAAACAATGTTTTGACTTGTGATGTCACACATGTCTTAAATTAGCCAAGGTCCTAAAATTGATTCAAAGTTTACTTGATTTTCTTCCAGTCACTGTTGTTGATACATTGATATATTAAAAATATTATAATGGGGTTTTCTGCATCTGGATATCTGTTAGGGGACAGAAGACAAGTATCACATTGTGTTCAACAGGATTTTGAGCAAAGTTTATACCATAAATTGAAGCAAAATGTCTAAAACTGTATGTAACATATATGTCACGTCTGGCTTTTATGTATTAAAATAGCAACTGAAGTGTTTTCATGGAATATATGAATTCATGTTGTGTAGTAATTTTTCTTATTGTGCTCATTTAAATAAATCTTCAAGATATTAAGGGTTGCTACCACTAGTTTGTGCTTAGACTTGTCTGGGTATTTGCGTGATTACAAATATTTTCCTGTTCTTTCTACAGAATCATGTCTCAGTTTCCCGGGTTATCAGCTGTCTTGAGAGTTTATTGAAGATTGACTTTCCAGCCCATGACCTAATTTTTCAAGGGTATTGCCATTTTGAGGCACTCTGCAACACAGAGTACAAATACTCTTGTGTTAATTGTGGCTTTTATCCTCCTGTTGTGGTAACGGACCTCCACAGAAAAGGAGTGTTCAGTTTTGAGCGTATGTATCCTACTTTGTTGAATATTTATTAGATAGTTGTAACGTAAAATGTATTAACACTAGTTTGATTCATCTAAGGGTATTTAAATATTATGTTCCTTGAGTTCAGTGAGTGAACTCAAACAACCAAAAGAGGATTTTCATGGTGAGCATGATATAGTGGCTTTCTGGGAATCGATCAGTCTTCACATGATCAGCTGAGGATTTTTCCAGAGTGAGTCCATCTAAATCTTTAAAACTGGAGCAAGATTCATTGTATAATTTGTGTGGTTCTCCTCAGAATTTATATGTTAATGTCTGTTATCCATGAAGTCCCTTCACAGAATCCATTTGTTGTAAAACCAACGTACGACATCTGGGCAAATTGGACCGGAGAGGAGACTCGTCAAAGCAACACTGTTCTAAACACAGAGTATGAAAAGGTGCCATCGCAGAAATCCTCTGGAGAACCTCAACTAGGTGGCCTAACAGAGCACTACCTTGTTGATGTGCTATTAAGACAGAAGGCACGGTGAACTTATTATTTTTTTATATTATTTTATTTTCAAATATATTTGCACCTGACTTCAATATATGAAGTGCTATGTCAGTGTTCCTCTGATATTCAGCATACAGTCTTGTAATCCTATATAAGTTTTTTGTTCTCTTGCTACAGCAAAGGGAGGATGTAGATCATAAATCCAAATTTACATTTAAAGATATAAATAAGTTCAGTTATTACTTCACTGCCACAGATTGATATACTTACTTCACTCAATATATTCTGGTATAGGTATCTACTATTCAAAAGCTGTGCAAAAGCTACAATATGGACACAAAGGGGTCCTGCATGGACCTCATTAACCAGCTGCGGGAGGAGATGAAGAGCAGGCAGGCCTATGATAAGATATTTCAATTTGGGGGGCCTCTGGTGAGTATGAAAATGTCATTTTTTTTACAATAATTACATCAAAGAGAGAAAATAAGTTCAACTTAATATTTATTTTGAATTCCCAAAGGTGGCTGGTCTGTCATTATGTGTCCCCATGGCATTGTCTACAGTTTGAAGTTCAACCTCAGAGCAGAAAGCCCTAGGGATTTTGCAGACCTCCTACGGTCATGAAAGCATTTACCCAACGTCTGCATTTATGACTTTGAAACGCGGTTTGGTTGCCCATGCCAAATCAAGAGTTCCAAATAACCCACCATTCCAGCTTTTTGACAGAAGACTTGCAGACCCAACAAAAGAGAATGTTGAGGCTGCTGCCCATGGCAAACTCAGAGTGCATCTTTCATGGCTGGTTGAAAAACTTCAACCTCCATTGCCAAATGGCCATCCTAGTACAGGCTCTAACAATCACTATGTCCTGTATGACAAATTTCATCAGGCAAATGCAAAAGACTCACAGGAAGTACTTAGAAGTATACGTAAGGCGCAGAACTTCAAGCAACTTTGAACAGTCAACTAGCAGAGCAACAACTACTTTTTTAACAACATGGGTCCTTCTGCTCACATCTTTCTCATGCGCAACATCCTGGAACACAAAAACAATAATCAAAATGAAAAACTGCTGAAACGTCAGTTAAGAGGTCTACAAGTCCAACAGCTACATGCTACAACCCTGTCAGATTCGGGCCAGGTGATACTAGGTAATCTCAAACTTTATCATACACAAGAACATTCAATTCTCTTTAATTGAATATTTAGACAATGCCAATTTTATTTTATTTATTTATTTTAAATTGTGTTTTTGTACCCTAACGTTAAGGTCAGCAAATGTCCACTGACAACAATAGTGTGGCAGCAGAGCCATGCTCAACAACACTACAACAAACACTAACAGATTTGGGCTCTCTCAGTGCAGGTACATTCTGTGTCCTTGTATATTTTATGCTTTAGGTGAAATTCCAAGGTTGTCATTACCTTGTTCTTTCTCTTGTCTTTAGAAACCAAATTCAGTGAAGAAGAAACTGTTATTGACTGCAAAACCCCACCCAAGTCCTCTAATGCAGCACTATCCTGTGGGCCTCACTGTGCAAATATTACAGAGTTATACTCAGTGCAAGTTAAACGGTCCTCCTGGTCATTTATTTTGCATCAGGATCAAGAGCAAGTGGTAATACTTTTTTCTTTTAAAATTGCATAAGGAGGGTCACAAATGAAACATTTACACAGGTGTGAATTGTTCTTTAATAATTGTTTGTTTGTTTTTCCCCCAGCTCAATTATGTTTTGGACACCAGAAGGCCAGGCAATGAAGTCATTGTACGTACATTGAAAAGTACCTTGACTCGATCAGACTTTCTGACACTGGGCCTGAGGCAAGATATGGACTCCACTGTAAGTTAATTGTACACATAATACTTTATATACAGTATGATTGTATTTTACAATTAATAAATACATTTTTCCTAGATTGGGAATGCCTGCTTTGAAATGATAGAGAAGATTGTTCTTTCCAATGTACAATATACTCTATGGAACGATGTACAGTAATTTGAAACACTGCTATATAAAACAGATGTTACTCTAAAAACAATGGCTGTTTTCTTTAGGTCATCAAGCCAGCTCAGAGGGAGATTCTCTTTCTAGACTCCCTTTATGCACAGACAGTCAGGATTTAGAGGCCACCAGTACATGCCACTCCTGAGGTTACACTAAAATAAATTTTGGATTTGGTCGTGTTCCTCTGACCTTTACATTTTTTTGGTCGTGTTCCTCTGACATTTTTACTGTGGCAAGAAAAAATATATGCATCCCTTTCAAATTACCTAGTCTACTATAACAATTGGAAAACTATGATTTTTTTAATAACATCTCCATCACAAAAAAAGAAAAACACTATGTGGTTAACCTAATACCATATATTTTATTTAAGGTCTTTTAACACACTTTTTAACACAGTGCTTGTGGATACAGGGGTTTCACATAGTCTTTCTTGCCACTATGTTTCATAGGTATGAGCATTACTAAGAATTTTAAATTTTATTTGGTCATGTTCATATGACCTTTGCATTCTTATCGATAGTTATACACAAGCTTTTTATTCATTTCTTTCATTTTCACAAGTGTTCTTCTCTTACTTTTCAATATACAGGGATGTTGCTCAGAAGATACGTCCAGGTACATGGACAAAGAAAACGTGCAAAGATTTTGAGGTATATTTTACAGAGGTCAAACAAAACATGTAATTAATTACACTATTAATGTTTGCTTTTCTTAAATAGGGCTTTCCAAAGCAAGACTTTGGATCAGACTGTGGCATATTCATGTTAACGGTAGGTCATAGCAAGTTGCTGTGCAAATATGTACATTTTCCCATTTTCAGCATTCTCATCAAATTTAAAGTTGTATACTTGCACAATGGGTACTTTTGATGTGATATAATGCAAATGGATGATTTAGTGCAATTTTCCCATTTTGAAGTTTGTATTAACCTTAAAGTTGTGACCTGGTTTTACTTTTTTGCTACAGTCCGCTTTGTACATTGCCCTGAATGCAAAGTTTGACTACACAATTGTAAGTAGATTTCTTTGTGAAAAATTAAATCCTGGCGTCTTAATTTTGTGTTGTGCACTAAAATGAAAACTAACAATTATTTGAGGTTGACATGCCTGTTTTGCGGAGGTGGTGGTGCCTGTTGCTATTGGAGAACAACACTTTGAACAGGTACAAAAGGACTATTTTAGTTGGTTTTTGTTAGTTTTGTCATTTACATATTTTTTCACTCTTGCTTTAACATTATTGCAACAGAAAGGAAAGTTGCCCGTGTTGCCATCAAACTAAAGTGCTTTCAAACTGACTCTTTATCTTCTCAGTTTTTATTCAGTTATTGCTTTTGACAGACTTGTCATTGTTTACGTTGACAAATTGTTTACATTGATAATAAGATTTTAATGATACAATTTCATTTTAGTTATGGAAAAGTATTTGCCCACTGGACCAAGGAATGCCAGGAGCTCCTTGAGGGAAGGCATGCTCCAGTTTTCAGGCTAAAGAGAAAGTGTGAGCAGGACACAGAGGTTAGTTATGAAGAGGGACCTTGATGCATAAAACTTAAGATTTTATAGATTTTAAGCTTTGTTAATACACAGTTTACACTTGGTTGTCTCATTTAGTCATTAACGTCCAAAATGTTTCCGTCATTTTTCATGACCTACTTGCCAAATAGGCATGAACATCATTCTAAAAAATGACTTGTTCAGGTAAACGTGGCAGAGAAGGCATCAAATAACAAACAACTGTGCATGGCTGATCCACATAAGTTCTGCTTTTTCCAGACTTCACAAAGCACAGGACAGAGGTGGGGTTGTTGGTTATTTTAAAAACTGAAATATTTGATGACTTGTTTTGTTTTAATAAAATAACAAAAGAACTTCATTGAGTTTTGTATATTTACATCTGTGGTAGACTTATTTTCCTCTTGAAAATGCATTTATATGCACTGTACAAGCATAACAATTGTATTGTGTATGTGTTTCAAAATCATAAACTGTTCTTTCTTTTTATGTAGATTGCTGTACCCAGATGTGGAGACTCTGGAGTGGATGCAGTGCCAAACATGCAAGGGCTGGTTGCACAAAGATTGTGCAGGAAAATGCCACGAACTACAAAAAAATGAGCCATTCAACTGTGGATGTGCAGATTCCAGTGACAGGACAAGGCACAACACCATTTTCTTGTGTCACATAAGATGTCACTTTGTCATGTCATGTCATGTCATTTTGGTGTCACATAAGAATAACAGAAGCAAAAAGCAGCAAAAGATGAACATTTTGCTGACGTACTGCACTTCTTTAAGAAAATCTGAATAAATGTTGATTGAAACATAGTGAAATGCCTCCTTGGGAGCATTACTAATCCTAAATCCTTGTCATCTTTACAAGAAAAGAGTATCTTTCAGTTGTCTAAAACCATGTTTTTTCAAGACATTAATCATTGATCATAAAATAATTTGGAGGTTTTGTAAATCTAATAGATACGAGCATTAGTCAATTTTTAAAAACATACAAAAAAAAACAGTATTTTATGTTTTATCTGTACTATAAAAATATGTACTTTATAAAGTCACTACAGTCATGTAATCTTTTATTTTTGCACGTTGTCTGCAGGATTGTGGATACAGTTGAGAGAGGAGGGGTTCTGGCCATGTTTTCCAAGGATCAGATAAAGGTAATTATTAAACATATTTTGATGTTAGTAATTACATCCTCTTTCATTGAGTTCATGTTTGCCCTTTACTTGTTTCTTTTAGACATTCCATGATGATCTGATTAATGGAAACATGCTTTCTAACAGATCGTACCTCTGGCAGAATCCATCTACCTCTCTCAGGCTCAAACAGCACCTTAAGCTAGAGGCGCTGAATTTACGTGAACAGTTAATTGCAAATATGAGAACTTTTAAGTCACTTTCTTAATGTTACCAGTGTGATGGTGTCACCAAAATACTTGATTAATCCCAAAAGGTCATTTTAGTGTTGTGACAGGGTGTTGTTTTATTAAGGAAACAATTATGATGATGATGAATTACTTAATCCAGAGGACGATGGCTACTGGCTGTAATGATCTCTTATACTTTTCTGCATTCAAGCAAACCTGATGGAGACTGATTGAACATACTATTTCCTCAGTGTTGTGTAGAGGGTGTGTAGTTGTCCTTTATGTCCAGCAGCTTATACATTATTTCCTTCTGGACAGTCACATCTCCCTCAGCTCCAGAACTAATCGGTTTAATCACTTTCTTTAGGGCTCAGGTTCTGGTTCTGCTGCCCCAGCAGATGCTGGAAAGCAGATTGCACTTTCTACAACAGACTTACAGAAGACATAAAACAATCAGACATTGAATGATTTTAGTTTCCTTAAGAAGTACGCTCAGTCCTTTCCTCTAGACAACTTTCCTCTAGACAACTCAATTTAGGCCCACAAGGGACACAGGCTTGCAGGTTTTCAGTGCAGCACACCAGACTTAAATTAAATGAGTCCATCAGCCTATGAGTTTGAGTCAGCTGTTTTGGAGCAGGGAATCCAGGGAGGTATCATCCTGGAATTTATGGATCTTCCCCCGACAGAGCAGCTGAATTTTTCCCAAAAGCACTTGAGAAAATGGAGAACATAGTCCTCAAAGTGCTGCCTGATTGGTCCAGGTGAGAGTGGGCTCTGAAGCAGGTAGATGATGCGTCTTTAACACCAAGAACAATATGATATACAAACTGTAATCAGTCCTGAAAGTTGTTTGGAGGTGAGTTGATAAAAGTCCTAAGGAGTGATATGTTGTCAAGTTGGGTTTAACTGGATTATTGGAATAAAATACTAACAATATGAAAATGCAATGGTTACCTGGATACCATGTCTCATATATATGCATATATACATACTATTCACTCCTAAGTCAGGAATAGTCAACTTTCTGGTAAAATTGACACAAAATATCCAAAGTTCATAATACAATGAGATCATGAATGTAAGACATTTAAGTACAATCATGAAATGGTAATTCCTTCAAAAACAATTTATAGAAGAACGGTTACAACAGTGGTGGGTATATGCAACATAATTAGTGTCATGGGTTAGGTGTAGCCTGGTCAGATGGTGTCTAAACAGGACTGTTTACATACAAGCTGTCATTGACCCAGAATACTTTCTGGTCCATTCATGGTTCAGACAGTTTTGGCTTATTTGTGGTTAATGATCTTAATGAAGTGCAGGATGTTGTGCAATTAAAAACATAAGTTTATCAATAGAGATTATAGCGCAAAATAGATACATTCTGACATCATAGAAAAGCCAAATATCCTTCATTTGTATGTTTATTTGTTTTATGTAAATATTGGAATGTTTTAATATTTAAATGAGCACATTGGTGATCAACAAAAATACATGTGTTCATTAAATGTCAGTTTTGAAGTATTTAAAAAGTATTAGAGTATTGACAGTCAACTATAATTGTTTTATGTTTGATTCAAGATCAATCAAACTCGCTAGAATCACACATCTCCCGATTTTTCTGGAAAAATGAACCACCCCGGATCAGTTTAAAAACTTTACAGAAGCCGAAAGATAGGGGACGATTAGACCTGCCTAACTTTCAACATTACTTCCTAGCTAACAGATTGCAATATGTCCTAAAATGGCTCAAACCTAGTCCACTAGATGACCTGCAGATAGATATACTGTAGAACAAACATTTTGTGACAATTTGGAAATTTCTGATCTTCCTTTTTTCAGCTTAAGTATAAAAAAGCAAAAGCGCTTCAAAAGTGTCAACATCAGCACTTCTCTGACAGCCTGGTGGGAATTCCTCAAAAAAACCAACTCCTCAATAATACCATGTAAACTCACACCCATCTGGAACAATCCTGATATTCTACTAAACAAAAATATGCTAAACTTTAACCAATAGATTAACAAAGGAATTAAATACTTTGAACATATTAGCCATAACAGAAACATTTTATCTTTTAATACACTCTCATCACAATATGGGATTAACAGCAACAGATTCTAAGAATATCAACAATTAAAAACCATAATACACACAAAATTCCCCCTTCACCGAACAGACCTGGAACTTCCTCCAATAGTAGCAGATTTTATGGACCTCTGTACCCCCAAATTACTTTCAAAAATATACAGATTAATGTTAAAAATAGATGACTCAAATTCCCTACCTACTTCAAAATGGGAGATAGATTTATCCATCAATCCTAGTCAACCATTTTGGTTACAAATATGTCTTAATGCCTTTAATATGACAGACAGCCCAAATTTACAACTCATACAATACAAAGTCCTCCATAGAACGCATTACACATGAGAAAGGATGTTCAAGATGGGTCTTAATCACTCAAATATCTGCACACAGTGCACAGGTAACACAGCAGATGATTACTTACACGCTTTATGGCTTTGTGCACCTGTCCAGAAGTTCTGGAATAAGGTTTGTGAGGATTTATCAACATGGGTTAGATGTAACATTCCTGCATGTCCTAAACTTTGTTTACTGGGTGACCATCGGCCCTGGCCGTTTCTCTGGGTCGATGGTCAGGAGGGCCATTAGGTGGGGGACGGTGTGTCTGACTGGATCCGGGGCCTTGGGGGCCTGGGGGCTGGTGCTCCCTGGGGGCGGGCCGGGGGGCGACCGGGGGTCCAGGGCGGTCGGAGGGGCTGGCCTGGGGCTGGGTGGCCGGGTTGCGGTGGTGGGGGCCGGGCGGGGGGTCTGGGGGCTGCCTCCCTCCAGCTCAGGAGACCTTGCCAGGGCCTCGGGGGGGCTTGGTTGCCCTGGGCATGCCATCGGGGTCGGGCTGATCCGATGCCGGGCAGGTACCCTTGGGATTACAATGTGTTTGTTGGGACGAAGGGAGGGGTAGGGGGAAGGGGGGCGGCGGGGGTCCTGGTGGGCAGTGGGGGGGATTAGGGCTCATGGGGGTGGAGTCTGCTCTCCTTCTCGCTCTCTCCCCTCCCGCCGGGGGCTCCTTCGGGGTGGATGGGCGTCTGGGGCACTGATGCGTTGGGCTCTTGGCTGGGCCGGGCCTTTGCCCCTCTTCCCTCGGGTGGTCTTGGGGAGGCGGGGGCACCTACAGCGGCCAGCTGAGGAGTTGACTGCCTGGGACAGAGATCTCTCTCCCAGTTGTGCCCCTCCCTGAGCCCCTCTCCTCCCCCGCCACCCCACATCATACACACCACACATCACACAATGGGTAAGGGTTGGGGTAAAGATGTTTTTTTTTAGGGGGGGACCTGCGGACATGTTCTTGTCCCTGGGGTGCCTAGCCTTGGGGTTGGCGTGGCCAGCGGTGGTTTTGCCTGGGGCGGTCGGGCCCCTGTCGGGTTCCTGCGTGGGGCTCTGCTGGGGGAATGGGTGGCCCTTCGACCTGTGGGATGCCTGCCCTCCATGCGGCCCGCGCCGCGGCGCCTGCTGGGCCTGCTTACCGTCACCCTGGGCTGCCCGGTGCCCCTGCCCCGTCGCGCCGGGGGTTCCGGTCTGGGGACCCCTCTGCTCTGGTCCGAGCGGGCCGCTGCTCTGTCTGCTTTGGCTGTCCTGGGCTTGGTGCTCTGTGGACCTGCTTGGCCTTTGGGGCCTCGGGCTCCCCCCGTCCCCTGCTGATGCTTCGGGGTGCGGCGTGATCACGGCCCCCTTGCAAGTACACATTTCCTCCTTGTTGCATGGCCACACATGCATGTTAACACATGCATGCTCACAAACGTGCTCGTCTCTCCATCCGCTTCTCACTAGATGTAGCTGATGTTTGTGTGTTGGTACATTTATCTGCAGGTACGTTTGATGACTATTGTAATTTTTCATATCATCACCATCCTGTTTTTCTTTTGGTATCATGTAGTACTGTGGTAGTTTATATTGTTTTTTTGTGATATGTTCTAGGCAGCCTAGACAACTGTTATTTCCACATTTTAATCCTGTCCTTTTCTCCCTTTTTTTTTTTTTCTCTTCCTCTATCTCCCTGTCAGGTTCGGCACTGACATATAAAGACTAAAGAAAATAAGATTACAATAAAAATAATAAAAATATCAAGGGCAGCCATGTATATAGCATGTCTCCCTTGGTAGAGCAAATCTGTCAAGCAAAATATGGCACACAGACCACCGTTCTGCATGTTACCCTATAGCCCGGTGGGAAGATATTTTTTGCAATGAAAAGCAGTAAAGATACACACCTGCTTGCATCTTGGATGGCAAATACACGTCCTAGTAGAATTAAGAAAATGATAAGATGTAAGATATTTTTTTAATTTCATCTCCATATAATTTTAGGCTATTGCACCGCTCCTGTACACAAGACTGAATTCCACCGTTCCCGTTCTTCAGCTGTACTTTGATCATGACCAAGACCTGAAACCAGACTACCGCCTAACAAGGGATTGAATGAATGGCTTGCTGAGAGTTTTAAAGAGATCAAGATCACGGCTGGGGTTATCCACTGGAGATACTGATCTTCATCTATTGGCTTGCACATGGCATCTCATACATTACACGCGTGTTCTTAAAAACAGTGTGATGTGAATGCTGAATACCCACCACCTGGCTTTTCATTCTGGGTGATGGTGGATATCCCTGCATTCAGTCGCCTATAGCCATTATCACCCTTACAAACTGCCACTTCAGGGCCGGGTTCAAGAAAGATTTAACAACTGCCATGCATGTGCTCGTTCAGTAATTGAAAGAGCCTTTGGCATGATGAAAGCTTGATGGCACACAACCATGTTTAAAGCAATAGAGGTCAAGGTTGCATTTTGCACTCAAATGGTAACTGCCTGTGCTTTCCTACATAATACCTGCCTGACCTATGGTGATGTCCTTGAACCAGAAGATTTGGATGATCAATTCCCACCACCACTGCCTCCAGGAGATGCTGGACAGGAAGCAAGTGGCAGCATGCTGAGAGCAAGACTCTCTGCCCAGGTTTCTGCACCACTTACTTTACAAGCACACCTATTTGAACATGATTACATCTAGTTTTGGAACTCACTAACCTTAAAATGTTTTTCCTGTTAAAATGTTGATTTTTTAAATTGTTTGCCGTTAATGTTTTAGCCAACATCGCAACAAAGTATTATATGCCATTGTGGGCTAGTTCTTTTGAGAGTTGTCATCAGAGTAACATTTTAAAATTTCACTGAAATTAAGTGTGTAATTTTAGTAGACCAAACTTATAGATTTTTTAAAAAAATATTCACATGAATTGAAATATTGAATTGTAATCAGGTCTAAAAAAAGTATTTGCTTCATTTTTTTTCTGTGGTCTATAAACGTAAAAGGTTAAAAATAAAATAAAATACAAAATATATTGCTTGCATTTAATAATTAATAGAATGTGTATGTCTTGTTACAACACTCTTTTTTATTTTTTACAGATTATATGTAAATAAATAAATAAAAGCCATTTGTATTATTCTGAAAACGTATTTATTATATGTTTAACAATATTGACAACTGAGCAGACATAACAGAAACATAACTGGATGCTTACATTTTTGAGAACATATGCATTTTCTGGGGCAAATGGATAAAATAAAACCTTTTAACCACTTTACTTGGTAAGGTGGTCAACAAGTTTCCCAAACAGATCAAGCATTTTATCCATTTGTCCCTGGGAATGGTTAAGCCAGGCTCTGTCATGATCATCTTCTTCTTTTTGCCTCCTCTCCATGTTCTCACACCATTCCCTAAGGCCCTCTGCTGCACTCTCATTACTCTTCTTCCTTTTCCTTGGCCTCTTCAGTGTCACAACTGGAGAATTTTCTGGAGAGTTCACCTCTGAGCTCGCTGCTCCTACTGCTGACAGAGATGCTGTGTCCGCCTTGTCTTCATTCTCCGTCTGGCTGACCACTACACTGCTTGGCCCTGAAGAGTAGAAGCTGACTGGTCTAACGGATGGCCTCTGGCCAATTGCTTCGTGCATGGCAGCATAGAAAATCCAAGGTGCTGCAGTAATTTCTCCCTCATCTGTCCCTGAGTTACCTTCCCCTCCAAGTCCATTATTTGTATTATTTTGCTGCAAGAGTCACATGTTAAATTAGAAAAAATATCTGTCTGTCTATCTGTTAAATATTTACCTAAAACATTTTAATATTATTTACAGCCATAAACTTACTCATAGCCTTGAGTAGAGGCATTTCTGTGCCCAGTGAAGAGATGGTCATTTTCAGACCTAAATCAAATAAAACGTCATTTCATCCGTCCCTGTGAAAGAAATATGAGTTTTTATAAAATCCACAAATGTTTTTAATGAATGTACATGAATAATAAGTTACTGAACAAATTTATGTAAAGTTGTTGGATGATTTTAAATGTAGAGTGATAAATAACTGTTTTGTATTTTAAACTAAATGTAGCTATATGAAATAATTAAACTGGCTGCTTTATGAGTTGTTGAAAACAAAATTTGATAAAATTGTTAGCATAAAATGTCTGTGAACAAATATCTGTACTTTTATTAGTAATATACAGATGTTTAAAACATTCCAAGTAACAGGGGAAACTTTGAATATTCTTACACACGTATAGCATAGTAAAAGAGGAAATATTTCAATACGTACACTTAAAAACAAACTTTTTTGCCACTGGCACAGGATCTGCATCGCAAACATTGCCAATTTCCCCACTTTCTTCTGACTTCCTGTATAGAGTTGAGATATGGCGGCGCTGTTGTCCGCCATCTTAACTGCAGTTGGGTACTCTTGAGCTGTCTCGTCACTGACACTGAGTCCGCACACACACACACACACACACATACTTGCCTGGTCAGTCCCGCGGGGACAAACTCACACCGAAGTCCGACAGTCATATTATTCTATTCTATTCTACAGTCATTTAGCAGAAGTTTTTATCCAAAGCGACTTACATTTGAGAATAAGAACAACACACGCATGAATTCAAACAAGATGGGACGTCATAATTAAGTGAAAGTCAGACTGCTTTGAGTCCAGTTGGACCCAGGTGCTGTCATGTACTGCTAGAGGCAGTGCATATAATTTTTTTTTTTTAAGTTTTTTTTGTAGATTTTGTAAGTCATTTGTTTAAATACAAACATCACGATTTCATCAAACAATATCAACCTGGGTATTAGTCTTGACTAGTAGTCTTGTTTTCTTTTCTGGTTTTGATAACAAGTAAAAGTTCTTTTGGCTTCTCTATAAGTTGTTTTTGTATAGTTAAGGTTGTACTGTTTAGTTAGTTTAGAATTGTTAACGTTAGCATGTGTTGGGCTAGTTTAGTTTGTAGTTGTAATTGTATATAGAGTTTTTACATAAGCATAGCTATTGGAGCTGCTTCGCCTTTTGTTATCTTAGATTAGAAGGCCAGTTTTCGTTCACTCATTTGATTATTCCTGGGTTTTGTTTTCAACTGGCTGACTTTGAGATACCCATAGTGGTTATGTTGTGTTTCTGATTTGGGCAGCTCCGCTCACCCCAACATTTATCTGTTACCACCATTTCTTACTTCACTGTTTCCACTTGTAACAATACCGTTTAACAACTTCTTTTTATTAACATCTGTCAACAATACTCTTATTTGTTACAACCTCTCATACCCCTACAGGGGGTTGTAACGGACATGAATGGAAGCTAGAGAGTTTTCACCCCATGCTGTAGAAATTCTTTTCTTTTTTTTACAAATATGCAAAATAAAAAAAAAAAAAAAAGTTGATATTTGTTATCATTTTGATCATTATGGCTTACAGGTTAGAGCAGCAGAGAAATCTGACCTGAGAGTTTCCAGTTTACAGTGTGGACTCTTCAGTCCATCAGACAGCTGCTTCACTCCTGAGTCGGAGATCCTCAGGTCCAGTTCTGTCAGCCTGGAGGACTGGGAGCTGAGAACTGAGGACAGAGCTGAACATCCTTCATCTGAGAGGGAGCAGCTGCTCAGTCTGAAGAGGAAATAATGAGACAAGTAGTTCTCTGTCACATTCTGTCCTATAAAACAGCAGCAGTATATTTCTCCACATCCTGCTATTTATGTACTTACAGAGCTTTGTTGGAGGCTTTGACCACTGGCAGCAGCCTCAGAAGAACCTCCTCTGAAGGAGAGTATTTCTGCAGGTCAAACACCTCCAGGTCTTCTTCTGATGACAGTAAGATGAAGATCAGAGCTGACCACTGAGCAGGAGACAGTTTATCTGTGGAGAGACGTCCTGATCTCAGAGACTGTTGGACCTCCTCCACTAGAGAACCATCATTCAGTTCATTCAGACAGTGGAACAGATTGATGCTTCTCTCTGCAGACACATTCTCACTGATCTTCTTCTTGATGTACTGAACTGTTTCCTGATTGGTCAGTGAGCTACTTCCTGTCTGTGTCAGCAGGCCTCGTAGGAGACTCTGATTGGTCTGCAGTGAAAGTCCCAGGAGGAAGCGGAGGAACAAGTCCAGGTGTCCATTTGGACTCTGTAAGGCCTGATCCACAGCTGTCTGATGGAGACGTTGTAGATCTGGTTTGTTTAAAAACTTATACCAAAAATAAACTGTTTGTTCTTGTTTCAGCAGGTTGATTCCAGACTTGATGAAGGTCAGACGGACATGAAGAGCAGCCAGAAACTCCTGAACACTCAGATGGACAAAGCTGAACAGCTTCTCCTGGTACAGTCCTCTCTCCTCTTTAAAGATCTGTGTGAACACTCCTGAGTAAACTGAGGCTGCTGTGATATCGATGCCACACTCTGTCAGGTCTGATTCATAGAAGATCAGGTTTCCTTTCTGCAGCTGATCAAAAGCCAGTTTTCCCAGAGACTTGATCATCTTCCTGTTGTTTGGACTCCAGTGTGGATCTGTCTCAGCTCCTCCATCATACTTGACCGTATTGACTTTGGTCTGGACCACCAGGAAGTGGATGTACATCTCAGTCAGGGTCTTGGGCAGCTCTCCTCTCTTTCTGGTTTTCAGCACATCCTCCAGAACTGTAGCAGTGATCCAGCAGAAGACTGGGATGTGGCACATGATGTGGAGGCTTCGTGATGTCTTCATGTGGGAGATGATCCTGCTGGCCTGCTCCTCATCTGTAAACCTCTTCCTGAAGTACTCCTCCTTCTGTGGGTCAGTGAACCCTCTGACCTCTGTCACCATGCCAACACAGTCAGGAGGGATCTGATTGGCTGCTGCAGGTCGTGTGGTTATCCAGAGGCGAGCAGAGGGAAGCAGTTTCCCCCTGATGAGGTTAGTCAGCAGCACATCCACTGAGGTGGACTCTGTAACATCAGTCAGGGTCTCATTGTTGTGGAAGTCCAGAGGAAGTCGACTCTCATCCAGACCGTCCAAGATGAAGACAACCTGGAACTCTTCAAAGCTGCAGATTCCTGCTTCTTTGGTTTCAGTAAAGAAGTGATGAACAAGTTCCACCAAGCTGAACTTTTTCTCTTTCAGCACATTCAGCTCTCTGAAAGTCAGTGGAAATGTAAACTGGATGTCCTGGTTGGCTTTGTCTTCAGCCCAGTCAAGAGTGAACTTCTGTGTTAAGATAGTTTTCCCAATGCCAGCCACTCCCTTTGTCATCATTGTTCTTATTGGTTCATCTCTTCCAGGTGGGACTTTAAAGATGTCTTCTTGTGTGATGGTTGTTTGTGGTCTGTGTGGTTTCCTGGATGCTGTTTCAATCTGTCTGACCTCATGTTCATCATTGACCTCTGCAGTCCCTCCCTCTGTGATGTAGAGCTCTGTGTAGATCTGGTTCAGAAGGGTTGGGTTTCCTGCTTTAGCAATCCCCTCAAACACACACTGGAACTTCTTCTTCAGACCAGATTTTAGTTTACGGCCACAAGCTGCAGCCAGAAGTTCTGAAAGAGAAGAAATAAGAAGAGTCAGTAAAGACTTGAAGCCTCTGAGGAATGAGGATGTGAATATGTCATGTTTCGTGTGTTGAGACATCAGTAAATGTGTCATTTATCCAGCAGCTTCAATCTTTAGAGAAATCCTCTTACTGCTCTGCAGACGCTCAGCCAGCTCCTCCTGCTTCATCCTCCTCAGGAAGTCCACTGTGATCTTCACTAATGCCTCTCTGCTGCTCTTCCTCTGCTCCTCATCCTCACCCTCCAGCACTGAGCATTCTGGGTAATCTGGACTCAGAAGCTTCTGGATCTTCTTCAGCTCCTTCTTCACAAAAGTGATCATGTTGTCCTCCAGCAGCTGGAAGAGAAACGATATGAAGGACATAATCAGACTGAAATCATGGAGCCAAACATCAGATCCATGTTGGACACACTGACAATCCACTGGTCTACAAAGGTCAGCATGGAGACGATGTGGACAGAAGAGATGGAAAAGTAGTTGTTGTACATGTACAGACCATAAATATGGAGTCCAGCTGTGTTTGATGCTGCCGGGCAGACTGACCCCTGGGAAGCTCTGAGCTCTGCTGGTCCACTCTGTGGAGGAATCAGGAAGAATCAGCTGATATTCTGTCTGTCCACACAGAGACAAACACAAGGTAAAGGTCCATGAAGGGATGTGAGGATGTGAACAGTGAATCAGAGACTCCCTGTACTGGGAAAGCTTTACCAACAACCAGCAGCTCAGTCTGCAGCTGCTTGGAGATTTCAGCTCAGTTTGGATGAGTCCCAACAGCTCTCACCAACACCTTCATGAAGCTTTACTTCCTGCTGAAGTGCCCTGGAGCAAGGCAGCCACAGCCAGTCTGTGGTTGGATCAGACTGGTTGGACTGGGCAGCTCCCAGTGTGGATCATCATCAGGTTAACAACTAGCATGCCTCGGCTAGTGACCCTCTGGATCAGATCCTCTCTCTGCTCCCACTGCAAGGCCGTTTGCACTGAGTGACTGGTAACCATTATACTAAAGGTGATGGTTTACTGGATCATCTGTTCCTCTGGTACCAGCATGTCAAAGCTCATTTAATGAGTTGCTGTGTTAGCACATCTTCTTTTCTATTTCCTGGCAGGTTGTGCAGGTACGTTCCTGCCACCTACTGTATACTGGCTCATTACTGCAGTCTAAGGCTCCCACCATCCCACCAGACGTCCACGGGTAAAGTCTCTCTGAAAAAACACATATTTGACCTCAGTGTGACTTCCTGGTAAAATAAAGAGAAATAATAAAATGTCATTCTTTAACTTTAGTGTTTTTCTTGTAAATATCAACAGCAGAAAATCTAGAACTAAGGAGTCGACTACTAGTCGACAGACAGCGTGTGTATAGTAAGACGGCAGGATGCCTCAAAAATCAGGAAGTTTAAAAAGAAAAGACAAAAGCTGAGACTGGAGAGAGAACAGAGGGTTCGACAGTATGTCACCCAGTTCTTTCAGAGGCGAGGTGGTCAGCTAGTTTGTCTGATTGAAAGTTGTGGAACATCAGCTTCTTGTCTCTTCTAAACTTTGTCCATATAAGCTAGCTCACTTTGCTCCCATATTAATTCATATTTCAGAAGAAAACTCTGGATTTTATTCATTTCACTGTTGTTTTAGTCAAATAATCAACGCAGGCAAACGATCAGCAAGCTGCTCTGCTAAAAGAACAATCATGCATGATCCGAACAGACACAAGCGCAGCCGAAGCAGATGCCTGCCAGACCCCTACATGAGAGAGACGATGATGTGGAGTATTGGTAGTCAAATCAATTTCCCTTGACATTGTTGGTGAAATCACTGAAAGCACCTTTAAGTAAAATAAAATAGTGGGAGGCCGCCTAAAATAATGATTGTGATGCGATTACACATGACATTACATGTTGGAGATACTATATAATAGAACAGCTGGATAGAATAGAAAGCTGGACTTCAAGGACTTGATAAGTGATTTTCCAGGAGAAAACTCCATGTTGGGCTCTTGGTGAAAAACGCTGAGCAAGGACAGTGATTGTGAATGAAACTGCAAGAGCTTGACTTAGCAATAGTGTACCTTTACCTCTCCTTGATATCTTATTACACAAAGTTCTACCTTTTAAAATGTGATTATTTAATTTTAAAGACGACTTCCAGACAATGTTTGACTGTAAATCTCCACAGTGGTTTGCTTGTGACTGTATTACATTGAGTTCATATAATACAATAAACATGTGAGGTCTGGCTAGTTTTTGTTTCTGAGCCTACCTAATTTATTTTATCATTTGCATCTGATTTAATGATGATAATGCTCACAATACAATAAATCATAAAAAATGAAGGGCCATTTTTTTTTATGGTGTTTTAGCTGAAATTTGATTTGTTTCTCCACAGATTATAAATGCATTTAATTTTCATGGAAGAGGTTATTTTGTATTTAAGTTTTGTATTTCTAATTTGTTTTTTAATTATCATGAGATAGTTAATTGTTTGAGTATTTAAAAAAAGAAAGATGTGTTTTTAAACATAAAGCATAAGCCAATGATTTTCTGTGCAGCATTAATGACCCCTTGCAGGGCTTTTTATCCTTAGCTGTGCAGCCAGCATACCACACCATGATGCAGCATGCTGCCACACTTTCTATTGTGGTACGATCAAAGGTCTGTAGCAGCTTTGTCTCCAGCCAGCATTTCCTCAGCAGCCTCAGGAAGTGGAGCCTCTGCTGAGCTTTGCTGACCATCGCTGTTGTATTGGTGGACCATGTGAGGTCATCAGTCACGTGCACCCCCAGAAATTTAAAGGAGGAGACTCTTTCCAAGCTCTCACCGTTAATCCAAAGTGGAGAAGGGTCTTCTATCTTCCTTCTCCAGTCCATCACCATCTCCTTGGTTTTCTGGTGTTCAGCAGTAGGTTGTTGGCTGAACACCAGGCCACAAGCCTCAGGACCTCCTCCCTGTATGTTCTCATCACCACCAGAGATAAGACCCACCACTGTCCTGTCGTCTGCTAATTTCATAATGCAGTTTGAGTGATGGATGGGATGCAGTCGTGTGTGTACAGTGCATACAGGAAGGGGCCTAGCACGCAGCCCTGGGGGGTGCCCATGCTTAGTGCCAGGGTGGACAATGTGTGGAGCCCCATCCTCACTGTTTGTGGACGCTCTGTTAAAAAACTGAAGATCCAGTCACAGATGAGGGGTGGGAAGTCCAGGTCAGTGAACTTCCTGATGAGGATGTTCAGCACGATGGTATTGAATGCTGAACTAAAATCCAGGAAGATCATCCTGACATAATTTCCCTGCTTCTCAGAGGCTCGCAGCAGTGTGGAGGACAGTGGTGATGGCATCAGCTGGTGACCTGTTTGCTTTATAAGCGTACTGGTGTTGGTCAAAGTTCTGAGGGAGACAGGACTTAAGGTGGTGAAGGACAAGTCTCTCAAAGCTCTTCATACCTACTGAGGTCAGGGCCACCGGTCTGTAGTCATTTAGGCTGCTTATGGTGCTTTTCTTAGGAACAGGGACAATGGTGGCTGCTTTCAGGCAGGTTGGGACGGGGGCCTGTTTCAGGGAGGTGTTGAAAATCCTGGTTAGGACCCCGACAGCTGATCAGCACAGGTCTTTAGCACTTTGCTCAGTACTCCATCCGGTCCCGCTGCTTTGTGTGGGTCTACAGCTCAGAACCTTTGTCACCTGGTGTTCTTGCAGCTGGAGCAGGTGGGTACTGGGGGGCTGAGAGGGTGGTGGAGCAGGGTGGGATCTCTCCACCTCAAAGCGGGTGAAAAAGTAGTTTAACTCCTCCACCAGGGAGGCGTCAGCATTTGATATTGAATTCTATTGATTTCTATTCATTTGTAGGCTACACAACATTTCATCCATGATAACTGAGAAAATGTCCAGATTAATAGTTAAAATACATGAATTAGTTTATAAGCTGGTTTTATGATTTCCTTCTGGGATCAATAAAGATTTAGTTTTTATGTCATTTGATTAATCTGATGTAACATTTGTAGAACGCCGTCCTTCTGCCTTTTTGTTAACATAATCAGCCCTTAATGAAGAATGAATGTTGTGTGAACAGCTGATTTATTGAAATATTATCTGGTAATGTGGATGGTATAGGGGTAGAACAGCTGTTTCTCATTTTCTCTTCATACACTCACAGAGTGACTGAAACATGAAGTTTGGATCTTGTGATCATCACAGTAAAACTGGGCCTTTATTCCTATTTTCCCTCTAATGGCACCAGAACCTGTTTAAGTGTGTTAAAAAGGTGATTATGGAGCTGCTATGTTTCCTGTCCAGCACTGAGACTGAGTCCTGCTGATTATTCTCAGCTCACCAGAAAAGTGGCTTTTTAAAGGAGAGCTCCCACTTTCTGCAGCTCTCTGAACTCAGACACAGTAAATCTGAAACTGCTGAGAAATCCTCCTGAAAACTTTCCTCTGTGGAAAAACTCACATGTTTATCACACTGTTTTATTATTGGAGCTTTTATCTGGATGTTTCAGCTCATTTAGTAAAGAACTGAACATTAAATCAGTTTCACATCTGAGCATAGAAACGTGAAAAAGAGCTGAAACACATGTTGGAATAAAAACTGTTCAATCTGACTCTGATACAACATTTACACCCAGCTCACCTCTGTTCCTCTGAACTGAAATAAGGAGGCTCATCCTTCGACCAGTCGCTCTTCAAAGACACACAGCTGTGTTCTGGTCCTGGTCCTGGTCCTGGTTCTGGTTCAGGTTCTGGTTCTGGTTCAGGTTGATTCCTGTGAATAAAGATGGTTTAATAATTTCACTGCTGAATTCTAAAATTGTTCAACAACATTTTATTAAAATAAGAATCTGGAAGACAAATCAGAAACTAAATTCCAACCATGATGCAGAAACTAGTCTCAGCAGAGACGTCAAGAACTGATTCAACTGAAACTGGTTTTCATCTGAAATATGATCCAACCTCCACTGAACACTGACAGATACTGACTGTTGGTCTGAGGAAACTCCAGCTTTGAACTTAATACTTCGAACCAACGACCGGTCACTCTTCATGGACACACAGCTGGGCTCAGGTCCTGATTCAGGTCTGGTTTCAGGTCCAGGTTTGTTCCTGTGAATCCAGATGTTTGGTGTGAGTTCTGAGCTGTGACATGGAGAAGAGTCATGGACAGTTAGAGATGGACATCTCACCTCTGAGTGCTTTTAGAGGGAGGGACTCCCTCCTCTCTGTCCTCACACTGATCCATGATGCTGGATTCACATCAGCTCACACACACTTTCTACCTTCACCTGCAGAGGAAACACACATCATTCATCTGAACATCAATTGAAATCCTCCTTTCCATCATCTGCTGTAGGAAGATCAGCTGCTCCTCCTCTGATTGGCTCCGAGTTTCTGTTTCATATCAGTGTCAGATGGATGCAGTCAGACAGCAGTGAGGAAGAGGAAGCTGCCTTCAGCTGCTGGACTTCTATCAGGACACTAGATGGAGGGATGGAGCTGCAGACCAGCACACACAACGATGACGATGATGACGAAGTAACAACATTTTTATTCCCTGACTTTGACTGGAAGCTTCAGTCAGCTGAACATTTGAATCATTTCAGCTGATTCATGATGCAGCAGATCATCTTCAGTGTTAAAAAGATCAGAAGAATTCTTCCTGTTTAGTTTTCAGACTAAAAACTTTCTTCCTTTTTACCAGGAAATACCAGCAGCACCATGTTAGATCTCAGCTGCTGGGAGGCCTTTAATAAAGCAGATGAAAAGTGGAAATATTTCTTCTCCTTTTATTACCATGAAAAAGAGACTGAAACTAAATCAGATGGAAGATTTGAAATCAGGAAACAGGACGAAATGTTGGACATTTTCTGTCAGCAAACAGAAACTAAAGGATGATGTTAAAGAAGGAAAAATGAAGTGATTCTAGTCTGGATGGAAAGTCTGACTGAAGGAGCAGCAGAATCACACTGTAGGTTCTGATCCGTTAAACTGCTCCCTGCAGCACAAAGGAGGAAGTCCCTGCTCATCTTCATCATCGTCACCAAGCTGTACAGTGGATTATCGGCTCCATCAAACCTGCACACAGTTTCATCACCGACTACAATCAGACAGTTTAACTGACTTTAATCATATTTTAGAGTTTATTTTGAAAGGTGGAACAGGAAGCAGCAGGAAGCTGCTGAGTCTGACTTTAAGGTGGAGACGACAGTTTGATTCCAGGAAATAAAAACATGAAGCAGTTTGTGAAGGAAACAAAAACATCAGCTGATCCAGTTAAAAATCATCATTAACATAAACATCAACAATGATCAGCTGATCATGAAGAAGCTTTAACTTATCAATAAACATCAACTGATCACCATGTAGTTTGATTCCAGTTAATCAATAATCTGATCATCATGTAGATTTGTCTTCAAACAGCAGAATGATCAAAGCTGGAGCTGAAATCAGAAGTGAACATGTTCTCCAAACATTCCAGAAACAAAGAGGAAAGTTCAGACTTACAGTTTGTTCAGAGATGAAGACGAAGACTCTCCACCCACACAGGTGAGCTGCTACCTGGAATGAGCCAGACTCTACCTGAGATGGAGACAGGACAGGTATGAGGGAGGACAGGTATGAGGAAGGACAGGTAGGAGGGACTCTGATGGTAAAAGTTCCACATTTCAAATGTGACTTTACTCGTCTGACAAGCTCAGATCATCATTCCCTGCATTTCTACCAGGTGAGAGGCAGGTACACCTGGACAGGTCTCCAGTCCACTTCAGGACCAACACAGAGAGACAAACAAACGCTCACACTTACTCCCAGGGAGAAATTAGAGTGAGCAGTTAACATAACCTGCATGTCTTTGAACTGTGGGAAGAGGCCGTAGTACCTGGAGAGAAGCCACGCATACACGAGGAGAACATGCAAACTCCAACCAGGAACCTTCTTGCTGAGGCAACAATGTTAAACACAACACCACCATGCAGCCGCCCTGATTATTAAAGAAATACATGTAAATAAATAAATAAAGAGATCAAAATATGAAAGATTGAACTCAGACATTTATGAAGAAATGAAAAAGTTTCCCCAGAAAAAGAAAAGAAGAAGAAATTTTGTGTCTTTCTGCTGGAGCACAAAGAAATTGTGTATTTGTTTGTGTTGTATTTTGGTTCAAAAGCCATTTTCTTTAAGTTGATTGAACTTTTTGTTTACCTTCATCGGTGTGTGCAGCCACACCTTCATCTCTTCGCTGTGATAACATGTGGTCTGACTGGTCTGACTGGTCTGACTGAGACTGACTCTCTTCTCATGACTCAGTGGAAACACACAAACTGCTGCTGTTTAAATGTGTGATTTTCAGGCTGCTGAAGCTCTAATGAACCTCAGATCACTTGAAGTGGACTCTTCTTAGATGGGTTTGTCTCTGTTAGCAGATACTTCAGGATCATCATTAAATGATGTATTCAAGTATTCAGTCTCTATTCCCAGTGAAACATGAGGAACTGTCTCTAACAGCTGGATGAAGATCTTTTAAAGAACAGAGTTCAGGATTTGTAGCATCAGGTTTCAGATCCAATCACAGCACAGACACAGATCTGATCAAAGTGATCAATGATCTGAAGATCAACAGTGACTCACAAACTCGTTGCCTCAAAAAACAGAACTTTTTGTTTCCTTGAATGACTTTAATGAACTGGGATGATGTGAGCTTGTAGAAGTTAAATGAAGCTGATAAATCTGAGTTTGCTGGAAGTTCATGAGGGTGTGGAAGAAACTTCATGTGATCAATTCCACCGAAATTAGAAGAGAAGCTTCACAAAATCTGGTTTTATTGAACACAGATGATGACTCCAAGTTAGCTTAATCAGAGTAACTGATAAAGTCCAAGTAGTTGTTGCTTTGCAGCAGGAACTTGCTGTGAGTTAAACTCATGTTCCACCAGCACAGAGCTCTGCAGCAGCTACCTGTCTGGTTTTAATCCCAGCAGCACCTGGAGAGCAGTCACACCAGCTCCCAGCATTCATTAGAAATCCTTCATTTTCCTCATCAGTCATCATTCTAACAGCTAAACCGTCTTTTTATGTCTACAACATGTTTCTAGAAACTGAAACTAAGCTGGAAGGTGGATTATTGCTGATATGAGCTCAATATGGAGACCAGAACATGTTTTCCTGTCTGGATTCCTCACGTTTGAAGCAGGAGATCATCAAGGGTGACATGAGATGATTTATTGATTTATTTACATGTTATTATTCCTAAATCACTTTTTATTCATCACAACAGCCAGAAACAAGAAGATAAAAGAAAAGTAAAGAAGAGAAACTGGACATGACGTCAGAGTTTATTTCTCTTCTTTTACCTCTGAAATCATTAGAAACCTGTTTGTGTCGTTTGAATTATTGATCAACCAAATAAATATAATAAAACTGAATAAAATAGAATAAAGGTCTTTAAAAAATTTAGGCTGGTTTCAACTAAGCTCCTAAAGTTGCATGAAATGAATTCATTTGTTAACAGAAGTCATCACCATTTTTCATGAACTCATCTTATTTCCACTGATTCAACTTAAGTTCATTTATTGAACCTTTTTCAATCCAAAGTTCATACGACTCATTTCAGATTAGAATTAATAACCAGATTAAAATGAAGTTCTGTCCACTAAATCTATTTAATTAAAGCCAATGTAACATTTTACAGTGTGTGTAACATGTGTGATAGAAATAAAGCTGTTTCGCCCCACTGCTCAACCATTCCTTCACATCTCTGAGGACACGTCTCTGCTCTCCAAGGACCTGCAGACACAGGGAATGGATGTTCTGGCAGCTCAGAGTCTGGCTGAGGGAACAGAGGAGAACCTGAAGAAATCCATCAGAGACTTTGAGGGACAGAAAAGAGCAGCTGATGAGTTTGTAGTTTGGGCCAATAAAAAGCTGCAGGACTGGATAGAAAGCTGCTGATGCAGACCACTCTTCCTGAGAAACATCTCCCATCCTGCTCCCTGTGGACACAGATAACATCAGCTGTGACGGAGGAGGAAGGACTCTTTGTAGATCAGCTGATGACGTGGTCCTGGTGGCTCAGCTGACAGACCAGACTGCACTGACCAGCTCTCAGCAGGCAGGCAGTCAGGGCCGGCCGCTGGCATAAACACTCTATGCGGTTGTTTAGGGCCACAACCACTAGAGGGGGCCACATGATAAGTGTTTGATACACATTTTATCCCTTTCTTTATTCTAATTAAACAAAAATCACGGTAACATGAATTTAAATGGACTAAGTAGAAAACTAAACAGAAAAAAATGGTGGTGAAAAAATAAACCAGCAAAATCAGATGTTGACTTCCTGATTCGTGCGTAACCATGATGACACGGCACCGCACGGCAATGGAGGGAATCCGAGGCGTAACGTAACGTATTACGCTAAACCCAAGCATTACCGATGGCTCTGAAAAGAAAATTTAGAAGTGGTGCTGAAGGACGGAAAAAAAAAAGATGGAGATGGAGAGAAGGACACAAGATAAAGGTATGTTGTCATGTCACTGTTTAATCTGAGTGAATTAACTGTCTGGAGAAATCTATCGTTTTTCTTGCTAGCTGCTAGCATGATGCAGCATTACAGCTATTCTGAAAAACAGCATCGTGAGAGGACTTTTGTGTTGTGTCCGATATGTCGGCAAGTTGTCAACAGAATAAGCAGGTAGTTATTAAACGTAATAATACATAAGCTAGCTAGCCTGTAAGATAGCCGGGCAGTCAAGCTCAACACTGCAGCCTGGGCGGGGATAAGAGGCTCTCTGCTGGCTGCATGTTCAAATGTGAAAAAAAGACGTGAAAACAAACTTTTAATCAAGAATAGACTATGAACAGAAGGCAGTTCAATGTATCAAATAAGCACAATTCTTTTGTGATATTATATAGTCAATCCATCTTATTTTAGGATGCACATTTTTGTCAAAAGCTAACTCTTATATTTAGACCTTTCACTATACTTAAGAAAGGGAAAAAATAGACTGTAATAAAAATTAACAATTAACCTTTGTATAATGTGAATGATAGATTTTTGGTGTATACACTCATTCACTCATCAAATCAATAGTATGTGTTGAAGCTGCAGGCCAAGCAATAACATGAACAGGAGTATTGTTTTAATGTTTTATTGCAACATTAAATTTGTGTTTTGATTTATTATTTTAATGCATATAATATCCAATATCTAAGCTGACCCAAAAGATTTAAGAATTTCCATTTACTTTCCAAGCTGTTAAATTGTATATTTTAAGTCTTATATAAAAACATATAAACTTACATAAAAATAATTAAATTCGAATGTATTATTTTTTTCAGGGGCATTACTGAAATATTTTGGGCCAGCCTCCGCCATACCGGGTCCATCTGCTGCTGAAGGAACATCAGAATCTTCAGGGGATTCTACTCCATCCTCTGATGTGAGTGTGGCAGCAGAGGACATAGATGAGGTACCACAACCCTCTACATCCTCCTCTGACATAATTCCAGCTACAGAGGACATAACTGATATGCCTTCTTCATCATCCACCGGTAACACTTCTGCCACCTCCCAGGATCCACCTGCAGCACAACCACTAGATCCATTTGACTGGCCATCTGTCCTATCAGATGCAGACAGGACGGACATTGTACGCAGAGGGCCATTTCAGGTTGATCCCTCATTCTCCTTTCCCAGAAGGCAGGATGGAAGATGTTTTCATTACCACTATATGTATAGGAGACTGGTAAATGAGGACAAAATTAAGCGAAGCTGGCTTGTCTACTCTAAGAAAAACAATGCAGTTTACTGTTTCTGTTGTAAACTGTTCTCCAGCAAGAGCTACAAGTTGGTTAAAGAGGGACTGTCAGACTGGATGAACATTGGATCCCTGTTGAAAGCCCATGAAAACAGCCCTGATCACACCAAGCACATGGTCACATGGAAAGAACTGGAGCTTCGACTTAGGAAAGGCAAAACAATTGACCAGGTAGAAATGTCACTCATAGAAGCATCACGAAAACACTGGAGGGAGATTCTCAGGCGGCTGATTGCCATTATTCAGTCATTGGCTGAAAGAAACCTGGGTCTCAGGGGAACTGTTGACACGTTGCACAGTCACAATAATGGCAACTTCTTAAAAGAGGTGGAACTTTTAGCCAAGTTTGACCCAGTCATGAGGCAACATGTTAACCAAATTGAAAGTGGAACGTATTCATATTCCACCTACTTAGGCAAAACAATTCAGAATGAAGTGATTACATGCATCAGTGACAAAATTATGGAGACAATGGTGGCTGAAATTAAACAGTCCAAATATTATGCCATAATTTTGGATTGTACCCCAGATCTCAGCCACCTGGAGCAGATGTCTATTGTGATCAGAACAGTGAAGTTGGGAGAAGCACCTGAGATCAAGGAGCACTTCTTGGGCTTTCTGACTGCACCAGAAACCACAGGACTTGGGTTGTCTAATCTCATTTTGAACAGGCTGGAAGAACTGAACATTCCCTTCAGTAACTGCAGAGGACAATCATATGACAACGGTGCAAACATGAAGGGCAAAAACAAAGGAGTGCAAGCAAGGCTTTTGGAAAAGAACCCACGTGCCCTGTATGTCCCCTGTGGGGCTCATACTTTGAATCTTGTTGTGGCTGATGCAGCCAAGAATTCTATAGACGCAACCAGTTTCTTTGGCAATGTGCAGAAGATTTACAATCTATTCTCAGCTGCTACCCAGAGATGGTCCATTTTGAAACATCATGTCACCATTACTGTAAAGTCGTGGAGTGAGACAAGGTGGGAGAGTCGTGTCAACAGCATTATTCCCTTGCGCTACCAAGCATCTGGCATAAGGGATGCATTGCTAGAAGTCAGGGAAAAGGCAACAGATGTCATCACAAAAGTTGAAGCACAATCTTTGGCAGAGGAGGTTGGGTCATACAGATTCCAAATCTGCACAGTTGTGTGGCACGACATCCTTTCCATGATCGACAGAACCAGTAAGCTACTGCAGTCTCCCAAAATGCAGCTGGATGTGGCAGTCAATCTGCTGGAGAGTACTAAGAGCCATCTCTTGAGCTACAGAGACAATGGCTTTGCTGCTGCACAAGCTTCTGCAAAAGATGCATGTGAGGAAATGCATGTCGACGCTGTACTGAAGGAGAAGAGACTGCGAAGCACAAAGACTCACTTTGCTTATGAATCACCAGATGAACCAGTCAAGGATGCCCTGAAGAGGCTGAAGACCACATTTTTTAATGTGATAGTGGACTCTGCTATTACAGCTTTGGATGATAGGTTTGAAACACTTGGACGAGTTGAAAGCAAGTTTGGGGTGCTGCAGAACTTCTCAGCCTTGGATGAGGAAGCACTGAAGAAACAATGTGAGGAGCTTGAGAATACATTGAGGATTGGAGGGGAAGCTGACATTGATGGAAGAGAGCTGGCCATGGAAATCAGGAACCTTCCTCAGTTACCCACAAACAGGATGTCTGCATTTGAACTGCTGGACTTCTTCCACAAGAAAGAACTGACAGAGTTGTATCCAAATCTTTGGATATCCCTCAGGATTGCCTGTACCCTGCCAGTGACAGTGGCATCTGCTGAAAGAAGCTTTTCAAAACTTAAGCTGATAAAGACATACCTGCGATCATCAATGGCACAAGACCGCCTCACAGGACTTGCCATCATTAGTATTAACCATGAGGTTGGCAAACAGGTGTCCTACGAGAATGTCATTGATGATTTTGCTTCAAAAAAAGCAAGGAGGCAGCGATTTTGAGATCTCTCTTGCTGATGTTGGTGAAAGGAGCCTATAGCTGTTCTTTTCTTAAAACATCAATAGTTAACACTTTTCACTATTTCACTTTTTATTTTAAATTCTTTGCACTGTTATACTATAGTTTTATTTAATATTTATTTGTTAGAATATTTTAGCTGAAACAGGTGTTCATTTGTCATTGGCTTTGCTTTTTGACCTTATTGTATGCAAGTTAATTGCTTTTCTAGTGTAAATTTGTTGACTTCATTATTTATTATTATGATTGTTTTGCACTCTTTCTGACCATTGCTATTTGTCAAAATATGCTACTTTTTTGGTTTTCATTTGTCATTGTTTTTACTTGTAGACTTTGTTAAATCCAAGTTGGTTGTTTTTATAGTTTAAATATCTTACCTTTATGTTTTCTATTATTTGAAGATTTCAGTTAAGAATTGTCTTTATTGTTTTGAGGATACCTCATTTTAAAATAAAGTAAGATATTTGCTGTTCACCATGTGCAAGTCTGTTTTAATTCAATTATGAGCTGTGCGTGTAATTTGGTAGTTGCCCTGTGCATGTTTTGGGGCCACAAAAAAAATCTTGCTTAGGGCCACCAAAATCCTAGGGCCGGCCCTGCAGGCAGTGATTTGCTTCAGACTTTCAGCCAAGATTTCCTGGAGCTAAATCCTACAAAGACCAAGGAGTTGTGCTGTGGGGGCAGAGAGAGGTTTTTACTCCCCTTAGTATGTTTTTAACTTGTGATTTTTTACAATATAGCCGTCTTTTTAAGACATCAGCTGTCAATCTGTGTCTGTTCGGGTAGATTTTTCGCGCTGGTCAGAGGCTGTGCTATACGGGAGATTTTTTCTGAATATTTTTTCTTTTTGCAAGACTTGTTATTGTGAGTCTCCATGGCAACGAGACTTGTTTACCATCGGGATCAACTGATAAAACTCTCCAAACTCAAGATTATCAGTGAAACAACACTTCAAATCCCAACGGAGTTGAAAAGAAAGAGAAGAGGATGCAGGGCAGGAGCGAGGCAGAGAGAAAAACGGTGGCGATTCAAACCGTTTCTTCCAACGGTTGTTATGGGAAACGTGAGATCGCTAGTTAACAAAATTGATGAACTTCAGGTGCTAACCAGGTCTCTTAAAGAATACAGAGAGTGCAGTATTATGTGCTTCACCGAGACATGGCTGCATGAACACATCCCAGACTGTAATGCGTCTGTACACGGCTTCAGGACGGTCCGTGCAGACCGCAATAAACAACTCAGCGGGAAGCTGAAGGGAGGTGGAATTGCGGTGCTGGTAAATCAGCGCTGGTGTCATCCTGAACATGTCACTGTTAAAGAGAAGATCTGCAAAAGAGACATTGAACTGCTAGCTGTGAGTCTCCGCCCGTATTATTTACCCAGAGAGTTCACATGCGTTATTCTGGTAGCGGTATATATATTACCTGGTACCGCTCCAGACGCAGCCTGTGATGTCATTAACTCTGTAGTGGCCAGGCTTCAAACACAACATCCAAACGCATTTGTGGCGATCTCTGGAGATTTTAACAACATCTCCCTCTCTGCAACTCTACCAACTTTCCAACAGTTTGTCAGCTGCTCCACCAGAGAAAACAAAACGTTGGACTTATTTTATGCAAATATTAAAAATGCATACAGCTCCTTTGCCCTGCCACCTTTAGGAAGATCAGACCATAACCTAGTTCTTCTCTCCTCCTCCTACAAGCCCATCGTTCAGCAACAACCAGTCATTAGAAAGGCTATTAGAACCTGGTCTAATGAAGCTGAAGATGCTCTGAGAGGATGCTTCGAGGCTACAGACTGGAACGTCCTATGTGAACCTCATGGAGATGACATCAATGCCTTGACTGAGTGTGTGACAGATTATATTAACTTCTGTGTGGACAGCACTGTTCCAACAAGAACAGTGAGGTGCTTCCCCAATAACAAACCCTGGATCACCAGTGACCTGAAAAAGCTGCTGAACATCAAAAAGAAAGCTTTTAGGGATGGAGACAGGGAGTTATTGAAGTCCACACAAAAACAACTTAAAATGGAGGTGGTGGAGGAATACAAGTACCTTGGAGTTCAGCTGGACAACAGACTTGAGTGGAAAAGCAACACTGAGTACATTTACAAGAAAGGTCAGAGCAGACTCTACTTCTTAAGGAAGCTGAGATCTTTTAACGTCTGCACCAAAATGTTGCAAATGTTCTACAGGTCTGTTGTTGAAAGTGCAATCAGCTTTGCAGCAATCTGCTGGGGCAGCGGCATCAGAACCAGAGACTTGAAAAGAATTAACAAACTGATCAAGAAAGCTGGTTCTGTGCTTGGAGTAACTCTGGAGCCGCTGGAGTTGATCATCAAAAAAAGAATTCTGTACAAGCTGACGAAGATAATGGAAGATCCTTCACACCCTCTACACAACGCCGTGACGAAACAACAGAGTGTGTTCAGTGGGAGGCTTGTTCAAGTCCGATGCAAGACAGAGAGACACAGAAGATCCTTCCTTCCAGCAGCTATCAGGCTGAAGAACAAAGCCCTTAATTAATTAATGTGATTGTTTTACTACAATATTGAATTTCCCTTTGGTATTAATAAAGTATTTTTCATTCATTCATTCATTCATTTCATTTCATTTCATTTCATTCATCCAGAGTCAAGCCACCGAACAGGGAGGCGTTTTTAAATATGTGGGAACAGAGACGGACTCCTGCAGGTCTTTTAGTCGCCACGCAGACTCTGATTGGAAGAAAGCAGAAAAAGGCTCCACCTGCTGAGGAAATCTTCAATATTTCATCCTGCTACGGCTTCCTGTCCATCAAACACAAAAGCAAACTCTCTGCTTTCCTCAGTCAGGCCAGCAAAATGATGCTCAGCACAAACAGCTCTTTCTGAGCTGCAGCAGCTCTCTGTGATCAGGAAAACCTCCCAGATCACAGAGGACCATCACACCCTCTTCATCCCTCCTTCCAGCTGCTGCCATCAGGCCCACGCTAGAAAGCTCCTCTGGCCCGTAAGAACATCTACAAACAATCTTTCATTGGCTCTGCAGGACCCATCCTGAACTAGTCCAGCAGCCACCACCGCTCATCATTTCACCTTTTAAAGCCACTTTTACACCAGTTTGAACTGGTTTCTTCTTTAATCCTGTTAGTTTTCACTGTCAGTGTGTTTTATTGTATTTAATGAAGTCGCCTCCAAAACTTGTTCCTGAAGTCAGAATAGTAAAACCAGGACCAGCATCCGTCATACTGGACTTCTTCTTCTTTCATGGAGAAAACTGTTGTCCAGCACTTTCATTGATGAGGACACAGTCATTGATTCTGGATCAGTTTCACAGATGTGTAGCCGGCTGGCCCAGAAGCACCAGCAGGGCCTCGGTTCTGTCCAGTTCTGACCTGAACCTGAAGGCAGAGGACCGCCCAGATGCTTCCCTGTTCCCCAGAGAGGTGAGTCCCCGTCCATCCCTGTGGTCCAGACCTCCAGCTCCATCCACCTGCTCTGAATGATGAAGAGGAGCAGCTGCAGAAGGTCTGAGTTTGACTTCATCTCATTAAATCTGGATTTTTTAAATCTCACATTTCACAAGTTAAAGACTCAAAGCCTGAAAACATCAAGAAATTCTCTAATAAATGAAGTAAAAACTGTCTGAAGCAACTAATGGAAATAAATAAAGGAGCAGAAAGTTTATTCATGAAATTAAATCCTAAAAGATGGAAATAAAAATGAAAACATGATGAAAATATTTTAATGTGATCTTTATTATTTGGTGGACAGGATATGAGTCTGATATCAAGCTGAGTGTTTACGTCGTGTTATTTCCTTGTTGCGTCATCACTGTTCTTTGTTGAACGATCATCTTCTAATCCAAAGATAAAAGCTGGATATGCCCGATGTTCCATTCATAGCAACTAGCTGCTGCTCTCTGTGTGTTGTAATCCAGACCCACAGGGTGGATGTGGAACGCTGGAAACAGAAGACACAGAGGAGGAGAGGTGTACATGTTCCATCCATCACAAAGCCTTTTCTTTCTGAGGAGACCAAAGGGCCGAAGGTAAAGGTGACATGATGTTAATAATCAGCATGTGTTGGGATTAACGTGCTATGTGCTGATATAATCACAGACAAAAAGGGATTCTCAGTCTACCGCTGTCCACGTTTCTCCACACAGAAGAACATAAAGACGACTGAGAGCTTCACAAAGATTTCCACAGCACACCACATCTCACTTTATTGTTTAAGGTTGTAGTCTGTCAGCCTGGACAATAAAAGCTCATTTTCTTTCTACTGACTAGTTTTTATTCTGCTTTTAGAAACACAGAATTCCTGCACAGAAGCAACGTTATATTGTGAAGATCTTTTGATGCTTTTTAAAACTTTTCCTGCTGGAATATTTTTCTGTCTCCAGCTGTTGTGTTTATTCAGGACATGCCTTCCCTCACATCTCAGTCAACACACGTCCTGTCTGAGGAACATGGAAAACCAAGAAATGGCCACAGCAAGCCTTCCCCACAGTCTGACACATCACAGCTGATCTTACATGTATTTAGCTTTACATGGAAAAAAGAAGTTATTCCAGATGAAGATTTCTGCTCCATGTGGTAACTTCTGCTTTAACTATTTTATGTTGCTGACTACAGCTGTGGTTCAGAGATAGTTTAAGCCCTTTGGCATTCCCAGTGTTTCATATCAAGAATAGAGATTGTGGATTAAGCTCATTTCTTCCTTGTGTCTTTTGTCCAGAGTCCCAGAGACAGGATCCATGCTCACGTTGCAATATAGTTTATATTTGCTGGAATACAATTATTTAAAGATGTTCTTGGACCCTGATGATGGACGATGATATTATAAAACTATTGACGTATGTATACATACTGTATGTCTACAGTCACATGTTTTAGTCCAACTGTACTTCCTGCTTGTGCAGCTGCTGCTGCTGTATGTTGCTTTTAGATGGATTATGTGTTTCAATCCATCATATAATCAAGATTCATTCTATCTATTTTACTCGCATTTATCTTAAACTTTGTGCAGCTTATTTTTAATGATTATTTATTGATGGATTGATGAGTGAACAAGGTGCTGCTTGGCTTTTGCAGCTGACATCACTGTGGAGAAGGAAGGACACAGACGTTGTTGTTGCTGAGCTCCCTCCATGTAAGAGGGAACATTTCTGTGATCCGCCATAGCGAGCTGCGCTCACTGCGACCTCACCAGTGGCTAACAGGCCCAAACAAAGACACAGTGAGGTTCAACATCTGCAGATACCTCAGTTTAGTCCAGCGTCTTATTGCTGGAATGTTTCTCAAACAGCATTTAACCTGTGTTGTTTTCTAACTTGATCTCAATCCTCTGCTTTAGGTTATTGAGCCTCTTTCAGCTTTCTGCCAACCAGTCCAGCGTTGGAAAGAACATTTCCATCCTTCATCATTACACAGCAGGTGGAAAACTTTGTGGGAAACGCGCTGAGCTCAGTGGACACGGCCTCTCCAAGGTAAAGTTGCTTTTCATGCATTTTACCTCCACACACCTTGTACAGGAGGAAATATTTAGACAGTGAAACGGCTGACTTCCATGTACACACTTTCTGTTAGAGGACTTTGTCTTTTCTATGTTTCACTTGTAATTTTAGAGGATTTTAATTCTACATTTCTTTTGAATCTCTTTTTCTTCCTGTTCCAGATCAGCTGTGACGACTACCAGGCCATTCTGTCCTTTGTAAACACTGACAGAGCCACTGGAAGCTGCTGCTCACTGATACTTTCTGCAAACATCACTTTATATTAACTCTGTTTATATGATTTATAAAGTTGTTCTGAGTCTTATTATGTGCTTTATAAAAGCTTTTTTCAAGTATATATTTCCTGCCATAAGATGAGTGTTTTTGGTGGATCCAGCATCTGATTCATCTGAGGAGGCAGCAAAAAGAGTCGACACATTAGATATCACGTCTCAGTAAAAATGATGATTGATTTGGCTAAAAAGAGGTAAATATCCCAAAAATAAAAGCATTTAAACATGTTTGATTTCTATTTAAAACTTTGTGTTGGAGTAAAAATGGATGCAGCATCGTTGACACAAGTTTCCAAACCCAGACCAGTGAAGCACTTTGTTTGCTGGCTGGTTTTAGCTCTTTGTTCCTACACCTCCCAGTCACACCATCAGTACCTATATACCATATACTAAATGAGATATCCCAGAAAACAAGATAACCTAGATGATATTCCAGCTGCATACTAATAGGATGCAGTGGAGACTAATACAGCAGATATTTTAAAAGGGAAAAGTTGAAGATGAGGAGAAGCTGCTATGGCGAGGAGGAGTGGGGGAGGAGCAACCATCCAGCATCCAGTTCAACAAGATGACAGTAGCTGTGGGCTCATAGTCACCACGGTATATTTCTGTCTGCATGACTGTGTACAAAGTTCACTGTGTGCATGTGGGACTAACTGTCCACCTTTGATTTCAGTGTCTTTTTCTGAAAGAATCAAATATTACTAGATACATACGTCCCCAGAGAGCCAATAAAACGCCGTGTTCTTATTATGTTGAGCGCATGCTTCTAAAACAAACATCAGAACAGACGATACACCTGAATTAATGGTGTGACAGCACATGGCAGCGATGGTAAAAAAGAACATCAGGCAGTGAGGTCCTAATTCTACATTTATACTTCAGTTTTGGGGGGATTTATGTGAACGGTATTGAAGGCTGTCTGCTGGCTGAAAAAGCCCATGTAGTGTGTAATGTACATTAAACATGTTGTATTAATTACCTCTGGACAAATAGAAGGAAGAATATTACTATGTATACAGATTTAAAGTAAATAATACATGAAGTCAAAGTGGAAACGTTTGTTGGGAAAAGTGTGTGACTGATGACTTTTCAGACTGTGTGTTGGTGTAGATGGCGAGGGCGATGATGGAAGCCTTTCCTGCATCACCGGCTATGACCTTTGACACATCTAGAAAGAAGATGCTGATGAGAGGAGAACGTTTGCACTTTCCATCCTCAGTGAATCAGGTTTACAGTCGTTGTTAATATTGTTTACATCAGGTAAACCAGATCACCAGAGCTGGTCCAGATTCTAAAAAGCAGGTTTTTCCTCCTGCAACACAGACAGCATTTATTTCTAGAAAGCGCTGTGAAGGAAATGAATGGAGACTGAACAGGCAGCAGTTTAAATGTGTTTTATTGAAGAAAGAAGCTTCTAGACAGGGTGGTAGGTAGACACATAAAACAGCACAGGGCAGATAGTGGCCCAAACAGGCAGAGGAATAAATGTAGAGAGCAGGTAAACACAATCTTCTTCTCATTTCTACTTTTGCTGCATCCACGTCTCCTCTGTCCTCCATCCTTTTCTTGGAGTGTTTGACATGGAAAACAATTGTGCAATGTGCTCAGCGTCAAAGCCTCCAGGATCTGGGCCTCCCACCACTGACTGGGGAAGTGTTTCTCACTGTTTGCACTTTGTTTCCAGTTTTACATTTAATCACCAATATTAACTGATTTAGAAATAAAACAGTTTTATTTCCCTAAGATGTCAATTCCTTTACAATTTACAATATAATGTACATGCATGAAGTCAATGAAATGACATGTAAATAATAAATAAATAATAATAAGTTGAAGCAAACATCGCCCTGACAGTAACAAGAAATGATTCTCTGCTGCACATTTACCTCTTTATTTGCATTGTAGATGCAGGATTAATCCCATGTTATTTTACTGCTGTTATTGTGCAGATACAGTGTGATACCTGTGGAAGATGCTACCATGAGCAGTGTCTGGGGATGAAGGTGCACCAACTCCAAGAGGCCAGAGCAAGCAGGTGGAATAGTTTGGTCTGCATGTGGGACAAAAGATGGAAACGGAGGATTCCAGTTGTACATGGCAGAAAACATGAAGATTGTCTTCTTGTTTGTGTTTAGTTTTAAAGGACAGCAGGGAGAACATGTTTAGTTTAGAAAAGACTGAACAATACTATAGTTTGCTTTAATGTCCAGCTGTTAATCCATTTTTGTTCCATATTTACAATCACTGAATGAAAGTCTTTCATTTAATGATGGAAATTGTGTTTTTGACTTTTCTTAAGTATGTAAATAGTGTAGTTGTGTGTGTGTGAACATGTTTACATGTTTTCATATCTAACAATTTTCAACATGTTCATATTTATTTATAACTATAGATATTATATTTATATCAGGTTATTATTATTTTAGTATTATTATTATATTAGAAATTGTAATTGTAACAAAAATGTAAAGAGTAAATTTGTGTGTGAAATAGATGCTTATAATAGATGCTACTGTGTGATGGTGGGACTGAAGTTGGTTAGTTACTGCCCTCTGCTGGCTGATGGTGGAACTGCAGTTTGTGGAGCTGCCAGATATCTGTCCACCTGAAATTCTCTTACTACTACTACTACTACTACTACTACTAATAATAATAATAATAATGATATTAATAATTATACAATTTTTTTTGTCTTAAAACATGCGTGTTAGGTTAATTGGTGACTCTAAATTCTCCCTAGGAGTGCGTGTGTGTAAATGATTGTTTGTCTCTATCTGTGTTGGTCCTGCGATGGACTGGTTACCTGTCCAGGTGGACCTGCCTCTCACCTGTCAAAATGCTGGGATAGGCTCCAGCTTACCTGCGACCCGTAATGGACTAAGTGGTAAAGAATGAATGAAAGAGAATGATTGAAATGTTTTTAAATTCAGTTTAAAATGATATAAAATAACAAAGAAGGCAAACAAATGTATTATTAGAATGTTTAAGAAAATAAATTTACAACTCAAAGTAAAGTTTTATTTAAATGTTCATTCTTTATTTTCCGTGTAGATATTTTTGGAATTAATTATTTTATTTCAATTTAACAAACAGAGAAATTATATTATATTATATACATTTATAATTATATACGAAAAAGAAAATCATGAAAAAATAAATAATTAATGTAATAAAAAATAATTGTTGCATGAAAAAATCATGAAATAAAGAAGTTATAAAAAGTTTGTATTAACTATAAAAAAAAACACATTAAAGGTTAAACTTTTTCTTTTGCAAGGACCAAACCGATCATTTCATATTCACATCAGCCCAATTATTATAAACAAGTCAGATTGAACAAAGTAAGAAACCATCTGTGTCAGAAATAAGATAAAATACAAGAAAACATCCTGAATAAATATTAGTCATTTTATCTACATTCTTATGGTTAAATTTGTTCCAAATAGTATTTAGTAACTTGCTCTGCATATAAAAATAAGAAATAAAAAGAAGGTAAAGTTTGTTCAAACAACTCATCTTGACCACATTTACTTTTTATAATCTCAATTATTTTAGAAGATGAATAAAAGTTGTTCTTACAGGAACTAATTATGGCTTTAGTTTGGAAATACCTACAATTATGAATAAAGAATTTTCCCAATAATATCAAATTAAGTAAATATTCAGCTGTTTTATTATAATTTTCTAAACATCACACAATTATCAGCCAACAGAGAGAAAATAATTCTTCTTAACTGAAGCCGGCCTTGTAGAATGATCCAGAAGTGATTAAATGCTTCATATAAGCTCCATGTTTCTCCAACAAAACACAAAATTTCATGTATTCAAATCCTTCCTGGTGTTTCAGTGTTGGAGGTTTTTGTTTGGCTTGTAAAGGACTCTGAGAGGAAGTCGTGGCTCCTCGTTGTCTTTCTGCAGCTGAACGTTGAGGACAGTTTGGGATCTCCATCAGTGCTGGATAGAGACGTCACCTTACAGATTTTCTTTGCTACGATTACTGTCAAACAAATAATCCTGTTTCTCTGATTATTCTGTGTTAATTCATTTCCATCTATAAATGTGTGAACTCACATGCTGTCAGAATGAACATGTTAATGCAAAGAGATGAAACTGTGGAATGAACACCTGGATTTTATTCTGTTTGTTGTCCGCATCAACAAAGTTCTACTCCTGCCGTGTTAAAGACCAGAACGTGGCTTTATCTCAGCCAGAGAAGTTGCTTTTGGGCATGTAGGTGACTTGTTACAGCGGTGAACAGAATCCACCTGAAACCACTTTATCCTCATTATTCCTGCAGATTCAGACGCTTTTCCAGCCGTACATGTAGAGGATGCTGCAGGACGACTCGTCTGATTTATCACAGAACTCTGATTTTGTTCCGTGTTCGTGGTTCAGACATGATCTTTCATGGAAAGTCATGATATTGAGGAATCTTTATGATTAATTAATCATGAGGTTTAAAACTGTGATTAATAGTGAAACGACGTAATCGTGGCGTCTCTAGTCAGATTATTTTGTTATTGAAGATCATTAGACCAGAGATGCAGAATGAAATTACAGGGGTGAGTGGGGTCCATGATGATTTCCACCGCCCTGGACAGGCAGCGCTGCGTTGCTAGCTCCTCAATGGGGGCAGTGTGACTCCAGGGATCCTCTGGGCCGCCCTCACCACCCTCCTCAGAGACTTTGAGCTGCTGCTGCTCTCGTGCTACAGAGAGATGCTGCTGGTCAGCTCTCTCTCCATGGTGCCTCTGCAGAAACTGCTGAGGATGGACCTTTCACCTCTGCAGGAAGTGCAGGCGCTGGTGGGCTTTTTTACAGAGGAGGAGGTGAGCAGGGACCAGGTGAGGTTGTCGGCTATGTCACCTCCCAGGAACTTAATGTGTGGGAGGATCTCCACAGCAGCGTGAACAGGCCGTCCATCACCAGATCTTTGGTTTTTTCCACATTCAGGATCACGTTGTTGTTACTGCACCAGTCCACAAAAAGTCTCACCTCCTCCCTGCAGAGCCTCTCCTCACCGTCCTGGATGAGACCCACCACTGGTGTGTCGTCCGCTTACTGGATGGTGTGGGTTGTACCGTACTTAGTACAACAGTCGTAGGTCATCAAGGTGTCAGTTTTAAAAGTACATGAAGAGTCTACATTTCACATATAAAGTCAGACATTTGGAGACAGAATGAAAAATGAAGATTGTGGTGAATAAAGAGGCAAAAAGTGAAAAATCAATAATTCAACATGTGAAAATGTCAGAAAGTCCAAATAAAGACAGAATGAAGCAAACAAACTAAGAGTGAAACACTGGGAGGATTTTCATTTCCAGCATCATGAAGTGAAACTAACTGCAGCTGACATGAAGTGAACACAACATCCTGATATTCAGTGTGAAGCTTTGACTGGAAACATGTGGATCCTGGAAGAAGCACAGCTTCCATCTTTAAAGGACTGGAAGAGGAAGAAGTTTCCAAGGAATCATTTAGAAGAGTTTCACACAGAAACTGGTTGAATCTGAAAAGATGTTTCTGAGTGAAAGAGACAGACATGTACAGACTGAACTATCTGTTCACCAGTCAGAGTTTCTCTGACACGATCAAACTCTTTACACTCAACACAGAGACATCCAGGAACCAGACAAGGACCAGAACCCAAAACCAGCATAGAGAGGATGAGTGAATGTGGTGATGAAGGTGTGGAGGTGGATCAGTGAGTCAGAGGAGACTCTGTAGAAGGACAGAGAGCCAGCAGGACAGTCCACATACACTGCTACTCTGTTAGAGACAGAGGAGGAGGAGGAGGAGGAGGAGGAGGAGGAGGAGATGGGTGCTTTTCTGTTATTGTGCCAGACAGAGTAACCTTCATCATCAGAACATTTTAGATTCCAGGACTGATCATTGAATCCAAACCAGCAGTCTCTGATGTCTCCTCTCCTCCTGATTTCTTTATAACACACTGATATATCAACATCTCCTCTCCACTCGACCTCCCAGTAGCAGCGACCAGTCAGAACATTTCCACACAGCAGCTGAGGCCTGTAAAATCTGTCTGGATGATCAGGATATGACTGAATCTCCTTCACACGTGTCACCTTCCTGTTGTTGTCAGACAGTTTAAGTTTTCTGTCCACTGTGTTCATGTCGATAGTGAGTGGACAGGAATCTGATGGAGAGAACAAACACAATCCAGCTGCAGTTATTGATCTATTGACACTTTGATGCTGACTGATGAATGAGTGATGGGACAGTGTGAAGATGGTTGAATGTGATGAAATCAATAAAAAACACACTTACACTTCCTCACACCTCCTGGTTTCAACCATGGTTCTCCAGCAGGCTCCACCCTGAAAGGAGGAGGGGGGTCAGAGCAGCACCGTCATGCTAACATGGACATTACATGGCTCTCATACACACTTTGTTCTACACTGAGAAAGGTTCAGATTTATGAAGCCATGTGAACATTCTTCTCTTTTAGATTGATTGATTTGTTAATTCCAGTGTCATGTCCACATGGGCTTACAAGACACTATACAATATAAATCTAGACAATTCAAAGATGGCAAACAGAAAAAGAAAAACCAGAAAACCAAGAACAAGTCTCGTGTATCCATCAACTTATACAACAACAACAAGATAAATCAAAATATACAAATGAAAGGATTGTGTTCTTATGTAGGAAACAATGTTTTCTGTCTTAATGTCCATCCTGTGTCAATAAATCTAGCTAAAGCATGAATCTCCTCCTTGAAGAACCAACTCAACATATCATACTCAGACATCCAAAACAAATCTGCTTTCTTCCTTTGTACGTTTTCAGACAGAGATTTCCTCAGTTCATCATACAGCGGACATTGGAACAAGAAATTAAGTTTATCTCCAACAACTTCAAGATCACACAAAACACATATACACTGTTCTTCAGGTACACCCTTATACCCACTCACTTCAGTCGCTAGGGGCAACGTACCAGATCTTCATTGTGCACACAATGACCTCTGACCTCTCCCTAAGTGTAGCGTCTTCTATATCTAAACCAAGCTTAGCCTGTTTGATTTCGTGGGCCAAGTCATTTACATAGAAAGTAAATAAAGTTGGGAAAGAGTATCTCCTTGTTTAACTCCAAACAGAGCAGGAAACCAATCAGTTCTAAGATTATTTACCTGAATACAAGCAACGGGAACGTTGTACAGGGATTTAATAGTACCATAGAATTCACCTCCAATACCAGAAGAGATCAATTTATATTCCAAAAGATCTCTCTTTATCCAATCAAAAGATTTTTTAAAGTCTACAAAACAAAGTCTCTTTACCCTCCTGTAACCTTGCTCTCACAACGGAAGACAAACCATGCATGCCCTGTTTTCCCTGAAGCCATTTTGTTCTTCCACCATCATACCTGGAGACTCTAGGAAATCATTTCATCTACTGTTTAGAACCCTATAAAATTCCCCGTTTGAGATGAGATGTTTGAGATCAACCTGAGAGCATCATGTCCAACCCTCTCTACAAGATCCAGAGTAAACCTTCAGTTCAGTACACGTGTTAATATTAACATGGGTGTCACAATATAATCCACTACAGCCTTTCCCCTGACAGAAACAGAAGGAAAGTTTTCATTTTCCAGATTTAATCTGCCATTCAGCACACAACATTTTCAATCCTTCAAGAAACACCAAACCATCTGTTTTACGGTCACTTTGAGGAACCATGATAGTAGCCTACATTAACTAACTGGCGTTTCTTTTCTTGCTTAGTATACTGCAAATATCTAATAATCAGCGGCAACAGAAACAGCAGAGAATAATTGTGATGTCTTCCTACGTCACTTTTAGTCTATTTATCCAAAACGGCCCATACAGCATCCATGCTGCTGTGTCCACCGGGGTCTCCGCACTGTTGATCCACTGATACGATTTTGGCTTGTTTAGGATCCGACTGGCCAGATACTTTGAAAAACTTCAGCAGACTTACTTGTATTTTTTACACTTTTTCCATCTGAGTGAAAACTAACTGCAATCTCAAAATCATTGCACGCCTGCGTAACGTGATCCTCTCCCTCCCTCCGTTTCCGCAACCTAAAATTCGCCTTAGAATACCTCTAAATTATGCAAACACAAGATTTTTTGTGTAATCTCAATGGAGAATATACAGTAACAAAACAGAAAACTATTCTAAACACGAAACAAACATTTATTTATCTACATTATTATTTAGGTGATTTTTTGTAGTAACACAGCAGGTGGGGGAGCCAATGAAATACGTTCCGGATCCAACTATGGCGGTCTGTGAGGAAGCTGCATACATTTCCTCACTAAGTAGGTGCTCAGTATGAGACCACACACCTACATGCCCTGCATACACTTTGATATCCTTTTATTTGTGTTTCTTTAGTTTTTGTTAATGTATTTATCCACTAACATTGGATCCTATTAGGTTGGGTAATACATTGGGTTTGGATTATTTTCAGTATGTGTTTTTGTTGCTAATCTCTCTCTCTCCCTCTGAGGTGGTTTGGGGAACAGCACCTTCATGGAGGCGCGCCCATGAGGGTGTTAACCAGGGCCTGGTGTGCTGAATTGGCTGATTTGGCACGCACCAAGTGGCCAGAGAAAGGGGGGAGGATGGGATGATAGTGTTTATTTTTTGTATTTGCTTTATTGATTTATGTAATTGTGTTAAGTTAAGCATTTGGGTTAAAGGGGGTTGTAATGGTGTATTTGGTGGGAAATGGTGTATGTTAATCTGTGGTAGTGTTTTGGGAGTTACAATTGTATATACACCCGTTTCTGTATGGTAATGGGGCTGACTGTAGGTTTTTATGCACTATGTAAATATGTAGGTGGTTGGCCTTGTGAGGGTCGGTCAGAGAACGTAGGTGTATACGGCTTATTGTAACTGGAGATCTGTGAAGTAAAAATCCTGAGCTCAGTGAAGACTGGAGTTGAAGTGTGTTCTGTTCGTCTTTGCTGGAATTACTCCGGAGGAAGTCGGTGTTCAATCTCTTTAAAGGATTGAGAATCCGTATGGTGGGAGCCTCAAAACCTAACACGGTCCCAGAACATGTTTCCGGCTGGATCAGGTGTCGGCTCCCGCATCAGGGGATACAATTATTGTGTTGTGTCTAGCTTTAATTTCTTCATTGTGCTGGATTTCACCTTGTAAACTTAAAATGAACAGCGTGCTTGTTGTTCAAGTTATTGTTTGAGGGTTGTTGTTCTGCCAGCGAGGTTCTGCTGAGTTTTTCTTAGCTTTTAGTGTGATTAATATATATAAGATAATTATTATATACATACATATATATATATATATATATATATATATATATATATATATATATATGCTCACCACCTGCAGGAGGGGCCATAGGGGTCGGGTGCAGTGTGAGCTGGGCGGCTGCCAGAGGCGGGGACCCTGGTGGTCTGATCCTCGGCTGCAAAAGCTAGCTCTAGGGAAGGAAGGCGGGGAAGGAAGCTGAGCTGGTGCGCGAGGTTGAGCGGCTCCGACTAGATATAGTTGGACTCACCTCGACGCACGGCTTGGGCTCTGGAACCACTGCCTTCGAGAGGGGCTGGACCCTCTTCCATTCTGGAGTTGCTCCCGGTGAGAGGCGCCGAGCAGGTATGGACATGCTCATTGCCCCCCAACCTGTACGTTGGGGTATACCCCGGTGGATGAAAGGGTAGCCTCCCTTCGGGTGGGGGGACGGGTCTTGACTGTTGTTTGTGCTTATGCACCAAATAGCAGCTCAGAGTACCCACCCTTTTTGGAGTCCTTGAGGGGGGTGTTGGAGAGCACTCCTTCTAGAGATGGGATTTATGGCTCTTTGAAGGGAGCCGGATCTTGAGGAGCCGTTCCTTTCAAAGAGCCATTCAAAAGACTGGCTCTTTCTCACAATATCTTACAAAATTTCACAATATATAAGAATGACAAACAAAATCAAAATAAATATATAAAATCTGCTATACAAGATTAAATAATTATAGGAAAAATATAGATAAAAAAGGATAAACCTGAGAAGTCAGTGCAAATTCTAGTAAATGTTTTGGATAGAACTCACAGTATTTGTTTCCAAACAATACACTCTGCCCATAGATGCTTCATATGAATTGGACTTCTGTGATTTCACACGTTATTTTATTTTCATTTTAATCAACTGTACAGCTGTACTACTTCTTCTTATTTACTTATTTATTCATTTATTTATTTATTCAGCCATTTTTAGCTGTGGGGGGGGGGGGGGGGGGGGGGGGCTTGGTGTGTGTGTATACGTGTGTGCGTGTGACTGTGTGAAAGATTTCATTGAGTGTTTTTATTCTTACGTTTTTAATCATGTAAAGAGCTTTGTGTGTCCTATGGCATGAAAAGAACTTTATAAATAAAGTTTGATTTGATGAAGGCAGTGTCAAAAATTTGTATATAAAAAGTCTCACAAATGAACGGCTCACAGCTGTGAATCGGTTCCCATCGTTCATTTAATAATAATAATAATAATAATACATTTTATTTTAAAAAAGCGCCTTATCAAAGCACCCAAGGACACTGTACAAACATAAGACACTAAAAGTAAGCAAAACATTAAAAGCACAAAACAGAATAAGTGATAGAGGAAGGAAACACTGTGGAAAGATGTATATGGACTTAGGGGGGATAAGACTGTCTGAACAGATGAGTTTTGAGTCTGGATTTGAAGAGAAGGAAGGAGTCCACTGTACGGAGATCAGGAGGGAGGGAATTCCAGAGATGAGGAGCCGAGCGACTAAACGCCCTGCTCCCCATTGTTGCCAGACGTGCCGGGGGAACGGAAAGCTGATGGGTATGGGAGGAACGCAGTGTGCGGGAAGGGGTGTGTGGATGAAGGAGATCAGAGATGTAAGATGGAGCCAAGTTATGGAGTGCCTTAAAAGTGATGATCAGTATTTTGTAGATGATCCTTTGTTTGATGGGGAGCCAGTGGAGTTGTTGCAAGATGGCAGTGATATGATGAGCAATGGGGGTCCGAGTGATAACACGTGCGGCAGAGTTTTGGAGGAGCTGCAGCTTCTGGAGGGACTTATTGGGGAGGCCAAAAAGAAGTGAATTGCAGTAGTCAATGCGAGATGTGATCAGGCTGTGAACAAGAATGGCAGTAGTTTGGAAAGTGAGGGAAGGACGGAGACGAGAAATATTACGTAGGTGGAAATAGGCGGACCGGGTGATGTTATTAATGTGAGACTGGAAGGACAATGTGCTGTCGAGGACGACACCCAAGCTCTTAACCTGAGGGGAGGGGAGGACAGTTGAGTTATCAAGAGTAATGAAACATTTATTGGCTTTGGATAGGGTGTGAGGTGTGCCTACCAAGAGGACTTCCGTTTTAGAGCTGTTTAGTTTTAGAAAGTTGGATGAGAACCAAGACTGGATTTCTTCAAGACAGAGGGTGAGGGCGGTTGGCGGGAGCGAGGCAGATGGTTGAGTTGAGAGGTAGAGCTGGGTGTCGTCCGCGTAGCAGTGGAAATTGATATTATATTTACGAAGGATGTGGCCGAGTGGGAGTATGTAGATGATAAAAAGGAGGGGGCCCAGTACAGAACCTTGGGGCACTCCAGCGGAAACGGGGTAGGAAATAGATTTATGAGATTTGAGTTGTATGAACTGTGTTCGATCAGAGAGATATGAAGTAAACCAGGCTATTGGGGTGTGAGTGATGCCAAGAAATGAGAGTCGACTTAGAAGAGTAGCGTGAGAAATGGTATCAAAGGCTGCTGTGAGGTCCAGGAGAATGAGGATGGAAAGCAGTCCAGAGTCGGAAGCCATGAGTAGGTCATCAGAAATTTTGATAAGTGCAGTCTCGGTGCTGTGGAGGGGACGGAAGCCAGATTGAAACTGCTCATAAATATTGTTGGACAGCAGATGATTATGAAGTTGAGAGGCAACAGATTTTTCTAAAATTTTGGAAATGAAGGGGAGATTAGATATGGGACGAAGGTTGATGAAGTTGGTTGGGTCATTTAAAAGAGTTGTTCAAAGGAATCGATTTGTTCATGACCGCCACATCTCTAACTCCTTCCGGGGACTCCCTCGTTCTGCTGGGGGATTTCAATGCTCACGTGGGCAATGACAGCGAGACCTGTAGGGGTTTGATTGGGAGGAACGGCCCCCCCTAATCTAAATCCGAGTGGTGCTTTGTTGTTGGACTTCTGTGCTCGTCATGGACTGTCCATAACCAACACCTTGTTCAGACATAAGAGTGTCCACATGTGCACTTGGCACCAGGACACTCTAGACCGCAGTTCGATGATGGACTTTGTAGTCGTGTCGTCGGACTTGCGGCCGTATGTTCTGGACACTCGGGTGAAGAGAGGGGCGGAGCTGTCAACTGATCACCACCTGGTGGTGAGTTGGCTCAGATGGTGGGGGAGGATGCCTTGTCAGGCCTGGCAGACAGATTTTGGCCTGTGGGGCTCCAGAGGCAGCTGATAGGTATTGGCGAGCTAAGCGGAGCGCAGCTTCTGCGGTCGCTAAGGCAAAAGCTTGGGCATTGGAGGAGTTTGGAGAGGCCATGGGGAATGACTTCCGGACGGCTTCGAGGAGATTCTGGTCCACCATCCAGCGGCTCAGGAGGGGAAAGCGGTGCTCCGTCAACACTGTGTACTGTGGGGATGGGGGGCTGCTGACCTCGACTCGGGATGTTGTGAGGCGGTGGAGGGAATACTTCGAAGACCTCCTCAATCCCACCAACACGTCTTCTGATGAGGAAGCAGAGTCTGGGGTAGCTGGTGCTGGCTCTCCTATCTCTGGGGCTGAGGTCGCTGAGGTGGTTAAAAAGGCCCAGAGTTCCTTAGGGCTCTAGATGCTGTAGGGCTGTCTTGGCTGACACGCCTCTGCAGCATTGCATAGACATCGGGGACAGTCCCCACTGGACTGGCAGACTGGGGTGGTGGTCCCCCTCTTCAAAAAGGGGAACCGGAGGGTGTACTCCAACTACAGGGGGATCACACTCCTCAGCCTCCCCGGTAAGGTCTATTCAGGGGTGCTGCAGAGGAGGGTCCGTCAGATAGTCGAACCTCGAATTGAGGAGGAGCAGTGTGGTTTTCGTCCCGGTCGTGGAACAGTGGACCAGCCCTACACCCTCTATGGGGTCTTTGAGGGGGCATGGGAGTTTGCCCAACCAATCTACATGTGTTTTGTGGATTTGGAGAAGGCATTCAACCGTGTTCCCCGGGGACTCCTGTGGGGGTTACTCTGAGAGTATGGAGTGCCGGACTCGCTTGTACGAGCTGTCCGATCCCTGTACGACCGGTGTCAGAGCTTGGTCCGCATTGCCGGCAGTAAATCAGAATCGTTTCCAGTGTGGGTTGGACTCCGCCAAGGCTGTCCTCTGTCACCGATTCTGTTCATAACTTTTATGGACAGAATTTGTATGCGCAGCCGAGGTGTCGAGGGGATCCGGTTCGGTGGCCTCAGGATTGGGTCTTTGCTCTTTGCGGATGACGTAGTTCTGTTGGCTTCATCGGGCCGTGATCTTCAGCTCTCACTGGAGCGATTCGCAGCCAAGTGTGAAGCAGCTGGGATGAGAATCAGCACCTCCAAGTCCGAGATCATGGTCGTCAGCCGGAAAAGGCTGGAGTGCTCTCTCCGGGTCTGCGATAGATTCACGAGTGAGAGAAGGATGGAGCGGGAGATCGACAGGCGGATCGGTGCGGCATCCACAGTGATGCAGATTCTGCATCAGTCTGTCGTGGTGAAGAGGGAGCTGAGCCAAAAGGCAAAGCTCTCGATTTACCAGTCGATCTACGTTCCTACCCTCACCTATGGTCATGAGCTATGGGTAAAAACCAAAAGAACGAGATTGCGAATACAAGCGGCTGAAATTAGTTTTCTCCTCAGGGTGGCCGGGCTCTCCCTTAGAGACAGGGTGAGAAGCTCGGTGATCCGGGAGGGGCTCAGAGTAGAGCCGCTGCTCCTCCACATCGAGAGGAACCAGATGAGGTGGCTCGGGCATCTGGTTAGGATGCCTCCTGGACGCCTCCCTGGTGAGGTGTTCCGGGCACGTCCCACTGGAAAGAGGCCCTGGGGCCGACCCAGGACACGCTGGACGGACTACATCTCTCGGCTGGCCTGGGAACGCCTCGGGATCCCTCCGGATGAGCTGGTGAATGTGGCTGGGGAGAGGGAAGTCTGGGTTTCCTTGCTTAGGCAGCTTCCCCCGCGACCTGACTCCAGATAAGCAGAAGAAAATGGATGGATGGATGGATGGATATATATATATATATATATACATATATATATATATTAGTATTTTAAGAAAAATTATTTTATGTCAGTGATACATAAAAAGTGGAATCAAGGTTGACAGGTTACAATAAGTATTGCAATTCATAAAACAAGTTAACCTTAATGCTTTTACATAATAACCAGATCCTTTACCAGACTGATAACTTTAGCCAAGACTTTCCCAACAACAGGGATGCAATGCTGCCGTGCTTTACTTAACTGCTGTTGGGCAGAAACCTTTTATTTCTATATTTGATCTTTTTTTCATGAATTGATGATTTCATGATGAACTGATACTTCATCATACAGAAACGCCCCAAAAAATAGCAAATCTATAAGTTCAACATATAGCAACACACTGTAAGCTTGTTGTTTGGTTATTTTCATCAATAATTACATAATTAAAAGGAATGGTTTTAGACTGCAAACGTTTCCCAACAGCTAATACTTTCTGATCTACTTAGGGTTATGCATCGCACAGATAAAGTGCTAACTGTGGAATCAATTGCTCAAAAAACGCGAAGAGCAACAACATCTTTACTTTGGTAACTGTGGCTTTATTTCTGAGAATTTTCTGAAGTGCAATACTACACCCTGGACATACACATTTATGATATTATGAGCATTTTCTTCACCCCAAGTTCCGGTGAAAAGTAGAAAACCTGATATTCCTTTAGATTTATCTTACACACATGATTACATGCTAAATTCCCTGATTTGTATGTTTCACTTCTTCAAAGTGGCCTACACACAGAAACTGTAGAAACTTCATAGAGGTGAGGTATGAGTCTTTCTAGTTAGAGTGGAGAAGCAATTCGCAATCTCAATGCATAATGTGCAACACTTTGCAATGTCATCAAGCTTTATACAGACGATAATGTGTGAATATACCAAGACAAAGAGGACAAAGTCACAGATATATTTGCATGTCATCCATTGTTAGGATGGGCACAAAACCAACTTTTCATCCTTATGGTTGTGCAATCTTTTGTAAAGTGAAGCTTTGGATCCAGTAAGAAGTTAAGCATCTTACTACATGTGGATCAAAAGAACCAGCATTGAAAGACAGAGGAGAGCCTACAGAGTACGTCAAGCATAAAATCACTAGCCGTCTCCAGAGTTTCTTGAGTTTGATCGACATCATCATGTTGCTCTCCATCACTCAGTGCACAACCGAGCAAGACCGCAGGGCTGACCCAAGTTGCAGCTTGGCTGTTTATGAGCTGATGGCCTTCATTTCAGTTTTGTTTACCAGAGCAGCAACATCCAAAGTGAGAGCGGTGAGTGATGCTTGGTCGGAGCATTTCCTTGTGCCAGCCATAAAAGAAACAATGCCTCCAAACAGATTTCAAGCGATCATGAAACACCTGTGGTTTGATGACAAAGACACCTGCAAGGGGAGTGTGAAAAAGGATAAGTTTGCTGCTATCTCTGACATCTGGCAACATTTCATCAGGAACTACATGTTGTCTTACAAGCCAGGACGACACATTACCGACGACGAACAGCTTTTCCCAACAAAGGTCCACTGTCCTTTTATCCAATACACTGCATCCAAGACTGACAAATTTGGAATCAAATTTTGGATCGCAGCAGATTTGGAGACCAAATTCATGTACAGTGCCGTTCCATACTTAGAAAAACAGGCTAACAGGCTCCTGCAAAGAAACACAACTCTTCTTGGCACCATGATCAAGAAAAGATGGGAAGTTCCACCCCCAGCCAAAGATGCTTCACGATGCGAAGAATTCTCCACACAGGGGTTCACATCTGACAGTGCTTTGCTGACGGTGTTTGCACCCAAAAAGAACAAATCTGTCTGTATTCTCAGCACCATGCACCAGAAAGTGGAGATTGAAGAAACACGCAAAAGAAAACCCAACACTGTTACCGACTACAACCACCTGAAGTGTGGTGTTATGACCAGAAAGTACATGCCTACACAGTGCGTGCAGGAACATGGAGGTGGTCCATCGCTGTGTTTTACAACATGCTCGATCTGGCAGCGATGAACACACACGTGTTGTACAAAGCATGTACAGGGTCCACTGAAAAAAGGCAACTTTTCTTGGTTCACCTTGCAGAGGAATTATGGAAGAGGTTTCTGCAAGAGAAGGCCCTGAAGTTGAAAAAAAGTTGCAGCTTCAACAAACCCAAGGACATTTCCTCAGAAAAAAGCAGAGTCAGGTGCTGAAGAAGAGCAACAGGAACCACAGAACTGAAAAGTGTTCACAATGTGATACATACACATGCCACAAATGTAGGAAAGATAAACCATGGGTTTGTGTAGACTGCTGAACTGGACAATTTTAACTGAGCTGTTGAACGTGGCAATGCTGTAGGGAATGTTTTTTTTATTCTGCCTGCTCACCTACTGATCCACCCTGCTGCTGACTCAACCGCTTCATCTAGGAACCACACAGCCGAACACCTGGACTCTACCACTATCATCAGAGAACTCATGCTCTCTTGTTTGAGACTTTGTGTACAATCTAAACTCACTCAAAATTACAAACTGTAATCCACGACCACTGTCAAATAAAAGAAATAACAATTAATTTACTCAATGTTTTATTCAGATATGTTTCAGTTGTGATGAAAAATATAAAAAAATATATAAAAAGTGAAAATGACAGTAACTTCTCTTTACACAGGATCTTTACAGTTATTGTAACAGTGGCATTAAAACTAAACAGATAGGTAGATAGATATATACATTATTAATCCAGAGGGAAATTCGTGTGCTGCAGCTACATAAATAAAAAACTAAAAGGCATGTTAGAATAAAAACCTCACAAAAACAAGTCATAATGGCACAAACCTGCATGGTATAGTGCAGTAAAACATTTATCTAATGTAAACAGAAAAAAGATTCTATCATCTCTATGGATCTGAACTGAAGGGAAGTTTGGTGCAGCTTGCACTTGTAATCTGGGTGGGGGGGGGGGGCAACACGCAGTCGACATAATTTGAAAAACAATGGGTCAGTAAGTGTGGTGATTAACTATGGTAGAGGGAGGGGGGACTGCAGGAGAAACTGAAAATCCTGGTAATTCTAGTGTTAACAAACAAAGACATTCCTGAGTTCACCTCTGACACCTCCTCTGAGGCTAACCTAAACTTACGGAGTGTTTCCTGTGGTTAATGGATAATTGTCTTTGCTGAGTTCAAGTGATACTTTCTACTACTGAAGGTTGTTGTGTTTGCTAGATCCATGTGATACTCACAGAAACATTTCCTTATGCCTAAATTTGTTCTTATATCTAAATCTAATTATACTACCTACATAAATAATTAGACACTAAAACACCAAATAAACTGTTTTGATTATTTTACTAAGCCAATTAAAGACTGAAATGTCATCATTAATATACATTTAGTGTGTTTATGTTTTAGGTTTATACAACCTGCTCTGATCACTTGGATGTTACAATGACTTCCCTGCTAATTATTGACATGACTCATCAGTTTTCACACAAAACATTAATTGGCTGTTATAATGTGGAAGTTTCTTCTACTTCAGTTCTGAGAGGAAATTCAGGTACAGGGCCCATCAATTCCTACCACAATATAATATAATATAATATAATATAATATAATATAATATAATATAATATAATATAATATAATATAATATAATATAATATAATTTACTGTTACTGTTACCAAACCAAAAGAAATGTTACAAATGTGGTAAATGCAGTGGACACCATTTGTTTTTGTTTCTAAAAGAAATATTGTTGTTGATAAATGACCAGAAATGCCTGATGTGTCAAATATGATTAAAAATAATAACAGGCTTTTAATGCTATAAAGTTTCTAGCTGTCATTGTGTTAGTATAACCCCAACAGAACTACAGGGAGAGATGTTTTTATCCCAAATTCATATATGATCATTCTTAGTTCTGCACATGCTGCAGCTGACTGTAATCCACAAATTACGTGCCAAGGTTTGTTAGATTGAGGGACAGGAATACAAGTGTCACACAATTTATCGTTACTGAAAATATATTACATCCAAAACAATCAAAGGTACCAGCAAACAGACTTGTTGATTTATGTCTTTAATAATGTTACATGTCCATTTAAGTGTGTAGCTTATGCATGTGACAGGAAATAAGTCAGTGGTGTTTATGTGTCACCTCAATAATGATGAAGTTGTGGTTGTCTGTAGCTGTTCTTGCCTTTTGGCTGTACCGAGTCAGAGGTTAATGTCCCTTCATTAGTGTGGTTTACTCGCTCATGGTGTGGTATTTACATAGTCATATGCAAGGTGTATATTATTATCCTGGGTGTTTATGTTATGTAGGAGGTCAGATTTCCAATTAAAATGTTTTCATTCGGACCATGATGATGCAGCAGAACACTAACTGTTTATTTCCTCTATACAACATATTAGGTTAAAGTAAATTGCTGATACAAACATAAACTAATCTGGGGCAAACATATCTTTTGTTAATGAGAGAATACTTCAAGATGTGAAGGACATGCCACAAAAAAAGTGGACAGGTGGGGTGATAAACCCTATCATACAACAGGACACATTCAGCTGTGGTGTACTGGTGATGCAGGTGAGTTCATACTGTAAGGTGTTTATTGTTTGTATTACAACAGTCTGACAACACATGATCTTTCACTTCAGTGCATAAAACATGTTTTATGAAAATCCCAACATGTTTTGTATGATGGCCCAGATGGACATGAAGGTGGTGGAAAACCACCCTTATGTCCCCGAAGACATGAACATTGACACATGAAAAGAATCAACGTCATCCAAGCGATGGGAGATGGCAGTTGACATTCTGGAGAGCTCAGGTGTGTAGATGCAAGAAAAAGTTAAATAAAAAATAAAATCAGTTTAATTAAACTGTAACTTTTATAGTGAAATATGCTGTACAGGCTTTTGTTGCAGTTTTTTATGAAGACAGAAACTGTTCAATGTGTGCAACAGACAAACCCCCTGGAGGCGCCCAAAGACAGTGTGGGTCAGTTATTTTGTTTTATACAACACTGGTGTAGAAGGTGATTACCACAACATCACTTCCTAAAAGACTCTCAATGCAATCAGCATGATCTAAACAAATCTATACATTATCAGTTTTTGTATATTTTGTACATATTTTATATGTCAAAAGTTGCCAGATGAGTAAAATGGTCTTGAATGTGAAGTTTAAACTGACCTAGATGTACCACGTCCCATCTGCAATGAACAATGTGATTCCTGTTTTATCAGATAATGACTAAAGAATTAATAATATCACATGAGATTATCTGAACTAAGGTGAGTAAGTGTATGTGTAAGATTTAGTTGCTCTTATTGTTTGTTAATTACATTTTAGATTCAGACTCGTGAAAACGATGGTTCCACCAACTGTGCCTTGGCATGACTACAACACTCCTCAAACGGTTTAAGAAAGGAAGATGGAACTGCTTTCTCTGTTGCTGATGTACATTTGTAAGTCTCAAAAATATATTTTATTTTTAAAAAACACAGTACAATGTTTTACTTTAGACAACTGAGACACATACCATAAAATATTCCCTGTAAAAATGTAAAATGGTGATAAATCTATCTTTCAAAAAATCCTGAGCCTGAACATTTTTTAGGCGTTCCTCAATGTACACTGCTAAATTTCAGCACAATATTATCACACAGAACACATTACACCTTTTCCCACAATAACGTCCTGTTGAATTCAGGACTTTTTCTATTTCAGTTTCTTTTTCTAAATTGGTTACAAGCAAAAATGTCCTTAGACAGAACCGGATTTGTGGTTATGGTAAAGCAATATATAAAAATCATAGTACTAGTATAACTCCATGTGACTATAATGTTGTCCTCACATATGTAATGCTTTTAATATCCAAAAATAAAGTTCATAAATAGTCATTTACAAAGTGAATATACTACTATACCCTGTGCTGGAGTGCCCATGTTAATTATCTGTGCTGCAGACTAGAGAAAAGGCTTAATTTCTTACACAGATTCAGGCTGTTTGGGGTCTGACCTGAGATCATGCTCATTTTCTATGAAGCTGTTCTTGGTAGCATCATCAGGTACGGTATGGCTGCATGGTTTAACACTTTAACAGTTCAGTCTAAATCTAGACTCACAAATATAGATGAAAGTAATTTGGTTAAATATTCAGCAAACAGTAGCTGTTCTGTACTGGGATGACTCAGCACAGTCAAGCCAGCAACAGATACAAGCTGATGTCACATCCATCGCTGATCAATACATCAATTTGATTTCTATCAAGTCTGACAAAGGCTGGAATTGTGACGTGTCTGACAATTAAGTTTAACCATCACTCATTTACAGAATTCTACATCTACACCCTGACTGTAGCAGCAGTGATGCACTTCTACATGTTCTTCTACATCAGTTTTAGGCCCTGTTCTTTTTAATTTGTATATGCTCCCTCTTGGCAGCGTCATCAGGAGGCATGGAGTAAACTTCCACAGTTATGCTGATGATACTCAGCTGTACATCTCCATGTCTCCTGATGACACGAGACCAATGGATGCCCTTTTCAACTGTATTTTAGACATCAAATCCTGGATGGCAGAAAACTTTTTACAGCTTAACCAGGACAAAACTGAAGTTTTAATCATTGGTCCTGAGGCTCAGAGAGAGAAACTCTTAGCTAAATTACAGGCATCCGCATTAAACCCATCATCACAAGTAAAAAACCTGGGCGTTATCTTTGACTCTGAGCTTGGTTTTATTCCACATATTAAACATATTACTAAAATAGGATTTTATCACCTAAAAAACATAGCCAGAGTCCGTCCCATTCTCTCTCGGGCCAACACGGAGATGCTGATGCATGCTTTTATCACCAGTCGTATTGACTACTGTAATGCCCTGCTCTCTGGTCTTCCCAAAAAGAGTACTGCACCTCTACAACTCCTACAGAACTCAGCTGCTCGTGTGCTGACGAAGACCAGAGGGCGGGCCCACATTACACCGGTTTTAGAATCACTGCATTGGCTCCCCGTGTGTTTCAGGATCAATTTTAAGGTTCTCTTATTGGTTTTTAAATGTCTTAATGGTCTTGGGCCTTCTTATCTTTTAGATTTGCTTTTACCTTATGAACCCTCGCGGCCCCTGAGGTCTTCCGGTACTGGCCTCTTGACTGTACCTAAAGTCAGGACACATACTCATGGAGAGGCAGCTTTCCAGTGGTATGGCCCTCGTCTATGGAACAGCCTGCCGGAGGAGCTCAGGGCTGCAGAGAATGTTAATGTTTTTAAGAGCAGGCTCAAGACCCACCTTTTTAATTTAGCTTTTACTTAATATTTATTCATTTTATTTTTATTTATTTTATTCCCCTAGCCTATTTATTTTTCTATGTTAACACATTTTTATTTATTTTATGCTTTTATTCTGTTTATATTATTTTTAGGTTATTTCCCCAGTGTTTCCTCGGAGGGGGCTCTCTGCACCTGGGGCTTTTCATCGGCTGTGGCTGCTGCGGCTCTGTCCTGCGGGTTCTTTCGGTCTAGTTGGGTGGCTCCTCTGCCTCTCAATTGGCCGTGTCCCCTGGGTCGGTGTCATGGCGGTCGTGGTCGGTGGGCGGCTCCCGGTGCAGACGGCTCCCTGTGATAGTGTTTCCTTACCAGGCTCATCTGTGCTCAACCTCACATTAGTCTTTTAATATGTGCAAGTATGTGTGTGTGTATGTGTATGTGTATGCTTGCTTGTACACAAGCGGGGAGGGAGGGGGTTATCTGTGGGGGTGGGGGAGGGGGGTTGTTTTAACCATGGAAAGCACTTTGTGCTGCATTCTTGTATGAAAAGTGCTATATAAATAAAGATTGATTGATTGATTGATTGATCAACACTGAAAAATATCATGCTGTTTGTTTTTCCAAATTTAACATCGGATGAGAACTTAAGTTGTAATAATCAGCTAATTATTTACTAAAATCCAGGCCTTAAAAAAGATTTTTTTTAAAAACATTCTCATTTGTGCCCACATTTCCCTAGTTGGTGCCCCTGCCTGGCCCCCTCATCAAACCTTTCTAGACCCGCCCCTGCATATAAATCCTTTATTTTACCTGTCAACCACCTGGTTAGAGAAGGGTTCTACTCTGACTTGTATTTCAGAACCTGTTCATAATTTCCCTTCACCACATTCAAACCTGCCTATCCAACATCTGTACAGTACCAACGATTTAGAGAAGACTTAATCTTGACACTCGCTAGATATCTGATCCTGATCCATCTGGCTGTATTATAACCAACAGATTTTACAGCTTTGTCGGCAGTAAACCTGGCTAATTAAAACAGACTACCGTTTTGCGTCAACATCCTGCTAGTTTCCTCTTCCTCAGCACGAGCTGAATGATAAACAAACAACAAGGCAACACGATCAGCTGATCACCGACAGTCCTGTCATAGTCAGGAGCAACAGGAGAGGGAGGAGGAGAGGAGGTCGTGCAGGAGCAACTGGTGCAGCAATGTTTGCGCTAAAGTAAAAAAAAATGTCGAGTTTGCTCATGAAAAATGTGGGTGTCAAAACACCTCGCACAGCTGCTTTATTAACGGTGTCTGACTCATGCCGTAACAAAACTTTTTTCAGCTTGTGGCGTATATCAATTTTTGAAAGCATAATGTGCAGAAACAGGTATCCGGTTCTCTTAATGTCTGCACCAGCTCCCGACTAATCTGAAGCTGACTTTAAAGTAAAATCACTTGCAGCTGCAAAGCGCAAACTGGTTGCAGAAAAGTACAGAAGTATCATTAAGAACAACGGGGGGGAAAACGTTTGGAGAAACATTAATGGTTAAATGTTGGATATGGCTGAGAGCAACAGGTCTCCATTCAGCAGTCAGCAGTCAGCATTTTTTTTTTTTTTTTTTTTTTGTATTTGGTTCTTTTGCAAGCATGTATCCTGCATTTTTTTTTTATCCCATCACCCAATTCTCCACGCTGGAATTCCGGTATGGTACCGGATTCCTATCACCCCTGCATGTGTGATGTGCTGGTTCCACTGTTTGTTGTTGTGTCTATCTGCTGCTTGTGTTTTCTTTTTCTTTTTTGTTTGTTTGTTTTTCATACAGGAGGCCTTTTGTCACTATGTTCAGAAAAGGATACACATATTTCTCAATGAAAACTTTTTTTCTCAAACAAAGGCTGTGCAACATGTGGCAGGATGAGCAATCAGGTAGTGATTTGAGGTGTGTAAGTCATGTGACTAAAAAGTTATTGAACTTTGAAACATTGAAAAATTTATATAAAATAGCATGAGATGAAAATGGGCAAAATAAAGGAGGTGCAACATTCATGGACACATGTTGAATAGTTTAGAATCATTTTGACATTTACAGCTCATGTGGCTGAGGAGATATTGTTCTTTGAAAACTGCTACCTGTAATTTGCTGACGGCCCCTAACTATCCGCCAGTAGTGAAAACGTGGTGGTGAAACTGGGGTCACAACCCCACAATAAAACAGCATGGGGTCAGCAAAACATGACTGGGTGTCCAAATATCTGTTGAATATCAAACTGAAAACTAACGTTACCACGGTGAAATAATAACAAAGTATAATGTGACAACTGATGCTCACCACATACACAAAGGATTCCATCAAATGGTTTCTCTGCTATGGTTACATCATACTAGTCAAAAACAGAGTTCTTAAAAAAAATACCGACACCACCGGAGGCTTTCACGGCTCTCCTGTGAGCAATGTGATTATAACCATCCATCCATCCTTTTTCTGCCGCTTATCCAGAGTCGGGTCACGGAGGTAGCTGCCTAAGCAGGGAAACCCAGACTTCCCTCTCCCTGGCCACGTTCACCAGCTTATCCGGAGGGATCCCGAGGCATTCCCAGGCCAGCCGAGAGATGTAATCGTCCAGAGTGTCCTGGGTCTTTCCCAGGGCCCAGAACACTTCAGCAGGGAGGCCTCTAGGAGGCATCCTAACCAGATGCCCTCTCGATGTGGAGGAGTAGCAGCTCTGCTCTGAGCCCCTCCCAGATCACGAGCTTCTCACTCTAACTCTAAAGGAGACCCCGGCCACCCTGTGGAGAAAACTTATTTCGGTCGCTTGTATTCGCGATCTTGTTCTTTTGGTCACTACCCACAGCTCGTGACCATAGGTGAGGGTCGAGAGCTTTGCCTTTTGGATCAGCTCCTTTTTCACCACAACAGACCAATGCAAAGTCCACATCACTGCAGACGCCGCACCGATCTGTCTGGTGATCTTCCGCTCCATCCTTCCTTCACTCGTGAACAAGACCCCAAGATACGTGAACTCCTCCACTTGAGGCAGGATCCTATTACAGACCTGGAGAAAGCACTCCACCCTTTTCTGGCTGAGGACCATGGTCTCGGACTTGGAGGTGCTGATTCTCATCCCACCAGAAGATCACGGCCAGACGAAGCCAACAGAACCACATCATCCGCAAAGAGCAGAGACCCAATCCAGAGGCCACTGAACCAGATCCCCTCAACACCTCGGCTGCGCCTAGAAATTCTGTCCAGAATTGGTGACAGAGGACAGCCTTGGCAGAGTCCAACCCGCACTGGAAACGATTCTGATTTACTGCCGGCAATGCGGACCAAGCTCTGACACTGGGCATACAGGGATCGGACAGCTCGTACAAGCGGGTCCGGCACTCCACACTCCCGGAGTACCCCCCACAAGAGTCCCCAGGGGACACGGTCGAATGCCTTCTCCAAGTCCACAAAGCACATGTAGATTGGTTGGGTAAACTCCCATGCCCCCTCAAAGACCCTGAAGAGGGTGTAGAGCTGGTCCACTGTTCCACGACCGGGACGAAAACCACACTGCTCCTCCTCAATCCGAGGTTCGACTATCCGACGGACCCTCCTCTCCAGCACCCCTGAATAGACCTTACCAGGGAGGCTGAGGAGTGTGATCCCCCTGTAGTTGGAGCACACCCTCCGGTTCCCCTTTTTGAAGAGGGGGACCACCACCCCAGTCTGCCAGTCCAGTGGGGACTGTCCCCGATGTCTATGCGATGCTGCAGAGGCGTGTCAGCCAAGACAGCCCTACAGCATCTAGAGCCCTAAGGAACTCTGGGCGGACCTCATCCACCCCCAGGGCCTTGCCACCGAGGAGCTTTTTAACCACCTCAGTGACCTCAGTGACCTCAGCCCCAGAGATAGGAGAACCAGCACCAGCTACCCCAGACTCTGCTTCCTAATCGGAAGACGTGTTGGTGGGATTGAGAAGGTCTTCAAAGTATTCCCTCCACCGCCTCACAACATCCCGAGTTGAGGTCAGCAGCCCCCCATCCCAACTGTACACAGTGTTGACGGAGCACCGCTTTCCCCTCCTGAGCCGCTGGATGGTGGACCAGAATCTCCTCGAAGCCGTCCGGAAGTCATTCTCCATGGCCTCTCCAAACACCTCCCATGCCCGAGATTTTGCATTAGCGACCGCTGAAACTGCGCTCCGCTTAGCCCGCCGATACCCATCAGCTGCCTCTGGAGTCCCACAGGCCAAGAAAAGACCATCTTTACATCATGTTTAGAAACATTTATGCTAAGCTAGGCTAACATGTCCTGGACCAGCTCTGATCCAGAGTCAGAGGACAGAAAGGATGTTTCTAGTAATGACAGAATGTTCCTTTAAAGCAACACTACAGATGTTTGTGACCCTGAAAACTCTGAAATTCAGACTCATTTTGAAGAACACCAACATCTGATCTGCAGATTCCTGAGCTGAAGAACCAGGAAGATTCTGCAGCTTCTAACTTTGGTTTCCAGTCTGACATGACACACTGGTTTGCTCTGCAGAACCATGTCACACACCAGCAACTAGATAACAGCACACTGCTGTCAGTATGAATAAACAACAACAACAAGGCAACACTATCAGAGGAAATGAGGAAACAGAGATAAAATGTGTGATCAGACTGAAAATAAGAACAAAAACCAGATTGGAGATAAAAACCAGGATGACAGCTGGATGCAGAGTTAGCTTGTTTTTGCTGTGTGTCAGTAATAACTGATCAGCTCTGCTTCTGTCTGGACTTTGCTTTGCTCGGCTCTGACTAAACACAGCTAAACTCTGTAGGAGGCTTTAACCTGTAGAGATGTGTCCAAACTAAAGAATCTTTGTCCAACAGACAGTTATCACTGTTGTTCCTGCAGGTGTTCTCCTTGGAGACTCCCTCCACAATATCTGCTGTTTCAGCTGTGAGCAAAGGAAAAAGGCTCCTACATGTGTGATTGCTCATATTACATCATATCCAGCATGAAGCAAAGAGACAGAGCTGAATGAACGACAGAGAAAATGTCTGCAGATCTTCCTCCTCTATCAGACATTGTGTGGCTGCAGCAGCTTCTTCATACCTGAGTCTGTGTGGATCCTTCAGTGCAGCCATCAGCAGCTTCACTCCTGACTCTCCTGGATGGTTGTAGCTCAGGTCCAGCTCTCTCAGATGGGAGGGGTTGGAGGTCAGAGCTGAGGCCAGAGAAGCACAGCCTTCCTCTGTGATCAGACATCCTGACAGGCTGCAGAAAACAACACACATGAAGAAACTCTGAGAGAACTGCTGTGAAACTAGAGCTGAATGTCATCAGATGCTCAGAGAAACTGGACCTGTCTGACATTACTGGCTTTGTGTCTTCATGTTCTCCAAGTTTATGGCTTCATGACTCAGTTTGTGACAAATGTCCCATTTTCAGGTTCCAGCAGAGACACTACAGGAACATCTCCTCAATTATTTGGAGCTGGTTTCCTTTTGCAACCTCAGATTTGGAGCAACAAAGGCACGTTGCAAAATCTGTTTAAAGGCTGTTGCTACCAAAGGCGGGAGCACAACGAATTTACTTCAACACCTGAAACAGAGGCACTCCATGGAGTGGGAGAAATCCTGCAGTCTACGACATCCTCAAAGCAACAACAGCCTACAAAACCCCACCAAGAGACAATCGATGGTAGGGGAGTTATTTTCACACTGTGTCCCCTATGATTAGACAGAGGCCTGATGGAAAGCGATCACGGATGTGGTCGCGTTGTATATTGCCAAAGACATGATGCCTATTTATACGGTGGAAAAACGCGGCTTTATTAACCTGCTAAAAACATTAGACCCCAGGTATGTGCTACCTAGCGGGAAATACTTTGCAGAAGTTGCGTTGCCTCACCTGTACAACTGGACACATGAAAGGATCGCAAGAGAGCTGAATGGTGTGCGTTTTTATTCTGCCACAACAGACCTGTGGTCTAGACGAACAATGGAGCCATATATGAGTTTATTTTGTCGATGATAACTGGGCTCTAAGAAGTTTCTGCCTGCAAACAGCCTACTTTCCCGATGATCACAAAAGTGAGGAAATTGCTGAGGGGTTAAAAGATGCTCTGAGCTCCTGGAACGTTACTGAAGAACAACTCATCTGTATGACAACAGACAGCAGCACCAACATTATCAAAGCTCTGAAAGTCATCTGGTGGCCAAATCTGCAGTACTTTGGACATAAACTACACAAATGCCATAAGTAAGAGTCTAATCTGTATGTAGTATACTTATTTTGTATGTGATGGACGTTTCATATGTAACCTTTCAAATTATTTCGTATGTGCGTTTATGCCAATTTTCCCACAAAGAACATTGACATGAACAGTTAATCCGTGAAGCAATTCTTGTATTTTACTCTAATACACCTAATACATATTTATGCAAGATATACATGTGTGACTTATAATGGTAAATGTGCCATGTGAGTGTGTGTGTGCCTGAGTGTGTGCGCGTGGCTATGTCAGTAAAATGTTGTAATTTGAAGAAAATGTTTTGACATATTGATCTTTATGTTTAACATAATTTGTTATAACAGTAAAACTGATGCATCTGTGTTGTCATTATTATACACAGAATGGTGTGAAGGAGCCACGGACTGAACGTGCCATTGGGTGTGTAAAAAGGCGGTTGCTGCATTTTCCTATAGTTGGAAAAAAGAAGAGAGATAAGTGAAGTACAGGCTGAGCTTTGTCTTGTAGCAGATTCGGCCTCAGAAAATAAAGAGTGGAACTTTTGTTTAATCCTGACTGAATTAAACATCTTTGAGGATTTTTCTACTTACAAACAGTCTCTCTCACTCCCAAAGTGGTGGTCTGACTCAAATTTATTACTTGGTTTTCAGCTCCACATGTCAAGAAGGTCAACCCTCCAAACCTGGACTCAGGAGTACTTTGTTTAAGTTATATCAAAGATCTAGGAAATTTCTTAACTTTAATCTTCTGCAACACAAATCTGCTTTTTTAATTAACGAGCTAAAAATGTGTATGGATCCCAGATGCAACTCCTCATTCAAAACGTCCGCTTTGAAGCTGTTCCTCTCTAAACTTGTGTTTTTCTTCAACTGATAAGGCCTTCCTGCAGCTTTCAGCTCTAATGAAACAGGACATCTGGAAACAGCCAAGAAATGTTTATCTTACATACCAACGGGGTAATAAAAGCATGTAAAATGTTTCTCTGTGTCCCAGCACAAGACAAAGAATTTGTATGAAGAGTAAAAGATTACACTTTATTATTTTAAAATGTTCATTTAAAGAGATACATATATATATATATATATATATATATATATATATATATGTTAGTGCTCAGCACGTTAACGTGTTAATCACGCGTTAACGCAATGCTTAATTAACGCCGTTAATTTTTTTAATCGCACTTTAATTTTTTTTTTTTTTATTTGTTTTTTTGCTGGCCGCTGGCTTTGATAACAGAAACATGGCGTCCATGTCTCCCTTCCCTGCTGCAGCGGTGTGTCTGATGTAATCAGGAGAGAGCGGGTTTATTAAAATGAGACATTTTCTGTCTGGAACTTAAGAAAGAAGAAATTTATTTTTAATAAATACGGTTTTAATTTATGCAAGACAGCAAAGGTAAGACGTGCTTTCTGACTTTTACAAACGTGAAGCATAAATCGGGTCTTCTTCTACCTCTGGTTTAGCGAATCTTGGTCGTAGCAAGATAAAACTTCCAGCTGTGGAATCTGTGACATGTGAGTTTTCAGTAGAGGAGTCGTTTGTTCATGTTCATGCTATCGGGTGCACACGGGGAGACATCATTTGTGTTTACATACTTTTCGGACTTTGTGCAGCTGCTCTTTAAATTATTTGTTGTCTTAACTGTGTTTGTTGGTGATAGAAATGACTTTGCTGAGCTGTTGAAATTCTGGACTTTCTGCAGATACCACACATGTTTACATTTACATCTACAGAACTGACGCTACACCCTGAAACGAGATGTTAACCCCTTAACTCCCAGTAGCGGAGGCTGCAGGTGCATTCAAAAAAATAAAGTTTAGAGAATTTATAGGCCAGAAATCTGGATAATGAAGCAGTGAAGGTGCATGGATGGAAGTTATTGTGCATATTGTGAATATTTCTCTCTCCTCACCATCTAGAAGCTGTGAGATTCTCATCCTGCTTTCTGTCTGTTCACCTGATGCTGATATTCATCACATATTGTTCCTTCTGTGTTTAGAAGGAAGCAGCTTCACAGCTTTAAATTCATCCTGCTGACTTTTTACCTTTTAGTTAGTAAATCCTGAACATTTCATCCTTCTTTCTCATAAATATGTGATTTTATAAATATATATGAAGAAATATTTTAACTGTTGCTGTTTAGAGAAAACTGCTGCTAAATCTGTTTATGTGTTTAGTTCAGGGGTCTGCAGCCTTTCCAATCCAAAGACCCATTTTTCCGTCAGCCAGCTAAATAAAACTCCTTTAGAGACGCAAATGTTATGAGACTTTTCCAAAAGGCAACTTAATATTTATTTTTAATGAAGAGCCACCATAGAATATTTGTTATTTTTGAAGAACCACATTTTTATTTCAATTTTTAAGGTTTTAAAATAAAGGAAAAATATAAAATCTTTATAAAAAGAGGATAGACAGACTTTCTTCTAAGGGCTGTAGATATTTGTGGAAAATGATGTAAAGTAAAAGAAAAAAAGTCCCTGGTTTCCAACCTAATGACAAGAAAGATAGATTTTAAAAAAGTATTTTAGTCACGTATTTAGAGGCATTGTGGAAGGTTCAGAAAGCCACTTGCAGCTCCAGAGTCGCAGGTTGGAGACCCCTGATGTCATGTTTGTAAACAAAAATTGACTGCATTTTCTTTACATAGCTGTAAACCTTCTTTTAAAGGAAAGAGACATTTTGCGCCCAAAGATGCGATTAATTGCGATTAATCGCAGCATGTCATGCAATTATTCACGATTAAAAATTTTAATCGTTGCCCAGCACTTATATATATATATATATATATATTTGTTTTATCTTGATACCATGCAAATGCATACAATCATTTTTGTACAAGTTTAATCAACAAGCTTGATTAATTTGTGATCTGAAACTTTATCAACATGTGTTTGTTTGAGATATAACCTTCTTACTATTTTATTGTCTTTTCAATGATTCTCTAATGATTTTAATGATGTTTCATTTAAGGCTTTAATAACTTGGACATGCAGATATATTCACAAAATGTTTCATTTGATACTCTTTACAAAATGATCAGAGCAGCCCTGTTATCTGACCCAAAACCAGCCCACAAGTCAAGATAATGGCCCCACATGCTTTTGTGGGGCGTGTCATCAAACTAACACTTTTGGAACTCAGAAGAAAGAGTTTTAGTCGGTTTGTCTTCAACCTCCCCTGGAGTTGTACATCCTCATCAGACATGACTCTTTTCCAGAGTCACTTAGATTTCTCTCAGAGGTCCTAGAAACATGGATTTCCAAGGACACTTAGTCTGAACACAAGAGAGAGAGAGAGAGAGAGAGAGAGAGAGAGAGAGAGAGATGATGCCGGAAAATTAAGTTTGCCATGATGTGAAGAACATCACTAGAGATGCTAAGTTTGTGCCTGCATTCAAGATGCAAGATTGATTTAGTTTTTCTGGACTGATTAACTCCGTTTAGTTTGTTCTTTTTCAGCTGATACTTCTCTTTTCTTTAGTTATGTTTGCATCTTTTGGACTTTTAATATTGATCCTAGACTTGGATTATTTTATTTGGATAACTGGTTAACGCAGGCAGACCGAAGCTTCAGAACCAGTTCTACAGAGTTTTTTTTTTTTTTTTTGGACTGATCCAAAGCTGGACTTTTTATCTTCACTGACACCACCAGCCGAGCCGCAGAGTTCAGCAGAGCTGCCTGATCCAAACCTTCAGACCACCATGTGACGCATCTTCTGGCCTTCTTGGGAGTCGTTTGGGATCCAAACATCCTGTGCCAACTTCTTCATTTGCCCGGGAGAGTCACCACAATGATTGTAAGTCGGCTCGATCCAAACAGAACTGGACGAGTCCTGCTTGGATCAATTCTCTGCTTGTCTGTGTAAAGGGTCAAATAGATAAGGGGATAAAAATGGACACCCCTATTCTAATTTCATTAAGTTTTCTTTTATTTGTTATGCATTATATTACTGCAATCTCAGTTACTGCAGCGCTATTCTACATCCAGCCACTAGGGGGCGCCTATTGCGCTGGTGGTGAAGAGTAGATTAGGTCACAGAGGAAGAATAAACCTTCCGGTATGAAAGTAACACCAGCTCAACGTGTGTATCTCCTCTATTCTTCACCACAGGTCGGTTAATGTTTATTTAAACAAGTGTATATGGCAGACTTTACTAGTTAAAATGGTTGTTTTTGAGTAGTTTGTACCTGTTGCAGACGAAGCGGTTTGATAAGACATGTATAAGGAAACAACAATTAAGATCGTCTGCTAGCTAATGCTAATGCTAGCGGATTTGAACAATGTGGAGTAGTGTGTGTGTGATTAGCTATCCCATAACAACTGAGAAACTAGTGGACTCACTTTTAAACTTAATTCACTTAGCACCTTATGAAAGTTGTTCATGCAGTATGATATTTGCTGATGTCAAAGTTAAGCGTCTTCTTGGTTGATACCAAACCAGAAATGTTATATTGTAGGTGATTGAGTGAGTATATGGTTGCATGAGAAAAACAGAGAAAGGAACCATTAAAGGGAAAGTGCATTTTCTTGTTTGCTGTTAGTTAAATGTGTAAATTTTTTATATACTATTATATACACTCAAAGCAGGCAGTAAAATGGTTTTCAGTGCTTGTGTTTAAAATCTTGAATAAGAGTAATTATCTTAAAGCTAAAGAAAATGTGTTGATTGTTTTAAATAGACAGTTAAAAACAACAATTAAGAACAAGTTAAAATAAGTGGCAAAATTCATTTGTAAATGCTATTGTGTTCAAGTAAACTTGCTGGAAATATGTTCAGTTGATGGAATGTTAGAAAAGTAAGATTGTCCTAAATAGCCAGGTTATAAATGGGACTGAAAATGATGGTCATCTGTCAAATTGTTAATACCTGATTTCTGTGAAGAATAAACCTTCCGGTATGAAAGTAACGCCAGCTCAACGTGTGTATCTCCTCTATTCTTCACCACAGCTAGACACGTTAAGACAACAAAACCTTTGTTGCCTTCTGACGGTAATGCCAGAGGGGCAACATCTGCTCAAGGAATGGTTGGTTGTCTGACAGTGACCTTAGCAGTTCTACATCTTAGTTAAACTTCCAGCTTTAAACAGATGAGATTCAGTTTTCCCTCTTTTTCTTTTAGGATTCAGAGATCCTGTTTCAGTCCTAAACCTGAGTTTAATTAACACAGCAGGTTAATTAACTTTTGTTCCTTACATACATTTCATTCATTCTGACACATTACATTGAAAAATGTAAAACTGATCGATTGATAACTGACTGATTTGACAAGCTTGAATTAATTTATTAAACTGATTAATCTAGTACTCCAATGGTGTCTGCACAGCCGTTAGATTAGTATAAAGCTATCTCTGCGGTGGTACCCGAGGTATATTCAATATTTTGACTAATAATTCGTAATTTTATGAAATTATTAAAAGTAATAATTTTATTAAACATCTTTAATGTTTAATGACTCTAAATCGCTACAGTCTCATCAACTAATGTAAGAGTACCTGATTAGATGGGGTTTAAGCCAAAAAACTATACAGATTTCTGGAACAGGAAAAGGCTGCAGCTCGTGTTCTGGGTTCAGACAAGAAAAGCCGGCATCTTGTGCCCACTTGGCAAGACATAGACGTTTTAGAGTCTGTAAGTAAGGCTGTTAGACCACTCCAAGACTTTACTGATGCCCTGTCTGGTGAGGCTTACGTCAGTGTTACCTATATTAAACCGGTGCTCCATTTGATCAAAACTAGTCTCCTACAGCCAGAGGAGGAAGACAGTGAGCTCACTAAAACAATAAAAAACATACAGCGGTACCTCAATGATAAATACAGCGACCTTGTGAAGGATGAACTCTTGGACATGGTTTCACTGATGGACTCCAGGTTCTGGACAACATACATTGATCCAGACAGGGTGGAACACATAAAAAAAAGCTCTCACTGAACTGATGTCTCTGCCTGCTGAAACAAGTTTACACCGACAGCTTCTGGTCCAGCTGTGCAGAGAAGAACAGGCTCCACCCAATAAGAACATGACTTTGCCTGCCTTCTTCATAAAAAGTGTGCCAGTGCCATCTCCTCAACAATCAGAGGCTGTGAAAATCGAGACAGAGTTGGAAACCTACCTGTTGACACCTGAGACAGACCCAGACACCGATCCACTTCAATGGTGGAAGCACCACAAACCGAAATTTCCAAGGCTCATTAAACTGGCCAAGAAATATCTCTCTGTCCCTGCAACAAGTGTTGTAACATTGTTACATGCTGCAGGGCATGCCTGAAGCCAGATGCAGTAGACAGGCTTGTCTTCCTTCCCAAAAATGTGTAGTTTAAAAAAACAAAGACAGCAAGAATGTTCTAATGAATGTATGTTTGAAATATGACTTTAATTTTGTTAACATGTTCAGTGATTTCTTAAAATAGTGTTTTGTATACAAGAGGTACGTTTTCTTAAAACACATGTTAAGTGTAATGAAATTTCGATTTGCATTATTTCATTCCCAAAATGGGAAATTGTTTATTTGTTTATTGTCAAAATACTCTAAAAGAGTGACTATTTTCTTCCAGGAGGAGGCACTTTTATTTATTAATGTATTCATTTTTTTTTTGGATTAAAGTTACACAAGTGAAGTGAGGCCTGTTCTTAGATGTATGCTCAAACCTTAAAAACTAGCTCATTGTGGAATACCACGAAGTACAAACATGTTGTGTGTTATATGTTCATTGTTTACAGTGGCAGCGCCTCCATCTCATTTTACAAGCTTGTTTCACAGCTCGTATAGTTGCACTTTAAATCCAGGTCAACTCCCAGAAGGGTTGATTACAATACAAGCATTTTTGAAAAAGAATGTTTTTTTCTTTAACGGAAGGGGAGAAAAAAGAAGCAATTACAATCAGAAATTGGATTTGGTTTAAAAGATTTAGGAGTTTTTTTTTTTTAGGCCATGTCGCCCAGCCCTACAGAAAATGAAACATGAATTTCACTGGAACTTTGATTCCACGCATGTGATGTACGAGACTTGATCAGCAACTTTGGGAAAAACAGACCAAATAGTCTGGACCTTCTCCAGACCCCATCCCCCCAATATCTGTCCAGTGTTTTATTAATTCTTTTTGTCTTTAGGGGAATCTACAAGTTTGTGTTTTGTAAAACAGTAAATATAAAACAGAATTAGAAAACTTTATACATTCTTTCACCTTCAGGGTGCAGGACAGGTTACAGGTTCAGGTCAGTTTCTGTGGTGTAAGACGGTGTAAGTCATACAGACTGACAGTCATACAAACACCTTCTACATGTGTTTCCTGTTGTTCATTAATAAAAATTCATTTAAACACTCAGTGTGATGAATCCTGACCTGAGAGTTTCCAGTTTGCAGTTTGGACTCTTCAGTCCAGCAGACAGCTGCTTCACTCCTGAGTCCTGCAGGTCGTTGTTACTCAGGTCCAGTTCTGTCAGACTGGAGGACTGGGAGCTGAGAACTGAGGACAGAGCTTCACAGCTTCTCTCTGAGAGACCACACATATACAGCCTGAAGAGACAGTTAGAGAAAAATACAAAAATAAAAATATATGTGATCAAACTAAATCAATCCTCATATTGGATGTAGACTGAAAGATCATCTGTGGAGGAAAATCAGCTTTATAACCTCGTTATCACGTCCATGTGGTGGATTTTAATGCTCACATAGATCATGAGTGAAACAAAGATTCAACGTGGTGGCTGAGAACTTTCAGCTTGGAAATGTAGTTTATCAGAGACAGTCTGAACATGTGAATAAGACAGGTGAGGATTTCAGGTGAGGAGGAGCTGGAGAGTGTCTCTGAGGAGGGGTGTGTAGGATTCCCTCCTGATCCGTTAACTCTTTGACCCGACTTCAGGGAAGTGGAAGAAAACCAATGAATGGATCCATTTATATAAGTTCTTTTCTTTAGTGGTTTAGTATTTGTTCATTTCCATCAGTGAAGTTCCTGAATAAGTTTTTTAGCTAAAAATGAAAATATCTTCTTCTACTGTTTTCATCATGATGCTTTTTATTTCATAGGCATTGCTGTTGTGTAAAACTCCAAGACTTTCCACGTTTGGAAGATCAGCAATAGTGGCATGTACCAGGGATGGGTAGAAAGATGAGCACAGTCAGCTGATTGATAATTTTATAAGAATTGTCTGATCCTGAACACCTTGTAGACCTCCTGGTCCACATAGACCACCATCTAGACTGGTCCAGGAATACCAATGTTCTGTACGAGAAAGGAAAGAGCTGTTTGTATTTACTCAGGAGGTTAAGGTCCTTCAATGTCTGCAGAAGATGCTCCACATGTTCTATCAATCTGTGATGGCGAGCACATTCTTTTATGTTGATGTCTGCTGGGGAGGCAGCATTAAAGAGAAGGACAAGAGGAGGCTGGAGAAACTGCTGGAAAAGGCTTCTTCAGTGATGGAACTAAGGCTGGACTCACTGAGCACTGTGGTGGAGAAATGTATGTTTGGAACTACTTGTATTAGATGTATTTGTGGACAGGTCATTCTGGGAAATGAGACCTCGTGTCTCAATGAGTTAAATGTGTATAAATAAAGGGAAAAAATAAATCAATGGAGAAGATGGAAGCAGTGCTGGACAACAAAGACCACCCTCTCCACGACATCTTAGCTGGTCTAAAGAGCAGCTGCAGTGAACGTCTCATTACTCTGAGCTACATAACAGAGGTTTAGAGGCTCCTTTGTCCCATCTGCCATCAGACGCTTTAATCTGAGGACACATTCACACCGCCACTATTTGGTCCACTTTAAACGAACCCTGGCCCACTTCCATGGATAGTAAGGTTCATCTGAAGTAAACACTCATTCACATTCTGCTGCAGAGCAAAGAAGAGAACTCTGGTCCGCTGAAAACCAGGCGTGAACTCTTGTGTAGTTCGTTTGCAGTGTGAAAGCAGATGGACTATCCAGTCAACCAAAGACAGGAAGTGTATTCCTGCTTTTTTTCTTGCTCAGTGGTCGTTTTGGAGAATTTCAGCCCTAGCGAGTAGTTGCTTGAACTGCATGATGTTCTCCAGGCAGGTTGCTGGCTAAAGCACTGTTCCCAACTCCTCAGTAAGAAAAGTAGCTATTGGCTGTCCTGAAAGTTGCTAGAAGTCGCTAGACGACGTCATCGCCTAATTTGCATAATTGTCCATTTGCATGTAATGTAATGGCCATTGTAGGAGAAAGAAATGACATCGTGGAGAGACAAAAGTACAGTCAAAAACACCCTACATGTGTTTAGAACTACAAATAGTTTTTTCTGTTGATTCTTGGTTTGTTTCTTTGTTTTTGTCATTGAAATTGGCCATCACTTTTAAAAATAAGCTTTGATAACGTTTGTCAAGATCCACATTGCATAAATCAATTTTGTCCTTTATTGTTAAATGTTAGAATATCAAATTTAACCAAAGGAATGTTAAGTTGCGTGGAATTGCTAGCTCTGTGTCTAACCCTCCTCCATTATCCGGGCTTGGGGCCGGTAAAGTAATACAAAAGAGACACTTTAGCAGAGTTACTAAGTTTTTTTTTTTTTTTTTTTTTTTTTTTAGCTTTTTTTCTTTACTTATCTTACTTTTAGTTTAGTTTCTAACCTTATGCTCCAATTAGAAGTCTACAACGAGTCACAGTAAAACATGATCATTTTTTCATTCTTAACTATTTTTGGGATAGACAGTTTTCAGACCCCCCTGCTGTGCTGGCTCACAGAAAGAGTAGGTTATCTTCATTTTGGTCAAGGCTTTCTATGCCAGGTTCTGAGGGAGGTCTTGAATGAGTAAGCAGCTCAGTGTGTTTTTTGTTTCATTCCTCTTACTGAGATGGATGGCATGCCATTGCTGGACAATCTTGTCTATCTCTACAGGAGAGTAGCCAATGAGATTGGCTATTTTTTCTATTTGTCCCAGGCTATTATTGTGCTTTAGAGTTTCTTCTACATTGAAAACTGACATGTACTGCAATGCTTTGATGTTGTCCGGCAGTCTCACCCTCAACTCGTTAGTGAGGGAGCGGTTACACACCGCTTTTGAACATTGTTCTCCTCAGGTGCAAGGTGGAGCTCAGCTGCCTTTGACTCAAAAAGGTAACCAAGGTACGGCTTGGGACTGACGTATCCATCAATTAGCTCTTTGAGCACATCAGTATTTGCCATTGGATTCAGCACCCTGCTACTCACAGACTTTATCAGGTTAACCAAGCTGTCAAGAAGTTAAAGAGGATCTACCTGCTCACCCTCAAAGGCCTTCATGGCCAACTGTACCTCACCAAGCACTGACTTCCAAAAAGTAAGATACAAGATGTTTTGAGGATCATTGTAAATGGAGTATAAAACTTTAGCCATGTAACAGTGTTCACTGGACTTATTCACTACAATTATTTATTTTAGTGTGACAGCGAAAAAAACATTTACATTTACATCCTGCTCTGTAAGCCAGGGAGGGATCAGCGGCGCCTTTGGCAATGCACAATTCATTTTCAGTGTGTAATCGGAGCGGTGTGGGTCTCCTTTTTGCTGCTCTGACTGCAGCCTCTGCCCGAGCTGCTGTGAGACTGAACAACTGTGTGAGTGCTTTGGGACGGGGAGGGGCTCCTGCAGCACACGCTGCTCGTTCACGACAGTAACTGCAGAACAATATGTGCCTTCAAAGAGTCTCTAAAACACCAGAAAGTCTCCAATAACTACAGTAAAAGTTGCTAGATTTGTCGCTAGTCGCTTTCGACAAAAAAAGTCGCCAAGAGGGTTTGAAAAGTCGCCAGATTTAGCGAGAAAGTCGCCAAGTTGGCAACACTGTGCTAAAGTGAAGGGCAGTGTGAAAGCAAACTGAACCAAAGGAAGGTGTGAAATGTTTCAATGGAAACTGAGCCCCCTGGAATATTCAGGTGTGAATGCTCCCTTAGTGTTTAGCATGAGTCCTTTTTCGTCCCTTTTATTTTATCTGAGGACGTCTGATGTCTGATGACAATCTCATCCCACTTTGCTCGGTATGAAAACAAGCTCACCTGAGAGTTTCCAGCTGACTGTGTGGACTCTGCAGACTTGACAGCAGCTTCACTCCTGAATCCTGCAGGTTGCTGCTACTCAGCTGCAGCTTTTTCAGCCTGAAGGACTGGGAGCTGAGAAATGAGGACACAGCTGCAACGTTTCCCTCTGAGAGGCCACAGACACTCAGTCTGAAGAGAAGATATTGAAGAAAATGAAGAATGTTTGTTTTCAGATTTAGTCACATGTACAATTTAACTTAAAGTCAGACAGAATCAAAAAATTCATTCACATTTCCTCAGTGAACCCAAAATATCATCTCTTCTTCTGTTGGACAGTTAATAAACTGAGTGATATGTCGGTGAATTTTGTGCAAAACATGATTTACTTCAGTAATTCAGCTGAAAAGGTGAAACTGATATATAGATTCATTATATGCAAAGTGAGACATTTCAAGCATTTATTTGTTATCATTTTGATCATTATGGCTTACAGGTTAGAGCAGCAGAGAAATCTGACCTGAGAGTTTCCAGTTTACAGTGTGGACTCTTCAGTCCATCAGACAGCTGCTTCACTCCTGAGTCAGAGATACTCAGGTCCAGTTCTGTCAGCCTGGAGGACTGGGAGCTGAGAAATGAGGACACAGCTGCAACGTTTCTCTGTGAGAGGCCACAGACACTCAGTCTGAAGAGAAGATATTGAAGAAAATGAAGATGGTTTGTTTTCAGATTTAGTCACATGTACAATTTAACTTAAAGTCAGAGAATCATTGAAAAATTATTCACATTTCCTCAGTGAAACCAAAATATCATCTTTTCTTCTGTTGGACAGTTAATAAACTGAGTGAAGTACAGAATGGTTTAGTTCTCTGTTTCATGTTTATTCTTATTTGATCTTTGGAATCCACATTAGACATCTTTAAAAGTCACCTGTCAGTCATAAAAATCTTGCTTTCACAAATGTGCTTCTTTTATTTATGATATAAAGTATGAGACAGCAGGGGTCTGGTAAAAGTAGAAAAAGACCTCCAATCATCTTTTCATAAACTCTTTTCCTGGACCTCATTGTAAAATGTCCCAGGTTTAAGAAAAGGTAATGGGAGACATTCAGCAGGTCTAAGGGAAAGATGACGGTCTCTGATGAGAACTGGACCACACTGAGACCTGGCTATGATGCTGGTCTGCAGTTCTGAGCCGACACAAGATCAATACATATTCTCCACAAAGAGCTTCAGATACTTCATCTAAAACCATCTGATCACAGGGTTCCAGTTAAATTATACATCATATTAGTATGTTCACATATCAAACATGACTCCATCATCAAGATTGTTGGTTAAAGGAAAGAAAAAGTCAGAAGACTGAAACATGTTGCTGTCACAGATCCTCTTACTCCACTGTCCTCCCATTTATCCACACCAATCACAGTCAGTACAACTGGATAAACCTGAACAAAACTCAGTACTGGACTGGAACTGATCTGCACACATATCTTCCGAACCAAATGAAATGAGCCAAAAGTATCTGAGCAGCAGTGATCAGAATGAAGTGATGGAGATCTGGGGATGTTTCATTTCATTTATTTAAATATATTTCTGAAAATGTTTGAGATTATTGCATCACAGAGACGGTAGGAAAATGAGCTCCTGTTTACACCACAATGCTGAGACAGTACAATAGAAACGTTTTGTTGCCTTCTGGCCTCTGGTTTCCACGGTAACAGAGTTCGAGGTGATTCTGTTGTTGTGTTTTCGGGTCTTATGAGGATGTGGTGCACACCTGGGTGGGTCGTTGCCAAGTTTCACTGCCCACTAGAAGCCTGGCATGAACACTACATGGTTTCTACCCAATATGTGTTTTTCCTGAACGGAGATAGTTTTCATTCCGCTGCTGTAGAAATCCTTTTCTTTTTTAAATATGCAAAGAAAATAGTTTTGTGTTTTGTGTGGAACTGTTATCATGCAAACAGGCATAAAAAGTAGAAAAAATATGTGAGAGCAGCAGAGAAATCTGACCTGAGAGTTTCTAGTTTACAGTGTCGACTCTTCAGTCCATCAGACAGCTGCTCCACTCCTGAGTCGGAGATACTCAGGTCCAGTTCTGTCAGCCTGAAGGACTGGGAGCTGAGAAATGAGGACACAGCTGCAACGTTTCCCTCTGAGAGGCCACAGACACTCAGTCTGAAGAGAAGATATTGAAGAAAATGAAGAATGTTTGTTTTCATATTTAGTCACATGTACAATTTAACTTAAAGTCAGAGAGAATCATTGAAAAATTTATTCACATTTCCTCAGTGAAACCAAAATATCATCTTTTCTTCTGTTGGACAGCTAATAAACTGAGTAATGTACAGAATGGTTTAGTTCTCTGTTTCATGTTCTTAAACCTGTGAGATCAGCAGACAAAACTGACCTGAGAGTTTCCAGTTTACAGTGTGGACTCTTCAGTCCATCAGACAACTGCTTCACTCCTGAGTCGGAGATACTCAGGTCCAGTTCTGTCAGCCTGGAGGACTGGGAGCTGAGAGCTGAGGACAGAGCTGAACATCCTTCATCTGAGAGGGAACAGCTGCTCAGTCTGAAGAGGAAATAATGAGACAAGTAGTTCTCTGTCACATTCTGTCCTATAAAACAGCAGCAGTATATTTCTCCACATCCTGCTTTATATGTACTTACAGAGCTTTGTTGGAGGCTTTGACCACTGGCAGCAGCCTCAGAAGAACCTCCTCTGAAGGAGAGTATTTCTGCAGGTCAAACACCTCCAGATCTTCTTCTGATGACAGTAAGATGAAGGCCAGAGCCGACCACTGAGCAGGAGACAGTTTATCTGTGGAGAGACGTCCTGATCTCAGGGACTGTTGGACCTCCTCCACTAGAGAACCATCATTCAGTTCATTCAGACAGTGGAACAGATTGATGCTTCTCTCTGCAGACACATTCTCACTGATCTTCTTCTTGATGTACTGAACTGTTTCCTGATTGGTCAGTGAGCTACTTCCTGTCTGTGTCAGCAGGCCTCGTAGGAGTCTCTGATTGGTCTGCAGTGAAAGACCCAGGAGGAAGCGGAGGAACAAGTCCAGGTGTCCATTTGGACTCTGTAAGGCCTGATCCACAGCTGTCTGATGGAGACATTGTAGATCTGGTTCATTTAATAACTTAGACCAAAAAGAAACTGTTTGTTCTTGTTTCAGCAGGTTGACTCCAGACTTGATGAAGGTCAGACGGACATGAAGAGCAGCCAGAAACTCCTGAACACTCAGATGGACGAAGCTGAACAGCTTCTCCTGGTACAGTCCTCTCTCCTCTTTAAAGATCTGTGTGAACACTCCTGAGTAAACTGAGGCTGCTGTGATATCGATGCCACACTCTGTCAGGTCTGATTCATAGAAGATCAGGTTTCCTTTCTGCAGCTGATCAAAAGCCAGTTTTCCCAGAGACTCAATCATCTTCCTGCTCTCTGGAGTCCAGTGTGAATCTGTCTCAGCTCCTCCATCATACTTGACCGTCTTGACTTTGGTCTGGACCACCAGGAAGTGGATGTACATGTCAGTCAGGGTCTTGGGCAGCTCTCCTCCCTCACTGGTTTCCAGCACATCCTCCAGAACTGTAGCAGTGATCCAGCAGAAGACTGGGATGTGGCACATGATGTGGAGGCTTCGTGATGTCTTCATGTGGGAGATGATCCTGCTGGCCTGCTCCTCATCTGTAAACCTCTTCCTGAAGTACTCCTCCTTCTGTGGGTCAGTGAACCCTCTGACCTCTGTCACCATGCCAACATAGTCAGGAGGGATCTGATTGGCTGCTGCAGGTCGTGTGGTTATCCAGAGGCGAGCAGAGGGAAGCAGTTTTCCCCTGATGAGGTTAGTCAGCAGCACATCCACTGAGGTGGACTCTGTAACATCAGTCATGGTCTCATTGTTGTGGAAGTCCAGAGGAAGTCGATTCTCATCCAGACCATCCAAGATGAAGACAACCTGGAACTCTTCAAAGCTGCAGATTCCTGCTTCTTTGGTTTCAGTAAAGAAGTGATGAACAAGTTCCACCAAGCTGAACTTTTTCTCTTTCAGCACATTCAGCTCTCTGAAAGTCAGTGGAAATGTAAACTGGATGTCCTGGTTGGCTTTGTCTTCAGCCCAGTCAAGAGTGAACTTCTGTGTTAAGACAGTTTTCCCAATGCCAGCCACTCCCTTCGTCATCACTGTTCTGATTGGTTCATCTCTTCCAGGTGGGACTTTAAAGATGTCTTCATGTCTGATGGTTGTTTCTGGTCTGTGTGGTTTCCTGGATGCTGTTTCAATCTGTCTGACCTCATGTTCATCATTGACCTCTGCAGTCCCTCCCTCTGTGATGTAGAGCTCTGTGTAGATCTGGTTCAGAAGGGTTGGGTTTCCTGCTTTAACAATCCCCTCAAACACACACTGGAACCTCTTCTTCAGACCAGATTTTAGTTTACGGCCACAAACTGAAGCCAGAAGTTCTGAAAGAGAAGAAGAAATAAGAAGAGTCAGTAAAGACTTGAAGCCTCTGAGGAATGAGGATGTGAATATGTGATGTTCATGTGTTGAGACATCAGTAAATGTGTCATTTATCCAGCAGCTTCAATCTTTAGAGAAATCCTCTTACTGCTCTGCAGATGCTCAGCCAGCTCCTCCTGCTTCATCCTCCTCAGGAAGTCCACTGTGATCTTCACTAACGCCTCTCTGCTGCTCTTCCTCTGCTCCTCGTCCTCACCCTCCAACACTGAGCATTCTGGGTAATCCGGGCTCAGAAGCTTCTGGATCTTCTTCAGCTCCTTCTTCACAAAAGTGATCATGTTGTCCTCCAGCAGCTGGAAGAGAAACGATATGAAGGACACAATCAGACTGAAATCATGGAGCCAAACATCAGATCCATGTTGGACACACTGACAATCCACTGGTCTACAAAGGTCAGCATGGAGACGATGTGGACAAAAGAGATGGAAAAGTAGTTGTTGTACATGTACAGACCATAAATATGGAGTCCAGCTGTGTTTGATGCTGCTGGGCAGACTGACCAGTGGGAAGCTCTGAGCTCTGCTGGTCCACTCTGTGGAGGAATCAGGAAGAATCAGCTGATATTCAGTTTGTCCACACAGAGACAAACACAAGGTAAAGGTCCATGAAGGGATGTGAGGATGTGAACAGTGAATCAGAGACTCCCTGTAGTGGGAAAGCTTTACTGACAACCAGCAGCTCAGTCTGCAGCTGCTTGGAGATTTCAGCTCAGTTTGGATGAGTCCCAACAGCTCTCACCAACACCTTCATGAAGCTTTACTTCCTGCTGAAGTGCCCTGGAGCAAGGCAGCCACAGCCAGTCTGTGGTTGTATCAGACTGGTTGGACTGGGCAGCTCCCAGTGTGGATTATGATCAGGTTAACAACTAGCATGCCTCGGCTAGTGACCCTCTGGATCAGATCCTCCCTCTGCTCCCACTGCAAGGCCGTTTGCACTGAGTGACTGGTAACCATTATACTAAAGGTGATGGTTTACTGGATCATCTGTTCCTCTGGTACCAGCATGTCAAAGCTCATTTAATGAGTTGCTGTGTTAGCACATCTTTTTTTCTATTTCCTGGCAGGTTGTGCAGGTACGTTCCTGCCACCTACTGTATACTGGCTCATTACTGCAGTCTAAGGCTCCCACCATCCCACCAGACGTCCACGGGTAAAGTCTCTCTGGCAAAATACTTATTTGACCTCAGTGTGACTTCCTGGTAAAATAAAGAGAAATAATAAAATGCCATTCTTTAACTTTAGTGTGTTTGTTGTAAATACCAACAGTAGAAAATCTAGAACTAAGAATAAAGGATCAAATAAGATAAGATAAGATAAGATAATCTTTTAATAGTCCCACAGTGGGGAACTTGCAGTGCTACCGCAGCAAAGGTGATAGTGTAAAACCAGTGTAAAAACACAGCATTACAGAGGTAAAACAACAAACTGTACAGAACAAAATCTATTTAATAAAGTCTATATAAAAGCTATTATTGCACAGTTATAGGTATTGCCCATATGTTTACACTATTAGTTTTTTAGTCATGGCAGTGTGGGCTACTGGGAGCACATAAAACAAACATAAAAACTCCTCCACACACACTAATGGACATGGTATGTTATAAATAATACTATAAACAACATAAGAACATACAATAAGTGTGTGGTTGATGTAGCAGTGATGGCGACGGAGCATGTGGGGGTTAGGCATTAAGAAGCCTGGTTGTCCAGGGGTAAAAACAGTTTCTGAGACAGTTTGCCTGCCTGCTGATGATTCTGAACCTCCTTCCAGAGGACAGGAGGTCAAAGAAGCCCCGACCGGGGTGTGATGGGTCAGCCAGGATTTTCTTTGCCATATTCAGGCCTCTACATTTTACAATGTCTTCCAGGGAAGGCAGGAAGTCTTAATGACCCCTTTTCAGGGCTTTTTATCCTTAGCTGTGCAGCCAGCATACCACACCATGATGCAGCATTCTATCACACTTTCTATTGTGGTACAATAAAAGGTTTGTAGCAGCTTTGTCTCCAGCCAGCATTTCCTCAGCAGCCTCAGGAAGTGGAGCCTCTGCTGAGTTTTGCTGACCATCGCTGTTGTATTGGTGGACCATGTGAGGTAGTCAGACAGGTGCACCCCCAGGAATTTAAAGGAGACACTTTCCACACACTTGCTGTTAATCCACAGTGGAGAAGGGTCTTCTCTCTTCCTCCTCTAGTCCATCAACCATCTCCTTGGTTTCCAGTGTTCAGAAGGAGGTTGTTGGCTGTACACCAGGCCACAAGCCTCTGGACCTCCTCCTTGTATGCTCTCATCATCACCAGACATAAGACTCACCACTGTTCTGTCATCTGACAATTCCATGATGCAGTATGAGTGATGGATGGGATTCAGTCGTGTGTGTACAGTGAATACAGGAAGGGGCCTAGCACGCAGCCCTGGGGGGTGCCCGTGCTTAGTGCCAGAGTGGACAACGTGTGAGGCCCATCTTCACTGTTTGTGGACAGTCTATTAAAAAATGGTGGATCCAGTCACAGATGAGGGGTGGGAAGTCCAGGTCAGTGAGCTCCCTGATGAGGATGTTCAGTATGATGGTGCACTGATCCAGGAACAGCATCCTGACATAATTTCCCTGCTTCTCAGAGGCTCGCAGCAGTGAGGAGGGCAGTGGTGATGGCATCAGCTAGTGACCTGTTTGCTTCATAAGTGTACTGGTGTTGGTCAAAGTTCTGGCTTCATCCGCAGGTTCTGGTTTCATCCGCAGGTTCTGGCTTCATCCGCAGGTTCTGGCTTCAGGTATGTGTGGACATGTCAACATGGTTTAATGTAATATTCCTACAATCCCCGCACTATGTCTACTAGGTGACTTGGGTAACATTAATATGGCAATTAACTCTTCACACATGATACGCACAGCATTATGCATTGCAAAGAAAACTATCCTTGTGAACTAGGAAAAACAAAAATAATCTGTGTATTCAGCAGTTTAGGAATCTCTTAGTTGACCACATCAGTAGTGAGACAAAGTCTGCCTCCTCAAAGAACTATTTAGCTGAATCTCATTCCCTCTGGTCCCCTGTGCTTAGTTCCATCACTTAGTGTAGGTGGAAGACTGTGACCTCGTTGCTATGGGGATTTGGGAAATGGCCGGGAGTGACTGGTGGTTGCGGGTTCTTTGTGGTTGCCCATGGTGCGGGACCGGGCTGCTCTGCTATGGGGGTGGCTCTGGGTCTGGCCCCGTCAGGGGCTGTGGGGGCCAGCGGTTGGAGTCGCCTTGTGGCGGGGGGTGAGGCCACTGGTGGCGCCTGGGTTGGTGGGCGTTGGTCCTGGGCCGGGTGGCCGGGCTATTCCGGGGCGGGCTGGGCGGGGGTTCTGGGCTCTGGTGCCCGGGGGTGGTCCTCCTCCCTCCGGGGTGGTGGGGTCCGTATGTGCCGGGGGTCTGGGCCTGCCCGAATGTGCTGCCGTGGTGTGGGTTGGTACATTTTTTTTTTATTTATCTTGCTTTTAATCATTTTAATGTAATTTATTATTTTATTGTGATTATGTGTTGATTATGTGTTGATGCCTTTTACTGTTCTAAATATCTGTATTGTCTTTGTTTTATGTAAAGCACTTTGAATTGTCCTGTACATGAATGTGCTGTACAAATAAACTGCCTTGCCTTGCCTTGCCTTACATGCCCTGGTGTCTGGTTGACGCCCTGGGACCCAGGATATGGCCCAGGGGCAGGGGGGGTGTAGGGGTTTAAAGTAGGGCTGAGTGGAATTCGGGGGATTATAGGGGGAGGTGCTGGGGTGTGAGACAGGGATGCTTGTATGTTGTGTGTGTGTGTCTATACTTTGGATGATGTTTGTGTGGATGTGGGGGTATGTTTGTGTGTGTGCGTATGTATGTGTTAGGATGAGTGGGGGTGTGTCTTGGGAGTGAGCGTGGGAGGGTTGGATGCTGTGTGAGTGTTTATATTGTGTGGGTGGAGCTAAGAGGGCATATATGAGTTAAGTGCACTTGTGGGGGGGCCAGGGCGGGCCTGGGGGTGGTGGGCTGTGGGTCTGCCGCTGTCCCCATCCTCTCATTCCCCGTTAGGGGTGTCGGAGGGTGGGTACTTTCTGGGGTTGGTGACGGCTCACTGGCTGTGGTCCCTGAATGGCCCGGTCGTGGGGGGCGGCCTCTCCTGGTCTGTCTTGCCCTGGGGGGCCTCCTGGGGAGCGGGGGTGCCTAATGCCACTAGAGGCTCATCATCCAGAGGGAAGTTTGCTTACATTCCCGGACCCCTCTTACTTCCCGCTCTCTCTGTCTCACACACACACACACACACACACACGTAGGTGGCCAGGTCCTGGGGTGGCTGCGCTTGCTTGGGGCTCGCTGTCCTCTGGTCCGCCTGGGGTGTCCCCCACGGGGCATGGTGGGTGGGTTGCGTGACTGTGTTGTGGTGAGTACTTGTGGGTGCGGCGCAGGGGAGGGTGTGAGTGTGGGGTTATATGGGGTGCAGATTGGAGTAGGTGGGGAGTGGGGGGAGGGGCCGATAGCACCCTAGTTCCTGGGGTTTGTAGCTGGGACATCGGGGTGTGTGCTGGCCTACGCCGGGTGGCTGTCTGGGGGGGCCTGGTCCTCCTAGGCATGTTGCGGGCTCTCTGCCTTGGGGGGTGGGGCGGCCGCCTCTGGGCTCCTGGGGTACTGGACCCTTCGCTTGGGCTGCCCTGGGTGGCCGGTCCCTGGCTGGGCCGGCGGCTGCTGATCTTGGCCCACTGGGACCTGTGCCCCGGGACCGTGGGGGGGCTCTATCTGGGGCTCTCCTCTGCCGCCCTTCGGGTGGGGCTGGAGTCGTCTTTGTGGTGGGGTGGCTTGGGTTGGTGCTCCGGGTCTGCTGCTTATACTAAGCGATAATTATTTTTTTAATTTTTTTTATTTTTCTGTGAGTTAATATCTGGTTGCTGTTATGTCTTTTTGATTTGGTTATTATTTAAAAACTCTTAATGACTAGCAGCCCTGTTTTTTCTGTGTGTGTGTTTCTGCTTTTGTAAAAGTTGTAGGAAATTTTCTGGTGTGTTCATGTACAGGTGTAACAGTTTTTTGTCTGGTGATGGTGTGGACTGAAGGGTTGTTGCCTTCTGTGTGTGATCTTTTTGTCTCCTTTCTTCTTTCCCTTTTGCTCTTTTTGCTATTTTCCATCTTTTTCTCCCCTCTGGTCAGGTCCAGCAAGATTACATAGATTCCGTGATTCAAAGTAAATAAATAAATAAATTAATCACATTATCAAGAGGAGCCTTATCCATAGGCCTCCCCTTGGCAGAGCAAATTTGTTCAGCACGATACAGCAACCAGATTATCATTTTGCTTTCTATGATGCTGGACAGGACAAGTTAAAAAAAACAAAAAAAGTTCTGAGGGAGACAGGACTTAAAGTGTAACTCCACCACCTATTTTTCTGTGTAACTCCACCTACTGCCGAATTTGAAAACTGCTTAAAGCTGCAAGAGTTGGGGTTGGGATGTTTGGAGTGATCAGGGAGTGGAGAGTGGGTGGGTCGGGATACATACGCAGAATTATTGACAGACAGCAGCTCAGCTCATTAGCGAAATGGAAAGCGAGATTCACAAAGCACCTACGCCAAGGTGTGGTCTTTGGAGTGGAGGTATCCTCAGCTATACATGAACCAGGTGGTCCTGAACCGTATCAGTCTGAGCCCTTAGCGCTGTTATGCTGGCCCGCCAGCAGCGCCAGCAGCTCTGGAAAGCTGTGGAGAATCGCAGCAGGTTGTGGCAGCTGCAGGAAGTGCTGCTCCTACGATTTGAGCTGCTGAGGGTTAGCAGATAACGAATAAAGTCCGGAGTTACTTTTCCATCCCTCAAAAGCAAAATCTGTCCCATTGCAGGAATATCTCATCAGAAACTCTGTGAAAGAATAGAAGTTTGAAACTAGCAGATCTAAACAAGATAAGTTAAAATCCCTTCATATGCGTTGGTGTGTGTGGTTTTCTATGCCTGCAAGGCGAAGACCTGCCAACCTGCATCTGGAGGAAGATAAGCTTTTTATGTCACAAAAAACACAACCTGGTTTTACCCTGTAGGGGGCATTATGAGACATTTTTTACCCACAACATTTTAAATTTTTTTGTTTTCAAAATAAATTTTAAAAAATGCTAATTTTATCAACAGTATACATGATTTTCATCACTATTAAGTAATTCTGTGTTGTTTACAGCTAAAAAACAAACAAACATATTTTTGGGTGCACTACCCCTTTAAGCTGGTGGAGGACAAGTCTCTGAGAGCATAAATACTGAGGTCAGGGCCACCGGTCTGTTGTCATTTAGGCTGCTTATGGTGCTTTTCTTAGGAACAGGGACAATGGTGGCTGCTTTCAGGCAGGTTGGGACGGGGGCCTGTTTCAGGGAGGTGTTGAAAATCCTGGTTAGGCCCCCGACAGCTGATCAGCACAGACACTGAGACTGAGTCCTGCTGATTATTTTCAGCTCACCAGAAAAGTATTTTTTTTAAAGGAGAGCTCCCACTTTCTGCAGCTCCCTGAACTCAGACACAGTAAATCTGAAACTGCTGAGAAATCCTCCTGAAAACTTTCCTCTGTGGGAAAAACTCACATGTTTATCACACTGTTTTATTATTGAAGCTTTTATCTGGATGTTTCAGCTCATTTAGTAAAGAACTGAACATTAAATCAGTTTCAAGTCTGAGCATAGAAACGTGAAAAAGAGCTGAAACACATGTTGGAATAAAAACTGTTCAATCTGACTCTGATACAACATTTACACCCAGCTCACCTCTGTTCCTCTGAGCTGAACTCAGGAGGATGATTCATTGACCGGTCACTCTTAAAGGACACACAGCTGGGTTCTGGTTCTGGTTCTGGTTCAGGCTGATTCCTGTGAATAAAGATGGTTTAATTATTTCACTGCTGAATTCTGAAATTGTTCAACAACATTTTATTAAAATAAGAATCTGGAAGACAAATCAGAAACTAAATTCCAACCACGATGCAGAAACTAGTCTCAGCAGAGACGTCAAGAACTGATTCAACTGAAACTGGTTTTCATCTGAAATATGATCCAACCTCCACTGAACAGTGACAGATACTGACTGTTGGTCTAAGGAAACTCCAGCTTTGAACTCAATAATCTGATCCATCGACCGGTCACTCTTCATGGACACACAGCTGGGCTCAGGTCCTGATTCAGGGCTGGTTTCAGGTCCAGGTTTGTTCCTGTGAATCCAGATGTTTGGTGTGAGTTCTGAGCTGTGACATGGAGAAGAGTCATGGACAGTTAGAGACGGACATCTCACCTCTGAGTGCTTTTAGAGGGAGGGACTCCCTCCTCTCTGTCCTCACACTGATCCATGATGCTGGATTCACATCAGCTCACACACACTTTCTACCTTCACCTGCAGAGGAAACACACATCATTCATCTGAACATCAAGTGAAATCCTCCTTTCCATCATCTGCTGTAGGAAGATCAGCTGCTCCTCCTCTGATTGGCTCTGAGTTTGTGTTTCATATCAGTGTCAGATGGATGCAGTCAGACAGCAGTGAGGAAGAGGAAGCTGCCTTCAGCTGCTGGACTTCTATCAGGACACTAGATGGAGGGATGGAGCTGCAGACCAGCACACACAACAATGACGATGATCAAGAATCAAGAATCAAGAGTCTTTATTGTCATTGTGCAAGGCACAACGAAATTTTGTTTCAGAAGTTCTCGGCTTAAAAGGCACACTGTAACACACGAAGATAAGAGTATGGAAAGGCAAAAGGCAATATATCTTTAGATAAATATATATATATATATATATATATATAAAAGAGTAAAAGGAATAAAATGGAATAACAGTGCAAATCAAACAAGTATTTAAAGTGTTTAAAGTGACTGGCATGGAAGTGATCCACATATTGCAGCATATTGTCCCAAAGTGCAGTGCAGTCTGAGTGTCTGCCTGTCTGCAGGAGTTTAGTGTTCAGTCTATGGATGGGGGGTGGGGGGAGATGGGGTGATGGATTTCACAGCTCTGGGGAAGAAGCTGTGTTTCAGTCTGTTGGTGTGGGCTTTGACTGGCCCTTCTCTGGACCCGGCTGTCGTATATTGAGTCCAGGAGTGGGAGAGGACTCCCTACAATCCCCTGTGCTGTTTTCACCACCCGGGCCAAGACCTTCCTGTCGTGTGCAGTGCAGCTCCCGTACCACACTGTTGCACTCAGACAGAGAATGCTCTCTATGGTGGCTCTGTAGAAGTTTGTCAGAAGCTGAGAGGAGAGTCCAGTCCTTTTGAGCTTCCTGAGGAAGAAGAGCCTTTGTTTGACCCTCTTCACCAGGTGCGATGTGTGTGCGGACCAAGTGAGGTCAGATGTAATGTGGATGCCCAGGAACTTGATGTTGTCCACCCGCTCCACCTCCTCCCCATGGATGAGGACAGGGGTGTGTTCCATCTTCCTGGATCTCCTAAAGTCCACAATGACCTCCTTGGTCTTGCTGGTGTTCAGAACAAGGTTGTTGTCTGAACACCATCCTGTCAGGTGCTGGATCTCCGCTCTGTAGAGGGTCTCATTGTTGTCCGATATGAGACCCACCACGGTGGTGTCATCTGCAAACTTCAGAACCATGTTTCTGGGATGAATAGCAAAACAGTCATGTGTGAATAGGGTGAAGAGGGCCGGGCTAAGCACACATCCCTGTGGTGTGCCTGTGCTCAGGAACCGTGTGGATGATGTGCAGTCCCCAATCCTCACCACCTGAGGCCTATTTGTGAGGAAGTCCCTGATCCAGAAGCATAGGGGGTTGGACAGTCCGAGGTTGTGGCGTTTCAGTGTCAGCTTGTCAGGGATCACTGTGTTGAAAGCCGAACTGAAGTCCACAAATAACATCCTGACGTAGGTGTTAGGATGCTCCAGGTGAGTGAGAGCCGTGTGCAGTGCCAGTGAGACTGCATCCTCTGTCGATCGCTTCTCCCTGTAGGCAAACTGATATCTGTCCAGAGTAGCAGGAATGACGTCCTTGATGTGACTTAAGACGATCCTCTCAAAGCACTTCATGATTACTGGTGTGAGAGCGACCGGGCGGTAGTCATTGAGGCAGGTGACAGCAGATTTTTTCGGCACAGGCACAATGATAGAGGATTTGATGCACACAGGAACTGAAGCAAGCTGCAAGGACAGGTTGAAAATGTCCAGAAAAACTCCAGCCAGCTGTTGTGCACACAGCTTCAGAACCCGACCTGATACCTTGTCTGGTCCTGCTGCTTTGCTAGTGCTGACCCTCCTCAGGGTGGAGCTAACCTGGTGTTGCTGCAGGACGAGAGGCTGCTCCTCACGCTGTGGAAGATAAACAGTCTCTCTGCTGCCAGGTGTGTCGAAGCGTGCAAAGGAACTGTTTAAGGTGTCAGGTAGGGTGGGGTCATGGCTGATCTGCTGGTTGCTATTCCTGTAGTCTGTTAAGGTTTTGATGCCTCTCCACATTTCACGTGGGTTGTTGTCAGTGAAATGCTCCTCAATGCGCTGTCTGTACCTATGTTTGGCCTGCTGGATGCCCTTCTTCAGTTCTGACCGGGTCCTGCTGTAGGCCAGCCTGTCACCTGACCTGTCGGCTGCTTTGAGCAGAAACCGCATTGTGCTGTCACACCATGGTTTCTGGTTTGGAAACACCTTGATGTTTCCAAACCATGATGACGAAGTAACAACATTTTTATTCCCTGACTTTGACTGGAAGTTTCAGTCAGCTGAACACTTGAATCATTTCAGCTGATTCATGATGCAGCAGATCATCTTCAGTGTTAAAAAGATCAGAAGAATTCTTCCTGTTTAGTTTTCAGACTAAAAACTTTCTTCCTTTTTACCAGGAAATACCAGCAGCACCATGTTAGATCTCAGCTGCTGGGAGGCCTTTAATAAAGCAGATGAAAAGTGGAAATTTTTCTTTTCCTTTTATTACCATGAAAAAGAGACTGAAACTAAATCAGATGGAAGGTTTGAAATCAGGAAACAGGACGAAATGTTGGACATTTTCTGTCAGCAAACAGAAACTAAAGGATGATGTTAAAGAAGGAAAAATGAAGTGATTCTAGTCTGGATGGAAAGTCTGACTGAAGGAGCAGCAGAATCACACACTGTAGGTTCTGATCCGTTAAACTGCTCCCTGCAGCACAAATGAGGAAGTCCCTGCTCATCTTCATCATCATCAAGCTGTACAGTGGATTATCGGCTCCATCAAACCTGCACACAGCTTCATCACCGACTACAATCAGACAGTTTAACTGACTTTCATCATATTTAGAGTTTATTTTGAAAGGTGGAACAGGAAGCAGCAGGAAGCTGCTGAGTCTGACTTTAAGGTGGAGACGACAGTTTGATTCCAGGAAATAAAAACATGAAGCAGTTTGTGAAGGAAACAAAAACATCAGCTGATCCAGTTAAAAATCATCATTAACATAAACATCAATAATGATCAGCTGATCATGAAGAAGCTTTAACTTATCAATAAACATCAACTGATCACCATGTAGTTTGATTCCAGTTAATCAATAATCTGATCATCATGTAGATTTTTCTTCAAACAGCAGAGTGATCAAAGCTGGAGCTGAAATCAGAAGTGAACATGTTCTCCAAACATTCCAGAAACAAAGAGGAAAGTTCAGACTTACAGTTTCTTCAGAGATGAAGACGAAGACTCTCCACCCACACAGGTGAGCTGCTGACTGGAATGAACCAGACTCTACCTGAGATGGAAACAGGACAGGTAGGAGGGAGGACAGGTAGGAGGGACTCTGATGGTAAAAGTCCAACATTTCAAATGTAACTTTACTCGTCTGACAAGCTCAGATCATCAATCCCTGCATTTCTACCAGGTGAGAGGCAGGTACACCTGGACAGGTCTCCAGTCCCCTGCAGGACCAACACAGAGAGACAAACAACCGCTCACACTCACTCCCAGGGAGAATTTAGAGTGAGCAGTTTACATAACCTGCATGTCTTTGGACTGTGGGAAGGGGCTGTAGTAACTGGAGAGAAGCCACGCATACACGAGGAGAACATGCAAACTCCAACCAGGAACCTTCTTGCTGAGGCAACAGAGTTAGACACAACACCACCATGCAGCCTCCTGATTATTAATGAAATACATGTAAATAAATAAATAAAAAGATCAAAGCATGAAAGATTGAACTCAGACATTTATGAAGAAATGAAAAAGTTTCCCCAGAAAAAGAAAAGAAGAAGAAATCATGTGTCTTTCTGCTAGAGCACAAAGAAATGGTTGTTTTTTGGTTCAAAAGTCATTTTCATCAAGTTGATTGAACTTTTTGTTTACTTTCATCAGTGTGTGCAGCCACACCTTCATCTCCTCACTGTGATAACATGTGGTCTGACTGGTTTGACTGGTCTGACATGCTGACGTCTGCAGACATGAATCATCTCATGACTCAGTGGAAACACACAAACTCTGCTGCTGTTTAAATGTTTGATTTTCAGGCTGCTGAAGCTCTAATGGACCTCAGATCTCCTGAAGTGGACTCTTCATAGATGGGTTTGTCTCTGTTAGCAGATAAATGAGGTGCAGCATTCTTGCATGTAAAGCCAACACTCGGTCACAGAAGAAGAGAAGAAGAAAGATTCTGCGGATCATCAGCTGAGCTGCAGCTGGAACTTTCTCTTTATTCTACTGGACCCATCCAGCTACAGAAGTTGACTTCAGAGTCTCTGATTGGCTGTTTTCATTGTTCAGAAGTGAATCAAAGACTCATCCTGACACACCTGATAGCACAATCTCTGTCTGTGTTAACAGTCTCCCTCTGCTGGTCAGAAGATGAACTGCATGATGTCAGCTTGATGAACCCAGATGACATGAAGCGTTTCAGTGGTTCAGATACTTCAGGATCATCATTAGAATGAAAGTCATGAGTGATGTTAACCACACTGATGCTAACAGTCATGTGTTCATATTAATGTCCATGAATGTCTCAGGTGTGCTGGAATCACAGCTCCATCCATCTGGAATCAGTAACTGGAGACCAGTATTCAGTTTCTATTCCCAGTGAAACACGAGGAACTGTCTCTAACAGCTGGATGAAGAGCTTTTAAAGAACAATGTTCAGGATTTGTAGCATCAGGTATCAGATCCAATCACAGCACAGACACAGATCTGATCAAAGTGATCAATGATCTGAAGATCAACAGTGACTCACAAACTCGTTGCCTCAAAAAATGGAACTTTTTGTTACCTTGAATGACTTTAATGAACTGGGATGATGTGAGCTTGTAGAAGTTAAATGAAGCTGATAAATCTGAGTTTGCTGGAAGTTCATGAGGGTGTGGAAGAAACTTCATGTGATCGATTCCACAGAAATTAGAGGAGAAGCTTCACAAAATCTGGTTTTATTGAACACAGATGATGACTCCAAGTTAGCTTAATCTGAGTAACTGATGAAGTCCAAGTAGTTGTTGCTTTGCAGCAGGAACTTGCTGTGAGTTAAACTCATGTTCCACCAGCACAGAGCTCTGCAGCAGCTACCTGTCTGGTTTTAATCCCAGCAGCACCTGGAGAGCAGTCACACCAGCTCCCAGCATTCATTAGAAATCCTTCATTTTCCTCATCAGTCATCATTCTAACAGCTAAACCGTCTTTTTATGTCTACAACATGTTCCTAGAAACTGAAACTAAGCTGGAAGGTGGATTATTGCTGATATGAGCTCAATATGGAGACCAGAACATGTTTTCCTGTCTGGATTCCTCACGTTTGAAGCAGGAGATCTTCAAGGGTGACATGAGATGATTTATTGATTTATTTACATGTTATTATTCCTAAATCACTTTTTATTCATCACAACAGCCAGAAACAAGAAGATAAAAGAAAAGTAAAGAAGAGAAACTGGACATGACGTCAGAGTTTATTTCTCTTCTTTTACCTCTGAAATCATTAGAAACCTGTTTGTGTCGTTTGAATTATTGATCAACCAAATAAATATAATAAAACTAAATAAAAAAGAATAAAGGTCTTTAAAAAACTCAGGCTGGTTTCAACTAAGCTCCTAAAGTTACATGAAATGAATTAATTTGTTAACAGAAGTCATCACCATTTTTCATGAACTCATTTTATTTCCACTGATTCAACTTAAGTTCATTTATTGAACCTTTTGCAATCCAAAGTTCATACGACTCATTTCAGATTAGAATTAATAACCAGATTAAAATGAAGTTCTGTCCACTAAATCTATTTAATTAAAGCCAATGTAACATTTTACAGTGTGTGTAACATGTGTGATAGAAATAAAGCTGCTTCGCCCCACTGCTCAACCATTCCTTCACATCTCTGAGGACACGTCTCTGCTCTCCAAGGACCTGCAGACACAGGGAATGGATGTTCTGGCAGCTCAGAGTCTGGCTGAGGGGACAGAGGAGAACCTGAAGAAATCCATCAGAGACTTTGAGGGACAGAAAAGAGCAGCTGATGAGTTTGTGGGTTGGGCCAATAAAAAGCTGCTTTTATTGTATTTAATGAAGGCGCCTCCAAAATTTGTTCTTCTCTGTTCCCGTCTGGATCCGTTACTGAAGTCAGAATAATAAAACCAGGACCAGCATCCGTCATACTGGACTTCTTCTTCTTTCATGGAGAAAACTGTTGTCCAGCACATTCATTGATGAGGACACAGTCATTGATTCTGGATCAGTTTCACAGATGTGTAGCCGACTGGCCCAGAAGCACCAGCAGCGCCTCGGTTCTGTCCAGTTCTGACCTGAACCTGAAGGCAGAGGACCGCCCAGATGCTTCCCTGTTCCCCAGAGAGGTGAGTCACCGTCCATCCCTGTGGTCCAGACCTCCAGCTCCATCCACCTGCTCTGAATGATGAAGAGGAGCAGCTGCAGAAGGTCTGAGTTTGACTTCATCTCATTAAATCTGGATCTTTTAAATCTCACATTTCACAAGTTAAAGACTCAAAGCCTGAAAACATCAAGAAATTCTCTAATAAATGAAGTAAAAACTGTCTGAAGCAACTAATGGAAATAAATAAAGGAGCAGAAAGTTTAATCATGAAATTAAATCCTAAAAGATGGAAATAAAAATAAAAATATGATGAAAATATTTTAATGTGATCTTTATTATTTGGTGGACAGGATATGAGTCTGATATCAAGCTGAGTGTTTACGTCGTGTTGTTTCCTTGTTGCGTCATCACTGTTCTTTGTTGAACGATCATCATCTAATCCAAAGATAAAAGCTGGATATGCCCGATGTTCCATTCATAGCAACTAGCTGCTGCTCTCTGTGTGTTGTAATCCAGACCCACAGGGTGGATGTGGAACGCTGGAAACAGAAGACACAGAGGAGGAGAGGTGTACATGTTCCATCCATCACAAAGTCTTTTCTTTCTGAGGAGACCAAAGGGCCGAAGGTAAAGGTGACATGATGTTAATAATCAGCATGTGTTGGGATTAACGTGCTATGTGCTGATATCATCACAGACAAAAAGGGATTCTCAGTCTACCGCTGTCCACGTTTCTCCACACAGAAGAACATAAAGACGACTGAGAGCTTCACAATGATTTCCACAGCACACCACATCTCACTTTATTGTTTAAGGTTGTAGTCTGTCAGCCTGGACAATAAAAGCTCATTTTCTTTCTACTGACTAGTTTTTATTCTGCTTTTAGAAACACAGAATTCCTGCACAGAAGCAACGTTATATTGTGAAGATCTTTTGATGCTTTTTAAAACTTTTCCTGCTGGAATATTTTTCTGTCTCCAGCTGTTGTGTTTATTCAGGACATGCCTTCCCTCACATCTTAGTCAACACACGTCCTGTCTGAGGAACATGGAAAACCAAGAAATGGCCACAGCAAGCCTTCCCCACAGTCTGACACATCACAGCTGATCTTACATGTATTTAGCTTTACATGGAAAAAAGAAGTTATTCCAGATGAAGATTTCTGCTCCATGTGGTAACTTCTGCTTTAACTATTTTATGTTGCTGACTACAGCTGTGGTTCAGAGATAGTTTAAGCCCTTTGGCATTCCCAGTGTTTCATATCAAGAATAGAGATTGTGGATTAAGCTCATTTCTTCCTTGTGTCTTTTGTCCAGAGTCCCAGAGACAGGATCCATGCTCACATTGCAATATAGTTTATATTTGCTGGAATACAATTATTTAAAGATGTTCTTGGACCCTGATGATGGACGATGATATTATAAAACTATTGACGTATGTATACATACTGTATGTCTACAGTCACATGTTTTAGTCCAACTGTACTTCCTGCTTGTGCAGCTGCTGCTGCTGTATGTTGCTTTTAGATGGATTATGTGTTTCAATCCATCATATAATCAAGATTCATTCTATCTATTTTACTCGCATTTATCTTAAACTTTGTGCAGCTTATTTTTAATGATTATTTATTGATGGATTGATGAGTGAACAAGGTGCTGCTTGGCTTTTGCAGCTGACATCACTGTGGAGAAGGAAGGACACAGACGTTGTTGTTGCTGAGCTCCCTCCATGTAAGAGGGAACATTTCTGTGATCCGCCATAGCGAGCTGCGCTCACTGCGACCTCACCAGTGGCTAACAGGCCCAAACAAAGACACAGTGAGGTTCAACATCTGCAGATACCTCAGTTTAGTCCAGCGTCTTATTGCTGGAATGTTTCTCAAACAGCATTTAATCTGTGTTGTTTTCTATCTTGATCTCAATCCTCTGCTTTAGGTTATTGAGCCTCTTTCAGCTTTCTGCCAACCAGTCCAGCGTTGGAAAGAACATTTCCATCCTTCATCATTACACAGCAGGTGGAAAACTTTGTGGGAAACGCGCTGAGCTCAGTGGACACGGCCTCTCCAAGGTAAAGTTGCTTTTCATGCATTTTACCTCCACACACCTTGTACAGGAGGAAATATTTAGACAGTGAAACGGCTGACTTCCATGTACACACTTTCTGTTAGAGGACTTTGTCTTTTCTATGTTTCACTTGTAATTTTAGAGGATTTTAATTCTACATTTCTTTTGAATCTCTTTTTCTTCCTGTTCCAGATCAGCTGTGACGACTACCAGGCCATTCTGTCCTTTGTAAACACTGACAGAGCCACTGGAAGCTGCTGCTCACTGATACTTTCTGCAAACATCACTTTATATTAACTCTGTTTATATGATTTATAAAGTTGTTCTGAGTCTTATTATGTGCTTTATAAAAGCTTTTTTCAAGTATATATTTCCTGCCATAAGATGAGTGTTTTTGGTGGATCCAGCATCTGATTCATCTGAGGAGGCAGCAAAAAGAGTCGACACATTAGATATCACGTCTCAGTAAAAATGATGATTGATTTGGCTAAAAAGAGGTAAATATCCCAAAAATAAAAGCATTTAAACATGTTTGATTTCTATTTAAAACTTTGTGTTGGAGTAAAAATGGATGCAGCATCGTTGACACAAGTTTCCAAACCCAGACCAGTGAAGCACTTTGTTTGCTGGCTGGTTTTAGCTCTTTGTTCCTACACCTCCCAGTCACACCATCAGTACCTATATACCATATACTAAATGAGATATCCCAGAAAACAAGATAACCTAGATGATATTCCAGCTGCATACTAATAGGATGCAGTGGAGACTAATACAGCAGATATTTTAAAAGGGAAAAGTTGAAGATGAGGAGAAGCTGCTATGGCGAGGAGGAGTGGGGGAGGAGCAACCATCCAGCATCCAGTTCAACAAGATGACAGTAGCTGTGGGCTCATAGTCACCACGGTATATTTCTGTCTGCATGACTGTGTACAAAGTTCACTGTGTGCATGTGGGACTAACTGTCCACCTTTGATTTCAGTGTCTTTTTCTGAAAGAATCAAATATTACTAGATACATACGTCCCCAGAGAGCCAATAAAACGCCGTGTTCTTATTATGTTGAGCGCATGCTTCTAAAACAAACATCAGAACAGACGATACACCTGAATTAATGGTGTGACAGCACATGGCAGCGATGGTAAAAAAGAACATCAGGCAGTGAGGTCCTAATTCTACATTTATACTTCAGTTTTGGGGGGATTTATGTGAACGGTATTGAAGGCTGTCTGCTGGCTGAAAAAGCCCATGTAGTGTGTAATGTACATTAAACATGTTGTATTAATTACCTCTGGACAAATAGAAGGAAGAATATTACTATGTATACAGATTTAAAGTAAATAATACATGAAGTCAAAGTGGAAACGTTTGTTGGGAAAAGTGTGTGACTGATGACTTTTCAGACTGTGTGTTGGTGTAGATGGCGAGGGCGATGATGGAAGCCTTTCCTGCATCACCGGCTATGACCTTTGACACATCTAGAAAGAAGATGCTGATGAGAGGAGAACGTTTGCACTTTCCATCCTCAGTGAATCAGGTTTACAGTCGTTGTTAATATTGTTTACATCAGGTAAACCAGATCACCAGAGCTGGTCCAGATTCTAAAAAGCAGGTTTTTCCTCCTGCAACACAGACAGCATTTATTTCTAGAAAGCGCTGTGAAGGAAATGAATGGAGACTGAACAGGCAGCAGTTTAAATGTGTTTTATTGAAGAAAGAAGCTTCTAGACAGGGTGGTAGGTAGACACATAAAACAGCACAGGGCAGATAGTGGCCCAAACAGGCAGAGGAATAAATGTAGAGAGCAGGTAAACACAATCTTCTTCTCATTTCTACTTTTGCTGCATCCACGTCTCCTCTGTCCTCCATCCTTTTCTTGGAGTGTTTGACATGGAAAACAATTGTGCAATGTGCTCAGCGTCAAAGCCTCCAGGATCTGGGCCTCCCACCACTGACTGGGGAAGTGTTTCTCACTGTTTGCACTTTGTTTCCAGTTTTACATTTAATCACCAATATTAACTGATTTAGAAATAAAACAGTTTTATTTCCCTAAGATGTCAATTCCTTTACAATTTACAATATAATGTACATGCATGAAGTCAATGAAATGACATGTAAATAATAAATAAATAATAATAAGTTGAAGCAAACATCGCCCTGACAGTAACAAGAAATGATTCTCTGCTGCACATTTACCTCTTTATTTGCATTGTAGATGCAGGATTAATCCCATGTTATTTTACTGCTGTTATTGTGCAGATACAGTGTGATACCTGTGGAAGATGCTACCATGAGCAGTGTTTGGGGATGAAGGTGCACCAACTCCAAGAGGCCAGAGCAAGCAGGTGGAATAGTTTGGTCTGCATGTGGGACAAAAGATGGAAACGGAGGATTCCAGTTGTACCTGGCAGAAAACATGAAGATTGTCTTCTTGTTTGTGTTTAGTTTTAAAGGACAGCAGGGAGAACATGTTTAGTTTAGAAAAGACTGAACAATACTATAGTTTGCTTTAATGTCCAGCTGTTAATCCATTTTTGTTCCATATTTACAATCACTGAATGAAAGTCTTTCATTTAATGATGGAAATTGTGTTTTTGACTTTTCTTAAGTATGTAAATAGTGTAGTTGTGTGTGTGTGAACATGTTTACATGTTTTCATATCTAACAATTTTCAACATGTTCATATTTATTTACAACTATAGATATTATATTTATATCAGGTTATTATTATTTTAGTATTATTATTATATTAGAAATTGTAATTGTAACAAAAATGTAAAGAGTAAATTTGTGTGTGAAATAGATGCTTATAATAGATGCTACTGTGTGATGGTGGGACTGAAGTTGGTTAGTTACTGCCCTCTGCTGGCTGATGGTGGAACTGCAGTTTGTGGAGCTGCCAGATATCTGTCCACCTGAAATTCTCTTACTACTACTACTACTACTACTAATAATAATAATAATAATAATAATGATATTAATAATTATACAATTTTTTTTGTCTTAAAACATGCGTGTTAGGTTAATTGGTGACTCTAAATTCTCCCTAGGAGTGCGTGTGTGTAAATGATTGTTTGTCTCTATCTGTGTTGGTCCTGCGATGGACTGGTTACCTGTCCAGGTGGACCTGCCTCTCACCTGTCAAAATGCTGGGATAGGCTCCAGCTTACCTGCGACCCGTAATGGACTAAGTGGTAAAGAATGAATGAAAGAGAATGATTGAAATGTTTTTAAATTCAGTTTAAAATGATATAAAATAACAAAGAAGGCAAACAAATGTATTATTAGAATGTTTAAGAAAATAAATTTACAACTCAAAGTAAAGTTTTATTTAAATGTTCATTCTTTATTTTCCGTGTAGATATTTTTGGAATTAATTATTTTATTTCAATTTAACAAACAGAGAAATTATATTATATTATATACATTTATAATTATATACGAAAAAGAAAATCATGAAAAAATAAATAATTAATGTAATAAAAAATAATTGTTGCATGAAAAAATCATGAAATAAAGAAGTTATAAAAAGTTTGTATTAACTATAAAAAAAACACATTAAAGGTTAAACTTTTTCTTTTGCAAGGACCAAACCGATCATTTCATATTCACATCAGCCCAATTATTATAAACAAGTCAGATTGAACAAAGTAAGAAACCATTTGTGTCAGAAATAAGATAAAATACAAGAAAACATCCTGAATAAATATTAGTCATTTTATCTACATTCTTATGGTTAAATTTGTTCCAAATAGTATTTAGTAACTTGCTCTGCATATAAAAATAAGAAATAAAAAGAAGGTAAAGTTTGTTCAAACAACTCATCTTGACCACATTTACTTTTTATAATCTCAATTATTTTAGAAGATGAATAAAAGTTGTTCTTACAGGAACTAATTATGGCTTTAGTTTGGAAATACCTACAATTATGAATAAAGAATTTTCCCAATAATATCAAATTAAGTAAATATTCAGCTGTTTTATTATAATTTTCTAAACATCACACAATTATCAGCCAACAGAGAGAAAATAATTCTTCTTAACTGAAGCCGGCCTTGTAGAATGATCCAGAAGTGATTAAATGCTTCATATAAGCTCCATGTTTCTCCAACAAAACACAAAATTTCATGTATTCAAATCCTTCCTGGTGTTTCAGTGTTGGAGGTTTTTGTTTGGCTTGTAAAGGACTCTGAGAGGAAGTCGTGGCTCCTCGTTGTCTTTCTGCAGCTGAACGTTGAGGACAGTTTGGGATCTCCATCAGTCCTGGATAGAGACGTCACCTTACAGATTTTCTTTGCTACGATTACTGTCAAACAAATAATCCTGTTTCTCTGATTATTCTGTGTTAATTCATTTCCATCTATAAATGTGTGAACTCACATGCTGTCAGAATGAACATGTTAATGCAAAGAGATGAAACTGTGGAATGAACACCTGGATTTTATTCTGTTTGTTGTCCGCATCAACAAAGTTCTACTCCTGCCGTGTTAAAGACCAGAACGTGGCTTTATCTCAGCCAGAGAAGCTGCTTTTGGGCATGTAGGTGACTTGTTACAGCGGTGAACAGAATCCACCTGAAACCACTTTATCCTCATTATTCCTGCAGATTCAGACGCTTTTCCAGCCGTACATGTAGAGGATGCTGCAGGACGACTCGTCTGATTTATCACAGAACTCTGATTTTGTTCCGTGTTCGTGGTTCAGACATGATCTTTCATGGAAAGTCATGATATTGAGGAATCTTTATGATTAATTAATCATGAGGTTTAAAACTGTGATTAATAGTGAAACGACGTAATCGTGGCGTCTCTAGTCAGATTATTTTGTTATTGAAGATCATTAGACCAGAGATGCAGAATGAAATTACAGGGGTGAGTGGGGTCCATGATGATTTCCACCGCCCTGGACAGGCAGCGCTGCGTTGCTAGCTCCTCAATGGGGGCAGTGTGACTCCAGGGATCCTCTGGGCCGCCCTCACCACCCTCCTCAGAGACTTTGAGCTGCTGCTGCTCTCGTGCTACAGAGAGATGCTGCTGGTCAGCTCTCTCTCCATGGTGCCTCTGCAGAAACTGCTGAGGATGGACCTTTCACCTCTGCAGGAAGTGCAGGCGCTGGTGGGCTTTTTTACAGAGGAGGAGGTGAGCAGGGACCAGGTGAGGTTGTCGGCTACGTCACCTCCCAGGAACTTAACGTGTGGGAGGATCTCCACAGCAGCGTGAACGGGCCGTCCATCACCAGATCTTTGGTTTTTTCCACATTCAGGATCACGTTGTTGTTACTGCACCAGTCCACAAAAAGTCTCACCTCCTCCCTGCAGAGCCTCTCCTCACCGTCCTGGATGAGACCCACCACTGGTGTGTCGTCCGCTTACTGGATGGTGTGGTTTGTACCGTACTTAGTACAACAGTCGCAGGTCATCAAGGTGTCAGTTTTAAAAGTACATGAAGAGTCTACATTTCACATATAAAGTCAGACATTTGGAGACAGAATGAAAAATGAAGATTGTGGTGAATAAAGAGGCAAAAAGTGAAAAATCAATAATTCAACATGTGAAAATGTCAGAAAGTCCAAATAAAGACATAATGAAGCAAACAAACTAAGAGTGAAACACTGGGAGGATTTTCATTTCCAACAACATGTGGATCCTGGAAGAAGCACAGCTTCCATCTTTAAAGGACTGGAAGAGGAAGAAGTTTCCAAGGAATCATTTAGAAGAGTTTCACACAGAAACTGGTTGAATCTGAAAAGATGTTTCTGAGTGAAAGAGACAGACATGTACAGACTGAACTATCTGTTCACCAGTCAGAGTTTCTCTGATACGATCAAACTCTTTACACTCAACACAGAGACACCCAGGAACCAGACCTGGACCTGAACCCAAATCCAGCACAGAGAGGATGAGTGAATGTGGTGATGAAGGTGTGGAGGTGGATCAGTGAGTCAAAGGAGACTCTGTAGAAGGACAGAGAGCCAGCAGGACAGTCCACATACACTGCTACTCTGTTAGAGACAGAGGAGGAGGACGAGGAGGAGGAGGAGGAGATGGGTGTTCTTCTCTCATTGTGCCAGACAGAGTAACCTTCATCATCAGAACATCTCAGACTCCAGGACTGATCATTGTATCCAAAACAACAGTCTCTGAAGTTTCCTCTCCTCCTGATTTCTCTGTAACTCACTGATATATCAACTCCACCTCTCCACTCGACCTCCCAGTAGCAGCGACCAGTCAGAACATTTCCACACAGCAGCTGAAGACAATTAAATCTGTCTGGATGATCAGGATATGACTGAAGCTCCTCCACACATGTCACCTTCCTGCTGTTGTCAGACAGTTTGAGGTTTATATCCACTGTGTTTGTGTCGATAGTGAGTGGACAGGAATCTGATGGAGAGAACAAACACAATCCAGCTGCAGTTATTGATCTATTGACACTTTGATGCTGACTGATGAATGAGTGATGGGACAGTGTGAAGATGCTTGAATGTGATGAATCCAATGAAAAACACACTTACACTTCCTCACACCTCCTGGTCCCAACCATGGTTCTCCAGCAGGCTCCACCCTGAAAGGAGGAGGGGGGTCAGAGCAGCACCGTCATGCTAACATGGACATTACATGGCTCTCATACACACTTTGTTCTACACTGAGAAAGGTTCAGATTTATGAAGCCATGTGAACATTCTTCTCTTTTAGATTGATTGATTTGTTAATTTCAGTGTCATGTCCACATGGGCTTACAAGACACTATACAATATAAATCTAGACAATTCAAAGATGGCAAACAGAAAAAGAAAAACCAGAAAACCAAGAACAAGTCTCGTGTATCCATCAACTTATACAACAACAACCAGATAAATCAAAATATACAAATGAAAGGATTGTGTTCTTATGTAGGAAACAATGTTTTCTGTCTTAATGTCCATCCTGTTTCAATAAATCTAGCTAAAGCATGAATCTCCTCCTTGAAGAACCAACTCAACATATCATACTCAGACATCCAAAACAAATCTGCTTTCTTCCTTTGTACGTTTTCAGACAGAGATTTCCTCAGTTCATCATACAGCGGACGTTGGAACAAGAAATGAAGTTCATCTCCAACAACTTCAAGATCACACAAAACACATATACACTGTTCTTCAGGTACACCCTTATACCCGCCCACTTCAGTCGCTAGGGGCAACGTACCAGATCTTCATTGTGCACACAATGACCTCTGACCTCTCCCTAAGTGTAGCGTCTTCTATATCTAAACCAAGCTTAGCCTGTTTGATTTCTTGGGCCAAGTTATTTACATAGAAAGTAAATAAAGTTGGGAAAGAACATCTCCTTGTTTAACTCCAAACGGAGCAGGAAACCAATCAGTTCTAAGATTATTTACCTGAATACAAGCAAAGGGAACGTTGTACAGGGATTTAATAGCACCATAGAATTTACCTCCAATACCAGAAGAGATCAATTTATATTCCAAAAGGTCTCTATTTATCCAATCAAAAGCTTTTTTAAAGTCGACAAAAGAAAGTCTCTTTACCCTCCTGTAACCTTGCTCTCACAACGGAAGACAAACCATGCATGTCCTGTTTTCCCTGAAGGCATTTTGTTCTTCCACCGTCATACCTGGAGACTCTAGGAAATCATTTCATCTATTGTTTAGAACCCTGAGTAGAATTTATAAGCGGTACTAAGAAGACTGATACCTCTGTAGTTTAAAGGAACTCGTGGGTCTGCTTTGGCAGATTTAGGAATGGGTTTAATTATTGATTTGTTCCACACTGAAGGAACAAAACATCCTGGAAACACTTTAGAAACAAACCATGTAAGATCTTTAACATGCTGGGTGATTTTAAAGCCTCATTAGGGATATCATCAACTCCTACAGCTTTATTTAAATTGGCTTTATTAACAACCTTCTGCAGCTCCTCTAGAGAGATGTCCATATCCAATATATGATCAAAGTAAAGCCCAGCATTGTTCATTAGGGGTGTCCCGATCCGATATTGATATCGGAAATCGGTCCGATATCAGCCAAAAATACAGTATCGGCCTGCATAAAAAATCTCCGATATAAGCACACCGATATAAGCAGTCCACTACGCTCTTTATTCCACTCCAGCAATTCTATCCTGCAGCGCCAGGGTCCAGCATGCAGAGCCCACGTGATCACAACAACATGTGCTGGCAAAGTAGCAAGGAGCAGGAGCAATGTCAGCCGTGTGGCAGTACTTTTCGTTAAAGTCCGAAAAGGACGTTGCAGCTGAGTGCAACACTTGTAAAGCACAAGTTTCCCGAGGTGGCACACAACAGGGGAGGTTTAATACGTCTAACCTCATCTCGCATTTGAAGCAGCATCACAAAAAACTGCATGAGGATTTTCGCAGGACGACTGAGATGAAGAAACAAACTTCTGGCTCCTTCAAACAGCCAACGCTGTCTGAAACACTTGCACAGCGTGACAAACTCCCAAGGGATGGCAAAAAGGCATTAGCTATAACAGAAAAGATAGGACAATTTATTGTGCTCGATGACCAGCCCCTGTCAGTGGTGAGTAATGTCGGATTTAAACGCTTGATCGGACACCTCGAGCCCCGCTACATTATGCCCAGCCGCCACTACATTGTTGAAAAAGCTATACCCGAGATGCATAAAGAAGTTCAAAAGTGTATTGCCGCACATGTGGAGAAAGCAACTGCTGTTAGCTTTACCACCGACATCTGGAGCTCAGACCATTGTCCGCTGTCTTTATTGAGCCTGACTGCGCACTGGATAGACACTGACTTTACTTTGCAGAGAGCAGTGTTACATGCACGTGAATTCAGAGGTTCACATACAGCTAATGCCATCACGAACGCCATGGAGGAGATGCTGCGTGACTGGAAAGTCGACAAAATGAAGGTCCATGTTATTTTAAGAGACAATGCTGCTAATATGAGAAAGGCTATGGATCAGCTAGGTGTGCCAAGCTTAGGGTGTTTTGCACACAGTCTTCAGCTTGTAGTCCGCGAGGGGCTTTTGTCACAGCGAGCTGTAAGTGATGCACTAGCCAGTGGAAGAAAAATAGTGGGCCACTTTAAGCATTCCCCCAAAGCTTATTCGAGTCTTGAAGACCTACAAATCGAGCTGAACTTCACACCAAAATGTTTCCAGCAGGATGTCCAGACACGCTGGAACAGTACCAAGTACATGATTGACAGCCTTATTCATCAAAAACGGCCACTGCAGGCCTACTCATCTGAAGAAAACAACACCCTGCCAGCCATTCTAACAGCGAACCAGTGGGCTCTGTTAGAGAAGACCTCAACGGTTCTAACCCCCTTTGAAGAACTAACAAATACTGTCAGTGCCACCTCTGGCACTGCAGCGGATGTCATCCCCTCGGTCCATGTACTGGTACGGTTTCTCAGTAAGGAGAGTGAAGATGAACAGGGGATCCAAACTGTGAAAGCCACCCTTCTGGATGCAGTTCACAGACGCTTCAAGCATGTGGAATCCGAGCCTCTCTACGCTGTGGCAACACTGCTGGATCCACGGTATAAAGACAAGTAAGGGAATTTATGTTAAATTGTAAAATCTATTTTATCAAATTTGATCTATGAGAAAACTGAAACACATTACAGATTTCATACATACATGCACATATCACAACCATTCATCAGAAACAAGGCGAGTTGATTAAAAATCATTTTAAAAATGTGCTGCAACTGAAGATACCAGGAAGTGTTTTTAGTGTTTCACAGTTAATAAATATTGCACAGATAATAAATGACTATTGCACAGATGAAGAAATCATTTAAATGAATAAATATGCATCCATATTGTTATGAAAAAAGTGGGTTACACAATCAGTGTTTACATTATTATGACTGTGTTGCTTTCTGTGAGCACAAATGGATGTGAAAACCTCTGAAATAATATTACATTATTTTATATTTATGCCAGGTACTTCACAAATGTGGAAAACCTGGAACATGCAAAGACAGCATTTAAAGTAGCGGTGTTGAAAGTAGAGGAAGAGCTGAAGACCACGCCTCCATCTGATAAAACTGTGTCTGAGCCAGTAAAGAAGACTCCATGGATGGAGAGTGCAAGCAGCACCCTTGGCAGTATCTTCAATGAGATACTGGAGGAAAGCACCACAGCAACAACTCCTTCAGAGCAGATCACGCCAGGGGTAATCTTTGAAATAGAGAGCTATCTCTGTGAGGCTTGTTGCAAATATTTTATATGCATTCTCATTCATTTACTCATTTATTATTCATTTACTTATTTAAGCATTCTTATTCATTTATTCATTTACATTTTATCCTTAGATTTTAGTAACATGCATTAGGCTCTGCTTTTAATTAATAGAACTACAGCTTAATTGTTGATCATTGCTTTGCAGGTTACAGATAGTGCATTCACATAAACTCATATAGGGTTACTGAGTTCAATACTGAGAAAAGAGCTGAGAATTAGCGGCCTTGACAATGTTCTGGATGGCCACTAGGGAGTAATAGTAAATATTGTTACATCTCTTTGCTTATCTATTCACTCCTAGCAGAACGGAATTTCCCAGTAACTCAGAAATCATTTAAAGAATAGCCTTTGTGTGAATATTGTGAGAAAAAGTACAAGGGAGTCAGTAGAAAGGCAGAAAAAGATAGTGAAGCAGAGCATAGTATCTTTTTCCTTTCAGCTCTGACGCACCTCAGACGAAGGACCTGGAGGAATCAAATTCCCAGAAGAAGGAGGGACCACCTTGCAAAATACACATTCACATGAATGCGCACCACATGCACGCACATAGCCACAATGCTTTGTATCACTATAAATGAGGAGGATAATTTAGGTAGGCGGGTCTTTTGGCTGAACCGAAGGTTCCCGACACTTCTGTGTTTTAGTGGACCAGATGCTAAGGCTAACAGGCCTCCTTCTCGAGAAGATATGTATTGTTTTCTTATTACTGGCTTAACAAAGAATTGTCAATTCTACTCAAACTCTGGTGTTTTTGCCTTCTTTTAAAAATGTGGATTTTTGAACACTCTTCCTTCTGATTTACAGGTGGTGAATAAATCTTTAAAGCCAACAAATAATATTTTAAAACTTCAGGCTCCTATTGAACGTAAGAACAATCCTTTACATTACTGGAGAGCCAACGAAGCTCGACTCCCCACACTGGCAGCAACAGCAGTTAAGTTCCTTTGTGTGCCCTGCACGAGTGTTGAGAGTGAGCGGCTCTTTAGCACAGCATCAGTTATCGTTGAGGAGCACAGGAGCAGGTTGACAGCTCAGCATGCCGAAATGCTTATCTTCTTAAAAAAGAATCTCCACATCATGCTCGGACTGCAGAAAGTGGAGATGGAGGATTAGAAAGAGCAGTTATCATTTAACTGACTGGTTATTTGTTTTCTGCTCTTAAGAGCAATGATGACCACATTGTTTTGGGCAGTCAGTGAAAGTGAAGTTGTGAACTCTTAACTTTGAGCAGGCGGTTAATGGACAATGTTCTGTTTTGTTTTTTCCTCCCCACCCTCAGTTGTTCCTGCCATATGCTGACAGGATAAAATAGCTAAATGTGACTTTGAATTTTAATTTTGTACTTTAAAAATTAACTTTTTGTTTATATTTGTTTTATTGAAGTTATTTTTCAGGGTCCTCCAATTTATTATTTATTTATTTATTTAATTTACTTGTTACATACTTACTTGTCTTATGTCATTTAAAATGAAAGCATAGGAAACAGAAATGCTTGAGCATGGTGGATGAGAAAGTAAATTTTCTAACAGCAGAGGACGTGCATTTAGATGAGTATCTTACTGTTCATGAGCCGTTTGACAACACTGAATGTTTATGTTCACAGAATGTTTAAGATTTAAATTTATGCAATCCATGGTTCTTAATAAATGGGTCAGTTTCCTTCATATACCTACTGTTGCTGACTATTCTGTTTGAATAATATCACTTGATCAAGCCTTTTCTCACATTTCACAGTACAAAATAAGCAAAAGTATATATGATTTGAGATATTGTATCGGACTGATATCATTATCGGCCAATACTAATGGCTGCAATATCGGTATCGTATCGGAAGTGAAAAAGTTGTATCGGGACAACCCTATATATATATATATATAAACTTTCTATCACCACCATATCCTACGAACTGATATGGATGCCCATTCCTACCAGCTCCACTTGATGTTCTACAAGATTCAAGAGAAGAAACAAAGACATCTGATATCCAGCATTTACCACCAGAGTTCCTCTGCTTCTACTTTCAAAGAGACTGAAACCAGATGTTTGATGGACGTGTAAACATCTGTTTTTGGATGGTAGGACACCATCCTCCACAACGCTCCCGATCATGCGTTTGTTCAGAGGACAAGAAGACTAAACTGGGACAAGAAACTGACTGTGAGCTCTGTAGTCCAGCTCCGAGGTGGCGTGGCCGCTGGACTTTGAGGGGCGAACAAAGAGGTGGGTGCTGGGGGCCCGAGGTTGGAAAACCATCCGGTTCTACTGACCAGAGAGAGAACATCCACGTGGTGAGAAGGGTCATTGGCCATAAAATCAAAAGGCGGTTTGCCATCTGACTGGTCCACGGCAGAGCTAACTCGGAGATGGAAGCAGTCATGTGACCAGTTAACACAATGATGGTGAGATTGTTCTGATTTCATATCACAAATAATTAATGATTTCATTCAAAATCCTATATTGAAGTTAAGCAGATCTACATCTTTTTATGGAAAGAAAGTGTTAAAAGAGTAAACAGAAGAAAGCTTCACTTCTAGACATTTCCCACACAAAAGACTAGTTCACAGCTGGAACTAGAGACACCTTTACATGCACAAATACACGCACGCTCACTGCAATGAAGTACTTGCTTGCTAGGATCATATAACATGACATGACATGAGCTACTAACCCTGTCTTGTTTTGTTTTCATGATTTAGAAAGAACAGAACATGTTTAGTGAGCTGGTGGCAACAACCTTTCCTCAATTATCCAACACTGATCGGCTCATTTATAAAGGAGAGAAATGAGTAAAACCAGATTAAAATAATGTTTTGTTTATTTTATCCCTTCAGATGCATCCTAATTGTTACTCACTGACACATGAATTTATATTTTCTCCAGATTACCGTCTAACCGTTGACCCAGGATCTGATAAGATGGTATCTCTCTCATTCCTACAGCTGAAGCAGTGAGAGTGAGTAAAACCTTCCTGCCTGAGGTGGAAATGCCAACATTCTGATCCTTATGTACATTTCTGTAAATACCAAACGGCAGTTTCCCTGCTTGGTTCTCTGTGGTGATGCAAACTGCAAGTCCCCTGATTTCCTGAAAAAAGTGTGTGCGTGATTTGCACCAAAACTGTTCATGTGTCTCTGGGTTCTAATTATATTATTTTATCTTTCACAAATGGTTTAAGTTAAGGTTTTAATACTCTTGGTACTGTATCTATAATCTATATTAAACAAGAATTGAATCTGAAACAGTTTTAAAGATACAAACTGAAGGCATAATAGATTTATTTTTCAGACAAGCAAACTAAGAATCTGAAATCTGTCTGAAAACAGATGAATCAATAAATAAATTGCTTAGAGGGAATTTCATAAGACCTAAAGAAAATATATAAATGAAATTTAAATTACATTAAAGGAGCTCCTCTATTAATTGTCATCAGATGTAACTGTATGCAATTACTTTAAGTAAAACAAAGAAAACCTTAAACACTTAAACAACAAATGTTGAGGCAGATAAAATTACTTTTAGGTCATTGTTAGCTCTGCATTAAAACAAGAAAATGCACTATAAAATGAATACTGGGATACCACAAAGAAAAAATAAAAAATTTGTTTCATATTGGTCTGATATCCATGGATATTTTAAACTGAGTCTCTTGTAAAAATTATAATAATGAAAAAAGGGTTTTGTAAAAGATTAAAAGAGAAAAGCGCTGCTCGAGCAAATTTGGCTGATGATGGACACATTAAAAGAAATTTAAATTGGGTTTGAGTCCATATCATCTTGGAGTTGAAAGTATTAACGACAAAATCTCCAAAACAATTAATGTTTTCCAAACAGTTTAAAATGAACTCTAAGGATCCTCATGAATGCAGGAAAATTGACCTGCTCTGATTTGGCCTTTCTGCGCAGAACTACTGACCTGACTTTGACAAAGTTTCTGACTCTGACCTAAAGACAGATGATTGATGGACTGATATTGAATGAACTTCTTGCAGGTTCTTATCCAGGATTGCTTCCACAGAAGGCTGATTGCTGGTTTATAACACTGCTAATTCTCTTGCCATTAACAGTTACACTTATTTATTTTCCTGAAAAGCAGGTCTGATAATCTATTTACAGGAGGAGGAGACGTCTACATTAAATATCTTTTGTAAAATATGTGTATGTGCATTTTACATTCAAACCTGACTTTAACCCATATGACATTTTGGGATAGAACTTTTACAGGTGGAGATGATTATTACCATGTACACATGTGCTTGTACTGATGAGGATTGTTTTTACAGGGGGATGCTGGAATAGGCAACTCCAGGATTCAAGCATACAGGAATTTTGATGTTTTGTGTACAATTTTACTCTTATCTGGAATACTGTAACATATTAACAAAGATGGAAAGTATATCAGTTTTTTGGTAAATTGACTATTTCACCATGCACCCCTGGTTCTGCAGGTATTGTGCGCGCTACTGATGGAAAACCCTGCCTTTCTTGTCATTTCTTCCTTGTCATTTCTTCCCCTGGTTTGCTAGGTTGTCACATGGGGTGGACCATGTGCCAAAAGGGGGGTGGTATTCTCAATAACATCTCTGATTCCTTTTGAACAGAAAGTTCTTTCACAGGTGCACAGTGTGGTTAAGGAAGGCCTGCCATGCCAGCATCAGATCTGCTCCACTCCTTGGTTCCGGGAGACTGGGTTTTGGTCTGGGAGACGAGAAGAAAGCACTGGCGTTTTGAAAGGTGGCTGGGTCCATTCCAGGGGTCTCATTTATAAAACTGTGCGTAGGATTCTTACTAAAAGTGTACTTACGCCCAAAACCGGAAGATGGCGTACGCCATAAAATATTCTGATTTATAAAACCGTGCGTACGCACAGGTGCAAGCAATTTCCCCTTTATAAATCACACTCGTCCTTGAAGTTTGCGCAGGTGAATTTGGCTCATGTTCCGCCCACTACACACCCACTTTCCACCATAAATGGTCAATGCAAAGTACCTCAGCGTGTATTAAAATGAGCCAGCTGATCCATGTTGTGATCCATGAACAACGGCAACCGCAGGGAAGCGAACCAAAAAACGCAACTTCACAGAGCCAGAAATCGATGCATTAGTGAGTGAGGTGGAGAGTCGAAAAATTATTTTGTTTGGTAGCCACAGTAGTGGCGTGACAAATAAGAGTAAGTGTCGTGAGTGGCAACACATAGTTACCTCAGTTAACTCTGTGAGCGGGACAGAGCGGACCATGGCGGAGATCAAAAAGAAACCATCAATGAACTGAAGGAAATCAGAACAACGCTGCATAATTTGTGTGACATTATGTTCGACATTTCAAACACATTAAAAGAGCTTGTGAAAAAGTGAACCTTATTGTCTGCTTAATCGCTGCATGACCTCCTCACGGAGCCGTGCCCCGTGTTGGAACTCCCTGTGTCTGGGAGGGGGCTGTGGGTGAGGGTCGGCATTCCGAGGAGGGGGGAGGCCAGGAGGTAGTTGGATGCCGTGCCTCAGTGCCAGGTTGTGCAGCACGCCACACGCCCTCACGATCCTGCACACCTTTTGGGAATGGTACAATAATCTACCCCCTGACGCATCCAGACACCGCCACCGGCATTTTAAAAGGCCGATGGCGCGCTCTACAGTTGAGCGCGCACGGGAGTGAGCGGTATTGAACAGGGTCTCCTCTGCGCTCTGTGGGGTTTGGGAAGGGGGTCAGGAGCCAGCGCCGGAGGGGGTAGCCACTGTCCCCTGCATTTCAATGAAACAGTGCATCAGTGGTCTGCATCTGGCTAAGCTGGTTGTCAATATAAAGTTATTGTCTTACCAAGAAGCCAGCCATCACGTACAGCGCCTGCCTGCAGTCTCTTCTCTACACTGCTTTGCGCTAGGATGTAAGAGTCATGTGTAGAGCCAGGCCATCGTGCAACTACTACATTTGTCAACATCATGTTGGATTGACATATGACTTGAACATTGATAGTATGCACATGCTTCCTATTGACATACATGAATTCATCGACATATGGGGCCCTTATAGCAATATGAGTGCAGTCAATTGCGCCGATTACATTAGGAAAACCGGACATTGCTGCAAATTGCCTTTTAATGTCGGCCTGTTCTCCTGCAATATAGGGAAACTGGATGTGGAAGAGTGTAGCAGGACGCATAGACAGCGGAGACGGGTTATGAACTCTTGCCGGGTTGAAGTCATGCACTCTGACCAGTGAGCCGAAATCACATCTGCGGTCATACAGCCAGAGCGCAAAATTAATTGGAGACATGGTGACAGGACCCCACGCTGCCACAAGAGGACTCTGGATGCAGTGTGTTGTTAATTCCCCACCTCTCCATCTGTGTCGCCAATTCCCCCAGCCTCCAAAACCAGCGTACGCATGGGTCAGAGCTGCCGTGAAAGACCGCACATTTTCACGTCAAGTTTGTTTTTTATAAATCACAACCTTTGCGTTAAAAGAGGCGTACGCCAGTTTCAGGCCCCATTTTGTGCGTACGCAACGGTTATAAATGAGACCCCAGGTCCTGTTGGTCACTCACACAGCCATGAAGGTCGCTGAAAGGTCCACATGGATCTACGTATCCCACTGCAGGAGGTCCCAAGGTACACCAACCCCAGCTTCAGCTGACCTCTCAACCACAGGGCAGAGTAATCCCTGAGGTCAGTCCCGTGTGAGGTAGTCTACCCTCCACGTGGCAACATGAAGTGCACCCAGGCTGCCATGAGGGGATGGAAGTGCGTCATCTTCTTCATCCTTGTCACCCTCCTCCTCTGGTACCTGGATCCAACCGGTCCTCATCCAACACAACGCGCCCCAGCTTCGTCCCAGCCCGCCAGATGATTGCAGGGGACAGAAGCACCCTCCTTGAGGAGGCACCGCCGAGATGACCACACCCTTCAGCATCATGATCACACTGATAACCTTTGGTGGCAAGTTGCTAATATGTCTGCTCATAAATTGACAAATGACAGTTGTTATGTTTGTGGACTGGTGCCGCATGCCACACCTACTCAATCAGTTTTTATTCCATATCCAGTCCCTTTGAATACCACTTTGTGGACTCTGATCATGGGTAATAGATTACACCCTAGGAACATTACCTGGCCACACCTGCGCCCTCCTCTCTCCTGGAGGAGGCCCGCTGAGTTTTCTAGCAATACTAATTCCACTTGTGTTTCAACCAGAACTGTTTTCCGCTTATGAGATCATACTAATCCGTATGCTTCCCCACCTCTATGAAAGGTGCTATGATGGCTTTACTCTAGTGAGGTATGGGGTATTAGCATGGGCTGTGGAAGGTTTATCTATCTCTTTGGAAAATGTAACCTCTCTAGTGGATTCTGGCTTTAGTTTGCTGCAAGAGGAAGTTTAGGTTTTGAAAATAATGTCCCTGCAAAACAGGATGGCTCTTGATTTTTATTAGCTTCACAAGGTGGCACTTGTGCTCTGATTGGACATCAGTGTTGCACCTTTGTCCCTGATACATCTGCTAACTTGTCTGTGATCCATGATGCCCTTACTGATCTCTGGGACACTCTGCAGGACCTCAATAATGCTAATTTACCCTCTAAGGGGTGGAATTTTTGGGATTGGCTTACTAGTGGTTCCTGGGTTATTATTTTGATTAGAGTTGCTACTCTTCTGGTTGTATTCTTACTTTGTGTTCTGGTTGTCTTTTGCTGTGTTCTTTTTCTGATCAAATGTATGCTTAACAGAACGTTCAGTGTCCATGTTTGTCATTATGCTCCAGTGGATATCTCTCTGTATTATGATGCTGGTTATGAAGCTGGTTCTAGAATGCGCCGCTAGGTGGCAGCAGCAATTGTAGTAGCTCTGTTTTTAACTTGTGATTTTTTTGCAATATAGCCGTCTTTTTTAAGACATCAGCTGTCAATCTGTGTCTGTTCGGGTAGATTTTTCGCGCTGGTCAGAGGCTGTGCTATACGGGAGATTTTTCTGAATATTTTTTCTTTTTTTGCAAGACTTGTTATTGTGAGTCTCCATGGCAACGAGACTTGTTTACCATCAGGATCAACTGATAAAACTCTCCAAACTCAAGATTATCAGTGAAACAACACTTCAAATCCCAACGGAGTTGAAAAGAAAGAGAAGAGGATGCAGGGCAGGAGCGAGGCAGAGAGAAAAACGGTGGCGATTCAAACCGTTTCTTCCAACGGTTGTTATGGGAAACGTGAGATCGCTAGCTAACAAAATTGATGAACTTCAGGTGCTAACCAGGTCTCTTAAAGAATACAGAGAGTGCAGTATTATGTGCTTCACCGAGACATGGCTGCATGAACACATCCCAGACTGTAATGCGTCTGTACACGGCTTCAGGACGGTCCGTGCAGACCGCAATAAACAACTCAGCGGGAAGCTGAAGGGAGGTGGAATTGCGGTGCTGGTAAACCAGCGCTGGTGTCATCCTGAACATGTCACTGTTAAAGAGAAGATCTGCAATAGAGACATTGAACTGCTAGCTGTGAGTCTCCGCCCGTATTATTTACCCAGAGAGTTCACATGCGTTATTCTGGTAGCGGTATATATATTACCTGGTACCGCTCCAGACGCAGCCTGTGATGTCATTAACTCTGTAGTGGCCAGGCTTCAAACACAACATCCAAACGCATTTGTGGCGATCTCTGGAGATTTTAACAACATCTCCCTCTCTGCAACTCTACCAACTTTCCAACAGTTTGTCAGCTGCTCCACCAGAGAAAACAAAACGTTGGACTTATTTTATGCAAATATTAAAAATGCATACAGCTCCTTTGCCCTGCCACCTTTAGGAAGATCAGACCATAACCTAGTTCTTCTCTCCTCCTCCTACAAGCCCATCGTTCAGCAACAACCAGTCATTAGAAAGGCTATTAGAACCTGGTCTAATGAAGCTGAAGATGCTCTGAGAGGATGCTTCGAGGCTACAGACTGGAACGTCCTATGTGAACCTCATGGAGATGACATCAATGCCTTGACTGAGTGTGTGACAGATTATATTAACTTCTGTGTGGACAGCACCGTTCCAACAAGAACAGTGAGGTGCTTCCCCAATAACAAACCCTGGATCACCAGTGACCTGAAAAAGCTGCTGAACATCAAAAAGAAAGCTTTTAGGGATGGAGACAGGGAGTTATTGAAGTCCACACAAAAACAACTTAAAACACAAATGAAGAAGTGCAAGGAGGACTACAGGAAGAAGTTGGAAAGTAAGCTTCAGAAAAACAATGTGAGGGATGTGTGGTCAGGAATGAAGAAGATCACTGGCTTCGGGATAAAGGAGGATCAGACTGATGGAGGTCTGGACAGAGCGAATGAACTGAACATGTTCTTCAATAGGTTTAGCTCACCTCCTGCTTCAACCCCAACTAGCCACACACCCTCCATGAGCCCACAGCTTTCCTATCACACCTCCACTCTGTCACCCTGCAGCTCAGTCAAGGACCTGGACACAACCTCATCTCCCTCCACATCAGGACTTCCTGAAACCTCCTCTGCCTCCACCTCCACTCTGTCTGTCTCCTGTAACCAAGTCATGCAACAACTGGTGAAACTGAACCAGAACAAGGCTGCAGGTCCAGATGGTGTCAGTCCCAGAGTTCTCAAGACCTGCTCAAAACAGCTATGTCCGATTCTCCAGCACCTGTTCAACACCAGCCTGAGTCAGAGAAGAATCCCGGTGCTGTGGAAAACATCCTGCCTTGTTCCAGTGCCTAAAAAACCACAACCAGCTGAACCAAAAGACTACAGACCAGTCGCCCTGACATCTCACGTCATGAAAGTCCTGGAGAGACTCTTACTGGCTCACCTCAGCAAGCAGGTGAACACCTTTCAGGACCCATTACAGTTTGCATACCGTAATGGGCTTGGGGTTGAAGATGCCATCATATACCTGCTTCAGAGAGCCCACTCTCATCTGGACCAGTCAGGCAGCACTTTGAGGGTCATGTTCTTTGATTTCTCAAGTGCTTTTAATACGATTCAGCCTGCTCTGCTGTGTGAGAAGCTGCAGAAATTCCAGGTGGATCCCTCCACAACCACCTGGATTTACGACTACCTCACAAACAGACCACAGTTTGTGAGACTGAAAGGTTGTGTGTCTGAGATGGTGGTCAGCTGCACTGGAACACCACAAGGGACTGTACTTTCACCATTTCTATTCACGCTGTACACCTCAGACTTCCAGTACAACTCTGAGTTCTGTCATCTGCAGAAATACTCTGATGACTCAGCAGTTGTTGGGTGTATCAGTGATGGACAAGAAGCAGAGTACAGAGAACTGGTCGGTCAGTTTGTGAAATGGTGCGGTGACAATCATCTCATCTTGAATACCAAGAAAACAAAGGAGATGATTGTTGACTTCAGGAGGAACAAGAACACACATAGAAGTGTTTCCATCATGGGAGAGGAGGTGGAGGTGGTGGAGGAATACAAGTACCTTGGAGTTCAGCTGGACAACAGACTTGAGTGGAAAAGCAACACTGAGTACATTTACAAGAAAGGTCAGAGCAGACTCTACTTCTTAAGGAAGCTGAGATCTTTTAACGTCTGCACCAAAATGTTGCAAATGTTCTACAGGTCTGTTGTTGAAAGTGCAATCAGCTTTGCAGCAATCTGCTGGGGCAGCGGCATCAGAACCAGAGACTTGAAAAGAATTAACAAACTGATCAAGAAAGCTGGTTCTGTGCTTGGAGTAACTCTGGAGCCGCTGGAGTTGATCATCAAAAAAAGAATTCTGTACAAGCTGACGAAGATAATGGAAGATCCTTCACACCCTCTACACAACGCCGTGACGAAACAACAGAGTGTGTTCAGTGGGAGGCTTGTTCAAGTCCGATGCAAGACAGAGAGATACAGAAGATCCTTCCTTCCAGCAGCTATCAGGCTGAAGAACAAAGCCCTTAATTAATTAATGTGATTGTTTTTTTAAAAAAAAATAAAAAAAATTACTACTACTACAATATTGAATTTCCCTTTGGGATTAATAAAGTATTTTTCATTCATTCATTTCATGCTAGTGGTTTAGAGTCCTTTGAGTAAATTTTCTCTTTATGTTTGATTAACATGTTGCATTTTAATCAAAGGGGTGGATTGTAATGGAAAATTTTATACACATGCACTTTGTATTGTTACAAAACCTTGTCTTGTGTTTTACTGAGGAAGGAGGATGACTTGTACCCAGATAAGAATTGAGTGAGCTTCATTTACCTCCCCTTCCAGTCTTCTTGTAACATTCCTTTGAAACAGAGGACTAATGATTTGTCTTGATGTGATCAGCTCATGCTAGTTTATATAAACCAAACCCAAATGCATCTGTTCAGACTCGTGCAGCCAAAACCCCTTTGACTGTGGGACTCTCATTGCTGATCAGCTCTTATTAAAATACTTTGTTTGATTCTCACTTAGTGTGTGATCTTTGATAAATAAAATTCCACAAAGTTGCAGTAGTCAATGCGTGAAATGACCAGAGCCTGGACCAGGAACTGTGCCATGTGTTCAGTCAGGTAGGGTCTGATCCTCCTGATGTTGTAGAGAGAAAATTGGCAAGACTGGGCAACCGAGGCAACATGGTCCTTAAAGGTCAGCTGGTTGTCTACCATGACACCGAGATTCCTGGTAGAAGACGTAGGCACAAGTGTGATAGAGTCGATCTGCACGCTTATCTGTGTTGGTAAGGAAGGATTGGCTGGACAGACAATAAGCTCAGTCTTGGACAGATTTAGCTGAAGGTGGCGATCCTTCATCCATGCGGAGATATCAGCAAGGCATGCTGATATTCGCATTGAGACGGTTGTGTCGTCAGGTGGGAAAGAAAGGAAAAGCTGAGTGTCATCTGCATAGCAGTGGTAGGAGAAGCCATGAGAGCCAATGACTGCACCAAGTGAGGAGGTGTATAGTGAAAAGAGAAGAGGGCCAAGCACCGAGCCCTGAGGCACCCCTGTTGTCAGCCCATGTGATGTGGACACTCCCTCTCTCCAAGATACTTTGAATGATCTTCTTGTGAGCTAGGACATAAACCACGAGAGGACAGATCCTGATATACCAAGCTCCGAGAGTGTGCAGAACAATATATGATGGTTGAGCAACAAGCACGCTGTTCATTTTAAGTTTACAAGGTGAAATCCAGCACAATGAAGAAACTAACACTAGACACAACAAGTGCGCGCTCCCGCGTCAGGGGGTACAATTTCTGGCAGGGATAACTGTCTTGGCACGACACCGGCTCAAATTAAGCCCCGATCCCAGTTTTAATCTTAGTTTTAGTCTCCAGGATTAAAATGATTATTAGTTTTAGTCACATTTTAGTCATGTCTAAGTTTAATCGTTTTAGTCCAGTTTTAGTCGACAAAAACTCAAAAAGGTTTTAGTCTAGTTTTGGTCAAATAAAAAAAAGTAACAAATTAATTTAGGTCAATAATACGTATTAAAAAGTGGAATCAAGGTTGACAGATCAACAGATATTCAATGCTGCCATGCTATACTTAACTGCTGTTGGGCAGAAACCTTTTTATTTCTATATTTCATCTTTTTTCATGAATTGATGCCCTACTTCATCATACAAAAATGTCACAAGAAAATAGCAGAGCTATAAGTTCAACATATAGCAACACATTGTGAGCTTGTTGTTTGGTTATTTTCATCAATAATTACAAAATTAAAAGGAATGGTTTTAGACTTCGAAGGTTTCCCAACCAACAGCAAATACTTTCTGATCTACTTAGGGTTATGCATCGCACAGATAAAGTGCTAACTGTGGAATCAGTTACTCCAAAAAACCAAAGAGCAACAACATCTTTACTTTGGTAACTGTGGCTTTATTTCTGAGAATTTTCTGAAGTGCAATACTCCACCATGAACATACACATTTATGATATTATCAGCATTTTCTTCACCCCAAGTTCTGGTGAAAAGTAGAAAACCTGATATTCCTTTAGATTTATTTTACACACATGATTACATGCTAAATTCCCTGGTTTGTATGTTTCACTTCTTGAAAGTGGCCTACACATAGGAACTGTAGAAACTTCATGGAGGTGAGGTTTGAGTCTTTCTAGTTAGAGTGGAGAAGCAATTCACAATGTCAACGCATAATGTGCAACACTTTGCAATGTCATCAAGCTTTATTCAGATGATAATGTGTGAATACACCAAGACAAAGAGAGCAAAGTCACAGATATATTTGCATGTCACAAACCATCCATTGTTAGGATGGAAACAAAACCAACTTTTCATCCTTATGGTTGTGCAATCTTTTGTAAAGTGAAGCTGCGAAGCTATGCACATCAACGCTTTTTGTAAGAATGAATGTGTATAATTACTGTGGATCCAGCAAGAAGTTGAGCATCTTACTACATGTGGATCAAAAGAACCAGCGTTTTATGACAGAGGAGAGCCTACAGAGTACGTCAAGCATAAAATCAGTAGCCGTCTCCAGAGTTTCTTGTGCTTGATCAACATCAACATGTTGCTCTCCATCACTCAGTGCACAACCCAGCAAGACCGCAGGGCTGACCCAAGTTGCAGCTTGGCTGTTTATGAGCTTATGGCCTTCATTTCAGTTTTGTTTAGCAGAGCAGCAACATCCAGAGTTAGAGTAGTGAGTGATGTTCGGTCAGAGCATTTCCTTGTGCCAGCCATAAAAGAAACAATACCTCCAAACAGATTTCAAGCGATCATGAAACACCTGCGGTTTGATGACAAAGACACCTGTGTGGTGCGTGTGAAAAAGGATAAGTTTGCTGCTATCTCTGACATCTGGCAACATTTCATCAGGAATTGCGTGTTGTCTTACAAGCCAGGACGACACATTACAGACGACGAGCAGCTTTTCCCAACAAAGGTCCGCTGTCCTTTTATCCAATACACTGCATCCAAGGCTGACAAATTTGGAATCAAATTTTGATCGCAGCAGATTTGGAAACCAAATTCATGTGCAGTGCCATTCTTTTTCCACTTAGAAAAAGACCCCACTCGTACCACAGGAGAGCAACTATCAGAGAACGTGGTCATAAAACTATTGGAGCCATTTATGGATGTGGGCAGGACTCTTACAACTGGCAGTTTTTTTACATCACTGTCTCTGGCTAACAGGCTCCTGCAAAGAAACACAACTCTTCTTGGCACCATGAACAAGATAAGGCAGGAAGTTCCACCCCCAGCCAAAGATGCTTCACGATGAAAGAATTCTCCACACAGGGATTAACATCTGACAGTGCTTTGCTGACGGTGTTTGCACCAAAAAAGAACAAATCTGTCTGTATTCTCAGCACCATGCACCAGAAAGTGAAGATTGAAGAAACACGCAAAAGAAAACCCAACACTGTTACCGACTACAACCATCTGAAGTGTGGTGTTAACATTATGACCAGAAAGTACATGCCTACACAGTGCGTGCAGGAACATGGAGGCAGCCCATCGCTGTGTTTAACAACATGCTCGATCTGGCAGCGATAAATGTGACGCCCGCCGGCTTATCAGCCAGCCAGGAGAGAGTTGCAGGACGTGCTGGAGACGCTGACTGTGGAGACGGCCCAGCACCCGCCTCCCCTGATCCCTGATTGGCCGTCTTACCCCTCACTCCCCAAACAAGCTGCTCAATCCGGAGAAGAGGCCTCCTTCATCACCATCATTCAGGGCAGCTGTGGACTGTGGGACACATGCCTGCCACTTTGAGAAAGAGTTTGGATTGTGTGGTTAAGAGACTTTTCTGTGTGGTTTAGTAGTTGGTTTAATGATAAATATCTTTTTGTGTTCTGAGCTTTGGTACCGTCCCTGCCTGAAAGAAGGAGGTTTTGTGTTTGGTTTATTAGGAGTTTGGTTTTGTTTTGATACAAGTCCGCCTGAGAGCGTGTGTTTATTTTGTTTTCTTTTGTTACTGAGTAGTGTTAATGGTAATTGTTAAATACCCGAAAGGGACACTTTGAGTTTGTTTGTTTTGTAATATTTGCCGGTTAAGGGTTGTTCGTGTTTTGGAACCCATTTCTGTTAATAAACATTGTATTTTATTTACCCTTGGTCCGGCCGTTTCTGTGTTACTGTCCTTTTGACCCCTGGACAAAAAGGGGGACGTAACAATGAACACGCATGTGTTGTACAAAGGTTGCAGCTTCAACAAACCCCAGGACATTTCCTCAGAAAAAGCAGAGTCAGGTGCTGAAGAAGAGCAACAGGAACCACAGAACTGAAAAGTGTTCACAATGTGATAAATACACATGCCACAAATGTAGGAAAGATAAACCATGGGTTTGTGTAGACTGCTGAACTGGACAATTTTAACTGAGCTGTTGAGCGTGGCAATGCTGTAGGGAATGGCTTTTTTATTCTGCCTGCTCACCTACTGATCCACCCTGCTGCTGACTCAACCCCTGACTCAACTTCATCTAGGAACCACACAGCCAAACACCTGGACTCTACCACTATCATCAGAGAACTCATCCTCTCTTGTTTGAGACTTTGTGTACAATCTAAAAATTACAAATTGTAATCCACAACCACTGTCAAATAAAAAAAATTAACATTTATTTATTACATTTATCTACTTTTTTTCCTATGCCAATTTTATTTAATTCTTCACCCATTAATTTTATTTCCTCCTTTATTTATTTATGCATTTATTTTTACCGTCCTACATTTCCACTTTTCCTAATGCACACATTTACTTTGCCTCACGTATTATTCCCTCCAGTGTATCCTGATGAGGTGGGCATTTCTAACCTCCCTATTAACCAATCAGCCCTCAGGCTCAGCTCTGTGTCCTTCTTGTAAACTCGCTGGATCAAGCTAACTTTGCTACACTAACTTGGAGTGATTCTGTGATCTTTGGTGACTGTGGTTATAAGCGCTGCCAAGAAGGGTTGCAACTTCTCCGAGCGTGGTTGCAAACACTCTCGGAGTGGTCATGTCCACGGTCTGAACAGTTGCACACAAGTTGCTCTCACTTTATAATGATTTACACAACATGCTACCATGTTCAGAATGCACTTTAAAGTAGGAGGATTCAGCTCGCAGCCCCTCTGTCAGTGTTCATGTCCACTATCCAAATGGCTGCACACTGGCTGCTACCGCTTTATTATGCTTTATAAATGTTGTTCCTGCTTGAAGAATGCTGACTTATGTTTAGTATAAATAAACAGGTATTCAAAATTGTCTGTAGGAGAAACAATAAAACATACAGAACTTTATCACCGTAAAGAAACACGTCGCATCAAGTTAGTGGAATTCTAGGATGATTTCTGATACGCTTCATTTCTTTAATAGATTTTTCTAATTCCCTTTTCATTGCATCTTGGTTCTCTGAGTTTAAGTTTTCCAACACACCAGCAGGCTGTCAGTTTTACTGTTGACCTGCTTCTCTAACGCGCTGCATACGGTCCATCTTTGTATTGAGTACTTTCAGTTTATTCATTACAGCAGAGCTGCTGCTGCACTCAGCGTCTGAAGTTTTTGATCTTCTCATTCTCATTTTATCAGACATGATCCCTGCAGAACGCACAAAGAAACAGGCGGGAAAACTTTATAAACCCATTCCAGAGTTTCAGAGAGATTAGATGAATAATTCTTGTAGAATTTACAAATTATTTGGAAGCAGCAGGAAGACAAAGACACTCACACGGCCATCTTTACATCAGGTTTAGAAATATTCATGCTAAGCTAGGCTAACATGTCCTGGACCATCTCTGATCCAGTGTCAGAGGACAGAAAGGATGTTTCTAGTAATGACAGATTTTTCCTTTAAAGCAACACTACAGATGTTTGTGACCCTTAAAACTCAAATTGAAATTCAGACTCATTTTAAAGAACAACAACATTTGATCTGCAGATTCCTGAGCTGAAGAACCGGGAAGATTCTGCAGCTTCTAATTTTGGTTTCCAGTCTGACATGATACACTGGTTTGCTCTGCAGAACCACGTCACACACCAGCAACTAGATAACAGCACGCTGCTGTCAGTATCAATAGACAACAACAACAAGACAACACTATCAGAGGAAATGAGAAAACAGAGTTAGAGTGTGTGATCAGACTGAAAACCAGAACAAAGACCAGATTGGAGATAAAAACCAGGATGACAGCTGGATGCAGAGTTAGCTTGTTGTTGCTGTGTGTCTGTAATAACTGATCAGCTCTGCTTCTGTCTGGACTTTGCTTTGCTCGGCTCTGACTAACACAGCTAAACTCTGTAGGAGGCTTTAACCTGTAGAGACGTGTCCAAACTAAAGAATCTTTGTCCAACAGACAGTTATCACTGTTGTTCCTGCAGGTGTTCTCCTTGGAGACTCCCTCCACAATATCTGCTGTTTCAGCTGTGAGCAAAGGAAAAAGGCTCCTACATGAGTGATTGCTCATATTACATCATATCCAGCATGAAGCAGAGAGACAGAGCTGAATGAAGGACAGAGAAAATGTCTGCAGATCTTCCTCCTCTATCAGACATTGTGTGGCTGCAGCAGCCTCTCCATACCTGAGTATGTGTGGATCCTTCAGTGCAGCCATCAGCAGCTTCACTCCTGACTCTCCTGGATGGTTGTATCTCAGGTCCAGCTCTCTCAGATGGGAGGGGTTGGAGGTCAGAGCTGAGGCCAGAGAAGCACAGCCTTCCTCTGTGATCAGACATCCTGACAGGCTGCAGAAAACAACACACATGAAGAAACTCTGAGAGAACTGCTGTGAAACTAGAGCGGAATGTCATCAGATGCTCAGAGAAACTGGACCTGTCTGACATTACTGGCTTTGTGTCTTCATGTTCTCCAAGTTTGTGACTTCATGACTTAGTTTGTAACAAATGTCCCATTTTCAGGTTCCAGCAGAGACACTACAGGAACATCTCCTCAATTATTTGGAACTGGTTTCCTTTTGCAACCTCAGACTTGGAGCAACAAAAGGCACGTTGCAAAATTTGTTTAAAGGCTGTTGCTACCAAAGGCGGGAACACAACGAATTTACTTCAACACCTGAAACAGAGGCACTCTGTGGAGTGGGAGAAATCCTGCAGTTTACGACATCCTCAAAGCAGCAACAGCCTACAAAAACCCACCAAGAGACAACCGATGGTAGGGGCCTGATGGAAAGGGGTCATGGATGCGGTCACGTTGTATATTGCCAAAGACATGATGCAGGGATGTTTTTAGCTATAGATAAGGTGGGCAACCGCCCAGGGCGCAATCTATTTGGGGTTGAACGAGCGCCCTCAAAAAAAAAAAAAAAATCGCCAGTATTTTAGACTAATACCGCTCATTTCCACGTCAACTTAATGGACGCTGCTGAACCCCTACTATCTTGTCAACTTGCTGCTGAGAGTCATGTATGCAGGTTGTGTGTGTGTTAGAAGAAAAGCCAGGGCGGAGACGGGCGGGGATCAACTCACAACTGCAGAGGTTGAGAGCAGGTTGAGTCTCACTCTCAGAGGAAAAGCAAGGTGGGGCCTGATCCTCTGGGTTTGACAACGGAAAAGGTGATGATGTTACGTCGCGTCAAGGGTGTTTCACGGACAAAAGACCAAAGAAACCATCAGGTGCCCAGAAAGAGAAGGAAAAGAAGAAGCGGAGAAACGCTCAAAAGATAAAGGTATGCAGGTCTCTATGAGTGACGTTAATTGTGCATGTCATGAAAAAGTAGCCTATTTATCCTCTTGCTAATATGTTGCTACTTAACCACAGAAGACGACTGTATTTGGTTTTTAGCTTTACTTAAGCAACTAATATAACTAATAAGCAACTACTTAAGCAAATAGTATAACTAATACTATTGTGTTTGTGTGCAAGTTCACATACCTATTAGTCTGGGAAGTTGATAAACAATATTATGGTTTATTTTAATTTGGTAACTGATGCATGTTAAGTGTGATCTAACGTACATATTTTATCTTAATTGTAAATTCAGGGGTACTTCTGAAATATTTTGGAGAAGCTCCCACTGGCAAAAATGAAGAGCCACCTCCCTCTGCAGCCACATCTTTGCAGGACTTGTCAGGTGTGTGTGTGCCAGGTGTAAACAGGGTGAAAGACCCAGGTTGAAAAATCTGCTACAGTCTCAGCACTGAATTCAAATTATTATTACTATTTTTTATTTATTTTATTTTATTCATTTGTATTTGTGTGATGAAGAATTTGTTCAATTTACATTTATCAATCTCATCGTTTTATCTATTCTTGTTAACTTTTGTATTGAATAATAAATAAATAATAATAATAATAAAAATAACAAATAATATCCTTGTGTTTGTACGTTGGCAGGGTTTGTGGTTGGGTCGGTGGGGGCTGGGGGTGGGGGTGGGATTGGTTAGTTGTGGGGGCGCTGATGGGTGGTTCGCCCAGGGCGCAAAACTAGCCAGGACCGCCTCTGACATGATGCCTATTTATACGGTGGAAAACTGCGGCTTTATTAACCTGCTAAAAACATTAGATCCCAGGAATGTGCTACCAAGCTGGAAATACTTTGCAAAAGTTGAGTTGCCTCACCTGTACAACTGGACACATGAAAGGATCACAAGAGAACTGGATGGTGTGCATTTTTATTCTGCCACAACAGACCTGTGGACTAGCCGAACAATGGAGCCATATATGAGTTTATTTTGTCGATGATAACTGGGCTCTAAGATGTTTCTGCCTGCAAACAGCCTACTTTCCCGATGATCACAGAAGTGAGGCAATTGCTGAGAGGTTAAAAGATGCTCTGAGCTCCTGGAACGTTACTGAAGAACAACTCGTCTGCATGACAACAGACAGCAGCACCAACATTATCAAAGCTCTGAAAGTCATCGGGTGGCCAAATCTGCAGTACTTTGGACATAAACTACACAATGCCATAAGTAAGAGTCTAATCTGTATGTAGTATACTTATTTTGTATGTGATGTATGTTTCATATGTAACCTTTCATTTTATTGCTTTATGCCGATTTCCCACAAAGAACATTGACACGAACAGTTAATCAGTGAAGCAATTCATGTATTTTAGTCTAATACACCTAATACATATTTATGCTAAATATACATGTGTGACTTATAATGGTACGTGTGCCATGTGAGTGTGTGTGCGTGGCTACGTCAGTAAAATGTTGTAATCTGAAGAAAATGTTTTGACATATTGATCTTTATGTTTAACTTTGCTCATTATAACAGTAAAACTGATGCATCTGTGTTTTCATTATTATACACAGAATGATGTGAAGGAGCCACAGACTGAACGTGTCATTGGGTGTGTAAAAAGGCTGTTGCTGCATTTTCCTATAGTTGGAAAAAAAAGAAGAGAGATAAGTGAAGGACAGGCTGAACTTGGTCTACCCCCTCATCAAATAATATAAGAGTCCCCGATTAGATGGGGTTCAAGCAAAAAAACTATACAGATTTCTGGAACAGGAAAAGGCTGCAGCTCGTGTTCTGGGTTCAGACAAGAAAAGCCGTCATCTTGTGCCCACTTGGCAAGACATAGATGTTTTAGAGTCTGTAAATAAGGCTGTTAGACCACTCCAAGACTTTACTGATGCCCTGTCTGGTGAGGCTTACGTCAGTGTTTCCTATATTAAACCGGTACTCCATTTGATCAAAACTAGTCTCCTACAGCCAGCGGAGGAAGACAGTGAACTCACTAAAACAATAAAAAAAACATACAGCGGTACCTTAATGATAAATACAGCGACCTTGTGAAGGATGAACTCTTGGACATGGTCCCACTGATGGACCCCAGGTTCTGGACAACATACATTGACCCAGACAGGGTGGAACACATAAAAAAAGCTCTCACTGAACTGATGTCTCTGCCTGCTGAAACAAGTTCAACCCGACAGATTCCTGGTCCAGCTGTGCAGAGAAGAACAGGCTCCACCCAATAAGAAAATGACTTTGCCTGCCTTCTTCATAAAAAGTGTGCCAGTGCCATCTCCTCAACAATCAGAGGCTGTGAAAATCGAGACAGAGTTGGAAACCTACCTGTTGACACCTGAGACAGACCCAGACACCGATCCACTTCAATGGTGGAAGCACCACAAACCGAAATTTCCAAGGCTCATTAAACTGGCCAAGAAATATCTCTCTGTCCCTGCAACAAGTGCCCCATCAGAGAGGGTTTTCAGTGTGGGAGGGGGCATTGTTACATGCTGCAGGGCATGCCTGAAGCCAGATGCAGTAGACAGGCTTGTCTTCCTTCCCAAAAATGTGTAGTTAAAAAAACAAAGACAGCAAGAATGTTCTAATGAATGTATGTTTGAAATATGACTTTAATTTTGTTAACATGTTCAGTGATTTCTTAAAATAGTGTTTTGTATACAAGAGGTACGTTTTCTTGAAACACGTTTTAAGTGTAATGAAACTTCAGTTTGCATTATTTCATTCCCAAAATGGGAAATTGTTTATTTGTTTATTGTCTAAATACTCTAAAAGAGTGACTATTTTCTTCCAAGAGGAGGCTCTTTTATTTAATAATGTATTCTTTTTTCTAAGTTAGATTAAAGTTACACAAGTGAAGTGAGGCCTGTTCTGAGATGTATGCTCAAACCTTAAAAACTAGCTCATTGTGGAATACCACGAAGTACAAACATGTTGTGTGTTATATGTTCATTGTTTAAAGTGGCAGCACCTCCATCTCATTTTACAAGCTTGTTTCACAGCTCGTATAGTTAAACTTTAAATCCAGGTCAACTCCCAGAAGGGTTGATTACAATACAAGCATTTTTGAAAAATAATGTTTTACTGGTTGTATTTTTTTATTATTAATACTAATGGAAGGGGAGAAAAAAGAAGCAATTACAATCAGAAATTGGATTTGATTTAAAAGAATTAGAAGTTTTTATTTTTAGGCCATGTCGCCCAGCCCTACAGAAAATCAAACATGAATTTCACTGGAACTTTGATTCCATGCATGTGATGAACGAGACTTGATCAGCAAGTTTGGGAAAAACAGACCAAATAGTCTGGACCTTCTCCAGACCCCGTCCCCCCAATATCTGTCCTATGTTTTATTAATTCCTGTTGTTTTTAAGGGAATCTACAAGTTTGTGTTTTGTAAAACAGTGAATATAAAACAGAATTAGATGACTTTATACATTCTTTCACCTTCAGGATTCAGGACAGGTTACAGGTTCAGGTCAGTTTCTGTGGTGTAAGACGGTGTAAGTCATACAGACTGACAGTCATACAAACACCTTCTACAGGTGTTCTGTTGCTCATTAATAAAAACTCATTTAAACACTCAGTGTGATGAATCCTGACCTGAGAGTTTCCAGTTTGCAGTTTGGACTCTTCAGTCCAGCAGACAGCTGCTTCACTCCTGAGTCCTGCAGGTCGTTGTTACTCAGGTCCAGTTCTGTCAGACTGGAGGACTGGGAGCTGAGAACTGAGGACAGAGCTTCACAGCTTCTCTCTGAGAGACCACACATATACAGCCTGAAGAGACAGAAAAATACAAAAATAAAAATATATGTGATCAAAATGAATCAATCCTCATATTGGATGTAGACTGAAAGATCATCTGTGGAGGAAAATCAGCTTTATAACCTCGTTATCACGTCCATGTGGTGGATTTTAATGCTCACATAGATCATGAGTGAAACAAAGATTCAGTGTGGTGGCTGAGAACTTTCAGCTTGGAAATGTAGTTTATCAGAGACAGTCTGAACATCTGAATAAGACAGGTGAGGATTTCAGGTGAGGAGGAGCTGGAGAGTGTCTCTGAGGAGGGGTGTGTAGGATTCCCTCCTGATCCGTTAACTCTTTGACTGACTTCAGGGAAGTGGAAGAAAACCAATGAATGGATCCATTTATATAAGTTCTTTTCTTTAGTGGTTTAGTATTTGTTCATTTCCATCAGTGAAGTTCCTGAATAACATTTTTAGCTAAAAATGAAAATATCTTCTTCTACTGTTTTTATCATGATGCTTTTTATTTCATAGGCATTGCTGTTGTGTAAAACTCCAAGACTTTCCACATTTGGAAGATCAGCAATAGTGGCATGTACCAGGGATGGGCAGAAAGATGAGTACAAACAGCTGATTGATAATTTCATAAAAACTGTCTGATCCTGAACACCATGTAGACCTCCTGGTCCACAGACCACCATCTAGACAGGTCCAGGAATACCAATGTTCTGTACGAGAAAGGAAAGAGCTGCTTGTATTTACTCAGGAGGTTAAAGTCCTTCAATGTCTGCAGAAGATGCTCCACATGTTCTATCAATCTGTGGTGGCGAGCACATTCTTTTATGCTGATGTCTGCTGGGGAGGCAGCATTAAGGAGAAGGACAAGAGGAGGCTGGAGAAACTGCTGGAAAAGGCTTCTTCAGTGATGGAACTAAGGCTGGACTCACTGAGCACTGTGGTGGAGAAATGTATGTTTGGAGCTGCTTGTATTACATGTATTTGTGGACAGGTCACTCTGGGAAATGAGACCTTGTGTCTCATTGAGTTAAACTTGTATAAATAAAGGTAAAAATAAAACTATGGAGAAGATGGAAGCAGGGCTGGACAACAAAGACCACCCTCTCCACGACATCTTAGCTGGTCGAAAGAGCTGCTGCAGTGAACGTCTCATTACTCTGAGCTACATAACAGAGGTTTAGAGGCTCCTTTGTCCCATCTGCCATCAGACGCTTTAATCTGAGGATACATTCACACCGCCACTATTTGGTCCACTTTAAATGAACCCTGGCCCACTTCCATGGATAGTAAGGTTCATCTGAAGTAAATGCTCATTCACATTCTGCTGCAGACCAAAGAAGAGAACTCTGGTCTGCTGAAAACTGGGGGTCTCAGTTTACTTGGAAGTGAACTCTTGTGTAGTTCATTTGCAGAGTGAAAGCAGACGGACTATCCAGTCAACTAAAGACAGGAAGTGATGTAGTGAACGACACAGCACAACGTGTTAGATAGTCCACTGCCTCTCCAGCTGCTCATACTGGGCAGCTTCTAGTGAAAACTGGATCTGGTTTGAATACCAGAGTAAAAACAGAAACCCCATGATTGCAGAAAATTGTTATTGCTCCATGGTTTACTTGCAGTGAAGGTCCTGGGCAATCCATGAACTGGGTTTTCTTCTTATTCCTGCTTTTTTTCTTGCTTAGTGGTCGTTTTGGGGAATATCAGCCCTAGCGAGTAGCTGTTGGAACTGCATGATGTTCTCCAGGCAGTTTGCTGGCTAAAGTGAAGAGCAGTGTGAAAGCAAACTGAACCAAAGGAAGGTGTGAAATGTTTCAATGGAAACCGAGCCCCCTGGAATATTCTAGTGTGAATGCTCCCTTAGTGTTTAGCATCAGTCCTTTTTCATCCCTTTATTTTATCTGACTTGTTGATGTACTTTTATTGATGTTTTATCTTTTGGTCGCACTGCATTTAAGTCTCAATTTACTAATTTAACTTTCTAACTGTTGTTGTGCCTTTAAATGTGAAATGCTGGAAAACTGACTTTCCCTCTGGGGATTAATGAAGGTCGTCAGGTGTCTGATAATAAAATCTCATCCCACTTTGCTCGGTATGAAAACAAGCTCACCTGAGAGTTTCCAGCTGACTGTGTGGACTCTGCAGACTCGACAGCAGCTTCACTCCTGAATCCTGCAGGTTGCTGCTACTCAGCTGCAGCTTTTTCAGCCTGAAGGACTGGGAGCTGAGAAATGAGGACACAGCTGAAACGTTTCCCTCTGAGAGGCCACAGACACTCAGTCTAAAGAGAAGATATTAAAAATAATGAACATTCACATGTACAATTCTGGCCGCTGATGTCCATGGTAACAGAGTTTTGGGTGCTTCTGTTGTTGTGTTTTCGGGTCTTATGAGGATGTGGTGAACCCCTGAGTGTGTCGTTGCCAAGTTTCACTGCCCACTAGAAGCCTGGCATGAACACTACATGGTTTCTACCCAATATGTGTTTTCCCTGCACGGAGATAGTTTTCATCGCACTGCTGTAGAAATCCTTTTCTATTAATAAATATGCAAAGAAATACGTTTTACCTTTTGCATGGGAATGTTATTGTGCAAGCATGCATAAAAAAGTAGAAAAACATTTGAGAGCAGCAGAAAAATCTGACCTGAGAGTTTCCAGTTTACAGTGTGGACTCTTCAGTCCATCAGACAGCTTCTTCACTCCTGAGTCAGAGATACTCAGGTCCAGTTCTGTCAGCCTGGAGGACTGGGAGCTGAGAAATGAGGACACAGCTGCAACGTTTCCCTCTGAGAGGCCACAGACACTCAGTCTGAAGAGAAGATATTGAAGAAAATGAAGAAGGTTTGTTTTCAGATTTAGTCACATGTACAATTTAACTTAAAGTCAGAGAGAATCATTGAAAAATGTATTCACATTTCCTCAGTGAAACCAAAATATCATCTTTTCTTCTGTTGGACAGTTAATAAACTGAGTGATGTACAGAATGGTTTAGTTCTCTGTTTCATGTTTATTCTTATTTGATCTTTGGAATCCACATTAGACATCTTTAAAAGTCACCTGTCAGTCATAAATATCTTGCTTTTACAAATGTGCTTCTTTTATTTATGATATAAAGTATGAGACAGCAGGGGTCTGGTAAAAGTAGAAAAAGACCTCCAATCATCTTTTCATAAACTCTTTTCCTGGACCTCATTGTAAAATGTCCCAGGTTTAAGAAAAGGTAATGAGAGATATTCAGCAGGTCTAAGGGAAAGATGACGGTCTCTGATGAGAACTGGACCACACTGAGACCTGGCTATGATGCTGGTCTGCAGTTCTGAGCCGACACAAGATCAATACATATTCTCCACAAAGAGCTTCAGATACTTCATCTAAAGCCATCTGATCACAGGGTTCCAGTGAAATTATACATCATATTAGTATGTTCACATATCAAACATGACTCCATCATCAAGATTGTTGGTTAAAGGAAAGAAAAAGTCAGAAGACTGAAACATGTTGCTGTCACAAATCCTCTTACTCCACTGTCCTCCCATTTATCCACACCAATCACAGTCAGGACAACTGGATAAACCTGAACAAAACTCAGTACTGGACTGGACCTGATCTGCACACATATCTTCCGAACCAAATGAAATGAGCCAAAAGTATCTGAGCAGCAGTGATCAGAATGAAGTGATGGAGATCTGGGGATGTTTCATTTCATTTATTTAAACAGATTTCTGAAAATGTTTGAGATTATTGCATCACAGAGACGGTAGGAAAATGAGCTCCTGTTTACACCACAATGCTGAGACAGTAAAATGGAAAAGTTTTGTTGTCTTCTGGTCTCTGGTTTCCATGGTAATAGAGTTTGAGGTGATTCTATTGTTGTGTTTTCGGGTCTTATGAGGATGTGGTGAACACCTGGGTGTGTTGTTGTCAAGTTTAACTGCCCACTAGAAGCCTGGCATGAACACTACATGGTTTCTACCCAATATGTGTTTTCCCTGCACGGAGATAGTTTTCATCTCACTGCTGTAGAAATCCTTTTCTTTTTTAAATTCTTAAAGAAATAAGTTTCACATTTTGTGTGGAAATGTTATCATTCAAACAGGCACAAAAAATTAGAAAAACATGTGAGAGCAGCAGAGAAATCTGACCTGAGAGTTTTCAGTTTACAGTGTGGACTCTTCAGTCCATCAGACAGCTGCTTCACTCCTGAGTCGGAGATCCTCAGGTCCAGTTCTGTCAGCCTGGAGGACTGGGAACTGAGAACTGAGGACAGAGCTGAACATCCTTCATCTGAGAGGGAACAGCTGCTCAGTCTGAAGAGGAAATAATGAGACAAGTAGTTCTCTGTCACATTCTGTCCTATAAAACAGCAGCAGTATATTTCTCCACATCCTGCTATATATGTACTTACACAGCTTTCTTGGAGGCTTTGACCACTGGCAGCAGCCTCAGGAGAACCTCCTCTGAAGGAGAGTATTTCTGCAGGTCAAACACCTCCAGATCTTCTTCTGATGACAGTAAGATGAAGGCCAGAGCCGACCACTGAGCAGGAGACAGTTTATCTGTGGAGAGACGTCCTGATCTCAGGGACTGTTGGACCTCCTCCACTAGAGAACCATCATTCAGTTCATTCAGACAGTGGAAAAGATTGATGCTTCTCTCTGCAGACACATTCTCACTGATCTTCTTCTTGATGTACTGAACTGTTTCCTGATTGGTCAGTGAGCTAATTCCTGTCTGTGTCAGCAGGCCTCGTAGGAGTCTCTGATTGGTCTGCATTGAAAGACCCAGGAGGAAGCGGAGGAACAAGTCCAGGTGTCCATTTGGACTCTGTAAGGCCTGATCCACAGCTGTCTGATGGAGAAGTTGTAGATCTGGTTTATTTAATAACTTAGACCAAAAAGAAACTGTTTGTTCTTGTTTCAGCAGGTTGACTCCAGACTTGATGAAGGTCAGACGGACATGAAGAGCAGCCAGAAACTCCTGAACACTCAGATGGACGAAGCTGAACAGCTTCTCCTGGTACAGTACTCTCTCCTCTTTAAAGATCTGTGTGAACACTCCTGAGTAAACTGAGGCTGCTGTGATATCGATGCCACACTCTGTCAGGCCTGATTCATAGAAGATCAGGTTTCCTTTCTGCAGCTGATCAAAAGCCAGTTTTCCCAGAGACTTAATCATCTTCCTGCTCTCTGGACTCCAGTGTGGATCTGTCTCAGCTCCTCCATCATACTTGACCTTCTTGACTTTGGTCTGGACCACCAGGAAGTGTATGTACATCTCAGTCAGGGTCTTGGGCAGCTCTCCTCCCTCTCTGGTTTTCAGCACATCCTCCAGAACTGTAGCAGTGATCCAGCAGAAGACTGGGATGTGGCACATGATGTGGAGGCTTCGTGATGTCTTCATGTGGGAGATGATCCTGCTGGCCTGCTCCTCATCTCTGAACCTCTTCCTGAAGTACTCCTCCTTCTGTGGGCCAGTGAACCCTCTGACCTCTGTCACCATGCCAACACAGTCAGGAGGGATCTGATTGGCTGCTGCAGGTCGTGTGGTTATCCAGAGGCGAGCAGAGGGAAGCAGTTTCCCCCTGATGAGGTTAGTCAGCAGCACATCCACTGAGGTGGACTCTGTAACATCAGTCAGGGTCCGATTGTTGTGGAAGTCCAGAGGAAGTCGACTCTCATCCAGACCGTCCAAGATGAAGACAACCTGGAACTCTTCAAAGCTGCAGATTCCTGCTTCTTTGGTTTCAGCAAAGAAGTGATGAACAAGTTCCACCAAGCTGAACTTTTTCTCTTTCAGCACATTCAGCGCTCTGAAAGTCAGTGGAAATGTAAACTGGATGTCCTGGTTGGCTTTGTCTTCAGCCCAGTCCAGAGTGAACTTCTGTGTTAAGACAGTTTTCCCAATGCCAGCCACTCCCTTCGTCATCACTGTTCTGATTGGTTCATCTCTTCCAGGTAGGACTTTAAAGATGTCTTCTTGTCTGATGGTTGTTTCTGGTCTGTGTGGTTTCCTGGATGCTGTTTCAATCTGTCTGACCTCATGTTCATCATTGACCTCTGCAGTCCCTCCCTCTGTGATGTAGAGCTCTGTGTAGATCTGGTTCAGAAGGGTTGGGTTTCCTGCTTTAGCAATCCCCTCAAACACACACTGGAACTTCTTCTTCAGACCAGATTTTAGTTTACGGCCACAAGCTGCAGCCAGAAGTTCTGAAAAGAAGAAGAAATAAGACGAGTCAGTAAAGACTTGAAGCCTCTGAGGAATGAGGATGTGAATATGTGATGTTTCATGTGTTGAGACATCAGTAAATGTGTCATTTATCCAGCAGCTTCCATCTTTAGAGAAATCCTCTTACTGCTCTGCAGACGCTCAGCCAGCTCCTCCTGCTTCATCCTCCTCAGGAAGTCCACTGTGATCTTCACTAACGCCTCTCTGCTGCTCTTCCTCTGCTCCTCATCCTCACCCTCCAACACTGAGCATTCTGGGTAATCTGAACTCAGAAGCTTCTGGATCTTCTTCAGTTCCTTCTTCACAAAAGTGATCATGTTGTCCTCCAGCAGCTGGAAGAGAAACGATATGAAGGACACAATCAGACTGAAATCATGGAGCCAAACATCAGATCCATGTTGGACACACTGACAATCCACTGGTCTACAAAGGTCAGCATGGAGACGATGTGGACAGAAGAGATGGAAAAGTAGTTGTTGAACTTGTACAGACCATAAATATGGAGTCCAGCTGTGTTTGATTCTGCTGGGCAGACTGACCACTGGGAAGCTCTGAGCTCTGCTGGTCCACTCTGTGGAGGAATCAGGAAGAATCAGCTGATATTCTGTCTGTCCACACAGAGACAAACACAAGGTAAAGGTCCATGAAGGGATGTGAGGATGTGAACAGTGAATCAGAGACTCCCTGTAGTGGGAAAGCTTTACTGACAACCAGCAGCTCAGTCTGCAGCTGCTTGGAGATTTCAGCTCAGTTTGGATGAGTCCCAACAGCTCTCACCAACACCTTCATGAAGCTTTACTTCCTGCTGAGGTGCCCTGGAGCAAGGCAGCCACAGCCAGTCCATGGTTGAATCAGACTGGTTGGACTGGGCAGCTTCCAGTGTGGATCATCATCAGGTTAACAACTAGCATGCCTCGGCTAGTGACCCTCTGGATCAGATCCTCCCTCTGCTCCCACTGCAAGGCCGTTTGCACTGAGTGACTGGTAACCATTATACTAAAGGTGATGGTTTACTGGGTCATGTGTTCCTCTGGTACCATTTACCAGAGCTTACCAAAGCTCATTTAATGAGTTGCTGTGTTAGCACATCTTCTTTTCTATTTCCTGGCAGGTTGTGCAGGTACGTTCCTGCCACCTACTGTATACTGGCTCATTACTGCAGTCTAAGGCTCCTACCATCCCACCAGACGTCCACGGGTAAAGTCTCTCTGACAAAACACATATTTGACCTCAATGTGTAGAACCCCGTCCTTCTGCCTTTTTGTTAACATAATCAGCCCTTAATGAAGAATGAATGTTGTGTGAACGGCTGATTTATTGAAATATTATCTGGTAATGTGGATGGTATAGGGGTAGAACAGCTGTTTCTCATTTTCTCTTCATACACTCACAGAGTGACTGAAACATGAAGTTTGGATCTTGTGATCATCACAGTAAAACTGGGCCTTTATTCCTATTTTCCCTCTAATGGCACCAGAACCTGTTTCAGTGTGTTAAAAAGATGAATTATGGAGCTGCTATGTTTCCTGTCCAGCACTGAGACTGAGTCCTGCTGATTATTCTCAGCTCACCAGAAAAGTGACTTTTTAAAGGAGAGCTCCCACTTTCTGCAGCTCTCTGAACTCAGACACAGTAAATCTGAAACTGCTGAGAAATCCTCCTGAAAACTTTCCTCTGTGGGAAAAACTCACATGTTTATCACACTGTTTTATTATTGGAGCTTTTATCTGGATGTTTCAGCTCATTTAGTAAAGAACTGAACATTAAATCAGTTTCACATCTGAGCATAGAAACGTGAAAAAGAGCTGAAACACATGTTGGAATAAAAACTGTTCAATCTGACTCTGATACAACATTTACACCCAGCTCACCTCTGTTCCTCTGAACTGAAATCAGGAAGATCATCCATCGACCGGTCACTCTTCATGGACACACAGCTGGGCTCAGGTCCTGATTCAGGGCTGGTTTCAGGTCCAGGTTTGTTCCTGTGAATCCAGATGTTTGGTGTGAGTTCTGAGCTGTGACATGGAGAAGAGTCATGGACAGTTAGAGATGGACATCTCACCTCTGAGTGCTTTTAGAGGGAGGGACTCCCTCCTCTCTGTCCTCACACTGATCCATGATGCTGGATTCACACCAGCTCACACACACTTTCTACCTTCACCTGCAGAGGAAACACACATCATTCATCTGAACATCAAGTGAAATCCTCCTTTCCATCATCTGCTGTAGGAAGATCAGCTGCTCCTCCTCTGATTGGCTCTGAGTTTCTGTTTCATATCAGTGTCAGATGGATGCAGTCAGACAGCAGTGAGGAAGAGGAAGCTGCCTTCAGCTGCTGGACTTCTATCAGGACACTAGATGGAGGGATGGAGCTGCAGACCAGCACACACAACGATGACGATGATGATGAAGTAACAACATTTTTATTCCCTGACTTTGACTGGAGGTTTCAGTCAGCTGAACATTTGAATCATTTCAGCTGATTCATGATGCAGCAGATCATCTTCAGTGTTAAAAAGATCAGAAGAATTCTTCCTGTTTAGTTTTCAGACTAAAAACTTTCTTCCTTTTTACCAGGAAATACCAGCAGCACCATGTTAGATCTCAGCTGCTGGGAGGCCTTTAATAAAGCAGATGAAAAGTGGAAATATTTCTTCTCCTTTTATTACCATGAAAAAGAGACTGAAACTAAATCAGATGGAAGATTTGAAATCAGGAAACAGGACGAAATGTTGGACATTTTCTGTCAGCAAACAGAAACTAAAGGATGATGTTAAAGAAGGAAAAATGAAGTGATTCTAGTCTGGATGGAAAGTCTGACTGAAGGAGCAGCAGAATCACACACTGTAGGTTCTGATCCATTAAACTGCTCCCTGCAGCACAAAGGAGGAAGTCCCTGCTCATCTTCATCATCATCATCAAGCTGTACAGTGGATTATCAGCTCCATCAAATCTGCACACAGCTTCATCACCGACTACAATCAGACAGTTTAACTGACTTTCATCATATTTTAGAGTTTATTTTGAAAGGTGGAACAGGAAGCAGCAGGAAGCTGCTGAGTCTGACTTTAAGGTGGAGACGACAGTTTGATTCCAGGAAATAAAAACACGACACAGTTTGTGAAGGAAACAAAAACATCAGCTGCTCCAGTTAAAAATCATCATTAACATAAACATCAATAATGATCAGCTGATCATGAAGAAGCTTTAACTTATCAATAAACATCAACTGATCACCATGTAGTTTGATTCCAGTTAATCAATAATCTGATCATCATGTAGATTTGTCTTCAAACAGCAGAGTGATCAAAGCTGGAGCTGAAATCAGAAGTGAACATGTTCTCCAAACATTCCAGAAACAAAGAGGAAAGTTCAGACTTACAGTTTGTTCAGAGATGAAGACGAAGACTCTCCACCCACACAGGTGAGCTGCTACCTGGAATGAACCAGACTCTACCTGAGATGGAGACAGGACAGGTAGGAAGAGCAGCAGTAGATTAATTTTCCAACAACAGTTCAAACTCTAAAAGGTAAAAGTCCAACATCTCAGGTGACTCATTAATTCTGTGTTAACAGTCTCCCTCTGCTGGTCAGAAGATGAACTGCATGATGTCAGCTTGATGAACCCAGATGACATGAAGTGTTTCAGTGGTTCAGATACTTCAGGATCATCATTAGAATGAAAGTCATGAGTGATGTTAACCACACTGATGCTAACAGTCATGTGTTCATATTAATGTCCATGATTGTCTCAGGTGTGCTGGAATCACAGCTCCATCCATCTGGAATCAGTAACTGGAGACCAGTATTCAGTTTCTCTATTCCCAGTGAAACACGAGGAACTGTCTCTAACAGCTGGATGAAGATCTTTTAAAGAACAGAGTTCAGGATTTGTAGCATCAGGTTTCAGATCCAATCACAGCACAGACACAGATCTGATCAAAGTGATCAATGATCTGAAGATCAACAGTGACTCACAAACTCGTTGCCTCAAAAAATGGAACTTTTTGTTACCTTGAATGACTTTAATGAACTGGGATGATGTGAGCTTGTAGAAGTTAAATGAAGCTGATAAATCTGAGTTTGCTGGAAGTTCATGAGGGTGTGGAAGAAACTTCATGTGATCAATTCCACAGAAATTAGAAGAGAAGCTTCACAAAATCTGGTTTTATTGAACACAGATGATGACTCCAAGTTAGCTTAATCAGAGTAACTGATGAAGTCCAAGTAGTTGTTGCTTTGCAGCAGGAACTTGCTGTGAGTTAAACTCATGTTCCACCAGCACAGAGCTCTGCAGCAGCTACCTGTCTGGTTTTAATCCCAGCAGCACCTGGAGAGCAGTCACACCAGCTCCCAGCATTCATTAGAAATCCTTCATTTTCCTCATCAGTCATCATTCTAACAGCTAAACCGTCTTTTTATGTCTACAACATGTTTCTAGAAACTGAAACTAAGCTGGAAGGTGGATTATTGCTGATATGAGCTCAATATGGAGACCAGAACATGTTTTCCTGTCTGGATTCCTCACGTTTGAAGCAGGAGATCATCAAGGGTGACATGAGATGATTTATTGATTTATTTACATGTTATTATTCCTAAATCACTTTTTATTCATCACAACAGCCAGAAACAAGAAGATAAAAGAAAAGTAAAGAAGAGAAACTGGACATGACGTCAGAGTTTATTTCTCTTCTTTTACCTCTGAAATCATTAGAAACCTGTTTGTGTCGTTTGAATTATTGATCAACCAAATAAATATAATAAAACTGAATAAAATAGAATAAAGGTCTTTAAAAAACTCCGGCTGGTTTCAACTAAGTTCCTAAACCTTCATGAAATGAATTCATTTGTTAACAGAAGTCATCACCATTTTTCATGAACTCATTTTATTTCCACTGATTCAACTTAAGTTCATTTATTGAACCTTTTGCAATCCAAAGTTCATCCGACTCATTTCAGATTAGAATTAATAACCAGATTAAAATGAAGTTCTGTCCACTAAATCTATTTAATTAAAGCCAAAGTAACATTTTACAGTGTGTGTAACATGTGTGATAGAAATAAAGCTGCTTCGCCCCACTGCTCAACCATTCCTTCACATCTCTGAGGACACGTCTCTGCTCTCCAAGGACCTGCAGACACAGGGAATGGATGTTCTGGCAGCTCAGAGTCTGGCTGAGGGAACAGAGGAGAACCTGAAGAAATCCATCAGAGACTTTGAGGGACAGAAAAGAGCAGCTGATGAGTTTGTGGGTTGGGCCAATAAAAAGCTGCAGGACTGGATAGAAAGCTGCTGATGCAGACCACTCTTCCTGAGAAACATGTCCCATCCTGCTCCCTGTGGACACAGATAACATCAGCTGTGACGGAGGAGGAAGGACTCTTTGTAGATCAGCTGATGACGTGGTCCTGGTGGCTCAGCTGACAGACCAGACTGCACTGACCAGCTCTCAGCAGGCAGGCAGTGATTTGCTTCAGACTTTCAGCCAAGATTTCCTGGAGCTAAATCCTACAAAGACCAAGGAGTTGTGCTGTGGGGGCAGAGAGAGGTTTTTACCCCCCTTAGTATCCAGAGTCAAGCCACTGAACAGGGAGGCGTTTTTAAATATGTGGGAACAGAGACGGACTCCTGCCGGTCTTTTAGTCACCACGCAGACTCTGATTGGAAGAAAGCAGAAAAAGGCTCCACCTGCTGAGGAAATCTTCAATATTTCATCCTGCTACGGCTTCCTGTCCATCAAACACAAAAGCAAACTCTCTGCTTTCCTCAGTCAGGCCAGCAAAATGATGCTCAGCACAAACAGCTCTTTCTGAGCTGCAGCAGCTCTCTGTGATCAGGAAAACCTCCCAGATCACAGAGGACCATCACACCCTCTTCATCCCTCCTTCCAGCTGCTGCCATCAGGCCCACGCTAGAAAGCTCCTCTGGCCCGTAAGAACATCTACAAACAATCTTTCATTGGCTCTGCAGGACCCATCCTGAACAAGTCCAGCAGCCACCACCGCTCATCATTTCACCTTTTAATGCCACTTTTACACCAGTTTGAACTGGTTTCTTCTTTAATCCTGTTAGTTTTCACTGTCAGTGTGTTTTATTGTATTTAATGAAGTCGCCTCCAAAACTTGTTCCTGAAGTCAGAATAATAAAACCAGGACCAGCATCCGTCATACTGGACTTCTTCTTCTTTCATGGACAAAACTGTTGTCCAGCACATTCATTGATGAGGACACAGTCATTGATTCTGGATCAGTTTCACAGATGTGTAGCCGGCTGGCCCAGAAGCACCAGCAGCGCCTCAGTTCTGTCCAGTTCTGACCTGAACCTGAAGGCAGAGGACCGCCCAGATGCTTCCCTGTTCCCCAGAGAGGTGAGTCCCCGTCCATCCCTGTGGTCCAGACCTCGATCCAGCTCCATCCACCTGCTCTGAATGATGAAGAGGAGCAGCTGCAGAAGGTCTGAGTTTGACTTCATCTCATTAAATCTGGATCTTTTAAATCTCACATTTCACAAGTTAAAGACTCAAAGCCTGAAAACATCAAGAAATTCTCTAATAAATGAAGTAAAAACTGTCAGAAGCAACTAATGGAAATAAATAAAGGAGCAGAAAGTTTAATCATGAAATTAAACCCTCAAAGATGGAAATAAAAATAAAAATATGATGAAAATATTTTAATGTGATCTTTATTATTTGGTGGACAGGATATGAGTCTGATATCAAGCTGAGTGTTTACGTCATGTTATTTCCTTGTTGCGTCATCACTGTTCTTTGTTGAACGATCATCATCTAATCCAAAGATAAAAGCTGGATATGCCCGATGTTCCATTCATAGCAACTAGCTGCTGCTCTCTGTGTGTTGTAATCCAGACCCACAGGGTGGATGTGGAACGCTGGAAACAGAAGACACAGAGGAGGAGAGGTGTACATGTTCCATCCATCACAAAGCCTTTTCTTTCTGAGGAGACCAAAGGGCCGAAGGTAAAGGTGACATGATGTTAATAATCAGCATGTGTTGGGATTAACGTGCTATGTGCTGATATAATCACAGACAAAAAGGGATTCTCAGTCTACCGCTGTCCACGTTTCTCCACACAGGAGAACATAAAGACGACTGAGAGCTTCACAATGATTTCCACAGCACACCACATCTCACTTTATTGTTTAAGGTTGTAGTCTGTCAGCCTGGACAATAAAAGCTCATTTTCTTTCTACTGACTAGTTTTTATTCTGCTTTTAGAAACACAGAATTCCTGCACAGAAGCAACGTTATATTGTGAAGATCTTTTGATGCTTTTTAAAACTTTTCCTGCTGGAATATTTTTCTGTCTCCAGCTGTTGTGTTTATTCAGGACATGCCTTCCCTCACATCTCAGTCAACACACGTCCTGTCTGAGGAACATGGAAAACCAAGAAATGGCCACAGCAAGCCTTCCCCACAGTCTGACACATCACAGCTGATCTTACATGTATTTAGCTTTACATGGAAAAAAGAAGTTATTCCAGATGAAGATTTCTGCTCCATGTGGTAACTTCCGCTTTAACTATTTTATGTTGCTGACTACAGCTGTGGTTCAGAGATAGTTTAAGCCCTTTGGCATTCCCAGTGTTTCATATCAAGGATAGAGATCGTGGATTAAGCTAATTTCTTCCTTGTGTCTTTTGTCCAGAGTCCCAGAGACAGGATCCATGCTCACGTTGCAATATAGTTTATATTTGCTGGAATACAATTATTTAAAGATGTTCTTGGACCCTGATGATGGACGATGATATTATAAAACTATTGACGTATGTATACATACTGTATGTCTACAGTCACATGTTTTAGTCCAACTGTACTTCCTGCTTGTGCAGCTGCTGCTGCTGTATGTTGCTTTTAGATGGATTATGTGTTTCAATCCATCATTTTATCAAATGTTCTAGTTTTCTTGTTCTTTAGCAAACGTGCTGCTCTGTTGACATCAGACTTGTTCATGTTTGTGTTGGTCGTCTGCTGCAAACACCCCCTTCTATGTGAACGTGCTTGTAGATAGACTGGGCTTTATTAATCCTGGCTTGATTTACAAAGCTGATAACCAGTCACATGACCAGTTATCAGACATTGTTTGCGATGACTGCTACAAGGTACGGCAGCGACAACATGTGTGTTAATAACATGAGTCAATGTTTCTGTGTACTTCAGTTAGAACGGGGTGATATCAGCATTTCATGGGATTCTTCATGTTCACAGCTTGTTTCCCCAACTACCCAACATCTGTGGTCACTGACGGACAGGAACAGAAACCCTCTCCAGAACACGAGTCATCACGGTGAGTTTAGTAATACTAGTTATCACAGCTAAATAAAACATAGTCTAAGAAACATGAAGATGTACTGTGCAGTTTACCAAAGTACAATCTATATTTAGATATTTGTCAGTGTCTTAACAGAAAGCCTGAGTTCACTTTATAAAGTTTGATGAGTCATGATATTTTTACCATATTAATCCAGGGGAGATACAACTGTGACGATGCGTAAATGGTAATAAAGTGAGAGTCTACTAAAGTACATGACATTCAGTCTAAGCTAATAAATAACATGTGTACAGTTTGATGCAGATGCAGCTGACATGGTGAGAATGTCCAGTGTGGCTTCAGGAGACGATGCACCATCCCTGATGCTACAAAGTGATGGACGTTTACATCCTGATTCATCAGCAGCAAAAAGGAGGCCAGATAACGTGAAGAAGTTGTCAGATGAACTGTCTCAAAGCAGGAAAACCTGTGTATGGAAGGCAGACTGAACAAGCTTTGTTGTTGATGGTGTTGTCAATGCTGCCAATGAAAAGCTGCAGCATCATGGCGGCCTTGCTCTAGCTCTGACCAAAGCTGGAGGCCACTGATGGAAGCAGAGAGCAAACTCCATGTCCGGAAATATGGGACATTAAAAACTGGAGAGGCAGCTGTAACCACTGCTGCTAATCTACCTTGTAAAAAGGTCATTCATGCAGTTGGGCCACGTGTCACACACCATCCATCTCCAGCAGCGTGACTGTTAGAGCAGTAATTCTAAAGCATTTCCACACATTCATTCCATCTATTTTACTCTCATTTATCTTAAACTTTGTGCAGCTTATTTTTAATGATTATTTATTGATGGATTGATGAGTGAACAAGGTGCTGCTTGTATTTTGCAGCTGACATCACTGTGGAGAAGGAAGGACACAGACGTTGTTGTTGTTGAGCTCCCTCCATGTAAGAGAGAACATTTCTGTGATCCGCCATAGCGAGCTGCACTCACTGCGACCTCACCAGTGGCTAACAGGCCCAAACAAAGACACAGTGAGGTTCAACATCTGCAGATACCTCAGTTTAGTCCAGCGTCTTATTGCTGGAATGTTTCTCAAACAGCATTTAATCTGTGTTGTTTTCTATCTTCATCTCAATCCTCTGCTTTAGGTTATTGAGCCTCTTTCAGCTTTCTGCCAACCAGTCCAGCGTTGGAAAGAACATTTCCATCCTTCATCATTACACAGCAGGTGGAAAACTTTGTGGGAAACGCGCTGAGCTCAGTGGACACGGCCTCTCCAAGGTAAAGTTGCTTTTCATGCATTTTACCTCCACACACCTTGTACAGGAGAAAATATTTAGACAGTGAAACGACTGACTTCCATGTACACACTTTCTGTTAGAGTGTGGAAGTATTAATATATCAGAATTGAAATGAAAAACAACAGGTGTACTGTCCTTGGTAAGCAGAATATTAATAGTATGACATTATAACATGATATCAAAATGATGTCAACCAGTCAGCCCTACAAGGCTGACTGTCTGGATGCTGTGTGTCTAAAGATAGTGACAAGCAGACTATATAAGCCTGGGCAAAAGGTTGTCTGGGGTCTTTTATCCTGAAGGGGTGTCCCCCTGTTCGGCCGAATAAAGGAAGATCATTAAAGACCTCTGTCTGCAGACTCTTAATATCAGCAAGCCCTTTTGATAAAGAATTTATCTACGACATTTGGCGAGCCAGCCAGTTAACCGCTGGGGCCGGACGTGTGGACCGCTTTGACTCACCGCTTAAGGAGGTAAGCCCCATTTTAAATCCTTCTGGGTGAAGTGAGCCGAAGCGGAGGGCCGTCCTGGCTACAAGTTGAACTTAGTTATACAGCTGCTGTGACTCTGCTGACAGATAAATTTGTGCGCACAAATAAAGTAGTTTATGAGGGCCTTACCAGAAGTAGCTGGGAGGAAGGTCAGTATAAGGCGATATTGGTTAGTTTACCAGGGCCTTACCAGAAGTAGCTGGGAGGAAGGTCAGTTTTAAGGAGAAAATTACACAGGACTCACAAGATTGCGAGCTTATAGGCTGGTCTGAAGGGGAGTCAGTTTCAGTGGGTGTGTAATATTTCAGGGCTCTATCAGAACCCGGGGGGTAGACTGGACGCAGGCCCCTTGGAATTTTGAGAGGAGAGTCAGTATAGCGGCGAAAGAAGTAATTGGCAACAAAAATAGTAGTGAAAGTGAAGTAAAAGTGAAAGTGATGAAAATGCACTGATCGATCTGTTTCGAGTTCCAAATTTAGTAAAGAGTTATTATACAGGGCCCGCAAGATTGCGATGCTATAGGCTGGTCTTGTACAGGGGGTCAGTTAAGTGGATTTGAGTAGCTTACGGCTAGGATCGTGAGGAAAAAGGGTGCGATGATCGATCAAAAATCTGATCCTAAATTAAACAGAGCCAGTAGTGAAAGGTTTAAGCTCTGTTAACCCGAGAAATCTGCGTAAAAGGGGCTTAGCGCAGTACAGCTGTGAAAAAACCTTGTTGCAACATTAAATGACAAAGAAAAAGACTTCATAAAACTGACTTTTGACATATCCCTCCCTTTGACTGTTCTTCTATTCTCAATAAGAGTGATATGACAGCTGATGTCTTCTGTGTGTGTGTGTGTGAAGCGGATAGTGTGTGTGAAGCGGATAGGAATGGGTGTCTGAGTGAGCTGAAAATTGTCTTCTGACTGCTTTACCCCTCTAACGGAAAGTAAACTGATGTCTTCTATGTGAAGAAATAAGGGAAAAGTTTAAACTGTGTTTTGACTGTTTTATTCTCCTCTGACTAATGGTGATTTGTTCAGCTGTTGAAGTGTGTGTATGAAGCGGATAGTGTGTGATGCACCGGACAGAAATGTGTGACTGACTGAGTGTGTAACTATCCTTTGACTGCCTTACCCCTCTCACTGAAAGTAAACTTGTGACTTCTGTGTGAAAAAAATAAGGGAAAAGTTTTAAACTGTTTGTTGACTGTTACTTCCCTTCTTACTAAGGGTAATATGACAGCTGATGACTGGGTGTAAGAGCATAGTATGTGATGCAATGGATAGGAATGTATGACTGGTGAGCTGAAAGCCGGTGTGTAAATTTGACCAAATGTGTGTGTAATGCGTGTCTGAGCGAAACTGGACACCGAGTGAGCCGGTGAGCTTGTGTGTGTGGGAAGTTGGGCTAAATGTGGAAAGGAATGCGTGACTGAGTGAAACTGGAGATTGGAGCAGCGCTGCGAGTACTGATAAAAAAAAAATATATAAAAAATAAATAAATAAATAAGTAAAAGGAAAAGTTCTGAACATATGCATGAGACAGAGGCCTCTGTCAGTGATATTGCATGTTGCATGGTTTTGTAAAAGAGCTATAATCTGAATTGCAGTGCATAAATTGACTCGTTCCCCAACCCACAAAGATATGCCAGAGTGGTCTGGTGGAATCTGACACCAAGCTGCTTGCTAATACACATACACACACAAAATAACAAAAAACTCTGCTCTTCTCTTGTGCTGCTACAAGGATGTAGCTGTTCTATTCTTACGCCTGTTAAAATAAAACCGCTGAACTCTTTTGGTTTCCTTCCAACAGAACAGGACTCTATTGCTCCACCCACCGGGTTGAGACCGAAACAGAAAGCACGGAGGACGGAGCTGCGGCGCACCCAAGTGGATTTCGTTTGAGTCGCATGAATTTCTTATTATATCAAGAGCAGGTGGTGACTAAATGACGACACCGGAGGCCATAGTTTCTGTTCGATATCCTCACAGGATAAAACAAATTCAGCACATGTCTCAGAAATGGTGAAAAATAACAAAAAAAAAAAAAAAAAAAAAATTTTGAAAGTCTCGTGGCCTGTAACAGGCAGCTTTGACCCACAGATTTGTGAATTAATGCAACACCGCATTGAGGATTATAAAGCGGGAGATACTTCTAAAAGACGGCAAAAGAAGCGAGAGCTTGAATTGGTGTCATATACAGATAATCCAGGGGAAGCCGAAAACTGTACTAATGCTGAACTTTTTTCCCACATTGGCAGGAACAATAAGGATAGATGGAAATTTTAATCTCGATAATCAGCAAGGGCTGATGGAAGCCCTTCCAGGGGTACCAGCCAATGCTGACATGTCGGGAACCGTAAGTAACATTCATGACAGGTCATCTGTTGCTTCAAGGGTTGCTGAGGTAGCACCTCCTGTTCCAGACCCACTCAACTCTAAAGGAGGAGCCTGTCTTTACCACCAAACACTGGAGAAGCCCAGGTCCAGGTCAGACAGCGTCCGGCCTCTGCCCATTCTCCTCAAAGGCAGGAAACTCCTCCCCACATGACAATCCCAAAACATTGTAGCACGCAGCGATGTCAGTCTGGAATTATTAATTGTTACCAAGATCGAACCGAATTGGTTCGAAAGGGCAAAGCTGAGGACAGTTTTTGGTTAAACTTAGGGCCCCGTCAACAAGATTTACATCGTGAGTTGGGACGGAGCCAGATAGTTGAGTTGGAACAGGAAATAGATGACTTAAATGAGGAGGTGGAGGGGGCGACCTCGGGGGGTGGGACTTCCATGCCTGCGTGCCTGCAAAAGCCCGGCGCGTCCACAGGGGTCTCCAGGGATGAGTATGACTTAAGATATAGGCCTAATAGACCTCCTGATAGATTCACAGGTGGAGAATTCCCAATCCTGATTAGGGGAACGAGGGCCGATTATCACCCTTGGCCGGCTCGGGACTTGACAGGTTTGGTCTCCGGGCTCCCACAGATCACCGCAGGAGGGGGCAAATGGGTTAAAGCTTTTGAAAAGTCTTCACACAGGTTTTGGGGTTGTCTAAGATGCAACAGTTTTTCAAAGACAATGAACTGGACTGGATTTTGAGTCAAAGGGCAGATGGAACGGAACTGGCTGCCTATAAAGGGGTGATTTGGAAAGGAATACTCACCAAGTACCCTAATAAAATTGATGTTGATGCTTTAAAAGGGGAACCTCTGAAAGATGACCAGAATCCAGCAGCATACATCGACATACTGTTGAAAAGATGGCGCCTAGAGACTGAAAAAGATGTGGAAAATGATCCTGTTTTGCTCACTCTTTTCAGAAATGCAGTGATCACATCGATGCCAAAGGAAGTCACCTGGCGCCTGGAGGACGTTGTTGGCCTGGCGTCCATGTCCTCGCAGCTGTTCCGGGATCATGTGATTCATGCAGTAATGCGATACAGAAGAGATCTAAGCAAGACTTCTGAACAGGACCTCCAGATTCAAAGGAAACTGACTCAGATGCAACTAAATGATTTGCAAGGCAAGCTGAAAGAAAAGACTCAAGCTGTTGTGTTCACAGATCCAGGTGCGGGTCAGACTGCTGGAGTTCCTGAGTCAACACAGGCCGCCAGTGGTCCCCAGCCGTTCCGCCCTTCCTACTCAAGGCTTGGTACTCCCTCGTCTGGGGCGTGGCAGGGACCCAACCGCTGCTGGTATTGTGGAATGTTTGGACATTTTGCTAGGGCTTGCCCACGGTTTATGCCCCTCTCGGCAGGTGGTCCTGGAAGAAACGGAGTTGTCCCCAGAAGAGGTGGAGGAGGGGCCCTGGGTGGCACTCGGCCAAGACTCTCTCAGTTTTAGGGGGGTCCCGGGAATCCTATGGGTGAAGGTTCGTACCCGTTGATCCTACACACACGCACTGACCCCATGATAAATGTAGAAGTTGGGGATCAACAGGTTTCTATGATGATCGACACGGGAGCTACTCACTCATGCATACAGGAACACCTCGCCAAGAACCTTCCCCTGTCAGATAACTTTGTCAAGACAGTAGGATTCTCGGGAAAAAGTCAATTGGTTCCTATTACTGCTCCCGTTAAAATGAAAGTAGGAAATGATGAAATTAAAATACCCATTTTGGTTTCGGACCAAACTCCTGTCAATCTGTTAGGAAGAGATGCACTTTGTAAATTGGGCCTCAAAATTTTATGCTTCCCCTTTCGGGAATATATGTGGAAAAGTTGTGGATTGAACTTTACAAATGAATGCCCCAAGCAGAACCAGCAAATGTTTATTGGCTGGGGAACATAGAGGGGCTTCTGGGGTCGGAGTTGGAGAAATGGGGAACATGCGTAAGGGCCCAGGCACCGAGAGGTTCTCCTCCAATCTTGCCTCCTCACTGTACAATGTTCTTTGATCCATCAGCCAGCCCAACCTTTTAGGATAGGTGGGAAAAGGAGACAGAGGGTGTAAAGGTAGAATTGAAGGCTCCATATATCCTGATTGGAGGCCAAGGCGCAGCATTAAAGGTAAACCACAATACTTTTATTGAAAAATGGTACTGTGTTACTCAATCCTTACAACACATTACACTGTTGGTAAACCCAGGATACCATTCAAGGGACCTCAGTCCGATGGTAAGAACTGCAGAGCATTTAACATGGAGAAGTACAGACAACCCATTGATCTCTCTTTCAGATGATGGATCAATGTTAAGGATTAGGTGTGATCTGTCATTACAAGCAACACCTCAGATGGTGGTGCTACCAGGAAAAAACATAATGATGACATGCAAAACCAACCCCCTTGGTTTTAACAGTGATCTGGAAACCGATATTTTAACACAGGTTCCGGACCAACTGTGGTCCAGACATGAGACGGATGTGGGACTGGCAGTTTCAGCCAGCCCAGTTACTGTCAAATTAAAACCAGGTGCAGTTTTACCTTGGCGGCCACAATATAAACTTAATCCCGCAGATGAAGAAGGGATTGGAATCCTAATTGATGGGTTTTTAAAAGTAGGAGTGCTGATTGAGATTTCTAGTCCTTGTAACACCCCAATTCTTGCAGTTCTAAAAGCAGATAAATCAAAGTACCTACTGGTCCATGATCTGAGGGCAATCAATGCCATCCTGGAAGATGTCGCTGCAGACTTCTCCAATCCACACACACTGTTGAAAGCCATCCCTACTAAAGCTAAGTTTTTCACAGTAGTGGATCTTTGTTCAGCATTTTTCAGTATCCCTCTGGCAGAAGAGTCACGATATCTGTTTTCGTTTACCTTTAGAGGTCGACAATACAGCTACGCCAGAATGCCCCAGGGAATAACAAGCAGCCCAGTGTGGTTTGATCGCGTGGTGAGTCAGGATCTACAGGAGCTGGATTTGAGCGGCGTCCTAATCCGGTATGTAGACGATATATTGATTTGTTCAGACACCATTGAAAATTGTCAGCGCGACTCAATCAAAGTGCTGCAGAGACTGGCGGAATGTGGACACAAAGCTTCTCGGACAAAACTGCAATTCTGTCGGCCTCAAGTGGAATTCCTCGGTAGAGTAATCTCCCATGGAACAATAGCTCTGTCTCCTGACCACCTCAAAGGCATAAGTCGAGCACCGCGGCCACAGACATGCGCGCAACTAATGACCTTTTTAGGTATCACAGGATTCAGTGCGGAGTGGTTGGAGGATTATGCAGTAAAAACGGCACCACTCAGGGATCTTCTGAAGTCTTCTGAAGATAGGACTTTGAGGGGATCTTTGGAGTGGACCACGGAGGCACTGTTGGCTTTTGATGTGCTCAAGCAGGAACTGCAAAGTGCCCCAGCGCTGAAAATGCCAGACTATGATAAAACTTTTCATCTTTACGTTTCAAACAGATGCAACATGTACGCAACGGCTGTATTGGCACAAGACTCATGTGCTGGTGGAAGGAAACAACCCATCGCTTATTACAGTACAAAACTGGACGACGTAGCACGAGGGTGGCCCCCCTGCTACCAGGGCCTCGCAGCTGTTCACATGGCGTATGAAAAGGCGTCTGCAATAACTAAGTCATATCCTGTGGTTATTTACACCCATCATAAAATCACAGAGTTGATCAATCACAGCAAACTTGTTCTGACAACAGCACGATGCCTTCAGTATCCAATCTCACTTTTGTCTCTGTTGATTCCAGAGTGTCATAAACCAGACCACTGTGGGCGAGATGAGGTGATACATCGAATACAACAACGGGGTTATTGGGCGCCATACCTGCAGGCATTGGTGACGGATGCGCTAAATCGGTGCGAGATATGCTCGCAAAATAACATTCGAAAGGTATTGTCACCCCCACAGCGCGAATTCCTGTCCCGGAAGGCCCGTTTCGTCATCTGATTTTAGATTTTGTGGACATGTTGGTCCCGGTACACGGTAAGCGCTACCTTTTGGTGGTTTTTGATCATTTCAGTCGTTGGGTGGAGGCCATTCCAGTCGAAAGACATGGGGGCGGGAACAGTCATAAAGTTCCTGGTCCGTGAGGTAATCCCTAGGTTTGGCTTACCATCCATCCTTTCATCAGACTCGGGACCAGCATTCATCAACAAGGTCTATGAGGGCGTCCTGCGCCAGCTCGGAATCAAAGTCCGCCATGGAAGTATCTACACTCCCTCCAGTCAGGGAGGGGTGGAACGAGTGAATGGCACACTTAAAGCAAAAATTAATAAGATTTGTGCATGTACTGGTTTGCGGTGGCATGACGCATTACCGCTGGCCCTAATGAGTTACCGCATGCAAGCTCATCGGGTCACACATTTGTCTCCTCATGAAATGTTAACAGGTCGTCCCATGACGAGCCCCCAGTTTCGGGGTCCTTTCAAAGGACCCCCGCTGGAGCAGTTGGAGAAGGAGCTGCACAGTTATATGAAACAGTTGTCTGCTATCCATAAAGCAATTTATTTTCAGGAAAAAGCGAACGAGCCAAAACCAGTCTCTGTGGCATCTGGTCCAGTGGTGCCCGGGGATAAGGTGTACATTAAGGAGTTTCGAAGAAAGTGGAACACTCCTCGACGCCGGGGTCCTTACACGGTGGTCCGTGCCACACCGACTGCGGTCCAGGTCGAAGGGAGCTTCGCTTGGCATCATCTGAACCATTGTTCGTTGGCAACTACGACCAACAACTGCAAAACGGGCCCTGGGGACTGGTCGGATTGTACAGCGTTCTCAAATGACCAGTCCCCCAAAAGGGGAAGTATCGCTTCGCATGCAGCTGACGAAGATAGTCCTGTCAGGGCAGATTCAGAGTTGCCGCCCGATGATGTTGAGTTTGACATTCCTTTGGTTTCTTCTTCTGGGCGGGACAGGGATCTCGGCAGGGACAATTCAACCAATCCGGACCCGAAGCAGCAGCCACTACGTCGTCCCATCACCAGGGCCTTCTCAAGGAAACAGAGGGGCAACTGCGCAACGAGGGAGCGACCTCAGTGACCAGGGGGAGTACGATCCACATGCCAAATGCCATTATCAGTCAGGTCTCTTGCCGGCATGCACCCGCACACATCTACACACTACCCGTGACTCGGTATTTCAGACAAATGTTGTACTTTTATTCCAGCTAACACGGTGCCAGATGGTTCCTTTACATCTGCCATGGAAAATAATACGGGTGGGGAGAGGGGTGCGGGAGCATGCTGGGAAGAGCGACTGGTCTCTTAATTGGTTGGGCCAGTTAATGACTGACTGGAAAAATGTGTTGATAAAGGTGGGAGTTGGGTCAGCTTTGGTTCTGATCCTTCTTTTCTTGTTTGGCATGTGCATCGTTCCCGCCCTGAGGAAAGCGTGGAGTACGAGTCTCAAGAAACAGACCTCTGTCATCATGGCTGCCCAATTGGTCCGTACTGAGTTGGACCTGTGACGTCTCAATATGACTGCAGTCGGTTGGACGAAGGGGCGGTAGCCAGACAAAGGAAGGCTGGTGACCCAACGCTCCTGTTTGTCTCCGGACTGGAAAAAGACTCTATCTTGTGTTATTCACGTGTGAATTTTGAAGTCAGTAATCTTCTGTAATAGGTTATCCTTGTAAAAACGGATTGTAATGTAATTTCTTTGTTATGTGTGTATGGTTAATCTCTGTCATAGTACTTAGAAGGTCTCCTGCAGGGGTTCACTGGCCTACCCGTGCCTGAGTGTCAAGTAAGATCAAAAGTTACCGGTGCTCGCCCAGAGGGGGGGCACGGGGGAATTTTTTCTCCCTTCGGGGTTTTTTTCGCCCTCGTACGGAAGGTTCAGATTGGCTCCTATGTTATGCTTGAGACCTGCGTGTGTGGACAAGTGTGCGTAAAAAGGTTTCCCTATTGTAAGTTTCAGAGTATCGTCTTAGGGCCGATTACTCTGAAATATTTGAAAGGGGGAAATGTGGAAGTATTAATATATCAGACCTGAAATGAAAAACAACAGGTGTACTGTCCTTGGTAAGCAGAATATTAATAGTATGACATTATAACATGATATCAAAATGATGTCAAACAGTCAGCCCTACAAGGCTGACTGTCTGGATGCTGTGTGTCTAAAGATAGTAACAAGCAGACTATATATGCCTGGGCAAAAGGTTGTCTGGGGTCTTTTATCCTGAAGGGGGTGTCCCCCTGTTCGGCCGAATAAAGGAAGATCATTAAAGACCTCTGTCTGCAGACTCTTAATATCAGCAAGCCCTTTTGATAAAGAATTTATCTACGACATTAGGACTTTGTCTTTTCTATGTTTCACTTGTAATTTTAGATGATTTTAATTCTACATTTCTTTTCAATCTCTTTTTCTTCCTGTTCCAGATCAGCTGTGACGACTACCAGGCCATTCTGTCCTTTGTAAACACTGACAGAGCCACTGGAAGCTGCTGCTCACTGATACTTTCTGCAAACATCACTTTATATTAACTCTGTTTATATGATTTATAAAGCTTTTTTCTAGTATATATTTCCTGCCATAAGATGAGTGTTTTTGGTGGATCCAGCATCTGATTCATCTGAGGAGGCAGCAAAAAGAGTTGACACATTAGATATCACGTCTCAGTAAAAATGATGATTGATTTGGCTAAAAAGAGGTAAATATCCCAAAAATAAAAGCATTTAAACATGTTTGATTTGTATTTAAAGCTTTGTGTTGGAGTAAAAATGGATGCAGCATCGTTGACACAAGTTTCCAAACCCAGACCAGTGAAGCACTTTGTTTGCTGGCTGGTTTTAGCTCTTTGTTCCTACACCTCCCAGTCACACCATCAGTACCTATATACCATATACTAAATGAGATGTCCCAGAAAACAAGATAACCTAGATGATATTCCAGCTGCATACTGATAGGATGCAGTGGAGACTAATACAGCAGATATTTTAAAAGGGAAAAGTTGAAGATGAGGAGAAGCTGCTATGGTGAGGAGGAGTGGGGGAGGAGCAACCATCCAGCATCCAGTTCAACAAGATGACAGTAGCTGTGGGCTCATAGTCACCACGGTATATTTCTGTCTGCATGACTGTGTACAAAGTTCACTGTGTGCATGTGGGACTAACTGTCCACCTTTGATATCAGTGTCTTTTTCTGAAAGAATCAAATATTACTAGATACATACGTCCCCAGAGAGCCAATAAAACGCCGTGTTCTTATTATGTTGAGCGCATGCTTCTAAAACAAACATCAGAACAGACGATACACCTGAATTAATGGTGTGACAGCACATGGCAGCGATGGTAAAAAAGAACATCAGGCAGTGAGGTCCTAATTCTACATTTATACTTCAGTTTTGGGGGGATTTATGTGAACGGTATTGAAGGCTGTCTGCTGGCTGAAAAAGCCCATGTAGTGTGTAATGTACATTAAACATGTTGTATTAATTACCTCTGGACAAACAGAAGGAAGAATATTACTATGTATACAGATTTAAAGTAAACAATACATGAAGTCAAAGTGGAAACGTTTGTTGGGAAAAGTGTGTGACTGATGACTTTTCAGACTGTGTGTTGGTGTAGATGGCGAGGGTGATGATGGAAGCCTTTCCTGCATCACCGGCTATGACCTTTGACACATCTAGAAAGAAGATGCTGATGAGAGGAGAACGTTTGCACTTTCCATCCTCAGTGAATCAGGTTTACAGTCGTTGTTAATATTGTTTACATCAGGTAAACCAGATCACCAGAGCTGGTCCAGATTCTAAAAAGCAGGTTTTTCCTCCTGCAATACAGACAGCATTTATTTCTAGAAAGCGCTGTGAAGGAAATGAATGGAGACTGAACAGGCAGCAGTTTAAATGTGTTTTATTGAAGAAAGAAGCTTCTAGACAGGGTGGTAGGTAGACACATAAAACAGCACAGGGCAGATAGTGGCCCAAACAGGCAGAGGAATAAATGTAGAGAGCAGGTAAACACAATCTTCTTCTCATTTCTACTTTTGCTGCATCCACGTCTCCTCTGTCCTCCATCCTTTTCTTGGAGTGTTTGACATGGAAAACAATTGTGCAATGTGCTCAGCGTCAAAGCCTCCAGGATCTGGGCCTCCCACCACTGACTGGGGAAGTGTTTCTCACTGTTTGCACTTTGTTTCCAGTTTTACATTTAATCACCAATATTAACTGATTTAGAAATAAAACAGTTTTATTTCCCTAAGATGTCAATTCCTTTACAATTACAATATAATGTACATGCATGAAGTCAATGAAATGACATGTAAATAATAAATAAATAATAATAAGTTGAAGCAAACATCGCCCTGACAGTAACAAGAAATGATTCTCTGCTGCACATTTACCTCTTTATTTGCATTGTAGATGCAGGATTAATCCCATGTTACTGCTGTTATTGTGCAGATACAGTGTGATACCTGTGGAAGATGCTACCATGAGCAGTGTCTGGGGATGAAGGTGCACCAACTCCAAGAGGCCAGAGCAAGCAGGTGGAATAGTTTGGTCTGCATGTGGGACAAAAGATGGAAACGGAGGATTCCAGTTGTACATGACAGAAAACATGAAGATTGTCTTCTTGTTTGTGTTTAGTTTTAAAGGACAGCAGGGAGAACATGTTTAGTTTAGAAAAGACTGAACAATACTATAGTTTGCTTTAATGTCCAGCTGTTAACCCATTTTTGTTCCATATTTACAATCACTGAATGAAAGTCTTTCAATTAATGATGGAAATTGTATTTTTGACTTTTCTTAAGTATGTAAATAGTGTAGTTGTCTGTTTGTGAACAACTCTAGATATTATATTTATATCAGGTGATTATTATTTTAGTACTATTATTATATTAGAAATTGTAATTGTAACAAAAATGTAAAGAGTAAATTTGTGTGTGAAATAGATGCTTATAATAGATGCTACTGTGTGATGGTGGGACTGAAGTTGGTTAGTTACTGCCCTCTGCTGGCTGATGGTGGAACTGCAGTTTGTGGAACTGCCAGGTATCTGTCCACCTGTTACTCTTACTAAATTAATAAGAATAAGATAAACTTTTTAAATTCAGTTTAAAATTATGTAAAATAACCAAGAAGGCAAACAAATGTATCATTTGAATGTTTAAGCGGAAAAAAAAATACAATTTACAGTTTATAGTAGTAGTAGTAGTAGTAGTAGTAGTAGTATTTCTTTATTGCGGACTCATGGTCCAGATTGAAAAGAAACAACAAACAGACAAATAACAATGTACAACATGGGCATAAAAATACCAATAAAAGGTTCCTCAATCTTTTAAAAGGCAATTATACCAGTGTCTCCACAGATCAGAGAAACAGCGGATGGCACTGTATTTAATATTTGTTAACAACAGAATCATCATATTTTCTGATGCATTCAAACGACACGTAAATTTAAACATTAGATTCCTTAGAAGGGCTTGTAGTGTGTTCACTCTGTGAGACACAAACAGTTCACTAGCACTAGTCCATCTGGGTTTTTTTAACAGAAGCCTCAGGGCATCATTACAGGCAACTTTCAGTCTTTGTAGGCTAGATTTTTTTAAAGTTCACCCACAGATGAGCTGTGTATAGTGGGGTACAGTAAGCTCTAAACAAAGTTACTTTCACTCCAACAGAACAAGAGCCAAACCTACGAGACAAGATATTTGCCTGTGCATACAACATTCTGCACTGCGTCTGATAAAGAATCAGTCAGAATATGTCCAAGATATTTTACTGTATTAACAACAGTGAGAGTATTTCCAGACAATTTGAAATGAGGAAACACAAGAGCTCTGTCCTCCTCTGTGCGACATATCATGATGACACTTTTAGCAGAGTTGTATTTTACATCATTTTGTTTGTTCTGCATACATAAGGTGATTGACCACAGTCTCTCCAGCCATGCACACAGTTCTGCACTTGTTCAGATCTTCTTTATACTTTTCTGTGGAGATATTTTTGGAATGAATTGTTTTATTTCAATTGAACAGAAAAATTATATACAAAAAAAAAAATTATGAAAAAAGAAACAATTAATAAAATAAAAAATTATTATAAAGGAAAATAAAGGATTTGTAAAAAGTTTGTATGAACTATAAAAAAAAAACAGATTAAAGGTTAAACTTTTTCTTTTACAAGGACCAAACCGATCATATCATATTCACATCAGCCAAATTATTATAAACAAGTCAGATTGAACAAAGTAAGAAACCATCTGTGTCAGAAATAAGATAAAATACAAGAAAACATCCTGAATAAATATTAGTCATTTTATCTACATTCTTATGGTTAAATTTGTTCCAAATAGTATTTAGTAACTTGCTCTGCATATAAAAATAAGAAATAAAAAGAAGGGCAAGTTTGTTCAAACAACTCATCTTGACCACATTTACTTTTTATAATCTCAATTATTTTAGAAGATGAATAAAAGTCGTTCTTACAGGAACTAATTATGGTTTTAGTTTGGAAATACCTACAATTATAAATAAAGAATTTTCCCAATAATGTCAAATTAAGTAAATATTTAGCTGTTTTATTATAATTTTCTTAACATCACACAATTATCAGCCAGCAGAGAGAAAATAATTCTTCTTAACTGAAGCCGGCCTTGTAGAATGATCCAGAAGTGATTAAATGCTTCATATAAGCTCCATGTTTCTCCAACAAAACACAAAATTTCATATATTCAAATCCTTCCTGGTGTTTCAGTGTTGCAGGTTTTTGTTTGGCTTGTAAAGGACTCTGAGAGGAAGTCGTGGCTCCTCGTTGCCTTTCTGCAGCTGAACGTTGAGGACAGTTTGGGATCTCCATCAGTCCTGGATAGAGACGTCACCTTACAGATTTTCTTTGCTACGATTACTGTCAAACAAATAGTCCTGTTTCTCTGATTATTCTGTGTTAATTCATTTCCATCTATAAATGTGTGAACTCACATGCTGTCAGAATGAACAGCAAGAGAGGACAGAAAACAGGGGTGAGTGGGGTCCATGATGATTTCCACCACCCTGGACAGGCAGCACTGCGTTGCTAGCTCCTCAATGGGGGCAGTGTGACTCCAGGGATCCTCTGGGCCGCCCTCACCACCCTCCTCAGAGACTTTGAGCTGCTGCTGCTCTCGTGCTACAGAGAGATGCTGCTGGTCAGCTCTCTCTCCATGGTGCCTCTGCAGAAACTGCTGAGGATGGACTTTTCACCTCTGCAGGAAGTGCAGGCACTGGTGGGCTTTTTTACAGAGGAGGAGGTGAGCAGGGACCAGGTTAGGTTGTCGGCTATGTCACCTCCCAGGAACTTAATGTGTGGGAGGATCTCCACAGCAGCATGAACGGGCCGTCCATCACCAGATCTTTGGTTTTTTCCACATTCAGGATCACGTTGTTGTTACTGCACCAGTCCACAAAAAGTCTCACCTCCTCCCTGCAGAGCCTCTCCTCACCGTCCTGGATGAGACCCACCACTGGTGTGTCGTCCGCTTACTGGTAGGTGTGGTTTGTACCGTACTTAGTACAACAGTCGCAGGTTATCAAGGTGTCAGTTTTAAAAGTACATGAAGAGTCTACATTTCACATATAAAGTCAGACATTTGGAGACAGAATGAAAAATGAAGATTGTGGTGAATAAAGAGGCAAAAAGTGAAGAATCAATAATTCAACATGTGAAAATGTCAGAAAGTCCAAATAAAGACAGAATGAAGCAAACAAACTAAGAGTGAAACACTGGGAGGATTTTCATTTCCAGCATCATGAAGTGAAACTAACTACAGCTGACATGAAGTGAACACAACATCCTGATATTCAGTGTGAAGCTTTGACTGGAAACAACATGTGGATCCTGGAAGAAGCACAACTTCCATCTTTAAAGGACTGGAAGAGGAAGAAGTTTCCAAGGAATCATTTAGAAGAGTTTCACACAGAAACTGGTTTAATCTGAAAAGATGTTTCTGAGTGAAAGAGACAGACATGTACAGACTGAACTATCTGTTCACCAGTCAGAGTTTCTCTGCTACCATCACACTCTTTACACTCAACACACACACACCCAGGAACCAGACCAGGACCAGATCCCAAATCCAGCACAGAGAGGATGAGTGAATGTGGTGATGAAGGTGTGGAGGTGGATCAGTGAGTCAGAGGAGACTCTGTAGAAGGACAGAGAGCCAGCAGGACAGTCCACATACACTGCTACTCTGTTAGAGACAGAGGAGGAGGAGGAGGAGGAGGAGATGGGTGTTTCTCTGTTATTGTGCCAGACAGAGTAACCTCCATTATCAGAACATCTCACACTCCAGGACTGATCATTCCGTCCAAAACAACAGTCTCTCATGTCTCCTCTCCTCCTGATTTCACTGTAACACACTGATATATCAACATCTCCTCTCCACTCGACCTCCCAGTAGCAGCGACCAGTCAGAACATTTCCACACAGCAGCTGAAGACAGTTAAATCTGTCTGGATGATCAGGATATGACTGAAACTCCTCCACACATGTCACCTTCCTGTTGCTGTCAGACAGTTTGAGTCTTCTGCTCATTGTGTTCATGTCGATAGTGAGTGGACAGGAATCTGATGGAGAGAACAAACACAATCCAGCTGCAGTTATTGATCGATTGACACTTTGATGCTGACTGATGAATGAGTGATGGGACAGTGTGAAGATGATTGAATGTGATGAATCCAATGAAAAACACACTTACACTTCCTCACACCTCCTGGTCTCAACCATGGTTCTCCAGCAGGCTCCACCCTGAAAGGAGGAGGGGGGTCAGAGCAGCACCGTCATGCTAACATGGACATTACATGGCTCTCATACACACTTTGTTCTACACTGAGAAAGGTTCAGATTTATGAAGCCATGTGAACATTCTTCTCTTTTAGATTGATTGATTTGTTAATTTCAGTGTCATGTCCACATGGGCTTACAAGACACTATACAATATAAATCTAGACAATTCAAAGATGGCAAACAGAAAAAGAAAAACCAGAAAACCAAGAACAAGTCTCGTGTATCCATCAACTTATACAACAACAACAAGATAAATCAAAATATACAAATGAAAGGATTGTGTTCTTATGTAGGAAACAATGTTTTCTGTCTTAATGTCCATCCTGTTTCAATAAATCTAGCTAAAGCATGAATCTCCTCCTTGAAGAACCAACTCAACATATCATACTCAGACATCCAAAACAAATCTGCTTTCTTCCTTTGTACGTTTTCAGACAGAGATTTCCTCAGTTCATCATACAGTGGACATTGGAACAAGAAATGAAGTTCATCTCCAACAACTTCAAGATCACATAAAACACATATACACTGTTCTTCAGGTACACCCTTATACCCACTCACTTCAGTCGCTAGGGGCAACGTACCAGATCTTCATTGTGCACACAATGACCTCTGACCTCCAATACCAGAAGAGATCAATTAATATTCCAAAAGGTCTCTATTTATCCAATCAAAAGCTTTTTTAAAGTCAACAAAACAAAATCTCTTTACCCTCCTGTAACCTTGCTCTCACAACGGAAGACAAACCATGCATGCCCTGTTTTCTCTGAAGCCATTTTGTTCTTCCACCATCATACCTGGAGGCTCTAGGAAATCATTTCATCTATTGTTTAGAACCCTGAGTAGAATTTATAAGCGGTACTAAGAAGACTGATACCTCTGTAGTTTAAAGGAACTCGTGGGTCTGCTTTGGCAGATTTAGGAATGGATTTAATTATTGATTTGTTCCACACTGAAGGAACAAAACCATCCTGGAAACACTTTAGAAACAAACCATGTAAGATCTTTAACATGCTGGGTGCTTTTAAAGCCTCATTAGGGATATCATCAACTCCTCCAACTTTATTTAATTTGGCTTTATTAACAACCTTCTGCAGCTCCTCTAGAGAGATGTCCATATCCAATATATGATCAAAGTAAAGCCCAGCATTGTTCATGATATTCTCCAACTCACACTTTAATCTACAAACATTATTCAAGAAGTAAAAAGTCCTTTGAGGACCAAGATTATGTCCAACTTTTCAGAATTGCTGAGGGTTTCTACTTTCTAGATGTTCTAGATGAAGTGCTTGTCCTCTTGTGAAGCGTCTCTTAAAGTACCGAAGCCTTCTGTCAACATTACATTGACACTGCTGAAATTTGTCTTTCAAATCCCTTTTCTTATATTTTTCCTCACATTTAAGAAACATTTTTTCTGCAGAACGCAACTGAGTCCATAATTCACTTAGTTCAGTGTTCCAATATGGACGCTTCATGTTTTTTAATTGTTCCATATTTGTCCATCTCCTTACACAGCAGGTCACAGAGATGATCATAACACTGGTCAATGTTGCTTTGTTTATTCTGGCCATTTTCCAGCTCATGAAGAATCTCTAGAAGCTTTATGGCATATTTCAGAAGATAAAAAATGAACAGGGAAATTCCTCTTTTTCCTTTTACCCTTAAGTTCAGTTTATACCCTTTGAGGATTAATAAGATTCCCTGTTTGAAATGTTAAACACAATATTGAGTGGTCTGGCAATAATAATAAATACAAATGCAATAGAATGAAAACTATATACCACATTAACTGGTGTTCTATGTACAAGCACACACAGTATGCATTATGGAGGAAGGGTTTTGGAAATATGCAATTAATATCTGTATGTATGGACATATATATATACATACATATATACACATATCTACCCATACACATACATATACTTTATGTTCATATATGTGAACAATCATTGTGAAATGTAAATAGTTTGTGTGTTTACACGAATATGTTATATACTATAAGTATAGTATAATGACTAAATTAACTATAGCACATAGTGCCTAAAGAACAGCATGATTAGATGTAGCACATGAAACATGCTGTTGACTTGAAGGTAGTTTTTGATTTCAGTCTTCACCATGCTTATGTCTCTGGAGTAAAAACTGTATAGAAATTCTGTGGTGCCTCTTCTTAATGGATCTTTATCATTTAGCAACTGGATTTAGTAAGATTTATCTTCCATTCTTCATGCTTTTTTCCCCCAGCATGTTGGTATTGACAGAACATGAGAGGTCCTCTGTGATGTGGCTGCTCAGGTTCTTTTTCTAACTTCGCTCGGTGTTTCACTATGGGAAATCGCCTTGGCGTGACCAACTACGGAAGCTCCAATGACATCACGTCTGTCAGTGACAGACCGGTCAAGCCGTGCTCGGGGCCCCGCCCCCTCATATTAACACGGCCGACCGGCCCCTCCTACTCATTCTCGCTTTCTTCCCGTGAGAAACTACTTGCTCCCTCAGCGCGTTCCAGGCTACAGGGTTAGCTGCTTAATAGTTCACAGGCGTCCCGTCAAGGAGTACGTTGCCGAACGCAGTTTCAACCTAGTCAGGATTGTGCCTAGTAAGTACTTCGTAGGAAGTAATCAGTTTAGCTGCGCAGTAAAGAGCAGTGTCCGCGTCAGGGCGAGCTGTTCCCGCGGTGAACCGGTGTAATTGCTTGGTTGTAGCACTAGCGTGTGTCTGTGTAGCTAAGGCTAACGAGTCAAGGCGAGCTGAAGTGGTAGCAGTTCGGTGACATTAAGTTGCTACCGGGACTGTTTACTCGAGTTAAGCTAACGTGTCACGACGAGCTAACTCGTACAGCTGCTGATAGCTAGGTTTTAGCATTGCTGCTAGCGTCAGCGTGGATACAGGCTAACGTGTTGTGACGAGTCTAGTCCTTTAACCTGTCGTGTCCCCTTTCCTTTAGTATGTCTACGGCTGTCACCCCCGCCAAAGGGTCGGAGCCCAAGGTCAAGGAGGTTGTATCCCGGCATACCACCTACATCCTAATCGCAGGTCAGTTTCAGCCTCATCCAGTGTTTCTCTGCCCAGTAAATCAGATAGCCTCACCGCATCTATTTACCAGAGGATGTATAAGTATGCAGCTCAGTCAGTGTGCTCCCTCAACGCTGTCACACTGCTGTCAGCGTACCAGGCTGAGATTTTGGAGGAGATGGGTCGCCAGCTGGATTCCCAGACTCCCAACCCCCTCCTTTGGGATGAAATATGCGTGGTGAATGATCTCCTCCTACGCTCCTCCAGGGGAGCAGTGCAGGGATGTGGCCACATCATGGGGCTAGCAGTCACAGGTGAGAGAGCCCTGTGGCTGAATTTGTCTGGTTTAAGTGATTCTCAGAAGGCTGAGATCATGGATGCAGCATATGACCCCACCAAAGGTCTTTTTGGCCCTGCGCTGGAGAGGATGAAGGAAACCAGCACGCGCAGGAAGCAGGAGGGAGAAGCTTTTGACCTCTGCTTACCACGCAAACCCTAGCCTCGCCCACCTCAGCCTCCCAGTGCTGGCTTTGCAGCATCAGCAATGAGTAGGAAACCCAGCAGAACCAGGATGCAGAAGCCTGGGCCAGCACAGCAGACAGGCCACCAGCCCAAGGCAGAGAGCTCAAAGCCTTGGGGAAAACACTCCTTTGCAGCAGTGGCTGCCAGGAACAGGCCATCTTCCCACCCCGGGGAAGGGAAGAAGAAGCGTGCAACCTAGCACAGCCTCTTCAACCTTTTCTTCCTCCACCCAAAAGAAGGAGGGAGGAACACAGTCCCTTAGTTCTAAGTTTGGAGGCTCCCATTGTTCCCAGTTCTTCAGGAGCCCTCCTTCAGTCTCTCTCCTCACAAATGATGGGAGTGAAGACTCAAGGGCAGGTTACACAGTGTCACCAAGCACTCATTCAGTGTCACCAAATGTCTCCAAGGTTTCTGTTAGTGCCACCAAACACTTTACAGCACCTTTGTTCTCATTCAGGGGAAAAAGAACAATTAAAGAATGCATTCCTGCATCCAAGCAAGTTGCTGAGGGCAGAATGCTCCCCAAAAATAAAAAACACAAAAAAAATCGATCTGAAAAGGGAACCCCGCCTGGATCCGCTGTCCCCAGAAGGGGGAGCTCATGCTCCTCTGGCGGAGAGCTCTCGCCGTCGCGGAGTGGTGACGTCACTCGAGGGCGACGACATGGGACCTCTGGCTTCTCGGATGGAGAGGTGGCGCGCATGCGCAGTTCACTCTTGGGTGTTGTCAACGGTTGCCAAGGGTTACAGACTGCAGTTTGCTATGAAACCACCCAAATTCAATGGTGTGTTAGCTTCGGTTGCAAACGGAGCATCGACTCATGTTCTGGAAGAAGAGATTGTGTCGTTATTAAACAAACACACAATCAGAGTGGTTCCGAGCGAGGAAATACATCAGGGCTTTTATTCCCGGTACTTCCTCATTCCAAAGAAGCGAGGCTCATCCCTGCGGCCAATTCTGGACCTCCGTGTATTGAACAAACACTTAAGAAAATACACGTTCAGAATGCTAACACACAAAGTGCTCTGTCGCTCGATTCGTCCAAACGACTGGTTTGTGACGATCGATTTAGCAGACGCGTATTTTCATATTTATCCAGCACACAGGAAATTCCTCAGGTTCGCCTATCAAGGGGCAGCCTACGAGTTTCAGACAATCCCTTTCGGCCTTTTGTTAGCTCCGAGGGTATTCAGCAAGTGTGTAGAAGCAGCGCTGTTTCCTCTGAGGAACAACGGCATCAGGATATTTTCATACATGGACGACTATCTCATTTGCTCTCACTCTCGGGAACAGGTGATCAAAGTTTTCGTGACGGTGCTGAATCACCTCAAAGACCTCGGTTTCAGAATAAACGAAGCAAAGAGTCGCCTGGAGCCGGCACAATGCACAGAGTATTTAGGGCTCAGTATAAACTCCCTCTCGTATCGCGTCAGGCTATCGGACGCGAGGGTGACGGCATTCAGTCAGTGTCTTGCGCTTTTTCAGCTGGGGAAAGCAGTGAGTTTCAGACTATGCCTTCGGCTTCTCGGACTCATGGCGTCCGTGATATTTGTGGTGCGGCTGGGGCTGCTTATGATGAGGGATCTTCAGCGATGGGTGGCATCTCTGCATCTGAGCTCTCAGCGTCATCTGCACCGCAGAGTGAGGATAACGGCGCAGTGCATTACGGCACTCCGGCCGTGGAGAGACCCGACGATATTAACGTCTGGCGTACCTCTGGGGGCGGTGTCGTCAAGGGTAACCATGACGACGGACGCTTCTCTTTCAGGGGGAGCGGACCTATTGTCCAGGGGGAACCCGCTGTATGGAGAGTGGAGGCTCCACCCACATGTGGTAGCACAGATTTGGCAGAGATACGGCCAGGCAGACGTAGATCTCTTCGCCTCTCAAGAAAACACTCACTGCCCACTGTTCTTCTCTCTGTCAGATGTGAGCGCACCTCTGGGCGTCGACGCTCTGGCCCACCAGTGGCCAGATGTTCTGCTGTATGCCTTTCCGCCTCTCAGCCTGATTTCTCCGACTCTGGCCAGAGTGCGGGAGCAGGGGCTGACACTGATTTTGGTGGCTCCTCGGTGGCCGTCCAAACACTGGATAGCAGCGATAATACAGCTTCTGGCAGACGAACCATGGCCACTCCCCATACGCAGGGATCTTCTCTCCCAGGCTCGGGGCGAGATTTATCACCCTCACCCGGACCGACTATTCAGAATGCTAGGGCTTCCTCCACCCGCTCCCTTTACAGTGGTAAATGGCGGATTTTTGAGGATTGGTGCCAGCCTAGGGGCATTATCCCGTTTCAGTGTTCAGTGGTGGAATTGCTCTGTTTCCTACAGGAATTGTTGGATAAAGGAAAGGCTTTCTCCACAATTAAGGTTTATTTGGCAGCAATTTCAGCTTGTCATGTGGGTTTCGGGGATAAGTCGGCGGGGCAGCACCCTTTGGTGTGCCGCTTCATGAAGGGGGCCCACCGCAAGCTCCCAGTGTCTAGGCCACTGGTGCCATTGTGGGATTTGTTGCTGGTGCTGGACGCCCTTTCTAACCACCCTTTCGAGCCCATTGTGGCAGTAGGGTTGAAATTTCTTTCAATTAAGACAGCTTTGCTTCTGGCTGTGACCACTGCAAAGCGGGTGAGTGACTTACAGGCTTTGTAAGTCCATCCTTCTTGTTTGCAGTTAGCCCCTGGGCGGGCTAAGGCGCACTTACAACCTAATCCAGCATTCGTGCCTAAGGTGATGGGGCATTCTTACAGATGTCCGTCTGTGGAGCTGTTGGCTTTTCACCCTCCACCGTTTTCTTCGGAGGAGGACAAGCGGCTTCATACCCTGTGCCCTGTGCGAGCTCTGTGGGTATGTGGATAGGACAGCTGGGTTCAGGAGAACCGATCAGTTGTTTGTGTCTTGGGCCACTCCTCATAAGGGTAAGCCGTTGTCTCGTCAGAGACTGTCACACTGGATAGTGGAGGCCATTTCTGTTGCTTACAGATGTAAGGGCTCCCAGCCTCCTCTGGGGGTGAGAGCCCACTCTACTAGAAGCATGGCTTCATCGTGGGCCCTGTTCAGAGGAGTGCCAGTTCGGGACACTTGCACAGCAGCAAGTTGGGCAACACCTCACGCGTTTGTGCGTTTTTATAGGCTCAATGTTGTTCGTCAGTCACTGTCTCACACTGTGCTGGAGGCAGGTGTTGCTGATCTAGGGTAAAGGTCTCTCTTTACTCATTAAAGTTCACGGCGTCAGGGAGCTGATGCAATTTGGGAGTGGGCTATATCTCCCATAGTGAAACACCGAGCGAAGTTAGAAAAAGAACGTAGGGTTACTTGCGTAACTCCTGGTTCTTTAAAAACAGAGTGAGGTGTTTCACCAACACTTCCCTCCTTGCAGGGCATGGAAAGAAACCTGCTTAGAATGAGTAGGAGGGGTCGGTCAGCCGTGTTAATATGAGGGGGCGGGGCCCCGAGCACGGCTTGACCGGTCTGTCACTGACAGACGTGATGTCATTGGAGCTTCCGTAGTTGGTCATGCCAAGGCGATTTCCCATAGTGAAACACCTCACTGTTATCAAAGAACCAGGAGTTACGCAAGTAACCCTACGATTTTAAAGCTTACTACCATCTCCAGATTCTCACTGTTGAAATACAGTGTTGTGTTATTCTTTTTTATTAAAGGCAATAATGACTTATTTGTTTCTGTTTTGTTTGATTTTTTTACATAGTGTGTCATGTTATTTTCTTTGCATGACACTGTCAGCCCTTGTCCTTCCTCCCTGTAGTCAGACTCATCGTTCTTACAGATCAACCCCATTGTTGTCACATCATTTGCGGATGGAATTGGTGTAACATGATGAAGTGCAGTCATGTGTGTACAGCCAGGAAAGGAAGTAGCTCAGCACACAACTCTGTGGGGTTCCTGTGGTCAGGATCAGGGTGGAGCAATGAAAGGGTCCCATCCTGACAGACTGACTGTGGCCTATTTGGTGAAACATCCACAGGCAGATGTTTTGTTGTAACTAGTGTTGCAAATATTTTTATAAACATTATTATTCATTTACTCATTTACATTATATATATTTTATAAGCATTCTTATTCATTTACTCATTTACATTTTATCCTTAGATTCTAGTAACATTCATTAGGCTCTGCTTTTAATTAATAGAGCTACATTATTATAGTGTTGCTGAGGTCAGACAGCTTAACTAACAGCACAGCTTACAGACAGTGCATTCACAAACAGGACACAAACTCATACAGGGTTACTGAGTTTAATACTGAGAAAATACCAAGGGACCTTGAAACCGTTCCGGGTGTCTAGCAAGGGAGTTGTTGTAAATATTTTTATATTCCCTTACTTATCTACTCACTCCAAGCAGAGCAGAATTTCCCAGTAACCCAGAAAAAGATTATTAAAGAACAGCCTTTGTGTAAAAACTGTGGGAACAGGTAGAAGGGAGTCAGCACAGAGAACAGACAGATAACAGGACAGAGAGAAGTGTTTCTTTTCCCTTCAGCTCTGACGCACCTCAGAAGGAGGACCTGGAGGAATCAAATTCCCGGAAAGAAGAGGAGCTACACCTTGCAAAATACACATTCACATGAATGCGCACAACATGCCACAATGCGTTGTATCAGTATAAATGAGGAGGATAACTTAGGTAGGCGGGTCTTTTGGCTGAACCAAAGGTCCCGACACTCTGTGTATTAGTGGACCAGTAGCTAAGCTAACGGACCTCCTCTTAAGAGATATGTATTGCTTTTCTTATTACTGGCTCAACAAAGAATTGTCAATACTACTCAATCTCTGGTGTTTTTGCCTTCTTTTAAAAAGTGGATTTTTGAACACTCTTCCTTCTGATGATTTATTTACAGGTGGTGAATAATATTTTAAAACTACACTAGCTTGGACATCTTGCAGTGCAGTGTGCTGATATGGTATCATCCTGTCCTGTCTGCAGACTGATGAGGATCCAGGATGGTTGGAAAGCCACCTTGATCAGACTTTACTTTTCCTCATGTTCTTTTCACATTGTACTGTCGTGTGACCTGCTTTAACAAGTTGTTTTCCCTACTGTGGGATCAATAACGATTTTTTGTTTGTCTTTTTTTGCATCAGTCTCATGAAACATTTTGTGATGTTTAATGCCTCTGAACTGGAATCATTTAGGGAGCTCTTCAGACAGGTGAGACAGGTGACAGTACAAGATATCGGTAAATATCCTCAGCTAACTCTGGACCACAGTCTCTAGGAACCATCCTGTGACTCATCTAGGCCAGCTGCCTTCTGCATGCAGATGTTCTGGAAGGTACATCTCACATGAGCAGGGTGCAGGATGGGTGGCTGGTTGGAACTGGCGCAATGCTTGTCGCTGCTGCCCCTGCCTTATAGTGGCCGACAAACTCATTGAGTCACTGAGTCTGGAGACTTGTCACTGACTCCATGTCCAGCTTTCAACATGGTGTCCATGGTGATTAGTAAAAACACTTCTTATTTTTGTATTACTAAATATTTCAGAGTGCGTACTTAACTCCTGTCGGCTAGGAGAAAACATTAGTAGTGAAATTAATTCACAGCCCCATCTGGAATTCAATATACAGAGAAAAAAAAAATAAATAAAAAAAAAGAAGAAGATAAACATAATGCATGACATGATAAAGTTTAATAAGCTGCTTACAATATAAACAAGTTTACAAACATTTATAATTTTGAAAAAGAAGTCTAAACACATAAACTATTTACATTTCACAAGAATTGTTGCTGTTCATGACTCACTGTCACCAAGAAAGTTATACGATCACACAACATTTCCAATCCATGGCTGCCCCTGTGTGTCCCTGTTCAAAGTGTAATGAAAGGCAGGAACAGTCATTTTCTCTGGCCAGTCTAGTATCAGCCCTGGACTGTTAACACCACCACCACCAGCAGGTGGTGTAGGTATGGATTGTGAAAGAAATTTAGCTGCATATAGTAATCACTCATATATACTCATAATAATTACATGTATATTCAGTTTCTTTATTAATTTAATATAGTTAATCCATTCACTTTTACATTTTCATATTGTGTGTTCTCATTCTACAGAATACTGAAATTACAGTTTTCATTGTGTATGCGTGTGTGAGGTCAGACTGACCACTTTCTTCCCAGAACTCTGATATGGCAAAGTAGAGACTGGTTTTCCACCTGCTAGATAGCAATAGTTTGGGATATCAGCTTGTTGTGGTATGTGGGCTTTGTCTGAAAACTGGAAGAAAGTGGTGCCACTCAGTCTTTTGTTCCTCAATTATAATTTTGCTGTTTGACCTTCAGCTGGGGACCGGCTGAATAAAAAGAGTTTCTCTCTGATGAGTCATCAGAGTCTCTCCCGATTTCATGCGAGGAGGGACGACCACTCTCTTTACTTGCAAGTAATCTCTTTTTTCAATACTTCTCCTATAAATAAACCTTATATACTTTTACTCATTCCAGACTCTTGGTAATTTTTCTACAACAGGATATACATAGATGCTTGTACGTAGAACACCAGTTACTGTGGTATGTAGTTTTCATTCTATTGCATTTGTATTTAATATTTGTATTTTTTATTTTTTTTTATCTGCTTTTCTCCCTCTCTTTTTCTGTAGTTGAATTATAGTAACACACAAATTTACCTGTTGGGGGATTCATAAGGTTTTATCTTATATGTTATGCTGTTCTTCTTTAAGTACAATATACTATAGTAAATATAGTAGTAAATACACTTTATTATCTATAATATTAAATATAGATGTTATTAATTTAGTCTGTCTCATTGCAATCAATAGGTTGGTGCTCAGTGTGGTTTCAGACAATAATGTATGTATGTCAACATCTGTGAAGAAAGAATTCTCTTTCTTTCTTTCTTTCTTTCTTTCTCTTTCTTTCTTTCTTTCTTTCTTTCTTTCTTCGTTTCTTTCTTTCTTTCTTTCTTTCTTTCTTTCTTTCTTTCTTTCTTTCTTCCTTTCTTTTGATCAATATCTGAATCTATATCCTGGCAGTGCATTAGAATATGACTGGAGATGTAAGCATACAAGCAGACCACATGGTTACTGGATCAATGCAGACAATCCTTCAGCAGAGATCAGTGATGAACTGGAGTGGTCTGCTCTTATTCTTTACTGATTGGATGACCACGGTTCAATTTTACTGGCTGTACAAAAAAGGGGCTGGGATAATTATAATAAAACAAAACAGCGCTTTTTACGTGTGTATTTAACGCCGTTTTATTACAAAAGCGCCAATAAAGTGGCAAATTTTTACTACTTTAGCTTGCCATAGTTATCCCTGCCAGAAATTGTATCTCCTGACGCGGGAGTGCGCACTTGTTGTGTCTAGTGTTAGTTTCTTCATTGTGCTGGATTTCACCTTGTAAACTTAATATGAACAGCGTGCTTGTTGCTCAAGGTATTGTTTGAGGGTTTTTGTTCTGCTGAGTTTTTCTTAGCTTTTGGCGCGATATATATACATTTCATGTTGCAACATTCATATTAAAGAGTTGACAACACCCACATAAAACACTAAAACAGTAGTCTTGTAACCTAAAGCCTTCCCAACATCACACTGTACAATGTTTGGCTAATATTGAAAAGCCCTTCCATTAATTGTACGTATAAGGTACCAGGAAGTGGCCCACGAAGATTTTTTTCCAGCACAGTGTGTGTGTGTGTGTGTGTGTGTGTGTGTGTGTGTGTGTGTGTGTGTGTGTGTGTGTGTGTGTGTGTGTGTGTGTGTGTGTGTGTGTATGTAGTTAAATGCTTGCACAATGAATAACTGCGGTTTAATACATGTACTACATAAATAGACATATTTATATGACATGGCATTATGAACATGTTCCATTAACATTGGATGACTGTAGTACTGCTATAGTAGTATCAAACTGTATTTAAACCCAAGTTTTAATTTATTCATCTGCCTTTATTTAGGAGAAGAGTTGTATTATTGGCGTCACAAGGGAGCTGCAAAAACAGTTAAGACAAAAGTGGTCTGTGGTGCTGAGGAGGCCAACAACATTTTTATGGACTTTCATGCCAGTGCTACCGGTGCTCACTGTGGCCAAACAAAGACAAGAGACGCAAAATCAAAGCGATTCTACTGGCCAGACATGTCAGTAGACATCAACAACTGGGTATGTAAGCACACAAAACATAATTATTCCGGAATAAATATGATAATACTTTGTATTTTATTAACAAATGTTTTATAAAATTTTAAATTTTTTAAAGGGATATGAAAGAACGTTTGTCTAGTATTTACATTACTTTTAATAAAAACTTGTTCTTTTTACTTAACATACTGTATTTACAGGTCTCACAGTGCTTAGCCTGCCAGGCCAGTGGTCCATCAATTAAAAAGCAACCAGAGTTTACCCCAATAAAAGTTAATTAACGCTGCTCATTTTATACTTTTTGTCTATGAATGTTTAAAGAGTACATCACCTAAAGAAAATATCTTTTCTTTTAAACTTTGAAAACATTTTGAGAGACTTAATTTTATATATATGATAATTGGGGTTTGAAAAAGGTTTGTTAAATTTAAAATCTTTTGTTGTGTTTTCAGGTTTCTGAGCCATTTGAGTTGGTGGGAATGGACCTTATTGGCAAATTAATGACATCAATTACTGGAAATCAGTACATATGCGTAATGGTTGATTATTTTACTAAGTGGCCACAGGCTTATGCACTGAAGTCAAAGTCTGCCAAGGAGGTTACTGGATGTATACTTCAATTTGTATATCAGTTTGGAGCCCCGAAAAGGATCCTTACTGACCAGGGAAGAGAATTTGTTAATTCCTTAAGTACTCCTGTCCTATCACCATGGTATAAACATGTTTTAAACAAATTGTAATACTTAGAAAACATAGCCATCTTTAATGATCAAGTTAAAATTCAAATAACTTATAAAAACTCATATTTCATAATTGAATAATTTGGGAATTCTAGTTCTAAAAAAAAAGCTTTAAATCTGCAGATCAACAAAGAAGTGTGTGTCATTCTGAATATCCAAAGGAGCCTCTGTTCTCCATACCACCCACATACCAACGGACTGGTTGAGAGGATGAATTGGACAATTCAGAGGTGAGTTTTTATTATTTTCTTTTGTACACCTAACATTACTTTGTTGCTCTAAGTACAACCCCATTAAATAGATATGTATTTATATTTCTTAAAAGTCATCTTTTCATGGAATTGTCATATGAAAATATCTATACACAAAATCACAAAGTAATCCTGACACAAAATATTTATAATTTACTAATGTATTAACCTCAGAGCCTTGAGTAAAGTGGTTGCGAGCCATCCAGAAGCATGGGATGATTTTCTTAATCCTGTAATGTTTGGTGTTACGACCCTAGATAGGGGTACGATTGGGCGCAACATAAAATACATCAGGACAGATGTAAAAGGCGTTAACAAGCACATTTTATTGGCACAAGTGTGGAACAAAGAAAAAAACTTGTAACAAAAAACAAAAAAACAAAAACAAACAAGTGTTGGGGTTAGCGAAACTGCTGAAATAAATACAAAAAGGTTTAACCAAAAACCATAAACAAAAACCACCGAATGACTTGAAGGACGTGACTAGAACTCGGAGTACAACCAAAACCAAACAAAAGAGCAGCAGTTCCATAAACTAAAGTGATCGCAATCAAGCAAAATACTAACCTAGCCAACACCAAACTAAACCAAAGATAACACCATGGCAGAACGCACTACAAAGAAGCATAGCTTAAACTAAACTGAGTGTATAAAGACGGTGAGTCCAAACTCAACAGATCAACAGACGGAACACCCCAAATAGCACAGCGGACACCCAGTAAACCATGCTACCAATTTTCTGCCACACTCGGAGACGAGGCTACCTGGGCTGACCAGCCTCGCTCCTACAACACGACTACAGTGAACTAAGTGAGGGGAAGTGGCCTGTGCCATTCACGGCTTCCCCTCCCGACTGAATACTGCAGCAGCCTTTTCTGTCTTGGCTTCCACTAAGCTGCAGCCTGATTGGTTGAAACGAGCAGTCAATCAGAGGGGAGGAGACTGGGGTACTTCAGAACCAGCCACTCCAAACAGAGCTCCGAGTCAGGCATTTAACTGCAGAACGAGCCGCAGCTGTCTGCAATAAGTATCGGCCGTAACATTTGGTCTCCGAACCAAAAAGCAGATGACGACGCAGTACTCCCCTTACTACCTCATGTTCGGAAGAGAGGCTGGCGATCCATCACAAATTCCAGAGACCTCGAGGTAGATTTATGTTCATTCATTTGATTGATCAGATAGTTTACATGGGGCTGTTCACTTTAGGTACCTGTTCCACATGCTAATGAAAACATGGCCAATGTCACACAAGCAACACAAACAGGACATCAGCAAGTCTACTGATGTTTCAGTGAAATTTCTAATGTAACAACTATGTTCCATTTTTGTAGTACACATCCATTCACTTGTAGAATATCAGTGGCAAATGTTCTGGCAGAAGATGGTGGTTCATTTTTTATAAGGACACAATGTATTTGCTTTTTATTTCATTTATTACCTCTGTAGAATCTATAAATTGTTAAATTAAAGACAGAATATAAATTGCTAAAAAAAAAAAGGTATATAACGATTATTACAATAAGTTGTGTCTTTTGCTCAAAGATTAACAACAGTGTGGAGAATGCAGTTGGAGCAGAACAATTAGCACCGGACATTCAGCAACATGCAAAGCTTTTGGAGGTAATCAGAGAAAGTCTTGCAAAGAGGCATGACAAACCAAAAAACAAAATAAAGCCAGAAAACAAGACTGACTTCAAAGTTGGGACAAAGTATGGAGACAAAATGTTCAGAGTCAAACAAGAAAAGGGGGACAGATGGAAGCTGCTTTCTAGGACCATACACCTTTATGGCCATACAAGGAAAAATGCTGACTTACAAGATGTTAATGGGGCATCTATCCAAAAATGAACATTGATCAGCTGAAGCTGACTATTGAGAGCACGTCCAGAGTGCCACACAGAAGTGTGAATAATCTACATCCAGAGTCCAGAGGAGCACCTGCTCCACCACAGCTCGCTTCAGCCACGGCTGTGACATCCACGCCCAAATACAGTAAAGCTGTTGCAGAGAAATGTGAGAAATACTTTGGCTCTCATTTAGAGAAATGCTTATATTCCATCATGTTTGACCCACAATTATCTTTCCACCATACTAATGATGTATATTTAAGTGTATGACATTGTTTTACTTAAAACAAAAACTTTAAGCATTGATGGATTTATTAGTTGCTATCAGTAACAGTTTTAGAGAATAGTAACAGAATAAAACCCCCAAAGTTTGCGCTTTAAATAGAGAGGAAAAGACAGACTGTCCGTTCATTAAGATGCAGGCCACTTCCTGGTACCTTATACGTACAATTAATGGAAGGGCTTTTCAATATTAGCCAAATATTGTACAGTGTGATGTTGGGAAGGCTTTAGGTTACAAGACTACTGTTTTAGTGTTTTATGTGGGTGTTGTCAAGTCTTGTAATGTAATATATATATATATATATATATATATTGTGCAAAAAGCTAAGAAAAACTCAGCAGAACTTCGCTGGCAGAACAAAAACCCTCAAACAATAACTTGAGCAACAAGCACGCTGTTCATTTTAAGTTTACAAGGTAAAATTCAGCACAATGAAGAAACTAACGCTAGACACAACGAGTGGGCGCTCCTGCATCAGGGGATACAATTTCTGGCGGGGATAACTGTCTTGGCACGACACCGGCTAAAATTAAGCCCTGATCCCAGTTTTAATCTTAGTTTTAGTCTAAGAATGATTATTAGTTTTAGTCAAATTTTAGTCATGTCTAAGTTTGATAGTTTTAGTCCAGTTTTAGTCAAATAAAAAAAAAGTAACAAATTAATTTAGGTCATTAAAACATATTAAAACGTGGAATCAAGGTTGACAGATTATAACAAGTATTGCAATTCATAAAACAAGTTAATTGTAATGCTTTTACATAATAACCAGATCCTTTACCAGACTGATAGCTTTAGCCGAGACTTTCCCATCAACAGGGATGCAATGCTGCCGTGCTACTTAACTGTGGAATCAATTACTCTAAAAAACCAAAGAGCAACAACATCTTTACTTTGGTAACTGTGGCTTTATTTCTGAGAATTTTCTGAAGTGCAAAACTCCACCATGAACACACACATTTATGATATTATGAGCATTTTCTTCACCCCAAGTTCTGGTGAAAAGCAGAAAACCTGATATTCCTTTAGATTTATCTTATACACATGATTACATGTTAAATTCCCTGGTTTGTATGTTTCACTTCTTGAAAGTGGCCTACACACAGAAACTGTAGAAACTTCATAGAGGTGAGGTATGAGTCTTTCTAGTTAGAGTGGAGAAGCAAGTCACAATGTCAACACATAATGTGCAACACTTTGTAATGTCATCAAGTTGTTTTCAGCTGATAATGTGTGAATATACCAAGACAAAGAGGGCAAAGTCACAGTTATATTTACATGTCACAAACCATCCTTGTTAGGATGGACACAAAAACAACTTTTCATCCTTATGGTTGTGCAATCTTTTGTAAAGTGAAGCTGCGAAGCTATGCACATCAATGTTTTTTGTAAGCATGAATGTGTATAATTGCTGTGGATCCAGCAAGAAGTTGAGCATCTTACTACATGTGGATAAAAAGAACCAGCGTTTAGTGACAGAGGAGAGCCTACAGAGTACGTCTGGCATAAAATCACTAGCTGTCTCCAGAGTTTCTTGAGCTTGATCAACATCAACATGTTGCTCTCCATCACTCAGTGCACAACCAAGCAAGACCGCAGGGCTGACCCAAGTTGCAGCTTGGCTGTTTATGAGCTGATGGCCTTCATTTCAGTTTTGTTTAGCAGAGCAGCAACATCCAAAGTCAGAGCAGTGAGTGATGCTTGGTCGGAGCATTTCCATGTGCCAGCCATAAAAGAAACAATGCCTCCAAACAGATTTCAAGTGATCATGAAACACCTGCGGTCTGATGACAAAGAAACCCGTGAGGAGAGTGTGAAAAAGGATAAGTTTGCTGCTATCTCTGACATCTGGCAACGTTTCATCAGGAACTGCATGTTGTCTTACAAGCCAGGACGACACATTACCGACGACGAACAGCTTTTCCCAACAAAGGTCCGCTGTCCTTTTATCCAATACACTGCATCCAAGGCTGACAAATTTGGAATCAAACTTTGGATCGCAGCAGATTTGGAGACCAAATTCATGTGCAGTGCTGTTCCATACTTAGAAAAAGACCCCACTCGTCCCACAGGAGAGCGACTATCAGAGAACATGGTCATAAAACTAATGGAGCCATTTATGGATGTGGGCAGGACTCTTACAACTGGCCATCTTTTTTACATCGCTGTCTCTGGCTAACAGGCTCCTGCAAAGAAACACAACTCTTCTTGGCACCATGAACAAGATAAAGCGGGAAGTTCCACCCCCAGCCAAAGATGCTTCACGATGCAAAGAATTCTCCACGCAGGGGTTCACATCTGACAGTGCTTTGCTGACGGTGTTTGTACCCAAAAAGAACAAATCCATCTGTATTCTCAGCACCATGCACCAGAAAGTGGAGATTGAAGAAACATGCAAAAGAAAACCCAACACTGTTACCGACCACAACCACCTGAAGTGTGGTGTTGACATTATGACCAGAAAGTACATGCCTACACAGTGTGTGCAGGTACACGGAGGTGGCCCATCACTGTGTTTTACTACATGCTCGATCTGGCAGCGATGAACACGCATGTGTTGTACAAAGCATGTACAGGGTCCACTGAAAAAAGGCAACGTTTCTTGGTTCACCTTGCAGAGGAATTATGGAAGAGGTTTCTGCAAGAGAAGGTCCTGAAGTTGAAAAAAAAGTTGCAGCTTCAACAAACCCCAGAACATTTCCTCAGAAAAAAGCAGAACCAGGTGCTGAAGAAGAGCAACAGGAACCACAGAACTGAAAAGTGTTCACAATGTGATAAATACACATGCCACAAATGTAGGAAAGATAAACTATGGGTTTGTGTAGACTGCTGAACTGGACAATTTTAACTGAGCTGTTGAACGTGGCAATGCTGTAGGGAATGGCTTTTTTATTCTGCCTGCTCACCTACTGATCCACCCTGCTGCTGACTCAACCGCTTCATCTAGGAACCACACAGCCGAACACCTGGACTCTACCACTATCATCAGAGAACTCATCCTCTCTTGTTTGAGACTTTGTGTACAATCTAAACTCACTCAAAATTACAAATTGTAATGCACAACCACTGTCAAATAAAAAAATAACAACTCATTTACTCAATGTTTTATTCAGATATGTTTCAGTTGTGATGAAAAATATAAAAAAAAGTGAAAATGACACAGTAATTTCTCTTTACACAGGATCTTTACAGTTATTGTAACAGTGGCATTAAAACTAAACAGATAGGTAGATAGATATATACATTATTAATCCAGAGGGAAATTCAAATGTGCAGCAGCTACATAAATAAAAAACTCAAAGGCGTGTTAGAATAAAAACCTCACTTTACTCTTACCTGGGATACTGTCACATATTAACAAAAATGGAAAGTATGTCAGTTTTTGGTAAATTGACTATTCCACCATGCACCTCTGGTTCTGCAGGTATTGTGCGCTCTACTGATGAAAACCTTGCATTCTTTGTCAATTTTTCCCCTAGTTTGCTACGTTGTCACATGGGGTGGACCATGTGCCAAAAGGGGGGATGGTATCTTCTATAACATCTTGGTTTACAAAAAAAGGCTACAATACAGCCCGCCCTCTTGCCTGCCCTCCAGCTGGTCACACACCACCTAATCAGCATTTTTGATCACGTGATGATGGATTTCATTGAGTTAACACTTGCAGAAGATAAGAAATATTGTCTAGTCATGGTTGACATGTGGCCAAAAATGGGTTGAAGCTTTTTTAGCAAAGCATGCTACAAATTCAGTCGTGGCTAAGGCTCTGGTGACCGAGATCATTCCAAGATGGGGATTCCAGTTAAGGTCTCATCTGACAATGGTTCACACTTTGTCAATGCAGCCCTGAAAGAGGTAAGTGGACTGTTGGGGTTCCAGTTTAAGACTCATTGTGCTTATCACCCACAATCAGGCACAGCAATCGAGCGTGAAAATGCCACTTTGTAAGGTAAGCTGGCTAAATGTTGTGAAGAAACAGGATTGTCCTGGCCTAAAGCCTTCCCACTCGCACATGAGGATGAGGAAACATGCCAGAAACGAACCTCAGCACATTTGAGATTCTGTTTGGCAGACCTCCTCACACTAGTCTGGATCCCCCAGGACTCTCCGTGTCTACCACATACTGTGAAGGTAACATGCTTGCTTATTGCTAAAATCTGTCCAAAGTTCTCTCACAGGTGCACAGTGTGGTTAAGGAAGGCCTGCCATGCCAGCATCAGATCTGCTCCACTCCTTGGTTCCAGGAGACTGGGTCTTGGTCCGGGAGACAAGAAGAAAGCACTGGCGTTTTGAAAGGTGGCTGGGTCCATTCCAGGTCTTGTTGGTCACTCACACAGCCGTGAAGGTCGCTGAAAGGTCCACATGGATCTACGTATTCCACTGCAGGAGGTTCCAAGGTACACCAACCCCAGTTCCAGCTGACCTCTTAACCACAGGGCAGAATAATCCCTGAGGTCAGTCCCGTGTGAGGTAGTCTACCCTCCACGTGGCAACATGAAGTGCATCATCTTCTTCATCCTTGTTCCCTTCCTCCTCTGGTACCTGGATCCAACCGGTCCTCGCCCAACACAACGTGCCCTAGCTTCGTCCCAACCTGCCAGATGACTGCAGGGGACAGAAGCACCCTCCTTGAGGAGGCACCGCCGAGATGACCACACCCTTCAGCATCATGACAACACTGATAATCTTTGGTGCTAACATGTCTGCTCATAAATTGTCAAATGACAGCTGTTATGTTTGTGGACTGGTGCTACATGCCACACCCTTTCAATCAGTTTTCATTCCATATCCAGTCCCTTTGAATACCACTTTGTGGACTCTGATCATGGGTAATTACACCCTAGGAACATTACCTGGCTACACCAGCCCTCCCCTCTCCTGGAGGAGGCCCACTGATTTTTCCAGCAATACAAACTCCACTTGTGTTTCATCCAGAACTGTTTTCCGCTTAAGAGATCATATTTTTCTCCATCTCTCTGTTTTTAGCGAAACGGGACAGATGCACTATTCTTTTTAGGACACTAGTTTGTCAGCGTATTCTCCCAGTCTCATGTATATCCTCACCTTGCCCCAAACCTGCCTGGTGGGGTGTTGGGGAATTAGACAAGTCTTCCACAGCCCAAGCTATCTCTTTGGGAAATTTAACCTCTTTAGTGGATTCTGGCTTTAGTTTGCTGCAAAAGGAAGTTTAGGCTTTGAGAATAATGTCTCTATAAAACAGGATGGCTCTTGATTTTTATTAGCTACACAAGGTGGCACTTGTGCTCTGATTGGAGATCAGTGTTGTACCTTTGTCCCTGATACATCTGTTAACTTGTCTGTGATCCATGATGCCCTTACTGATCTCTGGGACACTCTGTACGGCTGCAACAATGTTAATTTACCCTCTAAGGGGTGGAATGTCTGGGACTGGCTTGCTAGTGGTTCTTGTATTTTTCTTCTGTGTTCTGATTGTATTTTGCTCTGTCCTTCCTCTCTTCAAGTGTGTGCTTAACAGACCATTCACTTTCTATTTTCTTCATTATGTTCCAGCGGATACTTCTCCATATGATGACGCTGGTGGTTTGGAGTTTTTTGAGTACATTTTCTCTTTATGTGTGATTAATATGTTGCATTTTAATCAAAGGGGTGGATTGTAATGGAAAATTTACACATAACCCTTATATTCTGTAGACTACACTTTGTCTTGTTAAAGCTTTGGCTTATGTTTTACTCAGGGAGGAGAATGACTGTGTACCCAGATAAGGATTTAGTGAGCTCCCCTTCCCCCTTTTCTTTTCTTCCTTGTACCAGGCCATGAGGGGTTTACTACAATGACCTTCGACCTCGATGTTATCAGCTCAGGCTCTGGCTCTATATTAACCAAGCACACATGTACCTCCCCAGACTCGTGCAGCCAAAGCTTCTTTGACTGTGTGATTCTCATTGTCTGTACAGCTCTTAATTAAATACTTTGTTTGATTCTCACTCAGTGTGTGATCTTTGATAAATAAATTCCACTACAGTTTCTAGCTGTCATTGTGTTAGCATAACCCCAACAGAACTACAGGGAGAGATGTTTTTATCCCAAATTCATATATGATCATTCTTATTTCTGCACATGCTGCAGCTGACTGTAATCCACAAATCACGTGTCAAGGCTTGTTAGATTGAGGGACAGGAATACAAGTGTCACACAAGTTATCATTAGTGAAAATATATTACATCCAAAGCAATCAAAGGTACCAGCAAACAGACTTGTTGACTTATGACTTTAATAATGTTACATGTCCATTTAAGTGTGTAGCTTATGCATGTGACAGGAAATAAGTCAGTGGTGTTTATGTGTCACCTCAATAATGATGAAGTTGTGGTTGTCTGTAGCTGGGTAGAATAGTTTTTGCCTTTTGGCTGTACCGAGTCAGAGGTTAATGTCCCTTCATTAGTGTGGTTTACTCGCTCATGGTGTGGTATTTATATAGTTATATGCAAGGTGTATATTATTATCCTGGGTGGTTATGTTATGTAGGACGTCTGATTTCCAATTAAAATGTTTTCATTCGGACCATGATGATGCAGCAGAACACTAACTGTTTATTTCCTCTATACAACATATTAGGTTAAAGTAAATTGCTGATACAAACATAAACTAATCTGGGGAAAACATATCTTTTGTCAATGAGAGAATACTTCAAGATGTGAAGGACATGCCACGGCAAAAGAGACTGGGTGGAAAAAAGTGGACAGGTGGGGTGATAAACCATAACATACAACAGGACACATTCAGTTGTGGTGTACTGGTGATGCAGGTGAGTTCATACTGTAAGATGTTTATTGTTTGTATTACAACAGTCTGACAACACATGATCTTTCACTTCAGTGCATAAAACATGTTTTATGAAAATCCCAACATGTTTTGTATGATGGTCCAGATGGACATGAAGGTGGTGGAAAACCACCCTTATGTCCCCGAAGACATGAACATTGACATATGAAAAGAATCAACGTCATCCAAGCGACAGGAGATGGCAGCTGACATTCTGGAGAGCTCAGGTGTGTAGATGCAAGAAAAAGTTAAATAAAAATTAAAATCAGTTTAATTAAACCGTAACTTTTATAGTGAAATATGCTGTACAGGCTTTTGGTGCAGTTTTTGATGAAGACAGAAACTGTTGAATGTGTGCAACAGACAAACCCCCTGGAGGCGCCCAAAGACAGTGTGGGTCAGTTATTTTGTTTTATACAACACTGGTGTAGAAGGTGATTACCACAACATCACTTCCTAAAAGACTCTCAACGCATTCAGCATGATCTAAACAAATCTATACATTATCAGTATTTGTATATTTTGAAATATGTCAAAAGTTGCCAGATGAGTAAAATGGTCTTGAATGTGAGGTTTAAATTGACCTAGATGTACCACGTCCCATCTGCAATGAACAATGTGATTCCTTTTTTATCAGATAATGTCTAAAGAATTAATAATATCTCATGAGATTATCTGAACTAAGGTGAGTAAGTGTATGTGTAAGATTTAGTTGTTCTTATTGTTTGTTAATTACCTTTTAGATTCAGACTTGTTCAAACGATGGTTCCACCAGCTGTGCCTTGGTATGACTACAACACTCCTCAAACGGTTTAAGAAAGGAAGATGGAAGTGCTTTCTCTGTTGCTGATGTACATTTGTAAGTCTCAAAAATATATTTTATTTTTAAAAAACACAGTAGAATGTTTTACTTTAGACAGAATACCATAAAATATTCCCTGTGAAAATGTAAAATGGTGATAAATCTATTTTTCAAAAAATCCTGAACTTGAACATTTTTTAGGGGTTCCTCAATGTACACTGCTAAATTTCAGCACAATATTATCACACAGAACACATTACATCTTTTTCCACAATAACGTCCTGTTGAAATCAGAACTTTTTCTATTTCAGTTTCTTTTTCTAAATTGGTTACAAGAAAAAATGTCCTTAGGCAGAGCCAGATTTGTGGTTATGGTGCAGCAATATATAAAAATCATAGTACTAGCATAACTCCATGTGACTATAATGTTGTCCTCACATATGTAATGCTTTTAATATCCAAAAATAAAGGTCATAAATAGTCACTGACAAAGTGAGTATACTACTATACCCTGTGTAGGAGCCATATGTCGGGTTATTTATTTTCCCATATAATGTATGTGTGCACAGCGTGGTTACATCACCGGTGATTGTGGGTGGCACTGTGGGTGTGTTATCTTCATTAATGGGTACGCTCACCTGTGTCGGGTTTGGGGCCTGAAGCATGGAGGCAGGGTGAGCTTAGGGAGACATTTTCTATTAACTGTCATCGTTATTATCATCATCACTGTCATTGTATACTATTAACATCTTCTAAATGCACTGTTTTATATATCCTTGCACATCTGGAACATCATCAAACAAAGTAAGTGGCTGCTTCTTAAGATTGTGACATGGATGTAAAGCAACAAAGCATCGTGACATGTGAACTGGTTTAGCGTGACGCATATGGATATAAATCCTCAAGTCTTAGCCTTCCGTGGCGTTTGGTTAGATTTGAAGTTGGTGCGCCGCAATACCCTGTGCTGGAGTGCCCATGTTAATTATCTGTTCTGCAGACTAGAGAAAAGGCTTCATTTCTTACGCAGATTCAGGCTGTTTGGGGTCTGACCTGAGATCATGCTCATTTTCTATAAAGATGTTCTTGGTAGCATCATCATGTACGGTATGGCTGTGTGGTTTAACACTATGGCGTTACATCGCTGCCAAATACCTTGATGAGCGTATTTATCAATTCAGCAGCGCATTTCTTAATCGAGCGAGCGCATTGCTCTGATCGCCGGAGTTCTTAATTACTCGCGGGGCCGTGAACGCAGCACATCGAGCGTAAAACACGCCCCCCCACACTCACCAGTACGCTCTCGTCGGAAAACTCTGCTCGCTCTCTCTGTTCAGTGGGCGTATTTGTCAGTCGGAAGATTCTAAATGACAGTTTAGAAAACAAATATAATACAGAGAGGTAAAATCGATCGGATTACTGAGGGTTAAAACTAAATAAACATATTAATACTGCACATATGTTTTTCAAAGAATGCATTATTATGTTAATGTTAATTTAACTGATGATCAAGTCATGTTTGACAACAGATTAAATAAGTGTAACCACAATAATTTCATACATTTCTGGAGGGAAATATTCATCTCAACCAACAAGCTAGCATTTATTAAAGATCAGACATGATGGTCCTCATTAGCCTCCATATTTCTTACTGATAACCACTTCTGTAAGGTTAAATGATTAGGTTGTTACGGCTTACTTTCATCTAATGATTAAAGCCGTGTGGTAGTATAAAATGTCCCAGCAGTATGGACGGTTCTGCCTCAATATACTAAGAGTGGTGACACTCTCACTCCTGTGTACAAAAAATGTTACTGTAGACATTCAATAGTTCCAAACACCAGATCAGACTGCGATCATCACCAATACATTCCTTTAGTTTCCAGAGGTAAATCAATGCAATATCAGTCTTATAAGTCACGAAAATGCATGTACATTCTGTCGACGTCCTGCAATAACATATTTGCATCTGTTAAATGTGATACAATTTTGTTTAAATATATTTTGCCTTTGTTTGTTATAGCTATTGTGCTTTTACACCATGTCCTCACAGCCTTTTTGTTTTAGGTAATAAAAAAAAGTGTGGTCACGGTCTTATATTATTTTTTTCAGTGTACTGATCAAGTGCATTGTTATTCATTGATTCATGAAATTTGATGTGTAATATGACTTGTGGAAACGTATTTTCACCTTGTTCTCATATTGCTGGTTATGTTTAGCCCGGACATGACATTTCGGGGTCCTGTGTTGTATTTTAAGGTGAACAGTTTTTTCATGTACTGGGGATTTTATTGTGTAGTAGCAGGGAAAGCTCTGGAGTTTGTAATGCTTTTCATGAATTCTCTACATATAACAGAAAATCACAGAGCAGATGACTTGTTAGGTAATTATCCAGAGCTTACTGGCTTTTCTCCATTAAATTTTATTTAAACTGTTTAAATATTTATGAAAACTGCTTTGTCCCTTTTGCTTTCCATGTTCCACCAATAACTGAGTAATAATCACCTAAATTTGATTCCTAATTAACTTATATTTCACAGATTCCCTGTGCATCTCTATTCACTATCACTCTTTTATCTTCCCTCTTTATTCTTGTATTACTCTTTCACACATACTTGTTGACTTATTTGGTAACACTCATTGATATTAGCTCATGTTACAGCTGCTCTACATTTACGCTCTGTAGTTTAGCCATTACTCATTACTAGTCATTTAAAAAAAATATCTTTATTCAGGAGCAGCAGACAGGAACACTGACGCCCCGTGCTGTCACTGAATTGGAACTGAAAATTCTGGCAAATCAGATTAATCAGAAGGTTACCGCCCCCGACTGACAAATACGCCCGCTGAACAGAGAGAGTGAGCAGAGTTTTCCAATGAGAGCGTACTGGTGAGTGTGGGGAGGCGTGTTTTACGCTTGATGTGCTGCGTTCACGGCCCCGCGAGTAATTAAGAACTCCAGCGATCAGAGCAATGCGCTCGCTCGATTAAGAAATGAGCTGCTGAATTAATAAATACGCTCACCAGGGTATTTGGTACGCTCATCAAGGTATTTGGCAACGATGTAACGCCATATAACACATTAACAAAAATATAGATGAAAGTAATTGGGTTAAATATTCAGCAACCAGTAGCTGTTCTGTACTGGCTTTTAATTAATAGAGCTACATTATTATAGTGTTGCTGAGGTCAGACAGCTTAACTAACAGCACAGCTTACAGACAGTGCATTCACAAACAGGACACAAACTCATACAGGGTTACTGAGTTTAATACTGAGAAAATACCAAGGGACCTTGAAACCGTTCCGGGTGTCTAGCAAGGGAGTTGTTGTAAATATTTTTATATTCCCTTACTTATCTACTCACTCCAAGCAGAGCAGAATTTCCCAGTAACCCAGAAAAAGATTATTAAAGAACAGCCTTTGTGTAAAAACTGTGGGAACAGGTAGAAGGGAGTCAGCACAGAGAACAGACAGATAACAGGACAGAGAGAAGTGTTTCTTTTCCCTTCAGCTCTGACGCACCTCAGAAGGAGGACCTGGAGGAATCAAATTCCCGGAAAGAAGAGGAGCTACACCTTGCAAAATACACATTCACATGAATGCGCACAACATGCCACAATGCGTTGTATCAGTATAAATGAGGAGGATAACTTAGGTAGGCGGGTCTTTTGGCTGAACCAAAGGTCCCGACACTCTGTGTATTAGTGGACCAGTAGCTAAGCTAACGGACCTCCTCTTAAGAGATATGTATTGCTTTTCTTATTACTGGCTCAACAAAGAATTGTCAATACTACTCAATCTCTGGTGTTTTTGCCTTCTTTTAAAAAGTGGATTTTTGAACACTCTTCCTTCTGATGATTTATTTACAGGTGGTGAATAATATTTTAAAACTACACTAGCTTGGACATCTTGCAGTGCAGTGTGCTGATATGGTATCATCCTGTCCTGTCTGCAGACTGATGAGGATCCAGGATGGTTGGAAAGCCACCTTGATCAGACTTTACTTTTCCTCATGTTCTTTTCACATTGTACTGTCGTGTGACCTGCTTTAACAAGTTGTTTTCCCTACTGTGGGATCAATAACGATTTTTTGTTTGTCTTTTTTTGCATCAGTCTCATGAAACATTTTGTGATGTTTAATGCCTCTGAACTGGAATCATTTAGGGAGCTCTTCAGACAGGTGAGACAGGTGACAGTACAAGATATCGGTAAATATCCTCAGCTAACTCTGGACCACAGTCTCTAGGAACCATCCTGTGACTCATCTAGGCCAGCTGCCTTCTGCATGCAGATGTTCTGGAAGGTACATCTCACATGAGCAGGGTGCAGGATGGGTGGCTGGTTGGAACTGGCGCAATGCTTGTCGCTGCTGCCCCTGCCTTATAGTGGCCGACAAACTCATTGAGTCACTGAGTCTGGAGACTTGTCACTGACTCCATGTCCAGCTTTCAACATGGTGTCCATGGTGATTAGTAAAAACACTTCTTATTTTTGTATTACTAAATATTTCAGAGTGCGTACTTAACTCCTGTCGGCTAGGAGAAAACATTAGTAGTGAAATTAATTCACAGCCCCATCTGGAATTCAATATACAGAGAAAAAAAAAATAAATAAAAAAAAAGAAGAAGATAAACATAATGCATGACATGATAAAGTTTAATAAGCTGCTTACAATATAAACAAGTTTACAAACATTTATAATTTTGAAAAAGAAGTCTAAACACATAAACTATTTACATTTCACAAGAATTGTTGCTGTTCATGACTCACTGTCACCAAGAAAGTTATACGATCACACAACATTTCCAATCCATGGCTGCCCCTGTGTGTCCCTGTTCAAAGTGTAATGAAAGGCAGGAACAGTCATTTTCTCTGGCCAGTCTAGTATCAGCCCTGGACTGTTAACACCACCACCACCAGCAGGTGGTGTAGGTATGGATTGTGAAAGAAATTTAGCTGCATATAGTAATCACTCATATATACTCATAATAATTACATGTATATTCAGTTTCTTTATTAATTTAATATAGTTAATCCATTCACTTTTACATTTTCATATTGTGTGTTCTCATTCTACAGAATACTGAAATTACAGTTTTCATTGTGTATGCGTGTGTGAGGTCAGACTGACCACTTTCTTCCCAGAACTCTGATATGGCAAAGTAGAGACTGGTTTTCCACCTGCTAGATAGCAATAGTTTGGGATATCAGCTTGTTGTGGTATGTGGGCTTTGTCTGAAAACTGGAAGAAAGTGGTGCCACTCAGTCTTTTGTTCCTCAATTATAATTTTGCTGTTTGACCTTCAGCTGGGGACCGGCTGAATAAAAAAAGTTTCTCTCTGATGAGTCATCAGAGTCTCTCCCGATTTCATGCGAGGAGGGACGACCACTCTCTTTACTTGCAAGTAATCTCTTTTTTCAATACTTCTCCTATAAATAAACCTTATATACTTTTACTCATTCCAGACTCTTGGTAATTTTTCTACAACAGGATATACATAGATGCTTGTACGTAGAACACCAGTTACTGTGGTATGTAGTTTTCATTCTATTGCATTTGTATTTAATATTTGTATTTTTTATTTTTTTTTATCTGCTTTTCTCCCTCTCTTTTTCTGTAGTTGAATTATAGTAACACACAAATTTACCTGTTGGGGGATTCATAAGGTTTTATCTTATATGTTATGCTGTTCTTCTTTAAGTACAATATACTATAGTAAATATAGTAGTAAATACACTTTATTATCTATAATATTAAATATAGATGTTATTAATTTAGTCTGTCTCATTGCAATCAATAGGTTGGTGCTCAGTGTGGTTTCAGACAATAATGTATGTATGTCAACATCTGTGAAGAAAGAATTCTCTTTCTTTCTTTCTTTCTTTCTTTCTCTTTCTTTCTTTCTTTCTTTCTTTCTTTCTTCGTTTCTTTCTTTCTTTCTTTCTTTCTTTCTTTCTTTCTTTCTTTCTTTCTTCCTTTCTTTTGATCAATATCTGAATCTATATCCTGGCAGTGCATTAGAATATGACTGGAGATGTAAGCATACAAGCAGACCACATGGTTACTGGATCAATGCAGACAATCCTTCAGCAGAGATCAGTGATGAACTGGAGTGGTCTGCTCTTATTCTTTACTGATTGGATGACCACGGTTCAATTTTACTGGCTGTACAAAAAAGGGGCTGGGATAATTATAATAAAACAAAACAGCGCTTTTTACGTGTGTATTTAACGCCGTTTTATTACAAAAGCGCCAATAAAGTGGCAAATTTTTACTACTTTAGCTTGCCATAGTTATCCCTGCCAGAAATTGTATCTCCTGACGCGGGAGTGCGCACTTGTTGTGTCTAGTGTTAGTTTCTTCATTGTGCTGGATTTCACCTTGTAAACTTAATATGAACAGCGTGCTTGTTGCTCAAGGTATTGTTTGAGGGTTTTTGTTCTGCTGAGTTTTTCTTAGCTTTTGGCGCGATATATATACATTTCATGTTGCAACATTCATATTAAAGAGTTGACAACACCCACATAAAACACTAAAACAGTAGTCTTGTAACCTAAAGCCTTCCCAACATCACACTGTACAATGTTTGGCTAATATTGAAAAGCCCTTCCATTAATTGTACGTATAAGGTACCAGGAAGTGGCCCACGAAGATTTTTTTCCAGCACAGTGTGTGTGTGTGTGTGTGTGTGTGTGTGTGTGTGTGTGTGTGTGTGTGTGTGTGTGTGTGTGTGTGTGTGTGTGTGTGTGTGTATGTAGTTAAATGCTTGCACAATGAATAACTGCGGTTTAATACATGTACTACATAAATAGACATATTTATATGACATGGCATTATGAACATGTTCCATTAACATTGGATGACTGTAGTACTGCTATAGTAGTATCAAACTGTATTTAAACCCAAGTTTTAATTTATTCATCTGCCTTTATTTAGGAGAAGAGTTGTATTATTGGCGTCACAAGGGAGCTGCAAAAACAGTTAAGACAAAAGTGGTCTGTGGTGCTGAGGAGGCCAACAACATTTTTATGGACTTTCATGCCAGTGCTACCGGTGCTCACTGTGGCCAAACAAAGACAAGAGACGCAAAATCAAAGCGATTCTACTGGCCAGACATGTCAGTAGACATCAACAACTGGGTATGTAAGCACACAAAACATAATTATTCCGGAATAAATATGATAATACTTTGTATTTTATTAACAAATGTTTTATAAAATTTTAAATTTTTTAAAGGGATATGAAAGAACGTTTGTCTAGTATTTACATTACTTTTAATAAAAACTTGTTCTTTTTACTTAACATACTGTATTTACAGGTCTCACAGTGCTTAGCCTGCCAGGCCAGTGGTCCATCAATTAAAAAGCAACCAGAGTTTACCCCAATAAAAGTTAATTAACGCTGCTCATTTTATACTTTTTGTCTATGAATGTTTAAAGAGTACATCACCTAAAGAAAATATCTTTTCTTTTAAACTTTGAAAACATTTTGAGAGACTTAATTTTATATATATGATAATTGGGGTTTGAAAAAGGTTTGTTAAATTTAAAATCTTTTGTTGTGTTTTCAGGTTTCTGAGCCATTTGAGTTGGTGGGAATGGACCTTATTGGCAAATTAATGACATCAATTACTGGAAATCAGTACATATGCGTAATGGTTGATTATTTTACTAAGTGGCCACAGGCTTATGCACTGAAGTCAAAGTCTGCCAAGGAGGTTACTGGATGTATACTTCAATTTGTATATCAGTTTGGAGCCCCGAAAAGGATCCTTACTGACCAGGGAAGAGAATTTGTTAATTCCTTAAGTACTCCTGTCCTATCACCATGGTATAAACATGTTTTAAACAAATTGTAATACTTAGAAAACATAGCCATCTTTAATGATCAAGTTAAAATTCAAATAACTTATAAAAACTCATATTTCATAATTGAATAATTTGGGAATTCTAGTTCTAAAAAAAAAGCTTTAAATCTGCAGATCAACAAAGAAGTGTGTGTCATTCTGAATATCCAAAGGAGCCTCTGTTCTCCATACCACCCACATACCAACGGACTGGTTGAGAGGATGAATTGGACAATTCAGAGGTGAGTTTTTATTATTTTCTTTTGTACACCTAACATTACTTTGTTGCTCTAAGTACAACCCCATTAAATAGATATGTATTTATATTTCTTAAAAGTCATCTTTTCATGGAATTGTCATATGAAAATATCTATACACAAAATCACAAAGTAATCCTGACACAAAATATTTATAATTTACTAATGTATTAACCTCAGAGCCTTGAGTAAAGTGGTTGCGAGCCATCCAGAAGCATGGGATGATTTTCTTAATCCTGTAATGTTTGGTGTTACGACCCTAGATAGGGGTACGATTGGGCGCAACATAAAATACATCAGGACAGATGTAAAAGGCGTTAACAAGCACATTTTATTGGCACAAGTGTGGAACAAAGAAAAAAACTTGTAACAAAAAACAAAAAAACAAAAACAAACAAGTGTTGGGGTTAGCGAAACTGCTGAAATAAATACAAAAAGGTTTAACCAAAAACCATAAACAAAAACCACCGAATGACTTGAAGGACGTGACTAGAACTCGGAGTACAACCAAAACCAAACAAAAGAGCAGCAGTTCCATAAACTAAAGTGATCGCAATCAAGCAAAATACTAACCTAGCCAACACCAAACTAAACCAAAGATAACACCATGGCAGAACGCACTACAAAGAAGCATAGCTTAAACTAAACTGAGTGTATAAAGACGGTGAGTCCAAACTCAACAGATCAACAGACGGAACACCCCAAATAGCACAGCGGACACCCAGTAAACCATGCTACCAATTTTCTGCCACACTCGGAGACGAGGCTACCTGGGCTGACCAGCCTCGCTCCTACAACACGACTACAGTGAACTAAGTGAGGGGAAGTGGCCTGTGCCATTCACGGCTTCCCCTCCCGACTGAATACTGCAGCAGCCTTTTCTGTCTTGGCTTCCACTAAGCTGCAGCCTGATTGGTTGAAACGAGCAGTCAATCAGAGGGGAGGAGACTGGGGTACTTCAGAACCAGCCACTCCAAACAGAGCTCCGAGTCAGGCATTTAACTGCAGAACGAGCCGCAGCTGTCTGCAATAAGTATCGGCCGTAACATTTGGTCTCCGAACCAAAAAGCAGATGACGACGCAGTACTCCCCTTACTACCTCATGTTCGGAAGAGAGGCTGGCGATCCATCACAAATTCCAGAGACCTCGAGGTAGATTTATGTTCATTCATTTGATTGATCAGATAGTTTACATGGGGCTGTTCACTTTAGGTACCTGTTCCACATGCTAATGAAAACATGGCCAATGTCACACAAGCAACACAAACAGGACATCAGCAAGTCTACTGATGTTTCAGTGAAATTTCTAATGTAACAACTATGTTCCATTTTTGTAGTAAACATCCATTCACTTGTAGAATATCAGTGGCAAATGTTCTGGCAGAAGATGGTGGTTCATTTTTTATAAGGACACAATGTATTTGCTTTTTATTTCATTTATTACCTCTGTAGAATCTATAAATTGTTAAATTAAAGACAGAATATAAATTGCTAAAAAAAAAAAGGTATATAACGATTATTACAATAAGTTGTGTCTTTTGCTCAAAGATTAACAACAGTGTGGAGAATGCAGTTGGAGCAGAACAATTAGCACCGGACATTCAGCAACATGCAAAGCTTTTGGAGGTAATCAGAGAAAGTCTTGCAAAGAGGCATGACAAACCAAAAAACAAAATAAAGCCAGAAAACAAGACTGACTTCAAAGTTGGGACAAAGTATGGAGACAAAATGTTCAGAGTCAAACAAGAAAAGGGGGACAGATGGAAGCTGCTTTCTAGGACCATACACCTTTATGGCCATACAAGGAAAAATGCTGACTTACAAGATGTTAATGGGGCATCTATCCAAAAATGAACATTGATCAGCTGAAGCTGACTATTGAGAGCACGTCCAGAGTGCCACACAGAAGTGTGAATAATCTACATCCAGAGTCCAGAGGAGCACCTGCTCCACCACAGCTCGCTTCAGCCACGGCTGTGACATCCACGCCCAAATACAGTAAAGCTGTTGCAGAGAAATGTGAGAAATACTTTGGCTCTCATTTAGAGAAATGCTTATATTCCATCATGTTTGACCCACAATTATCTTTCCACCATACTAATGATGTATATTTAAGTGTATGACATTGTTTTACTTAAAACAAAAACTTTAAGCATTGATGGATTTATTAGTTGCTATCAGTAACAGTTTTAGAGAATAGTAACAGAATAAAACCCCCAAAGTTTGCGCTTTAAATAGAGAGGAAAAGACAGACTGTCCGTTCATTAAGATGCAGGCCACTTCCTGGTACCTTATACGTACAATTAATGGAAGGGCTTTTCAATATTAGCCAAATATTGTACAGTGTGATGTTGGGAAGGCTTTAGGTTACAAGACTACTGTTTTAGTGTTTTATGTGGGTGTTGTCAAGTCTTGTAATGTAATATATATATATATATATATATATATATTGTGCAAAAAGCTAAGAAAAACTCAGCAGAACTTCGCTGGCAGAACAAAAACCCTCAAACAATAACTTGAGCAACAAGCACGCTGTTCATTTTAAGTTTACAAGGTAAAATTCAGCACAATGAAGAAACTAACGCTAGACACAACGAGTGGGCGCTCCTGCATCAGGGGATACAATTTCTGGCGGGGATAACTGTCTTGGCACGACACCGGCTAAAATTAAGCCCTGATCCCAGTTTTAATCTTAGTTTTAGTCTAAGAATGATTATTAGTTTTAGTCAAATTTTAGTCATGTCTAAGTTTGATAGTTTTAGTCCAGTTTTAGTCAAATAAAAAAAAAGTAACAAATTAATTTAGGTCATTAAAACATATTAAAACGTGGAATCAAGGTTGACAGATTATAACAAGTATTGCAATTCATAAAACAAGTTAATTGTAATGCTTTTACATAATAACCAGATCCTTTACCAGACTGATAGCTTTAGCCGAGACTTTCCCATCAACAGGGATGCAATGCTGCCGTGCTACTTAACTGTGGAATCAATTACTCTAAAAAACCAAAGAGCAACAACATCTTTACTTTGGTAACTGTGGCTTTATTTCTGAGAATTTTCTGAAGTGCAAAACTCCACCATGAACACACACATTTATGATATTATGAGCATTTTCTTCACCCCAAGTTCTGGTGAAAAGCAGAAAACCTGATATTCCTTTAGATTTATCTTATACACATGATTACATGTTAAATTCCCTGGTTTGTATGTTTCACTTCTTGAAAGTGGCCTACACACAGAAACTGTAGAAACTTCATAGAGGTGAGGTATGAGTCTTTCTAGTTAGAGTGGAGAAGCAAGTCACAATGTCAACACATAATGTGCAACACTTTGTAATGTCATCAAGTTGTTTTCAGCTGATAATGTGTGAATATACCAAGACAAAGAGGGCAAAGTCACAGTTATATTTACATGTCACAAACCATCCTTGTTAGGATGGACACAAAAACAACTTTTCATCCTTATGGTTGTGCAATCTTTTGTAAAGTGAAGCTGCGAAGCTATGCACATCAATGTTTTTTGTAAGCATGAATGTGTATAATTGCTGTGGATCCAGCAAGAAGTTGAGCATCTTACTACATGTGGATAAAAAGAACCAGCGTTTAGTGACAGAGGAGAGCCTACAGAGTACGTCTGGCATAAAATCACTAGCTGTCTCCAGAGTTTCTTGAGCTTGATCAACATCAACATGTTGCTCTCCATCACTCAGTGCACAACCAAGCAAGACCGCAGGGCTGACCCAAGTTGCAGCTTGGCTGTTTATGAGCTGATGGCCTTCATTTCAGTTTTGTTTAGCAGAGCAGCAACATCCAAAGTCAGAGCAGTGAGTGATGCTTGGTCGGAGCATTTCCATGTGCCAGCCATAAAAGAAACAATGCCTCCAAACAGATTTCAAGTGATCATGAAACACCTGCGGTCTGATGACAAAGAAACCCGTGAGGAGAGTGTGAAAAAGGATAAGTTTGCTGCTATCTCTGACATCTGGCAACGTTTCATCAGGAACTGCATGTTGTCTTACAAGCCAGGACGACACATTACCGACGACGAACAGCTTTTCCCAACAAAGGTCCGCTGTCCTTTTATCCAATACACTGCATCCAAGGCTGACAAATTTGGAATCAAACTTTGGATCGCAGCAGATTTGGAGACCAAATTCATGTGCAGTGCTGTTCCATACTTAGAAAAAGACCCCACTCGTCCCACAGGAGAGCGACTATCAGAGAACATGGTCATAAAACTAATGGAGCCATTTATGGATGTGGGCAGGACTCTTACAACTGGCCATCTTTTTTACATCGCTGTCTCTGGCTAACAGGCTCCTGCAAAGAAACACAACTCTTCTTGGCACCATGAACAAGATAAAGCGGGAAGTTCCACCCCCAGCCAAAGATGCTTCACGATGCAAAGAATTCTCCACGCAGGGGTTCACATCTGACAGTGCTTTGCTGACGGTGTTTGTACCCAAAAAGAACAAATCCATCTGTATTCTCAGCACCATGCACCAGAAAGTGGAGATTGAAGAAACATGCAAAAGAAAACCCAACACTGTTACCGACCACAACCACCTGAAGTGTGGTGTTGACATTATGACCAGAAAGTACATGCCTACACAGTGTGTGCAGGTACACGGAGGTGGCCCATCACTGTGTTTTACTACATGCTCGATCTGGCAGCGATGAACACGCATGTGTTGTACAAAGCATGTACAGGGTCCACTGAAAAAAGGCAACGTTTCTTGGTTCACCTTGCAGAGGAATTATGGAAGAGGTTTCTGCAAGAGAAGGTCCTGAAGTTGAAAAAAAAGTTGCAGCTTCAACAAACCCCAGAACATTTCCTCAGAAAAAAGCAGAACCAGGTGCTGAAGAAGAGCAACAGGAACCACAGAACTGAAAAGTGTTCACAATGTGATAAATACACATGCCACAAATGTAGGAAAGATAAACTATGGGTTTGTGTAGACTGCTGAACTGGACAATTTTAACTGAGCTGTTGAACGTGGCAATGCTGTAGGGAATGGCTTTTTTATTCTGCCTGCTCACCTACTGATCCACCCTGCTGCTGACTCAACCGCTTCATCTAGGAACCACACAGCCGAACACCTGGACTCTACCACTATCATCAGAGAACTCATCCTCTCTTGTTTGAGACTTTGTGTACAATCTAAACTCACTCAAAATTACAAATTGTAATGCACAACCACTGTCAAATAAAAAAATAACAACTCATTTACTCAATGTTTTATTCAGATATGTTTCAGTTGTGATGAAAAATATAAAAAAAAGTGAAAATGACACAGTAATTTCTCTTTACACAGGATCTTTACAGTTATTGTAACAGTGGCATTAAAACTAAACAGATAGGTAGATAGATATATACATTATTAATCCAGAGGGAAATTCAAATGTGCAGCAGCTACATAAATAAAAAACTCAAAGGCGTGTTAGAATAAAAACCTCACTTTACTCTTACCTGGGATACTGTCACATATTAACAAAAATGGAAAGTATGTCAGTTTTTGGTAAATTGACTATTCCACCATGCACCTCTGGTTCTGCAGGTATTGTGCGCTCTACTGATGAAAACCTTGCATTCTTTGTCAATTTTTCCCCTAGTTTGCTACGTTGTCACATGGGGTGGACCATGTGCCAAAAGGGGGGATGGTATCTTCTATAACATCTTGGTTTACAAAAAAAGGCTACAATACAGCCCGCCCTCTTGCCTGCCCTCCAGCTGGTCACACACCACCTAATCAGCATTTTTGATCACGTGATGATGGATTTCATTGAGTTAACACTTGCAGAAGATAAGAAATATTGTCTAGTCATGGTTGACATGTGGCCAAAAATGGGTTGAAGCTTTTTTAGCAAAGCATGCTACAAATTCAGTCGTGGCTAAGGCTCTGGTGACCGAGATCATTCCAAGATGGGGATTCCAGTTAAGGTCTCATCTGACAATGGTTCACACTTTGTCAATGCAGCCCTGAAAGAGGTAAGTGGACTGTTGGGGTTCCAGTTTAAGACTCATTGTGCTTATCACCCACAATCAGGCACAGCAATCGAGCGTGAAAATGCCACTTTGTAAGGTAAGCTGGCTAAATGTTGTGAAGAAACAGGATTGTCCTGGCCTAAAGCCTTCCCACTCGCACATGAGGATGAGGAAACATGCCAGAAACGAACCTCAGCACATTTGAGATTCTGTTTGGCAGACCTCCTCACACTAGTCTGGATCCCCCAGGACTCTCCGTGTCTACCACATACTGTGAAGGTAACATGCTTGCTTATTGCTAAAATCTGTCCAAAGTTCTCTCACAGGTGCACAGTGTGGTTAAGGAAGGCCTGCCATGCCAGCATCAGATCTGCTCCACTCCTTGGTTCCAGGAGACTGGGTCTTGGTCCGGGAGACAAGAAGAAAGCACTGGCGTTTTGAAAGGTGGCTGGGTCCATTCCAGGTCTTGTTGGTCACTCACACAGCCGTGAAGGTCGCTGAAAGGTCCACATGGATCTACGTATTCCACTGCAGGAGGTTCCAAGGTACACCAACCCCAGTTCCAGCTGACCTCTTAACCACAGGGCAGAATAATCCCTGAGGTCAGTCCCGTGTGAGGTAGTCTACCCTCCACGTGGCAACATGAAGTGCATCATCTTCTTCATCCTTGTTCCCTTCCTCCTCTGGTACCTGGATCCAACCGGTCCTCGCCCAACACAACGTGCCCTAGCTTCGTCCCAACCTGCCAGATGACTGCAGGGGACAGAAGCACCCTCCTTGAGGAGGCACCGCCGAGATGACCACACCCTTCAGCATCATGACAACACTGATAATCTTTGGTGCTAACATGTCTGCTCATAAATTGTCAAATGACAGCTGTTATGTTTGTGGACTGGTGCTACATGCCACACCCTTTCAATCAGTTTTCATTCCATATCCAGTCCCTTTGAATACCACTTTGTGGACTCTGATCATGGGTAATTACACCCTAGGAACATTACCTGGCTACACCAGCCCTCCCCTCTCCTGGAGGAGGCCCACTGATTTTTCCAGCAATACAAACTCCACTTGTGTTTCATCCAGAACTGTTTTCCGCTTAAGAGATCATATTTTTCTCCATCTCTCTGTTTTTAGCGAAACGGGACAGATGCACTATTCTTTTTAGGACACTAGTTTGTCAGCGTATTCTCCCAGTCTCATGTATATCCTCACCTTGCCCCAAACCTGCCTGGTGGGGTGTTGGGGAATTAGACAAGTCTTCCACAGCCCAAGCTATCTCTTTGGGAAATTTAACCTCTTTAGTGGATTCTGGCTTTAGTTTGCTGCAAAAGGAAGTTTAGGCTTTGAGAATAATGTCTCTATAAAACAGGATGGCTCTTGATTTTTATTAGCTACACAAGGTGGCACTTGTGCTCTGATTGGAGATCAGTGTTGTACCTTTGTCCCTGATACATCTGTTAACTTGTCTGTGATCCATGATGCCCTTACTGATCTCTGGGACACTCTGTACGGCTGCAACAATGTTAATTTACCCTCTAAGGGGTGGAATGTCTGGGACTGGCTTGCTAGTGGTTCTTGTATTTTTCTTCTGTGTTCTGATTGTATTTTGCTCTGTCCTTCCTCTCTTCAAGTGTGTGCTTAACAGACCATTCACTTTCTATTTTCTTCATTATGTTCCAGCGGATACTTCTCCATATGATGACGCTGGTGGTTTGGAGTTTTTTGAGTACATTTTCTCTTTATGTGTGATTAATATGTTGCATTTTAATCAAAGGGGTGGATTGTAATGGAAAATTTACACATAACCCTTATATTCTGTAGACTACACTTTGTCTTGTTAAAGCTTTGGCTTATGTTTTACTCAGGGAGGAGAATGACTGTGTACCCAGATAAGGATTTAGTGAGCTCCCCTTCCCCCTTTTCTTTTCTTCCTTGTACCAGGCCATGAGGGGTTTACTACAATGACCTTCGACCTCGATGTTATCAGCTCAGGCTCTGGCTCTATATTAACCAAGCACACATGTACCTCCCCAGACTCGTGCAGCCAAAGCTTCTTTGACTGTGTGATTCTCATTGTCTGTACAGCTCTTAATTAAATACTTTGTTTGATTCTCACTCAGTGTGTGATCTTTGATAAATAAATTCCACTACAGTTTCTAGCTGTCATTGTGTTAGCATAACCCCAACAGAACTACAGGGAGAGATGTTTTTATCCCAAATTCATATATGATCATTCTTATTTCTGCACATGCTGCAGCTGACTGTAATCCACAAATCACGTGTCAAGGCTTGTTAGATTGAGGGACAGGAATACAAGTGTCACACAAGTTATCATTAGTGAAAATATATTACATCCAAAGCAATCAAAGGTACCAGCAAACAGACTTGTTGACTTATGACTTTAATAATGTTACATGTCCATTTAAGTGTGTAGCTTATGCATGTGACAGGAAATAAGTCAGTGGTGTTTATGTGTCACCTCAATAATGATGAAGTTGTGGTTGTCTGTAGCTGGGTAGAATAGTTTTTGCCTTTTGGCTGTACCGAGTCAGAGGTTAATGTCCCTTCATTAGTGTGGTTTACTCGCTCATGGTGTGGTATTTATATAGTTATATGCAAGGTGTATATTATTATCCTGGGTGGTTATGTTATGTAGGACGTCTGATTTCCAATTAAAATGTTTTCATTCGGACCATGATGATGCAGCAGAACACTAACTGTTTATTTCCTCTATACAACATATTAGGTTAAAGTAAATTGCTGATACAAACATAAACTAATCTGGGGAAAACATATCTTTTGTCAATGAGAGAATACTTCAAGATGTGAAGGACATGCCACGGCAAAAGAGACTGGGTGGAAAAAAGTGGACAGGTGGGGTGATAAACCATAACATACAACAGGACACATTCAGTTGTGGTGTACTGGTGATGCAGGTGAGTTCATACTGTAAGATGTTTATTGTTTGTATTACAACAGTCTGACAACACATGATCTTTCACTTCAGTGCATAAAACATGTTTTATGAAAATCCCAACATGTTTTGTATGATGGTCCAGATGGACATGAAGGTGGTGGAAAACCACCCTTATGTCCCCGAAGACATGAACATTGACATATGAAAAGAATCAACGTCATCCAAGCGACAGGAGATGGCAGCTGACATTCTGGAGAGCTCAGGTGTGTAGATGCAAGAAAAAGTTAAATAAAAATTAAAATCAGTTTAATTAAACCGTAACTTTTATAGTGAAATATGCTGTACAGGCTTTTGGTGCAGTTTTTGATGAAGACAGAAACTGTTGAATGTGTGCAACAGACAAACCCCCTGGAGGCGCCCAAAGACAGTGTGGGTCAGTTATTTTGTTTTATACAACACTGGTGTAGAAGGTGATTACCACAACATCACTTCCTAAAAGACTCTCAACGCATTCAGCATGATCTAAACAAATCTATACATTATCAGTATTTGTATATTTTGAAATATGTCAAAAGTTGCCAGATGAGTAAAATGGTCTTGAATGTGAGGTTTAAATTGACCTAGATGTACCACGTCCCATCTGCAATGAACAATGTGATTCCTTTTTTATCAGATAATGTCTAAAGAATTAATAATATCTCATGAGATTATCTGAACTAAGGTGAGTAAGTGTATGTGTAAGATTTAGTTGTTCTTATTGTTTGTTAATTACCTTTTAGATTCAGACTTGTTCAAACGATGGTTCCACCAGCTGTGCCTTGGTATGACTACAACACTCCTCAAACGGTTTAAGAAAGGAAGATGGAAGTGCTTTCTCTGTTGCTGATGTACATTTGTAAGTCTCAAAAATATATTTTATTTTTAAAAAACACAGTAGAATGTTTTACTTTAGACAGAATACCATAAAATATTCCCTGTGAAAATGTAAAATGGTGATAAATCTATTTTTCAAAAAATCCTGAACTTGAACATTTTTTAGGGGTTCCTCAATGTACACTGCTAAATTTCAGCACAATATTATCACACAGAACACATTACATCTTTTTCCACAATAACGTCCTGTTGAAATCAGAACTTTTTCTATTTCAGTTTCTTTTTCTAAATTGGTTACAAGAAAAAATGTCCTTAGGCAGAGCCAGATTTGTGGTTATGGTGCAGCAATATATAAAAATCATAGTACTAGCATAACTCCATGTGACTATAATGTTGTCCTCACATATGTAATGCTTTTAATATCCAAAAATAAAGGTCATAAATAGTCACTGACAAAGTGAGTATACTACTATACCCTGTGTAGGAGCCATATGTCGGGTTATTTATTTTCCCATATAATGTATGTGTGCACAGCGTGGTTACATCACCGGTGATTGTGGGTGGCACTGTGGGTGTGTTATCTTCATTAATGGGTACGCTCACCTGTGTCGGGTTTGGGGCCTGAAGCATGGAGGCAGGGTGAGCTTAGGGAGACATTTTCTATTAACTGTCATCGTTATTATCATCATCACTGTCATTGTATACTATTAACATCTTCTAAATGCACTGTTTTATATATCCTTGCACATCTGGAACATCATCAAACAAAGTAAGTGGCTGCTTCTTAAGATTGTGACATGGATGTAAAGCAACAAAGCATCGTGACATGTGAACTGGTTTAGCGTGACGCATATGGATATAAATCCTCAAGTCTTAGCCTTCCGTGGCGTTTGGTTAGATTTGAAGTTGGTGCGCCGCAATACCCTGTGCTGGAGTGCCCATGTTAATTATCTGTTCTGCAGACTAGAGAAAAGGCTTCATTTCTTACGCAGATTCAGGCTGTTTGGGGTCTGACCTGAGATCATGCTCATTTTCTATAAAGATGTTCTTGGTAGCATCATCATGTACGGTATGGCTGTGTGGTTTAACACTATGGCGTTACATCGCTGCCAAATACCTTGATGAGCGTATTTATCAATTCAGCAGCGCATTTCTTAATCGAGCGAGCGCATTGCTCTGATCGCCGGAGTTCTTAATTACTCGCGGGGCCGTGAACGCAGCACATCGAGCGTAAAACACGCCCCCCCACACTCACCAGTACGCTCTCGTCGGAAAACTCTGCTCGCTCTCTCTGTTCAGTGGGCGTATTTGTCAGTCGGAAGATTCTAAATGACAGTTTAGAAAACAAATATAATACAGAGAGGTAAAATCGATCGGATTACTGAGGGTTAAAACTAAATAAACATATTAATACTGCACATATGTTTTTCAAAGAATGCATTATTATGTTAATGTTAATTTAACTGATGATCAAGTCATGTTTGACAACAGATTAAATAAGTGTAACCACAATAATTTCATACATTTCTGGAGGGAAATATTCATCTCAACCAACAAGCTAGCATTTATTAAAGATCAGACATGATGGTCCTCATTAGCCTCCATATTTCTTACTGATAACCACTTCTGTAAGGTTAAATGATTAGGTTGTTACGGCTTACTTTCATCTAATGATTAAAGCCGTGTGGTAGTATAAAATGTCCCAGCAGTATGGACGGTTCTGCCTCAATATACTAAGAGTGGTGACACTCTCACTCCTGTGTACAAAAAATGTTACTGTAGACATTCAATAGTTCCAAACACCAGATCAGACTGCGATCATCACCAATACATTCCTTTAGTTTCCAGAGGTAAATCAATGCAATATCAGTCTTATAAGTCACGAAAATGCATGTACATTCTGTCGACGTCCTGCAATAACATATTTGCATCTGTTAAATGTGATACAATTTTGTTTAAATATATTTTGCCTTTGTTTGTTATAGCTATTGTGCTTTTACACCATGTCCTCACAGCCTTTTTGTTTTAGGTAATAAAAAAAAGTGTGGTCACGGTCTTATATTATTTTTTTCAGTGTACTGATCAAGTGCATTGTTATTCATTGATTCATGAAATTTGATGTGTAATATGACTTGTGGAAACGTATTTTCACCTTGTTCTCATATTGCTGGTTATGTTTAGCCCGGACATGACATTTCGGGGTCCTGTGTTGTATTTTAAGGTGAACAGTTTTTTCATGTACTGGGGATTTTATTGTGTAGTAGCAGGGAAAGCTCTGGAGTTTGTAATGCTTTTCATGAATTCTCTACATATAACAGAAAATCACAGAGCAGATGACTTGTTAGGTAATTATCCAGAGCTTACTGGCTTTTCTCCATTAAATTTTATTTAAACTGTTTAAATATTTATGAAAACTGCTTTGTCCCTTTTGCTTTCCATGTTCCACCAATAACTGAGTAATAATCACCTAAATTTGATTCCTAATTAACTTATATTTCACAGATTCCCTGTGCATCTCTATTCACTATCACTCTTTTATCTTCCCTCTTTATTCTTGTATTACTCTTTCACACATACTTGTTGACTTATTTGGTAACACTCATTGATATTAGCTCATGTTACAGCTGCTCTACATTTACGCTCTGTAGTTTAGCCATTACTCATTACTAGTCATTTAAAAAAAATATCTTTATTCAGGAGCAGCAGACAGGAACACTGACGCCCCGTGCTGTCACTGAATTGGAACTGAAAATTCTGGCAAATCAGATTAATCAGAAGGTTACCGCCCCCGACTGACAAATACGCCCGCTGAACAGAGAGAGTGAGCAGAGTTTTCCAATGAGAGCGTACTGGTGAGTGTGGGGAGGCGTGTTTTACGCTTGATGTGCTGCGTTCACGGCCCCGCGAGTAATTAAGAACTCCAGCGATCAGAGCAATGCGCTCGCTCGATTAAGAAATGAGCTGCTGAATTAATAAATACGCTCACCAGGGTATTTGGTACGCTCATCAAGGTATTTGGCAACGATGTAACGCCATATAACACATTAACAAAAATATAGATGAAAGTAATTGGGTTAAATATTCAGCAACCAGTAGCTGTTCTGTACTGGGATGACTCAGCACAGTCAAGCCAGCAACGGATACAAGCTGATGTCAGATGGAACAACATCCATCGCTGATCAATACATCCAATTTGATTTCTATCAAGTCTGACAAAGGCTGGAATTGTGACGTGTCTGACAGTTAAGTTTAACCATCACTCATTTACAGAAATCTACATCTACACCCTGACTGTAGCAGCAGTGATGCACTTCTAAATGTTCTTCTACATCAACACTGAAAAATATCATTGGCTGTTTGTTTTTCCAAATTTAATATCTGATGAGAACTTAAGTTGTAATAATCAGCTAATTATTTACTAAATCCAGGCCATACAAAAGATTTATTTTTAATTCTCATTTGTGCCCACATTTCCCTAGTGTGTGCCCCTACCTGGCCCCCTCATAAAACCTTTCTAGACCCGCCCCTGCATATAAACCCTTTATTTTACTTGTCAACCACCTGGTTAGAGAAGGGTTCTACTCTGACTTGTATTTCAGAACCTGTTCATAATTTTCCTTCACCACATTCAAACCTGCCTATCCAACATCTGCACAGCACCAACGATTTAGAGAAGACTTCATCTTGACACTCGCTAGATATCTGATCCTGATCCATCTGGCTGTATTATAACCAGAAGATTTTACAGCTGTGTCGCCAGTAAACCTGGCTAATTAAAACAGGCTACCGTTTTCCGTCAACATCCTGCTAGTTTCCTCTTCCTCAGCAAGAGCTGAACGATAAACAACAAAAAGGCAACACAATCAGCTGATCACAGACAGTCCTGTTATAGTCAGGGGCAACAGGAGAGGGAGGAGGTCGTGGAGGAGTGACTGGTGCAGCAATGTTTGCACAAAAGTTAAAAAAAAATGTCGAGTTTGCTCATGAAAAATGTGGGTGTCAAAACACCTCACACAGCTGCTTTATGATCGGTGTCCGACTCATGCTGTGACAAAACTTTTTAAGCTTGTGGCGTATATAAATTATTGAAAGCATGATGTGCAGAAACAGGTATCCGGTTCTCTTAATGTCTGCACCAGCTCCCGACTAATCTGATGCTGACGTTAAAGTTTCATCACTTGCAGCTGCAAAGCGCAAACTGGTTACAGAAAAGTACAGAAATATCATTAAGAACAACGGACGGAAAACGTTTGGAGAAATGTTAATGGTTAAATGATGGCTATGGCTGAGAGTAACACGTCTCCATTCAGCAGTCAGCTTTTTTTTTTCTTTTTTTTTTGCACGCATGTATCCTGCATTTTTTTAATCTCATCACCCAATGCTCCATGCTGGAATTCCGGTATGGTACCGGATTCCTATCACCCCTGCATGTGTGATGTGCTGGTACCTCTGTTTGTTGTTGTGTCTATCTGCTGATTGTGCTTTCTTTTTCTTTTTTGTTTGTTTGTTTTTCATACAGGAGGCCTTTTGTCTCTATGTTCACAAAAGGATACACATATTTTTCAATGAAAACTTTTTTTCTCAAACAAAGGCTGTGCAACATGTGGCAGGATGAGCAATCGGGTAGTGATTTGAGGTGTGTAGGTCACGTGACTAAAAAATTATTGAACTTTGAAACATTGAAAAATTTATATAAAATAGCATGAGATGAAAATGGGCAAAATAAAGGAGGTGCAACATTCATGGACCCATGTTGAATAGTTTAGAATCATTTTGACATTTATAGCTCATGTGGCTGAGGAGATATTGTTCTTTGAAAACTGCTACCTGTAATTTGATGATGGCCACTAATTATCCACCAGTAGTGAAAACGCGGTGGTGAAACTGGGGTCACAACCCCACAACAAAGCAGCATGGGGTCAGCAAAACATGACTGGGTGTCCAAATATCTGTTGAATATCAAACTGAAAACTAACGTTACCACGGTGAAATAATAAAGTGTAACGTGACAACCGATGCTCACAACATAAACAAAGGATTCCATCAAATGGTTTATCTGCTATGGTTACATCATACTGGTCAAAAACAGAGTTCTTAATGTTGCAGGACACACGGGTGTTACGTGTTTCATTGATTGCTGTATGTGTTGGTCGGCCAATTACTGAGCGGGGTCGATGATATAAAAGGCAAGCAGGGCGTGCAGTCTGCCTCTCGCTTCCTGGTGGCTGGGTTTACGTCAGTTCCTGGCATTCGGAATTTCCCCCTCTTGGATGGTGGAGAGACTCACTGGGTATTGCTGCAGGGTGCACTCTTCATCGGGCTCCCGGATCCGTTAGGCTGATGCTGCAGGCGGCATAACTAGTCGGGGACTCCCTCGCTTCACGTGCAGCCCCGGAATTGTGGGTTATACACAGTGGCGTGAAAACCTGCCACCTGACGCCAAGCTGCAGAGGATAAAGGCGGGTCGGTGAAAGTTCTGTGATACGAGATTGTCTGATTTGAGCTGTGGAGTGACCATGCAGCGCTGGATCACGTCTGCTGGGACCACTGCTGCTTTGCTTAGCTTTGCTTTTTTCTGCTTTGTTTTGCTATGCAAGAGGATCTTCATCAGGAGCACGTGTTGGCTAAGTTTTGCTTTTTTTTCAGAGCTGATGGCTGCTGTGTGTGCGCTGATGCCGTCAGCTGTTTAGAGAGAAGGAGCCTTTTATATTGACTGCTATTAGCTGAGCTGGTGTGCACGCGTGCACGTGCCCGTTTTAGAATAGACGTCATTCTCTTTGTTATTTTCTTATATCAAGTTTGTGTTTGTTTGTTTTATCCAGAGTGTTTATAATCCTGTTTTCTTTCCTTTATCAGGCTCCTTGTTATCCCTTGGTACCACCAAGGGGTACCAAGGAGCCCCTTGGTGGTGGATCGGTGTCCCTTGTGGTGATTTCCCCCTATGTGTGTTGTGTGGATTTGAGTTGGTGTGGTTTGTTCACCCTCACTTTTGGTGTCCTCGGATCCCCTTTTCGTTTGTTTAGGACCCTTCCCCAACCAGCCCTGATTTACCCTTTAAGTCTTATTTGTTATTTTAACGGACACTGCTTTGTTAAATAAATTCATTGGTTTATTTGAAGTGCTGTCTCTGCCTCGTGCATTTTGAACCTGGGTATCTGGTGGTAAGAATTACCACCGGGGTTCATTTCCTCAGGTGGAAGCCCCGGGATGGCGTTGTCCAACCCTTACACAACCCCGTACCGCCACATTAACAAAAATACCGACACCACCGGAGGCTTTCACGGCTCTCCTGTGAGCAGTGCAATTATAACCATCCACCCATCCATTTTCTGCCGGTTATCCAGAGTTGGGTCGTGGGGTAGCTGCCTTAGCAGGGAAACCCAGACTTCCCTCTCCCTGGCCACATTCACCAGCTTATCCGGAGGGATCCCAAGGCATTCCCAGGCCAGCCGAGAGATGTAGTCTGTCCAGCGTGTCCTGGGTCTTCCCCAGGGCCTCTTCCCAGTGGGACATGCCTGGAACACTTCACCAGAGAGGTGTCCAGGAGGCATCCAAACCAGATGCCCGAGCCACCTTATCTGGCTGCTCTCGATGTGGAGGAGCAGCAGCCCTACTCTGAGCCCCTCCCGGATCACCGAGCTTCTCACCCTAACTCCAGGGCCACCCCGGCCACCCTGCGGAGAAAACTCATTTCAGCCGCTTGTATTCGTGATCTTGTTCTTTTGGTCACCACCCACAGCTCGTGACCATAGATGAGGGTAGGAACGTAAATCGACTGGTAAATCGAGAGCTTTGCCTTTTGGCTGAGCTCCTTCTCCACCACGACAAAACGATGCAGAGTCCGCATCACTGCAGACGCCGCAACGATCCATCTGTCGATCTCCCTCACCATCCTTCCCTCACTCGTGAAAAAGACCCCAAGATACGTAAACTCTTCCACTTGGGGCAGGACCCTATTACAGACCCGGAGAGAGCACTCCACCCTTTTCTGGCTGAGGACCATGGTCTTGGACTTGGAGGTGCTGATTCTTATCCCAGCAGAAGATCATGGCCCGACGAAGCCAACATAACCACATCATCCGCAAAGAACAGAGGCCCAATCCTGAGGCCACCTAACCGGATCCCCTCAACACCTCGGCTGCGCCTAGAAATTCTATCCATAAAAGTTATGAACAGAATCTGTGACAAAGGACAGCCTTGGCGGAGTTTAGCCCGCACTGGAAACGATTCTGATTTACTGCCGATAATGCGGACCAAGCTCTGACATTAATCGTACAGGGACCGGACAGCTCGTACAAGCGGGTCTGGCACTCCATACTCCTGGAGTACCCCCGACAAGACACGGCCTTCTCCAAGTCCACAAAGCACATTGGGGGGCAAACTCCCATGCCCCCTCAAAGACCCTGAAGATGGTGTAGAGCTGGTCCACTGTTCCACGACCGGGGCGAAACCCACACTGCTCCTCCTCAATCCGAGGTTCGACTATCCGACAGACCCTCCTCTCCAGCACCCGTGAATAGACCTTACCGGGGAGGCTGAGGAGTGCGATCCCCCTGCAGTTGGAGCACACCCTCCGGTCCCCCTTTTTGAAGAGGGGGACCACCACCCCAGTCTGCCAGTCCAGGGGAACTGTCCCCGATTTCCATGCGATGCTGCAAAGGCTTGTCAGCCAAGACAGCCGTACAGCATCCAGAGCCTTAAGGAACTCTGGGCGGACCTCATCCACCCCTGGGGCCTTGCCAACGAGGAGCTTTTTAACCACCTCAGTGACCTCAGCCCCAGAGATGGGAGAACCAGCACCAGCTACCCCAGACTCTGCTTCCTCATCGGAAGACGTGTTGGTGGGATTGAGAAGGTCTTCGAAGTATTCCCTCCACCGCCTCAAAACATCCCGAGTCGAGGTCAGCAGCCCCCCATCCCCACTGTACACAGTGTTGACGGAGCAATGCTTTCCCCTCCTGAGCCGCCGGATGGTGGACCAGAATCTCCTCGAAGCCGTCCGGAAGTCATTCTCCATGGCCTCTCCAAACTCCTCCCATGCCCGAGTTTTTGCCTTAGCGACCACTGAAGCTGTGCTCCGCTTAGCCCGCCAATACCAATCAGCTGCCTCTGGAGTCCCACAGGCCAAAATGGCCCAATAGGACTCCTTTTTCAGCTTGACAGCATCCCTTACTGTCGGTGTCCACCAACGACTTCGGGGGTTACCACCACGACAGGCACTGATGACCTTACGGCCACAGCTGCGGCTGGCCTCCTTGACAATAGAGGCACGGAACACAGCCCATTCGGACTCAATGCCCCCCGCATCGCCCGGGACATGGTTGAAGCTCTGCCGCAGATGGGAGTTGAAACTCTTTCTGACAGGGGACTCTGCCAGACGTTCCCAGCAGACCCTCATAACACGCTTGGGTCTGCCAGGCCTAACCGGCATCCTCCCCCACCATCTGAGACAACTCACCACCAGGTGGTGATCAGTTGACAGCTCCGCCCCTCTTTTCACCCAAGTGTCCAGAACATGCGGCCACAAGTCCGACGACACGACTACAAAGTCGATCATTGAACTGCGGCCTAGAGACACATCTGGTCTGGGGATTTTTCTACGATTGGCTTCAGAGACCTCACAGAGATGCATATCTGTTTACAATGTCACTTTTTGTAATAAACCGTCATCATTTTTACATAAAGCTGATGTCCGGAGTTCTTCTTTTACCTGAAAGTATTCTTGTCACATCATAAGCTTAAAGTAATTTACTACAAAATAGTATGATCCAGAGAAGAAGATCTTCATATGATGAAGTCATCACATCACAGAAATGGCTATGAAGACACCAAGGACACTAAAGGGGAAACAACAGTACGGCACAGAGAGAGAAGTTGTCCACCAGATGATGGCTTCACAAAACTATAGAATGTTATCAAGGACAGTAAACTACAAAATGCCACCACCTGCTTCCACAAAATTAACCCCACCATGACATCAAGAGTCGGAAAGTACTCCACAACACTTACATTCTTGAGCTCAGGATCCCCACGTCCAGATCCAAATTACGCTTCATTTCTTTGACAGTTTTTTTTTTTTCCAGTTCCCTTTTCATTGCATCTTGGTTCTCTGAATTTAAGTTTTCCAACAAACCAGCAGGCTGTCAGTTTTACTGTCCACCTGCTTCTCTAACGCGCTGCATACGGTCCATCTTCGTATTGAGTTCTTTCAATTCATTCATTACAGCAGAGTTGCTGCTGCACTCAGCGTCCAAAGTTTTTGATCTCCTCATTCTCAATTCATCAGACATGATCCCTGCAGAACGCACAAAGAAACTGGCGCCAACACTTTATAAACCCTTTCAAGAGTTTCAGAGAGATTAGATAAATAATCCTCGTAGAATTTATAAATTGTTTGGAAGCAGCAGGAAGACAAAGACACTCACGCGGCTATCTTTACATCAGGTTTAGAAATATTTATGCTAAGCTAGGTTTCCATCTCTGATCCAGGGTCAGAGAACAGAAAGGAGGTTTCTAGTAATGACAGAATGTTCCTTTAAGGCAACACTACAGATGTCTGTGACCCTTAAAACTCTGAAATTCAGACTCATTTTAAAGAACAACATTTGATCTGCAGATTCTTGAGCTGTCTCAGTCTGACATGATACACTGGTTTGCTCTGCAGAACCACGTCACACACCAGCAACTAGATAACAGCACGCTGCTGTCAGTATGAATAAACAACAACAACAAGACAACACTATCAGAGGAAATGAGGAAACAGAGTTAAAGTGTGTGATCAGACTGAAAACCAGAACAAAGACCAGATTGGAGATAAAAACCAGGATGACCGCCGGATGCAGAGTTAGCTTGTTGTTGCTGTGTGTCAGTAATAACTGATCAGCTCTGCTTCTGTCTGGACTTTGCTTTGCTCGTCTCTGACTAAACACAGCTAAACTCTGTAGGAGGCTTTAACCTGTAGAGATGTGTCCAAACTAAAGAATCTTTGTCCAACAGACAGTTATCACTGTTGTTCCTGCAGGTGTTCTCCTTGGAGACTCCTCCACAATATCTGCTGTTTCAGCTGTAAGCAAAGGAAAAAGGCTCCTACATGTGTGATTGCTCATATTACATCATATCCAGCATGAAGCAAAGAGACAGAGCTGAATGAAGGACAGAGAAAATGTCTGCAGATCTTCCTCCTCTATCAGACATTGTGTGGCTGCAGCAGCCTCTCCATACCTGAGTATGTGTGGATCCTTCAGTGCAGCCATCAGCAGCTTCACTCCTGACTCTCCTGGATGGTTGTATCTCAGGTCCAGCTCTCTCAGATGGGAGGGGTTGGAGGTCAGAGCTGAGGCCAGAGAAGCACAGCCTTCCTCTGTGATCAGACATCCTGACAGGCTGCAGAAAACAACACACATGAAGAAACTCTAAGAGAACTGCTGTGAAACTAGAGCTGAATGTCATCAGATGCTCAGAGAAACTGGACCTGTCTGACATTACTGGCTTTGTGTCTTCATATTCTCCATGTTTATGACTTCATGACTCAGTTTGTGACAAATGTCCCATTTTCAGGTTCCAGCAGAGACACTACAGGAACTGGTTTCCTTTTGTAACCTCAGACTTAGAGCAACAAACGGCACGTTGCAAAATCTGTTTGAAGGCTGTTGCTACCAAAGGTGGAAACACAACAAATTTACTTCAACACCTGAAACAGAGGCACTCTGTGGAGTAAAAGAAATCCTGCAGTCTATGACATCCTCAAAACAGTAACAGCCTACAAAACCCCACCAAGAGACAATCGACGGTAGGGGAGTTATTTTCATACAGTGTTCCCTATGATAAGACAGGGGCCCGATGGAAAGGGATCAGGATGCAGTCGGGTTGTATATTGCCAAAGTTGCGATGCCTATTTATACGGTAGAAAACTGCGGCTTTATTAACCTGCTAAAAATGTTAGATCCCAGGTATGTGCTACCTAGCCGGAAATACTTTGCAGAAGTTGTGTTGCCTCACCTGTACAACTGGACACATGAAAGGATCGCAAGAGAACTGGATGGTGTGCGTTTTTATTTTGCCACAACAGACCTGTGGTCTAGCTGAACAATGGAGCCATATATGAGTTTATTTTGTCGATGATAACTGGGCTCTAAGAAGTTTCTGCCTGCAAACAGCCTACTTTCCCGATGATCACAAAAGTGAGGCAATTGCTGAGGGGTTTAAAGATGATCTGAGCTCCTGGAACATTACTGAAGAACAACTCGTCTGCATGACAACAGACAGCAGCACCAACATTATCAAAGCTCTGAAAGTCATCGGGTGGCCAAATCTGCAGTACTTTGCACATAAACTACACAATGCCATAAGTAAGAGTCTAATCTGTATGTAGTATACTTATTTTGTATGTGATGTAAGTTTCATGAGTAACATTTAATTTTATTTATTTTATATGCGTTTTTGCCAATTTTCCCACAAAGAACATTGACACGAACAGTTAATCCGTGAAGCAATTCATGTATTTTAGTCTAATACATGTAATACATATTTATGCAAAATATACATGTGTGACTTATAATGGTACATGTGCCATGTGAGTGAGCATGTGTGTGTCTGAGTGTGTGTGCGTGGCTATGACAGTAAAATGTTGTAATCTGAAGAAAATGTTTTGACATATTGATCTTTATGTTTAACGTCATTTATTATAACAGTAAAACTGATGCATCTGTGTTTTCATTATTATACACAGAATGATATGAAGGAGCCACGGACTGAACGTGCCATTGGGTGTGTAAAAAGGCTGTTGCTGCATTTTCCTATAGTTGGAAAAAAATAATAGAGATAAGTGAAGTACAGGCTGAACTTGGTCTACCTCCTTATCAACTAATAACAGAGTCCCTGATTAAATTGGGTTTAAGCCAAAAAACTATACAGATTTCTGGAACAGGAAAAGGCTGCAGCTCGTGTTCTGGGTTCAGACAAGAAAAGCCGTCATCTTGTGCCCACTTGGCAAGACATAGATGTTTTAGAGTCTGTAAGTAAGGCTGTTAGACCACTCCAAGAGTTTACTGATGCCCTGTCTGGTGAGGCTTACGTCAGTGTTTCCTATATTAAACCGGTACTCCATTTGATCAAAACGAGTCTCCTACAGCCAGCGGAGGAAGACAGTGAACTCCCTAAAACAATAAAAAACATACAGCGGTACCTTAATGATAAATACAGCGACCTTGTGAAGGATGAACTCTTGGACATGGTCTCACTGATGGACCCCAGGTTCTGGACAACATACATTGACCCAGACAGGGTGGAACACATAAAAAAAGCTCTCACTGAACTGATGTCTCTGCCTGCTGAAACAAGTTCACCCCGACAGATTCCTGGTCCAGCTGTGCAGAGAAGAACAGGCTCCACCCAATAAGAAAATGACTTTGACTGCCTTCTTCATAAAAAGTGTGCCAGTGCCATCTCCTCAACAATCGGAGGCTGTGAAAATCGAGACAGAGCTGGCAACGTACCTGTTGACACCTGAGGCAGACCCAGACACCGATCCACTTCAGTGGTGGAAGCACCACAAACCAAACTTTCAAAGACTCTTTAAACTGGCCAAGAAATATCTCTCTGTCCCTGCAACAAGTGCCCCATCAGAGAGGGTTTTCAGTGTGGGAGGGGGCATTGTTACATGCTGCAGGGCATGCCTGAAGCCAGATGCAGTAGACAGGCTTGTCTTCCTTCCCAAAAATGTGTAGTTTAAAAAAAAGACAGCAAGAAAGTTCTAATGAATGTATGTTTGAAATGTGACTTTAATTTTGTTAACATGTTCAGTGATTTCTTAAAATAGTGTTTTGTATACAAGAGGTACGTTTTCTTGAAACACATGTTAAGTGTAATGAAACTTCGATTTGCATTATTTTATTTCCAAAATGGGAAATTGTTTATTTGTTGTCAAAATACTCTAAAGAGGGACTGTTTTCTTCCAAGAGGAGGCACTTTTATTTATTAATGTATTCATTTTTTTATTAGATTAAAGTTACACAAGTGAAGTGAGGCCTGTTCTTAGATGTATGCTCAAACCTTAAAAACTTGCTCATTGTGGAATACCACGAAGTACAAACATGTTGTGTGTTATGTGTTCATTGTTTACAGTGGCAGCGCCTCCATCTCATTTTACAAGCTTGTTTCACAGCTCGTATAGTTGCACTTTAAATCCAGGTCAACTCCCAGAAGGGTTGATTACAATAAAAGCATTTTTTAAAAATAATGTTTTACTGGTTGTAATTTTTTTATTATTATTATTATTAATGGAAGGGGAGAAAAAAGAAGCAATTACAATCAGAAACTGGATTTGGTTTAAAAGAATTAGGAGTTTTTATTTTTAGGCCATGTCGCCCAGCCCTACAGAAAATGAAACATGAATTTTACTGGAACTTTGATTCCATGCATGTGATGTACGAGACTTGATCAGCAACTTTGGGTAAAACAGACCAAATAGTCTGGACCTTCTCCAGACCCCGTCCCCCCAATATCTGTCCAATGTTTAATGAATTCCTATTGTTTTAAGGGGGTCTATAAGTTTGTGTTTTATAAAACAGTGAAAATAAAACAGAATTAGAAAATTTCACACATTGTTTCACCTTCAGGATGCAGGACAGGTTACAGGTTCAGGTCAGTTTCTGTGGTGTAAGACGGTGTAAGTCATACAGACTGACAGTCATACAAACACCTTCTACAGGTGTTCTATTGCTCATTAATAAAAACACAACTAAACACTCAGTGTGATTAATCCTGACCTGAGAGTTTCCAGTTTGCAGTTTGGACTCTTCAGTCCAGCAGACAGCTGCTTCACTCCTGAGTCCTGCAGGTCGTTGTTACTCAGGTCCAGTTCTGTCAGACTGGAGGACTGGGAGCTGAGAACTGAGGACAGAGCTTCACAGCTTCTCTCTGAGAGACCACACATACACAGCCTGAAGAGACAGTTAGAGGAAAATACAAAAATAAAAATATATATGATCAAAATGAATCAATCCTCATATTGGATGTAGACTGAAAGATCATCTGTGGAGGAAAATCAGCTTTATAACCTCGTTATCACGTCCATGTGGTGGATTTTAATGCTCACATAGATCATGAGTGAAACAAAGATTCAACGTGGTGGCTGAGAACTTTCAGCTTGGAAATGTAGTTTATCAGAGACAGTCTGAACATCTGAATAAGACAGGTGAGGATTTCAGGTGAGGAGGAGCTGGAGAGTGTCTCTGAGGAGGGGTGTGTAGGATTCCCTCCTGATCCGTTAGATCTTTGACCCGACTTCAGGGACGTGGAAGAAAACCAATGAATGGATCCATTTATATAAGTTCTTTTCTTTAGTGGTTTAGTATTTGTTCATTTCCATCAGCGATGTTTTTTTAGCTAAAAATGAAAATATCTTCTTGTACTGTTTTTATCATGATGCTTTTTATTTCATAGACATTGCTGTTGTGTAAAACTCCAAGACTTTCCACGTTTGGAAGATCAGCAATAGTGGCATGTACCAGGGATGGGCAGAAAGATGAGCACAGACAGCTGATTGATAATTTTATAAGAACTGTCTGATCCTGAACAACATGTAGACCTCCTGGTCCACATAGACCACCATCTAGACTGGTCCAGGAATACCAATGTTCTGTACGAGAAAGGAAAGAGCTGTTTGTATTTACGCAGGAGGTGAAAGTCCTTTAATGCCTGCAGAAGATGCTCCACATGTTCTATCAATCTGTGGTGGCGAGCACATTGTTTTATGCTGATGTCTGCTGGGGAGGCAGCATTAAAGAGAAGGACAAGAGGAGGATGGAGAAACTGCTGGAAAAGGCTTCTTCAGTGATGGAACTAAGGCTGGACTCACTGAGCACTGTGGTGGAGAAATGTATGTTTGGAACTACTTGTATTAGATGTATTTGTGGACAGGTCACTCTGGGAAATGAGACCTTGTGTCTCAATGAGTTAAAAGTGTATAAATAAAGGTAAAAATAAAACAATGGAGAAGGTGGAAGCAGGGCTGGACAACAAAGACCACCCTCTCCACGACATCTTAGCTGGTCTAAAGAGCAGCTGCAGTGAACGTCTCATTACTCTGAGCTACATAACAGAGGTTTAGAGGCTCCTTTGTCCCGTCTGCCATCAGACGCTTTAATCTGAGGACACATTCACACCACCACTATTTGGTCCACTTTAAACGAATCCTGGTCCACGTCCATGGATAGTAAGGTTCATCTGAAGTAAACGCTCAATCACATTCTGCTGCAGACTAAAGAAGAGAACTCTGGTCTGCTAAAAACTGGGGGTCTCAGTTTACTTGGAAGTGAACCCTCGTGTAGTTCATTTGCAGTGTGAAAGCAGACGGACTATCCAGTCAACCAAAGACAGGAAGTGATGTAGAGAACAACACAGCACAACATGTTAGATAGCCCACTGCCTCTCCAGCTGCTCATACTGGGCAGCTTCTAGTGAAAACTGGATCTGGTTTGAATACCAGAGTAAAAAGAGAAACCCCATGATTGCAGAAAATTGTTATTGCTCCATTGTTTACTTGCAGTGAAGGTCCTGGCCAATCCATGAACTGGGTTTTCTTCTTATTCCTGCTTTTTTTCTTTCTCGGTGGTCGTTTTGGGGAATATCAGCCCTAGCGAGCAGCTGTTGGAACTGCATGATGTTCTCCAGGCAGTTTGCTGGCTAAAGTGAAGAGCAGTGTGAAAGCAAACTGAACCAAAGAAAGGTGTGAAATGTTTCAATGGAAACCGAGCCCCCCGGAATATTCTTATGTGAATGCTCCCTTAGTGTTTAGCATCAGTCCTTTTTCATCCCTTTATTTTATCTGACTTGTTGATGTACTTCTATTGGTGTTTTATTTTTTGGTCGCACTGCATTTAAGTCTCAATTTACTAATTTAACTTTCTGTCTGTTGTTGTGCCTTTAAATGTGAAATTCTGGACAGCTGACTTTCCCTCTGGGGATTAATGAAGGTCGTCAGGTGTCTGATGATAAAATCTCATCCCACTTTGCTCGGTATGAAAACAAGCTCACCTGAGAGTTTCCAGCTGACTGTGTGGACTCTGCAGACTCGACAGCAGCTTCACTCCTGAATCCTGCAGGTTGCTGCTACTCAGCTGCAGCTTTTTCAGCCTGAAAGACTGGGAGCTGAGGAATGAGGACAAAGCTGCAACGTTTCCCTCTGAGAGGCCACAGACACTCAGTCTGAAGAGAAGATATAAAAGAAAATGAAGATTTGTTTTCAGATTTAGTCACATGTACAATTTAACTTAAAGTCAGAGAGAATCATTGAAAATTTATTCACATTTCCTCAGTGAAACCAAAATATCATCTTTTCTTCTGCTGGACAGTTAATAAACTGAGTGATGTACAGAATGGTTTAGTTCTCTGTTTCATGTTTATTCTTATTTGATCTTTGGAATCCACATTAGACATCTTTAAAAGTCACCTGTCAGTCATAAATATCTTGCTTTCACAAATGTGCTTCTTTTATTTATGATATAAAGTATTAGACAGCAGGGGTCTGGTAAAAGTAGAAAAAGACCTCCAATCATCTTTTCATAAACTCTTTTCCTGGACCTCATTGTAAAATGTCCCAGGTTTAAGAAAAGGTAATGGGAGACATTCAGCAGGTCTAAGGGAAAGATGACGTCTCTGATGAGAACTAGACCACACTAAGACCTGGCTATGATGCTGGTCTGCAGTTCTGAGCCGACACAAGATCAATACACATTTTATCCACAAAGAGCTTCAGATACTTCATCTAAAGCCATCTGATCACAGGGTTCCAGTTAAATTATACATCATATTAGTATGTTCACATATCAAACATGACTCCATCATCAAGATTGTTGGTTAAAGGAAAGAAAAAGTCAGAAGACTGAAACATGTTGCTGTCACAGATCCTCTTACTCCACTGTCCTCCCATTTATCCACACCAATCACAGTCAGTACAACTGGATAAACCTGAACAAAACTCAGTACTGGACTGGACCTGATCTGCACACATATCTTCTGAACCATATAAAATGAGCCCAAAGTATCTGAGCAGCAGTGATCAGAATGAAGTGATGGAGATCTGGGGATGTTTCATTTAATTTATTTAAACATATTTCTGAAAATATTTGAGATTATTGCATCACAGAGACGGTAGGAAAATGAGCTCCTGTTTACACCACAATGCTGAGACAGTAAAATGGAAACGTTTTGTTGCCTTCTGGTCTCTGGTTTCCATGGTAACAGAGTTTTGGGTGCTTCTGTTGTTGTGTTTTTGGGTCTTATGAGGATGTGGTGCACACCTGGGTGTGTCGTTGCCAAGTTTCACTGCCCACTAGAAGCCTGGCATGAACACTACATGGTTTCTACCCAATATGTGTTTTCCCTGCACGGAGATAGTTTTCATCCCACTGCTGTAGAAATCCTTTTCTTTTTTAAATATCGTTGCTGTCAGGCAAAAATCTCCTATGTCCAAAATTTGTGATTTTTGTTTTCCTTTATAAATCAGTACTTTATGTCTGTCTGTTCTTTTACAAATATTTAACCAAAGATATATGATTAAAACACAATACCAAGTTTGATGACATTATGTCCAGTTATTACACAACCATACAGTTTTTTTCATTTATTGAAAAATGACAGTTTTGGAGATAGGAGGTTCGCGCCCGACAGCAGCGATATGAAAAGAAAATAGTTTTATGATTTTGTGGAAATGTTATCGTGCAACCAGGGTGTAAAAAATGTAGAAAAACATGTGAGAGCAGCAGAGAAATCTGACCTGAGAGTTTCCAGTTTACAGTGTGGACTCTTCAGTCCATCAGACAGCTGCTTCACTCCTGAGTCGGAGATCCTCAGGTCCAGTTCTGTCAGCCTGGTGGACTGGGAGCTGAGAACTGAGGACAGAGCTGAACATCCTTCATCTGAGAGGGAACAGCTGCTCAGTCTGAAGAGGAAATAATGAGACAAGTAGTTCTCTGTCACATTCTGTCCTATAAAACAGCAGCAGTATATTTCTCCACATCCTGCTATATATGTACTTACAGAGCTTTGTTGGAGGCTTTGACCACTGGCAGCAGCCTCAGAAGAACCTCCTCTGAAGGAGAGTATTTCTGCAGGTCAAACACCTCCAGATCTTCTTCTGATGACAGTAAGATGAAGGCCAGAGCCGACCACTGAGCAGGAGACAGTTTATCTGTGGAGAGACGTCCTGATCTCAGGGACTGTTGGACCTCCTCCACTAGAGAACCATCATTCAGTTCATTCAGACAGTGGAACAGATTGATGCTTCTCTCTGCAGACACATTCTCACTGATCTTCTTCCTGATGTACTGGACTGTTTCCTGATTGGTCAGTGAGCTACTTCCTGTCTGTGTCAGCAGGCCTCGTAGGAGACTCTGATTGGTCTGCAGTGAAAGACCCAGGAGGAAGCGAAGGAACAAGTCCAGGTGTCCATTTGGACTCTGTAAGGACTGATCCACAGCTGTCTGATGGAGACGTTGTAGATCTGGTTCATTTAATAACTTAGACCAAATAGAAACTGTTTGTTCTTGTTTCAGCAGATTGATTCCAGACTTGATGAAGGTCAGACGGACATGAAGAGCAGCCAGAAACTCCTGAACACTCAGATGGACGAAGCTGAACACCTTCTCCTGGTACAGTCCTCTCTCCTCTTTAAAGATCTGTGTGAACACTCCTGAGTAAACTGAGGCTGCTGTGATATCGATGCCACACTCTGTCAGGTCTGATTCATAGAAGATCAGGTTTCCTTTCTGCACCTGATCAAAAGCCAGTTTTCCCAGAGACTCGATCATCTTCCTGCTCTCTGGACTCCAGTGTGGATCTGTCTCAGCTCCTCCATCATACTTGACCTTCTTGACTTTGGTCTGGACCACCAGGAAGTGTATGTACATCTCAGTCAGGGTCTTGGGCAGCTCTCCTTCCTCTCTGGTTTCCAGAACATCCTCCAGAACTGTAGCAGTGATCCAGCAGAAGACTGGGATGTGGCACATGATGTGGAGGCTTCGTGACGTCTTCACGTGGGAGATGACCCTGCTGGCCTGCTCCTCATCTCTGAACCTCTTCCTGAAGTACTCCTCCTTCTGTGGGTCAGTGAACCCTCTGATCTCTGTCACCATGCCAACACAGTCAGGAGGGATCTGATTGGCTGCTGCAGGTCGTGTGGTTATCCAGAGGCGAGCAGAGGGAAGCAGTTTCCCTCTGATGAGGTTAGTCAGCAGCACATCCACTGAGGTGGACTCTGTAACATCAGTCAGGGTCTCATTGTTGTGGAAGTCCAGAGGAAGTCGACTCTCATCCAGACCGTCCAAGATGAAGACAACCTGGATCTCTTCAAAGCTGCAGATTCCTGCTTCTTTGGTTTCAGTAAAGAAGTGATGAACAAGTTCCACCAAGCTGAACTTTTTCTCTTTCAGCACATTCAGCTCTCTGAAAGTCAGTGGAAATGTAAACTGGATGTCCTGGTTGGCTTTGTCTTCAGCCCAGTCCAGAGTGAACTTCTGTGTTAAGACAGTTTTCCCAATGCCAGCCACTCCCTTCGTCATCACTGTTCTGATTGGTTCATCTCTTCCAGGTGGGACTTTAAAGATGTCTTCATGTCTGATGGTTGTTTCTGGTCTGTGTGGTTTCCTGGATGCTGTTTCAATCTGTCTGACCTCATGTTCATCATTGACCTCTGCAGTCCCTCCCTCTGTGATGTAGCGCTCTGTGTAGATCTGGTTCAGAAGGGTTGGGTTTCCTGCTTTAGCAATCCCCTCAAACACACACTGGAACTTCTTCTTCAGTCCAGATTTTAGTTTACAGCCACAAACTGAAGCCAGAAGTTCTGAAAGAGAAGAAGAAATAAGAAGAGTCGGTAAAGACTTGAAGCCTCTGAGGAATGAGGATGTGAATATGTGATGTTTCATGTGTTGAGACATCAGTAAATGTGTCATTTATCCAGCAGCTTCAATCTTTAGAGAAATCCTCTTACTGCTCTGCAGAAGCTCAGCCAGCTCCTCCTGCTTCATCTGATTCAGGAAGTTCACTGTGATCTTCTCTAACGCCTCTCTGCTGCTTTTCTTCTGCTCCTCATCCTCACCCTCCAACACTGAGCATTCTGGGAAATCTGAACTCAGAAGCTTCTGGATCTTCTTCAGCTCCTTCTTCACAAAAGTGATCATGTTGTCCTCCAGCAGCTGGAAGAGAAACGATATGAAGGACACAATGAGACTGAAATCATGGAGCCAAACATCAGATCCATGTTGGACACACTGACAATCCACTGGTCTACAAAGGTCAGCATGGAGACGATGTGGACAGAAGAGATGGAAAAATAGTTGTTGTACATGTACAGACCATAAATATGGAGTCCAGCTGTGTTTGATGCTGCTGGGCAGACTGATCACTGGGAAGCTCTGAGCTCTGCTGGTCCACTCTGTGGAGGAATCAGGAAGAATCAGCTGATATTCTGTCTGTCCACACAGAGCCAAACACAAGGTAAAGGTCCATGAAGGGATGTGAGGATGTGAACAGTGAATCAGAGACTCCCTGTAGTGGGAAAGCTTTACTGACAACCAGCAGCTCAGTCTGCAGCTGCTTGGAGATTTCAGCTCAGTTTGGATGAGTCCCAACAGCTCTCACCAACACCTTCATGAAGCTTTACTTCCTGCTGAAGTGCCCTGGAGCAAGGCAGCCACAGCCAGTCTGTGGTTGGATCAGACTGGTTGGACTGGGCAGCTCCCAGTGTAGATCATCATCAGGTTAACAATGAGCACGCTCCGGCTAGTGACCCTCTGGATCAGATCCTCCCTCTGCTCCCACTGCAAGGCCGTTTGCACTGAGTGACTGGTAACCATTATACTAAAGGTGATGGTTTACTGGATCATCTGTTCCTCTGGTACCAGCATGTCAAAGCTCATTTAATGCAAATAATACTCTCTTCCTGCTCTCAACGAAGGTAGACGCTTTTTCTTCTCTCTCTCTCCTCACACTCTGTTCTTCCACTTGTCTTATCTGAGCCTCTCTCTGCATTTCTGTTCTGAATCTAGAACCAAGGATCTGATCAGCTGGTTTCTCAATGCAATTGACCAAATTTATTCAAACTGAAAAACGGGCGTAGGGGAGCCCGCTTGTCCTGGCGGAACCTTCGCGGCTGGAAACGTGATGGACTCCTGGGGGGTGTGGAAGGTCATGTGTCTGTCGATTCTTCGAGAGATATTAAATAGTCCACTGAGCCGCCTCTTTTGAAAAACTTACGATCTTAATGGTAAAAAACCACAATAACGTATTAATAATTTATTTAACATTTAATTATTTCGTAAGTGACCATGGTATAAGCGGGATAATGCCCTTCAAGGTGTCCAATATCAGGTCTGACGCAAACACCTCCGAGTGGATATGTCGTCAGGCATTAGGTATACTTTTTAAAATACATAACAAATCCCATAACCCAACTCGTACACAACTTAATTTTGCCCTCTCTGGTGACTCTCGTCCATTTTTACCCCTTTATATGACATTTTGACAGTTTGAATCACTTATTTACTAATTATTCTCTTTTTTATGTAAAACAAATATAACAAATATAACGAGTTTTGGATATGTCTAAGATTAGCAATAAAAATAAATAATTAAATAAATAAATAAAATGGAAAATAAAAGTATTTTTTTATTGTATATTTACTGTAGTATCAAATGCTTCTTCTTGAGACCTCCCATGGGTAAAACTGTTCTACAACTATATATTTTAATTTAATTGTAATTACAGTTTAAAACTATTCATTGTTTAATTTTAGCATTTCATTTGCAAAAACATGTTTTGATATTTAACATTTTTAATTTTCACCAGATTCAGATGCAGGAAAACCTGGTATTTTCCACAGTGATGTTATGGCATCATGGACCCACCAGGGGGTGCTAATAGTTATTTCTTTGATTGTGTTATTTATATTATTTCTGATTGCAAGTGCATTTTTACCCAAGTATTTTATTTCACTACATTGGAAACCTCCCCTGTTACTGAGTAAAAATGCAGGGGAAAAAAAACATCAGCCTGAACAGCCATTATGCCGAACGTCACGAATTGTCCATCTCTGCTCCTAATCTACTTCAGTCATGTTCCACGCCCACTGAAAGGAAAATGAGCATGCATGAGCGGACATGCATGGATGTGTGCAGGTTTGTGCAGGGAGAATTCTCACTGATGATGGCTAGTGCCGAGCAATGCTGAGGATTGCCAATCAGAGACATGGAATGCCTGGGGAAGAGATGAATCGGAAAGGGAAGGAAATCCTTGGCCATATCTCAGCCAGCTCTTTGTGTTCAAACGCAAACAAGGCAGTAAGTTCATCATGCAATTTAAAATGTGCCTGCCTTGCCAGACAGAGATGTCGGCTTTCAAAAAAACATTGAATCTACGAAAGCATGTGGCGGTAAGTAGCATCAATAGCTTATTTTAGTCTTGTTCATTTGTTTCTTCCTAACAAATACTTAGTAATAAGATGGAAATACAGAATACTACTATCTTTGTCATCTGAAGTTGTAGCTGTTTGTAGGACTCTAATGACAGATAAATAATTGCTTAATTGTCAAATGTTGTTTGTCATTCAACAGGTCTTCTCTATGTTAGACATCACCTCAACCAAACGGCTGAGTCAGAGGAGTGTGCTGGAAAAGGACAGCAGCATTCATCAGATGAAGAGGATTTCTTCTCTATCATGAAGTCCAGAAGGTCAGAGGGGATTTAGAAGGCTACCTTGTCAGCGTCTAGAACGTATGGATCTTCTAAACTCCTTTCTAAAAATAAAAAAAAAAACTGTCTCTGAAATGCAACAACAGCCTTCCAGCCTCAGCCGCTTGCAAGCGTCCTTCCAGCTCTGCTGGTTTGTTGTTCACAGAGAAGAAAGCTTAGATTAGCGCTACAAACTTTGAAAATCAACCCCAGCTCAAGCTGAACAAGCGCTTTACAGTCTAATGTTGTTGTGTTGAGCAGATTACAATAAGTAAATATTTCAGATGGGTTTTCTACTGTCTGTGTTGAGCAGATTACAATAAGTAAATATTTCAGACGGCGGGTTTATTGTAACTCGTGTTCTGCGTTTCAGACGTTGCTGCAGCTCATTGAACCTCCTCACCTTCCTGCTGGTCCAGAGCAAAGCTGAGAACTAGTGGGAAAAGGTTGTTCTCAGTTTTACAGATAAGCAGTGGACAGAGAATTCCTGTATGTCCAGGGAGGCATTTCAATACATCTGTGGCCGCCTGAAACTGCACTGGAGAGGATGGACACAACCACCTGCTGCAGATACTGAAGGAGATGGAGAACAGCCCTGATGCTTCACCTCCTGCCTTCCAGCTAATCACAACACACCTCTTCATAATAAGCATCATGTTCTGGAAGTTCGACAGACAGAACATACATGTATACATGATGTACACATTTAAAGAGAATTTTTTTTTTTTTTTTTTTTGGTGTGTGTGTGTTATGTGCAAAATAAAGATCTCATCACCTTTAAGCTTTGTGTGTTTTATGGAATCATCAGTAACAAAGGTGAAGGAGTAATCCGTCACTGGAAGGTTGGTTGTGACTGACTTATGGTTTAGAATTATGAGGACATAGTCACACAGATTTAGCGTATATGAAGGTAAAAATATAAAAAGGGTGGTGAAATGTGTTGTGATTGGTGCTAACGCAAGGGGTCGCTCCAGTTAACGGGCACTGGGAATGTATAGAAGAAGAGTGCCTCAGGTGTGGGGCAGGTGATTGTATGTGGAAGTGTGTGTATGGTGAGATGGCGGTTAACCTGTGGTAATAAAGAGATCAGAATAACTACAGCCGACCTCGACCATCTATTAGAACACAAACACGACATGGTACCAGGAGTGGCCCGGGTCTACCGTGTCAGCCGGGTGTGTCGTGCGGAGTGAGCGGGTAGGACACCCACTGAAGGAGTCGGAATGGAGCTAAGACCGCCGGAAAGTTTGAAGCTGACGGGCAACGTGGATGAAAACTGGCGTGCATTCAAGCAGCAGTTTGACCTGTATGTGACGGCGATGGGATTGAATGCCAAGCCTGACGCGAGGAAGGTGGCGCTTTTGCTAACCTTGGCAGGCCCGCAAGCTATTGAAGTTTATAATACGTTTGTGTTCGATACGGTGGATGACAAAGACACACTGGACGCTGTGCTTGCTAAGTTTGACGCACATTGCACGCCAAAGCGGAACGAGACATTTGAACGATATGTATTTAGGTCTCGTATGCAACTTCAGAATGAGTCGTTTGATGCTTTTGTGACCGTATTGCGCTTGAAGGCGCAGTCGTGTAACTTTGGGACATTGAAAGACTCCATGGTCAGAGACAAGATTGTTTTCGGCGTCTGAGACAATAAGTTGAGAGAGTGGCTTCTCCGTGAGTCTGAATTAACGCTTGACTTGGCTATTAATATTTGCCAAGCGACTGAACGGTCCCACAAGCACATGAAGTCATACAGCGAGATGTCGGGTACCACGCCCCCCGTGACTGAGGGAGCGGAGACCGGCGCGGTGTTGTATCGGGGCAGGAGTCATCGTCAGCTCTCCAGGCCTGCGTCGCAGCCCCGGGACGCCATCTTTTCCTGCATGCGCTGGGGATCACGGCACGAGCTAAGGCAATGTCCAGCGTTTGGTAATACGTGTTTCTGATGCAACGGGAGGAATCATTTTGCCAAACAATGCTTCGCGCAGAGGAAAGAAGGACGGCATGGCAGGAGTGTACATGTAGTGGCCGACACGGATTTAAGTTACACTTTCTTCGTCGAAATCGTTAATGGTGACAAAGAGAGAGAAGGACGGGTCAACAGCATCGCGAAGGATGACAAGTGGATTACTCCTTTGCTGATTAATGGAACCATGGTCGGGGTGAGACTGGATACTGGAGCAAAAGCAAATCTCATTAGTCTGTCTGATATAAGAGATCTGAAGGTAAAACCTCACATACACGGAAACAGGTCTGGGTTGAAAGACTATAATGGTCAGCCTATTGAGTGTTTGGGTACATGTGAACTAGATGTTGAAGCTAAAGGTAAAGTGCACAAGGTACATTTTTTTGTGGTGAGTGAGAAATGTGAATCACTGTTGGGTGATAAGAGCTGTGAAGAGTTGGGACTGGTGAAAAGAGTGTACTGCATTGAAACGGATTGTGACACTAATGCTATTGTAAATAACTTTGCTGATGTGTTTAAAGGGTTTGGTACACTGCCTTTCACGTACAAAATACAGTTGAAGGAAGGAATTAAACCAGTTGTACATGCACCACGCAGGATTCCAGCACCACTGCGTGAAGCCCTCAAACAGGAACTGGAAAGAATGGTTCATCTGGGTGTTATTAAACAGGTCCAGGAGCCAACAGATTGGGTTAATTCTATGGTGGTCACTAAGAAAAGAAGTGGTGAGTTACGAATATGCTTAGACCCAAAAGATTTGAATGAGTGCATTAAGCGTGAGTATTACCAGATACCAACATGGGAAGAGATCATAAGTGAAATGAAAGGAGCTAACTACTTCACAAAACTTGATGCTTCACAAGGATTCTGGCAGCTAAAACTGGATGAGAGTAGCACTGTAGACTGAAACTTAACAGAGCTAAGTGTGAGTTTGCAGTGCGAGAGATTCTTTTCCTGGGAGACAAACTTACAGCTCATGGAGTTCAACCAGACCAAGACAAAATAAAGGCAATAGTGAACATGCCAAGACCAACTGACAAAACAGGCGTGTTGCGTATCATGGGAATGGTCAACTTTGTGGGCAAGTTTATTCCTAACTTAACAGCTAAGACGGCATGTATCCGGGAGCTTTTACGTGCTGACTGTGATTTTGACTGGGCTATGAAACATGAACAAGAGTGGCAAGGACTGAAGCAAGCTTTAACTACAGCGCCGGCTTTGGCATATTACGATCACAGCAAAATGATTAAGATCTCAACTGACTCATCCAAAGACGGTTTAGGAGCTGTGCTTCTGCAGGCTGAGGGTCAGCACTGGCAACCGGTAGCGTACGCGTCTAGGGCCATGACGAAGACTGAGTGTAAATATGTACAAATAGAAAAAGAGTGCTTGGGAGTGGCTTTTGGATTAGAAAGGTTTCAAAGTAATCTTTATGGGCTACCGTGTTTCCTTGTGGAAACTGACCATCGACCATTAGTTTCGATTATTAAAAAGAACTTGAATGAAATGACACCGAGGATTCAACGCTTGATGATGAAGTCAAGACAAATTGCTGAGGCAACGTCACAGGACACAGAACTGCAACGTGTGATTCGGAACATGGATGAAGGATGGCCAGCAGGGTCATGCCCGCGATACTATCATGTGAGGGGCGAGCTCAGTGTTGTGGGTGCAACTGTGTTGCAGGAAGTTGCTCCCAGATCATTCACAGTGCAAACTGAGGATGGACAGCTTCTTAGACGCAATCGCCGCAGTCTTCTCAAGACGCCACCAGCATCAAGTGAGTTCAAAGATGCTCACCAGGAAATACCTGAGGCCACCTCACCTATGGGTTGCAGTGACAGCATGCCACCAGACATACAGGAGTTGAGAAAATCACAAAGGGTAATAAAAAAGCCGGACAGGTTGAATTTGTAAGGTGTTTGTTAACAACATAAAAAAAAAACTGGGAAGAAAAAGGAAAAATGGAAATGTTTTAATTTAAATTTCTGTAACTGTTGATGTTTTGTACAGAATGTTGGTCACTGATGATGATGGTAGTTACAAGTGAAAAACAAAAAAAAAAAAAAAGAAAAAGAGGAAGATGTTGTGATTGGTGCTAACGCAAGGGGTCGCTCCAGTTACGGGCACTGGGAATGTATAGAAGAAGAGTGCCTCAGGTGTAGGGCAGGTGATTGTATGTGGAAGTGTGTGTATGGTGAGATGGCGGTTAGCCTGTGGTAATAAAGAGATCAGCATAACTACAGCCGACCTCGACCATCTATTAGAACACAAACACGCAAAATGTTTACAGGTGTGTAATTTGTGTCCACAAGTATTTGATGCCAGATCTTGGTTAAACATGATAAACTTCGTTCTGTGATATGGAGCATATTATAAAGTTGATAAACTAATGTAATTTACACCCAGGGATAAGACTTAAAACGTAGCGACCAAAGATGGATTATTTAATATTTCATAGCTGTGATAAGTTAATAACTACTCAATATTTTTATTAGCTAATATTTTATAGATGTGGCCAAAGCACATCTAACAGACACAAACTGAATACTTCAGACTCTTTACAAAGTCATTTATTTTTTTATAGTGAATACAGCAGAGCAAAAATAACTGTTTACATGTGTGTATAAGCTGCATATCACACTGGCTTTTCCTGCCGCACGCAGGAGTCATTTGCTGCGGCGTTGCCCGAGTAGGCATGTCGGTGGTACAAGCTGTCGAATTTACTGTTTTTTTTCGGTTCGTCCCGCTCCGGTTGTCGTGGTCCTTAATTTATTTGTAGTCTTGTGTGAGTTTTCTACGTGCGCTGCTTCGCGTTATCCCACTCTCTGACTGAGAGCTGATCGTCAGGAATATTTTTATATTTCGCTGCGAACCTTCAAAACCTCTCTGAAAATCCTCTGTGGCGTAGACGGTCAGAAGAGCTTCGACCTCCTCGTCGGTCCATTCATCGCTTGCTCTGTTGTTGTTTTTGTCCGTATGTGCAACCGTGTTTTTTAAATGTGGCGGGGACACAAAATGCGGAAATTGGCAAGGGGCGTAGCTACCAGTCACGAAACACCTACGTCATGAGGGTTCCTATAGAACCCCATTCAGACCCTGCCTCGGAGCAGGAGCTAAAATGGTTATAGGAACTGGGGGCTTTGGTCCCTAGTTCCTATATGGCCGAATGCACGAAAAAACGGCCTGGTTCCTGAAAAGGTTATAGGAACTGCAAAAGGTTCCTACAGTCGGAAAGAGCCTAATGTCTGCCTGCAGATCATTTAATCTAGTAAAGATTTTTAGTCTCTTTTCTCTGGTCCCAGTTCCGTGCACATTGCACATGATAAATCTAAGTATGGTCATGCTTGTGGTGAAAAATTGAATATTGGATGCTTCTTGTTGATATAAATGTGTGTGTGTGTAAGTGTATGAATATATATGCGTAATGTTGTGTGCCTGTGTTGAATGTTATTAAATGTACTTGAATTAATAAATGTGAGTGTTGGGTTATATATGCGGGTATTACTAAATGTACTGTGCAGCTTAGCATCAGTGTTGTATGGTTTTGTGAGGTGGCAGCTAGAAAAAAAGAAAAACAAAAAGGAGTGCAGAGAGAGAGGAAAAGAAGAATAAAGCGGGAAGAAAATGACAAAGAAAAAGGGGGAAGTGGGTGAAAAAAGAAAATGAATCCATAAAAAATAAGTCCATTTTGTGAACATTAGAGACTGGCAGTATTATTGTCTATTGTGAACAAACATTAAACTCTGTGACTTAAGCCCAGTGAGTCTGATTAGCATTTATAACACCTGTGCAAAGTGTGCAGAGTGTGGATACATATCTGAGGTCAGTAGAGCCAGGGAGTGGTGTTAAGGTCATGATGTAGCTGTCCATTAACGTAAAGCTTGTCCACCGAGATGACAGCGCGGGCTCCTCCGTCCAGGAATTTTCTCCTGATGGGGAACAAGATCTTGCGACGCTCCAGGATTTCTCTGGGAAACTGATCGCTCATGCTAAGGTCAGTCCCACGAAGCTGTCTGCCGCAGCGCTTCACCTCTTCTTTTTCTTTGTGGAGAACGAATTTAGCCACTATCGGCCTGGGTCTGCCCTCCGTTTTTTTTTCCCCTATGCGGTGAACCCGATTGAAAGAGATGGCTTTTACCTTTTCCTCTGGAAGTTTAAGGTTGGTTCTGATGAATTTTTTAACAGCTGCCTCTGCATCTTCCTCCACCTGCTCAGGGATCCCTGAAATAACTAGGTTATCTCTCATGCTACGGCTCTGTAGATCTAGGACTAACTCTTTCATTTTTTTATTTTCCACTGATAGTTGGCTTTCTCCTTCAGTAAGGGTTTTCACCGAGTTTCTGAGGATGTTGTTCTCCGTAGCAAGAGCTTCCACCTGCTTTTGGCTATATTCCAAACTTTCCTTTAAAGACTGAAACTCACGATGAAGAACTTCCAGCAGGGAGAGCCGGGCATCGAGGCTGGATAGCTTCCCATCGATGGAGATTAGGATATCCGTCGTATCGCTGCCGGTTGGAGACACTGGGCTGGTGGCTTCGGGGGATTCCGCCGGGCGAACTCTTTTAGAACTGGAGCCGGTTTTGGAGGCCGTCGCTGCAGCGTTAGACTTGCCCATTACGATCCGCTGGAAGCTTTCTTCGATGAAATCCGTCGGGCTGATGAGAACTTCTTCGATGTGATCCAGAGTGACCGGGTTAGTGTGGTTTAGAATATACAATTTTTTTTTTTTTATAAATATTTCTCTGTTAGCTTGTGGCGTTTGTTTTCAGTAGCGCGCCATGTTGATTTTGCCAAGTCTCGCCGAGTCTCGCTTTACAGCATTCTCCGTCTTCTCCAATTTGGTTTTTATTTAAGAACTCTTTATGACTAGCAGCTCTGTTTTTTTGTTGTCATTTTTGTTTTTTGTTTGTTTTTGTAAAAGTTGTAGGAAATTTTCTGGTGTGTTCATGTACAGGTGTAACAGTTTGTTGTCTGGTGATGGTGTGGATTTAAGGGTCATTTCCTTCTGTCTGTGATCTTTTTGTTTCCTTTCTTCTTTCCCTTTTGCTTCTTTTTGCTACTTTCCATCTTTTTCTTTCCCCTCCGCTCAGGTCCAGCAAGATTACATAGATTCCGTGATTCAAAGTAAATAAATAAATAAATGAATCAGATTATCAAGAGGAGCCTTACCCATAGGCCTCCCCTTGGCAGAGCAAATTTGTTCAGCACGATACAGCAACCAGATTATCATTTTGCTTGCTATGATGCTGGACAGGACAAGTTAAAAAACTTTAAAAAAAAAAAGAAAGAAAAACATTACAAAATTACAAATTTACATTTGTGAATATAAAATTTGGCCAACAACAATATAAGGTTAGATAGAAGGAAATAATCATCCAATTCTTTTTTTAACATTTGTGAATCTAAATAAGACATCTTTGAAAAAAAGCTTAAATTTATCGTAAACATTGTCTAAAATAAAACGGCAGATACCTCGCCACAGGTGACTGGTGTGTTCGCAGGCCCAGAAAAGGTGAGAGACTGTTTCTGGATGAACATTGCAAATAGAAACAGGCAATATCAATGTTTTTCTTATACCTAATCAGGAATGATTTCACTGGGTAACAGCGATGGATGATTTTAAAAGAAACTTCTTTCACTTTATTAACTAGTAAGTATTTATTGGGGAGAGTCCATGTTTTGTTCCAGCATACTCCAGCAACCATACTGGACCAAGCTGAGATCACATATGGGGCAGATACAGAGTCAGCTTGGAATAAACTACGAATAATTTTATTATTTTTAGAAGAGCCAGATTGAAAACATAACCTACCAACAGAGGTGTCAAGTGGATCAAGAGAAGGTAACAAAGCGTCAGAGAATGAAGGAGTTTGGCCCCTGTACAACATCCTCACAGCTGCCGGGATAGCGTCAAATACAACAGCAAATTGTTTTGGGCTTATAGGAATCTCAAAATAGCAAAGAAATTCTTGGTAGCTGAAAAAGTTGCCTTTTGATTTAAAGAGTTGACTTACTAACACAATATTATTCCTAAACCAGTTGTCAAAAAATAAAAATTTGTTTTTGTAGCAGATATCTTTGTTGTTCCAGATAAAATATCTATTTGAAGAAAAGTTATGTTTGAAAATAAGAGACCAGGCCAAAAGGGCATGTTTGTGGAAATTAGATAAAGCGACAGGAATTCGGTCAATATTGTAGTCAGAACAAATTTAAGGCCACCTATCTTAGAGAAAACATGATGGGGAATGAAGTTCCAAATTGAGGTAGGGTTTTGGAGGCATTTTTTAATCCAATTAATTTTGAATATGTTGTTGATAGTGGTAAAGTCAAGAAAATTAAGACCACCTTTATCATAGTTGTTCATTAGGACAGATTTTTTAATGTAATGGGTTTTATTCTCAATCAATGTTTTTTTTTTTATCAACCTCTAATGAAGTGGCTGCATAAGTAATTCTAGATATTCCCTCTGCTTTAGAGAGCAATGCTCTACCTCGAAGGGATAAGTCTCTTTGAAGCCACGAATTAGTTCTTAGTTTTTTCCAGAATTGGGTTGAAATTGTAGTCACATCTAATATTCTGGTTTTTAGTTATAATTATTCCTAAATATGTAACAGTTTCTTTGACAGGGACAGATTAATGGTAGTTCACAGTTCTTAATGGCCATTAATTCACATTTATTCAGATTTAAATAGAGGCCTGAAGCTTTAGAGAACGTTTTAATGATTTCAAGTGCCAGAGGGATTTGTGAGGTATTAAAAGAAAATGTTGTATCATCAGCCAGTTGACTAATGATAATTTCTCTGTCCAGTTGATACCCTTCAGCTGACTGTTTTTGATATGGTTAGCTAATAGTTGAGTGGAGAGCAAAAATAAATAGGGGGGAATAGGGCAACCTTGTCTTATTCCACATTTTAAATTAAACCTTGGGGAAGTTCCATTCTTTAATTTAATTGAGTAATTCCTGTTGTTATATAAAGTTTTAATGGTTTTATAAAAAAGCCAAAAAAGCCAAAAATATCAATTGTTTTAAAGATGAACTCGTGCTCAATTGAGTCGAAAGCTTTGTAAAAGTCTAGAAACAGAATTAAGCTTTCATCATTAATTAGTTCTGGACAATCTAGCATTTCAAACACAAGTCTGATATTATTGGAGATGTGTCTGTTCCTTAAAAATCCTGACTGTGTTTCATCGATAAAATTATCCAGAACTAGTTTTAAACGCTTCGCGAAAATAGAGGCCAGTATTTTGTAATCATCATTTAGAAGACTGATTGGGCGCCAATTATTAATAAATCATAGGTCCTTCTTTGGTTTGGGGATGAATGTTATCAGCCCTTGTATCATCGTGGGTGGGTATGGAGGACGTAAAGCGACACAATGAGTTAGTTAAATATATCATTCAATAATTACTTAAATGTGTCATTAAATAATTAAAATGATAATGAAATACATTAATGTGTAATTAAATGTATCATTAATTAATTAAAATACAAATTAATATATGTAAAAACATATGTAATTGTTTCACTATTTAATTAATTATTTATCTATTTAATTAATTATTTATCTTTTTCATTATTGATCTATTTAATTAATTATTTATCTATTTCATTATTCATCTATTTAATTAATTATTTATCTATTAATCATTTATCTATTTAATTAAATATTTATTTCATTATTTAACTATTTAATTAATTATTTATCTATTTAATTAATTATTTATCTATTTCATTATTCATCTATTTAATTAATTATTTATCTATTAATCATTTATCTATTTAATTAAATATTTATCTATTTCATTATTTCACTATTTAATTAAATATTTATCTATTTAATTAATTATTTATCTATTTCATTATTTCACTATTTAATTAAATATTTATCTGTTTAATTAATTATTTATCTATTTCATTATTTCACTATTTAATTAATTATTTATTTAATTAATTATTTATCTATTTCATTATTTAACTGTTTAATTAATTATTTATCTATTTCATTATTTCACTATTTAATTAATTATTTATCTATTTAATTAATTATTTATCTATTTCATTATTTAACTGTTTAATTAATTATTTTTCTATTTCATTTTTTCACTATTTAATTAATTATTTATCTATTTAATTAATTATTTATCTATTTCATTATTTAACTGTTTAATTAATTATTTTTCTATTTCATTTTTTCACTATTTAATTAATTATTTATCTATTTCATTATTCATCTATTTAATTAATTATTTATCTATTTCATTATTTCACTATT